>NC_079884.1:671253-1342506 GCF_029227915.1 Hydractinia symbiolongicarpus | reverse complement strand
AAATTTAAAATCAACTATATTCTGCAAAATATAATACATAACAATAAAATCAAAAGTTTTTTTGCTGAGAAAGGAACACGAGGTACTGTATTTGTTAAAAATGCTATAAAATTTGCCAGTAATGATTTTCAGGATTTTCTAGTATTTTCCAAAACATTTATTTATAATATCTGAAAATTCCTCCACGCGACTTGTTGCACCGAATTTATTCAAACTTCAATAAATCTCTTCAATTAAAAATGTGACACTAATTGCTAGCTCTGTAGGGTGCAGAAATTCAAAGTTAGATCCAGTCCTGGATCAAGCTGCAATAACGCTATCTATATAATGCGAATTGATCCTGTCTCTGTATTTTGTTTAAAAATTATATCTCGTGTGGAAATATTTTTTACTATCAAAACATTTTACCGGCGGGTTTTTTTTATTCGAAAGAAAACAGGTTTGTTGACGTATGGTCAAAGAGCATCTGCAATAGAGCCTGTGCTCTTTAATTTAGTTCACAATTTAAACAGGCAGACAAACAAATGCCTTTTAAACAGCAGTTTAAATCTTTTTCACACAAGCTAAGAAGACAGAGTAAGTTTATAATGTAAAAATGACGCGCTTTGCCTTTTCTCAGGGCTGCATCTAACTTTGTATATCACCTCTCTAAATTTTATTTCATAACGTAGTTACCATTTTTAGTTAAAAGAAATATAAAAAAGGTCAAAATATAATCTCTATATTAAAAATGCTCGTATTCTGTCTGTGCGTGTGTGCGCAAAAAAGAAGTCGTGCTGCGTGCACACAAAATAGCAAATAAGATATGTTTTTATCCACTTTGTTGCAACGGGCGAATTTTCGTGGAAGTTAAAGGACGAGGACATGTGGATTTACCATGAGATAGAAACTAGTCACATTTTAATACTCACTGTCTGACTGGGAGCCAATTTAAATAACCCCCGTCGAAATATAATTTATAAATAACAGCCAGCCAAGAATTGACGAAATAACGAAGCAGGAACATTTTCCAAGTTTAGTTACTGCTTTTTGAGTGTATTTTCCCGCCCTTTTTTTCCGGCAAAATGTTTCCTTTTATATGAGAGTATAAATTACTACGATTGGAATTTTTTATAATCTGAATGTATATGAAAATAAGAGGACTCTTAGAAATCATGCCATCAGCTTACTTCAACCATAAGTTCAAAATTCTACTAAAAATTAAAAAAGCGGTAATCCAAATTGCATTTAAATTATTGTAAAAAAAACAGAAACAAATCAAGAAGTTTTTTGATTTATCAACCGGAAACCGGAAAACCGATTTTTAACGGGCATGGAAACATTTTAAGCTTCTGGTGACGTCAAAAAAACATAATTTTTTTTATTGGGAAATTGAAACAAGCTAATTTAAGAAAAATTACACTGGGTTGCAAACAAACTTTTTGCGGTTATAATACTGAGCGCGCTATTTCATTGGTTACTTTTATTGTTCTTTGCTCACGTGATCAAAATCGAGAATTTTGAAAAAGATCTTACTCGTTTTATCAAACATAATTATTACCTCTATTATTTAAGAGAGTAGATGTGGCCAGCTTGCTTTATGCTCATCGGGTGATTATAATTCAGGGTTTGCTGTGAGAAATGATTTTATGTCTATTAATGGATTGAAATTTAGGAATTTGCTTTGAAACATTCGTCTACATATACATACATACATCTATGCTTTCGTATGACAAACCCATTTTTAATATCTGAAAGAAAGTTTAGTTAACGAGGCTAGTTTACAGTGTGCAATGAATGGAGTTTGTTACAACAGTAGAAGGTCGTTATTTTCGTTAAACCTTTTTTAACTTGACTAGGTTACTTCAACAAGAGTCCCTCTTGCAAGTGAATGAAATATTTTTTGGGGAAAAAAACTGACCACGTGATGTTGTGATTTGTTTCTTTCATTGATACAGTAGGTAAACTGACCACGTGATGTTGTGATTTGTTTCTTTCATTGATACAGCAGGTAAACTGACCACGTGATGTTGTGATTTGTTTCTTTCATTGATACAGCAGGTAAGCTGATCACGTGATGTTGTGATTTGTTTCTTTCATTGATACAGCAGGTAAACTGACCACGTGATGTCGTGATTTGTTTCTTTCATTGATACAGCAGGTAAGCTGAGTGCAAAACCCAGTTATTTGCGTTTGTAAAAAAAACATTTGTTGACATTGATAAGAAAAATGATGAAGTGGAAATCAATCAACATCTGTTTACTTTGCAAAAATTATTGGCATGCAACTTTGTTTGTTTGTTTGAATCTACTTTAGTTTTTACTTTCATTTGTTTACATTTGCATGTACATGCGCACCACATGACTAGACTGTACCACTCCTAAATATCAATCTTTTCTCTTTTCGTGCAAATGACGTCATCACGAAAAAAGAACTTAGGAAAATTTAATTCTTTGCATTTTTGTGACGATAGTACTCTCTCTCCCCTTCGGAGTGTTCACTTCAGGAAATTTACTTTTTTTTGAAAATAAACTTGGGAAAAAGGATCTGAGAAAAAGCAGGTTTTTTTTGACAATAATTTGACCCGAAAATTGACTGCCTTTTTCTTTCAGAATTGTGGTGGTATTAATGTCAGTTCTGTTGAGAAAACACATCAAGCAAAACCTTTAATTTCGCAGAATTTCGATTATAATTTTTCTTTTAACGTAGCGCAAAAGCGACAAAGAGAAATCAGTGCAGAGAATCAACCCCAAATTTTCGTAGGATTTTCGAAGGACTATACATTTGAATGATGAATTTGATGAATTGATTTCGCCCTAACTCCTTCAATAACTTATTCGGATTTATCTAAATCTTGTGCTAGAAATCTTTTCGATAAAAAATAATTATAGTGTAAGTTTCAAATTCTAACGGAAGTTATTATATTTTACAAACTATATGAATTTCACCGAAATGTGAGGGGTAGGTTAAAGTAATAGCCAGTATCTAGGAATCTTGGAGGTATGGTACCTATAAATTTGATAAACTGGCATGTAATAGGTGACAGCACATTCCATATTTCTAAATAATACATTTCAGATTATTTTTTAGTGTTATTTGACAGTATGTCCGTTACACTGGGAATTTATTGTTGTTAACATTGAAATTTAAACCTAAACGTCAAATTGGTTATTACTGTGCAGCTTTCATTTTGCGCATCGCCAGATATCAACTGTTTAATTGTTTATCAAATGTTTAACTAACATTTCACAAGCTGGTGAACATTTTAAAAATTATGAAGCTTATTTTAGTTGAAGTGAACTTTTCGGATGTCTTGCGGTTGCACCACTGTAGTTTTGCCACTGATGTTTTAAAGATAATATGTAAGATTTGTAAAAGATCTACTGCGGTATGATATTCTGTGTATTGATGTATTTTTCCTGTTTTTTCATTGGTTAAAAGAGATTCGTTTAAGGGTGTGTTTATTAAATGGGTGATCAGTTGAATCAAAGAAGTCCTGTCTTCTATTAAATGCCACCATTTGACTTCTATTTCACAACTTTAGATTAAAAAAAACTAATAATTATTCCAGTTAATGTACAGGGCACACATAAACATTTAATTTCAAGGGTTGAAGCTGTGGCGACTTATTTGCAGGGTGCCAATATTTGAAGAAGAGATATAGGAGTACTATTATTTACCTCTCGTTTTGTTTATAGCTATGTGCTTCTATAAAGATTAAATTCCCACAAAAGCAGCCAATTGAAGAAGTGTAATTGTTGCATTGCCCTTAACGACGCCTTTTTGGTGTTTCGCTTATAGTGCATTTCATTTTACGTTAGTTTGCAATTACTCGTGTGAAAATTGTAAGGGTACTTCGTGTTTCTAAATCAACATCTATAGTTTGAACTGCATTCTCTGTAACAACAGGCTAGCACCATAGCCTGTTGTTACAAGCGAGTATAGGCGTAGAATAAATTCTGGAAACGAGAATAGTTTGTGACGTATCCTTATTACTACTGATTGAAAGTTCAACATGTAAAGGCCGGAACAAACACGCTTTTCCCATGTTGGATGAAATGTTGTATGACAAACTTCATGTTGGAGGAAGTAAGATTTTAGGTTTGTGGGCACTTCTTTCATCCATTATTTGAACGTTTGAAATTTTGATCGTTCATTCATTCTTGCAGTGCTTGTTGTGTTACTGAATGAGCTTCAGATGACAAAAAGCCAATAGGTGGTAAAAGAAGAGAGTGGATAAAGAGGAGAGGGGAAAATGGATATTTTAATAATATCATAAAGGAATTGAGAATCGAATTCAGGGAACTGTTTAGAATGGACGTAGGAGATTTTGAGTTCATACTTAATGAGATTTCCTATTTGATTTCACCTGGTCAAATGAGTAACTGTGTTTTAGCCTGCTTTGCCCGTAATTGCAAATGATATTTTATATTGACGCATACGAATTGTAAACATTCTATTGACAAATTCAAATGTTGTCGAACGAGGTTCGAAATTCACAGAGTTTGTAGATGTTGGACATAACATACCACCAAACCAAACCAACATAAAAAATGACGCATTTCAATCAGAGACTTTCCTTAATCTTGCCGAAATTGTTGGATGGAATGTTTCACAGCAATCAAACTTCATCCAACACAACTTTTTTCTTCTTTCTTGAAATTTTCAAAAATTTTAAAATGCGCAAATCAGATCACAAAAAATGAATGTTGGATGAAATGTTCATACGTCGACTAAAAGTAACAAAATATAGAAAATAAAGTTGGAATATAGGTTTGATTTTAACTTTTCTTCGAAATATACTTATCAAATATAAAACTGGTGGGTGTTCTTTCTTTTATTGTCTATTTTTTTTCACGGAATTTACTGTGCAGGAGTGTGTTTATGATTAAAATTTTAGAACCCTTTAACACAATGTCGTAGTTAAAGTTAAAAGTTTTTCAATCTTTTTATTATTCTCTATGGAAATAAATCACACAGCTTGTTCTTTTAAAGGTTTCTTGAAAAATGCACACTACAATAACCGCAATTTTACGGTTTTTCTGACGTTAAAAACGACGTAACCAAGACAACAATGATACTTCCCTGTGATTGGTATTATAACTTTGATATAAAGAAGGAATTTTAAAAGTTACAGGATTAGGGGATTTTTCCTGCACTAAAACTAACTCCCCTTAATTTTAATCGAAATCGCAAATGAAATAGATGATAGTTTTTCATGATTCCTCAAAGAGTATTTTTTACCATATATACTAAAACAGGGAACCACTAAATTTTGCGGAACCAACAAACCAACCACCAGTGATCCAGCTTTTATGTAGTCATTGAGGTTGTGTTGTTTTACAACAAGTCATGACTTCTAAATTTTACCAAAATTTACAGCTACTACTTTCGCCACACGATAAATTATAAGCTAAATGCAAAATATTATAATAGGTAATGTTTTACAGTCTACTCTCGATAAGTGGAATCCTGGATAAGTGGAACTTTCGTTTAGTGGAACCAATTTCCCGGTCCCTTGAATTTGCATCACCAAACATCTCTTTTTTATTCAGATAAGTGGAACTTTCAATAAGTGGAACCATTTTTTGGACCCTTGAGCAATATTTATTCAGATAAGTGGAACTTTCAATAAGTGGAACCATTTTTTGGACCTTAGAGCAATATTTATTCATATAAGTGGAACTTTCATTAAGTGGAACCATTTTTTGGACCCTTGAGCAATATTTATTCAGATAAGTGGAACTTTTCCAAAAGAAAAATCATCTACAGTACGTTCGAATCATTTTAACGAAAACATTCTTTTCTCGAATGCGAACATTCGGTTGCTATCAAGTAATGAAAACATAAAAACTATATTAGCAGTCACATTTCAAAAATGGCAGCTGTTCAGTCTTCAAAGCAAAGGCTTACCTGTGTAAATTTAGGCGTCTTTTATTCCTCCTCCTGTTTTTGATTATTTGTAAATTCCGCGGTCTCCTGAGATTTCAGATAAGAGAGAAGTTCGATGGGTGGAACTTTTTTTCGGTTTCATAGAGGTTTCACTTATCGAGCAATTCGGATATGTGGAACATTCGATAAACGGAACCATTTTTTTCGGTCCCGTGGAGGCTCCGCTTAACGAGAGTAGACTGCATATACAAACTTGGCGTGTTATTATAAGAGATTATTACGCACTCTTAAAATCCTTCGATAATTTAAATCTTCGCTGGTTGTAGTTTACGCAGTCTTCGTAGAGTTTGAAGTTTGATTAAATTCGAGATATTAAGTACCAACAAATGCCCTTCAACATCGAATTTGCGAAAATTAATACCTTTAAATAAAATCACGAAAAATAAATAACTCTTGAAATCATAACAGAGTTAAAAAGGAAGCAATTTCGTAAAACGAATCATATTTAAGTCAATATAATACCAGAATTTTTTTGTTGATTCGTTTCCTTTCGCTAAATCATCTAAATTCTAAACGTCATATGTTAAAATTAATACCCGGGCATGTTTTTAGTTTAGCATTTTTTCTTTAGATTTCACTGTTATGTATTTATTAAGGCAACTGAAAAATACTGTACCTTGATGTTCTGAGTGGTCTGGTTATTGCACAATGCTATTCAGAATTTAGGAGAATGGAGAGCAACATCAATGCTCGAAAGCTGTATAAATTCAAAAAAACCTCTAAAACCTTTTTAAATTTACAAAATTAAATCTCGCTAAATCTGGATCAAACTGAAAACTGTGAAATTTAATTTTGCGAGTTGACTCACAAATTTTCTGTCAATGGAGTACTTTTTTAAAAAAATAAAAAGTTTTTGCGGTATGCATATTTTGATAACCACAAATTTTCTTGCTTCTATTTTTAAATATAAAACATGCACGACCGCACGTCGAAATATCTTTAATAAACAATTTTTATACCAGAGCTTATGCTGGATTCATAAAAACTCATCGTCCCCAGTTGTATCCTATAGGATCATTCAGCCTTTACGCCAAAGTCCGTAAATAATTCTTACTCTCAGCCAAAAAAATGGATGTTACATTTGAAAACACATAACAAAGCGGAAAATGATTCAGGATAACGTCAACGAAATGACTTTTATTTCCTGTTGTGATACGCCCTTTCACTTAAATACAAACAACATAGGGTCCATTTTTCGTCGTAAAAAAGATAAAATAGAAAGAAGATGATGGATTTGAAAGGCTTTCTTTTTCTAAATTTCTAATTGTTCTTCTTTATGATTTTTGTTAACAAAAAAAATCTATTGTTCAAGATGATTAAATAAATTAAAATCACTAGTATCTAATTTCATGGAAGGGAAGTGACGCTTTGGTTATTAAGACAAGCTAAGTCTCGTACCTAAAAAAATAACATTGAGCGCACGCGTGTATCTCTATCTTGTGTGCCACATGAATCACTTTATGAAAGACAGTTTATGTATCACCAAGAAGGGGTAAGTCATTTTATAACGTATCTAAACTGTATCGCTATATCGTTTTTTTTATTTCTGATACCCAAAATAGAAGTTGAAATCCACATGATGTAAAAGGAATAGAGAGATATATACGGAGTAAAAAATAACAACAATATTTAGAAAGCCTAGGTGAGTACGAACGGTTTTTATCAGAGTCTCAAGCTCCATCCTTCAACTGCTCAGGTTTCGTTGCAGTCCAAAAAAACAAAAAAGCCCTGAATTTTACTATCTTGACTTGCTTGTACACAAATCGCATTTCAAGCCTAAACAACAATTCCCCAGAGATCAATGCGATTTCAACCCAGAGATCAATGTGATTTTAACCCAGAGATCAACGTGATTTCCACCCCGACATCAATGTGTTTACTACCCCAAGATCAATGTCATTTCCACATTGAGATTAATGTCATTTCTACCACGAGACAAATGTCATTTCCACCCCGAGATCAAAGTGATTTTCACCGTAAATTATTTTGTTGGCCTTGATTACTGGCAAGCAAGATTTTATTTTTTCAAAAACGAACTGAATAATAATTTCATTATGTTAATTCGATTATTTCTGTTCCTTGTTAGCTATTTACAAGTGCTTTGTTTGTTTGCGAAGTTAGGCGTGTACGCAAATCGAAATCATATTCTTGCTATGTTTGTCGTCCCATAGAATTTACGTCACTGTTAAAAAAAGGAAAAGTATCGGCAATATTGTTTCTCATAATTATGGTTGTTTGTATTTTCTTTTTTTTTTCTTTTTTGTACTCACTCTAAGCTGGATGTTTCTTACAAGTTGCTTCGTTTTTTGAACGATTAAAACCTCAAATTGGTGGTGTGGCTTATAAACGAAAAGCGTGTTATGACTATTTGGACATTTTCCTAACGCATCACACAACGGAAAAGCATTCAAACTTCTTTCGTCTACTCTTTTCACTTAACTTACAGACTAAAGTAGCGTTTTTGTGCTTGTTCCCGTTAGAAAATATTGGCTGGCTGAATTAATGACGTCTTGAAGCGGTAACATCATCAAAATATTTTGTCACAAAACAAAATAATTCAACACACCAAGCATGACGCCTTTAATGCTATGGCTACGCAGGATATATTAACTTGTCTTTCCATTTGGTAACCGATTAGACTCAAATGTTTCAAAATTCCATTTGTCCAAAAAACAGAAATGTTAAATAATCTCATCTTTGTTTTCCTTTGTTGTGCGGCTATTTTAATTTCCGTTCTATATGAACGTAATCTCAAGAAAAGGAGCTTTCACTTGTGTACTTTACAAAGAAGGTTTCGTCTATAAGATTGCGCACGTCTGTTATACTTTTTGTACTGTCTCTATGGCACATCATTAATACACTACATTTACATAAGTAATTCCTAAGTTATATCAGCTACGCCCAGCTAGTCTCCCACCAATTCACCAACAGTCGTGGGAAGTTTCTAGTACAATATAATTTTTTTGTCTATATATACCGAAAAATGTTAGTCGAAGTCAAGGTATAGACCGAGCTTGCGAGGTCGATGCGCTGACCGAGGGTAATATTTCTCGGAAGAGATGTACAAACAGTTTATATTGTATATATCAACTGATAGATATTTTGTTTGGGTTTGTAGAAACCGGGATTATTTTCTACAGATTTACTTGTGACAAGGTTGTATAAACCATATGCCTTTTTTCTGTTACTCACTGTGCTGATTAATGTTTATATAAAAAACGCAGTGGGTTTTAAATTATTAATATTTCTTGCTGTTCTCCTGGTGGATTGACTCGAGATTTTGAAATTATTGTAACTTGATTTTTGATTCTGTATGTAGCTAACTACGTTTTAACGATTCTTCAGCAATGTTATTTGTTTACATTCATAGCTACGATTTGGTTGGCTAAAAGTTATCCCGTGCTGTATAAAGCCTGTTGTTAAGGCTTTTTAGCCAATCAGCGCTGAGGATTTCTCGTATAAACCGGTTAAGAATAGTTATTCGAATTCCCACAGGGAAAAATTTTTGTTCAAATTATAGAGAGATTCGAATTATAAAAACTCTCTGTAATTCGAACGTTCAGCTTCAGAAAGTAAAAATTCAAATTTACAGAGAGAAATTACGTTAATTTCAAAATCAAGAAAACGTAATTCTAGTTTCATTCGATCTTTATTTTCATTGTTTACACAAAAAAGAGAAACTCTATTTGAAAAACTGTTGAATATTTGATCGCTTCACATTGGAGAGATGATCTCTTTCGATAATACGAGTTGCATCACCAAGTGCTTTTCTCAGGACGACACCAGAAATGGTGTAATTTGAATTTGTCAAAGCACTATTTACGCTCTAAAATTCGAATTAGGTAGAGAATCGTGCTGAAGGGACTGAAAAACTGTTCAAATTATAGAAACTTAAGGAAAATTGACCTTAAAGAAAACCCGTTGCATAGTAAAAAATACAAATGAAAGTATTTTTCCCCAAAGATTTCAGATATGAATTTCTAAAAGTTATATCAATCTATGATCAGTAAAGACAAAAACAATATCTTAAACCATTTTTAATTAAAACAAGAAGCCTTGGGGCCTCTAAGAATTTCCGCTTGCTACCAAAATATTTGATGACAACCTGCTAATTCGTTGTGTTATCGTGTCAAACATTCGAAGAGGTTTGGTGCATGAAGCTCTGAAGATAAAGCACACAAATGACATTATATCTTACAACAAACGCAAACAAAACGAAACGTGTCATAATAAACTCACGTTTTAAAAGAAATTGCTAACAAAAAATACAGCCTATCATTCATGGTTGAAACTCTTGCGATTGAAACGTTTATGGTCTTAAAAGGCATTTAGTTGACAAAAAATCAAAATTTTGATGTGACCATCATTTTCAGCACAATTTTTTTAATAATTGTGCCAATTTTTGTCGAAAATAAAGGAGTTTTAATTTTTGGACAAATTTTAGCCTGAAATGACATTTAGGTGACAAAAAATCACATTTTTCTATCATCATCATTTTCAGCATAATAAAGTATTTGTTAACTGTGCCAAATTTGGCCGAAAATAAAGTAGTTTTAATTTTTGGACCAATTTTGGCTTAAAATGGCATTTAGGTGACAAAAATCAAAATTTTGATGTCACCATTATGTTCAGCATACTTTTTTGTTAACTTTGCCAATTTTTGTTGAAAATAAAGTAGTTTTAATTTTTGGACCAATTTTGGCCTAAAATGACATTCAAGGTCGCAAAAAATTAAAATTTTAAACTCACCATCATGTTCAGCATACTTTATTTGTTAACTGTGCCAAATTTTGTTGAAAATAAAGTAGTTTTAATTTTTGGACCAATTTTGGCCTAAAATGACATTAAGGTGACAAAAATCAAAATTATGATGTCACCATTATGTTCAGCATACTTTTTTGTTAACTGTGCCAAATTTTGTCCAATTTTGGCCTGAAACGTCATTTAGATGACTTCCCAGTACTTGGGACAGGGTTAGTAAATCCCAGGGTCGATTTTTTCTCAAAAAATGATCTGAAAGAAAAAAACGACGGTTTTAAAGAATTTCCTACGCCTGCGGGCGCGGAAATTCAATAATAGACCTATTCATAAATTAAATTACGTAATGCGGCCCCGACATGAAAGTGAGACTAATGCTATTCCGTGAAAAACAACATTGAACATGGTGGAGAAAAGCTCTACCAAAATTAAGAAAGTATCTCTTGGCAGACAATGTGCAGCATATGGTTTTTTTTCACGTGAGTACATTATTGATAATGAAGTCAGAAAGCCTCCTGGTCTTAGTTTTTTTTTTAACTTTCCAACTGACCAAGCGCTTAAAACAGTGCCTGATAAAACGCCAGGATGGAAGAGATGGTTTTAGTGTTACAACAAATACCCAAATTTGTGAAAAATATTTCAGTTTAAATGTAATTTATAGACCGCCAGGTGGTACCAGAAAACGACTTATTACTGTTGCTAAGCCTACACTACACAGCTGGAATGATTATGGAGATAAAATCACTAAGAGAGAGGCACCAACTGCAAGACCCTCAGTACAGATTTTCATCCCCTCAAGAAGAGTTAGAACAAGAAAATATGGAGATAAAACCTGATGAATTAGACATTTTAAGAGACAACATTATAAAACTTGAAAGTGAGAATACTTTGTTATGTCAAAAAAGAAACAGTACAAAATACATCTGATTACTGGAAAAATACAGCCACACAATTAAAACTGAAAATTGAGCAGCAAAATAAACACATGTCACAAATACCTTCAAGAAAATCTGAATTTGTTAGTTACATACTTGGATCAGATGAAATATGTCATTTTTATACAGGACTACAAAGTATAAATGTTCTAAAGTCATTATTGACATTTTTGAATGCTGCATTTTTTATTTTTTTTTTGAATGCTGGTATTTTTGAATGCTGGTATCATGGGAGAAAAGCCTGTCCTATGTAATAATCAGTCACCAAAAGAGATTCAGTCGTGGACGTAAAAGAAGCACTTGAAAGTTTTTTAATTACTCTTGTGAAATTGAGAAGAGGATTTATAATTAAGCACTTTGCATTTTTATTTAAAGCAAGTGAGGTCACAATCACAAATACCTTCACCACATGGATACATTATATGCACTTCAGACTCGATTCCATTTGCATTTGGCCTAGCAGAGAAAAAATTCAGGAACTTATGCCAAAGTCCTTAAAAGGTTTATTTCCAAACACACGATGTATCATTGATTGTGTTGAATTGAAAGTTGCAGTTTCAGATTCCTTATTTCTTACAACCGTGAAAGTATTGGTTGGAATTGCTCCTGGAGGCGGTTTCACTTTTATCTTGTCTGCTTATCCGGGTAGTATGTCAGACAAAAAAATTGTTATTAAAAGTGGATTATTGGATCCTCTAAACAGAAACACTATACACCCGCGATTCACTAAATGTGTGCCTCTTCCATGTGAAAAAATAAGAATACTCCAGAAAGACAAATTTCTTGTTTTTTTTTATAAAAAAGTGTATACTTAATGAAAAGAAGTGACAAAGAAGATAAGTGTTGTCATATGAGCTTGCATAAACAGCGTTATTGCCCAAAGAATATTTTTCATACACAAAAAATTTGGCACAAAAAATAGAAAATTAATATCTAACTGTTAATTTCATCCAATTTTAAATGTAGAAACAACCGCAATCCGGCTACACATGTTTTCTTTGCGTTACTTTTGCAAATATTTTTGATAGTTTCGATACCAAATGTTTCCTCTTTCTTGTGGTACACACGAAACGGAAATCTTTTTAAGATCTAAATTTGAATGAAAATATTACTGCCGTAAAATATTAATATAAAGTTGGTCCAAATAATTAAATACGAAATATGCACCATTTACTAAGTTATTATATGCCAATATAATATTGGGACATCACTTAGAACATCTCACAATTACATAAAAAATGAACTTTACCCCGAGCAAGCCCATCTTTTTTTAAAGAGGGATGAGAGCATAAGATGGAGGGTTAATTGGACGCCATCCCGCCCATTCCAATATGTCAAAAAAGTTTTGACTAGATTTTTTTGTCTTGTTTAATAATATAATATCATTCTAAATTCCAAGATTGTTTCCGTTACAAATTCCATCATTAAAGGTCACGTTGTTTTGACCAGGATGACAACATCTGGGTGTAAACCTAAAACTAATTTGATACAAAAAAATTATTAAAACTAAAGATTGATTTTGACTTGCCACACTAGTCTAACGGATTAAGGTAACACAAGAACTTGAATTTTTTTAGCAGAAAGTCGACAAACAGCGAGTAGGCCAATAGGGAAAAGCTAAGAATAGATAGAGCAAGCAACATTCGCCTCAGTCTTAATGTATTTTTCTTATAAAAAAGGGTTACCGGACATGAAAAGCATTTTCAGTTATGCTGACAACGAAAGTTGAAGTTTTCTCCATATTTCTTTGGTTGTTTATGCAAGCCCATGTGACAGAACTTATCTTTTTTAACGCTAATGTTCAATAAGTTACGTAACAATAATTTCTTTAAAACGGATGTCTAGAGTTCATAAAAAGTTGAGCAGCATTATCATTGTGGTAGAGTTGAAATTTCTGTACTTTACTGCTCGACAACAAACTAATGTTCCGTGACTTTAAAGGGTTCAAGTAAGATCTCCATCTTGGATGTTCCTATTCATCATAGCACACTCTAAATAAAGGTATGTAATACGTAGACCACTCGAAAAGTTAAGTAAAAAAACGGACTTCATAACTGTGTAGACAAACTGTTTACGAATTATCACTTTATTTGATAAATTTGTAACTTTTTTGCTATTTTCTGAAACAAGGAATACTTTCTTTATGTATTCTTTTTGGCGGGAAATGAGTTATGGTCTGTAACATATATTACATGTCAGTAAATTAAAGTTTGTTTTGACAGGGCACAGAGACAAAACGAGGAGCTGTATTTCTTAACAAATGCTATGTTACTAGCTTTAAGAGGGTAATTAATACCATTGTTGTTGTTTTGACTGGCGATATGTGCAATTATCTTGTATGTATGCAAAATTTAGAGGAATATGGCTAGCTAGCTGGTGCAAAAAAAGTTTCAAGTTTATTTCATAAGGAAGTATGATTTCGTAGTAAGATGAGTGTTTATATGGAATAAATTATGCTTGTCAACTACACGCAGAGAACTTTCCGCCATTTTCAGTTATATTTCTATTTTAATGTGATATTTAAGAAGATTTTAAGTGCAATTTTTTCACCGCTATTAGTTTAATTTTCGTGTAAGTCACTAAATTCAAAAATCAAGAGTCCATTTTATAGCTCTTTTGAAGTTTAAAATAAAAATTTGATAGTGACAAAAAGGGTCGAAGGTGCGTGGAGATATGGAGAATTGAAAATAAAAAGAGTCTATAGTATAAATAAACAATTCTTCAAGAAATATAACTTTTTTAATAAGTGATAAAATATATGCTATTTAAGACATTTTATATTGTTATTGGAATATACGTCTTTTTCCAGAAGAAAAATATCCTACCAAATATTTATCATAATTTAGAGATGAGTACAAAGCCGCCATAATAATTGCAAAACAAAATGTAAAAAGTATTCAGGCGCACTTGAGACTTGTTATTATTATTGGATTTTTTTATTATTGTTTAAATTGTTTCCCCAGGGGAGCCCTTCAGTTCATATTGGTACTATCAACGAGGGTCCTGCGAAGAGGGGATCCTAGTGCATTTAAAGCTTCCATTTGAGCTTCAGAGGTACAGCCATCACTCAACTAGACAACAACCTATCAATTCTGTTTTCATACTGAGCGCTAACAGAAAGGTAGATTCACACTTTTATAGTCTTCGGCATGACTCGCCGGGGTTTGAATCCACGACCTTCTGCACTGGAACCGAACGCTCTACTACAGGCTAACGAGCTATAAATTGAAAATGTATTTGCATTATTCGGGGATGACAAGTGTAGTTGTAGACAAAATATAAAATAAAACATTACGCATGCACAAATTTTGTGACGTCATTCGTGCCAGGGGGGTCAATTTTTTACTAAAAAATATGGGTTGGGGGAAAGACCATAAAGTATCCAAATTACTGTGTTAGCTACTCCGTTAAAAACTCTGATAATTAGTGAATTTTTTACACAAATCTTGTTACTTTAATTTTTGTTTTTGTTTTATTCTTGTTGTTTAATTCAACTTCCGCTTATGCTCTTGTGCCGGGGGTAATCTTGCATTTTGAAAAACGAATATTAAGTTGCGTACGTGATGTGTGTTTTTAAACAGTTTAAAGAGGAGAGAACAAGAGAGAGAAAAATAACAAAAAGATAAGGTATGAGTTTTTTTTGTATTAAGTACTACATGGTATAAATAATATGTAAGCATGGTTTGTATTGTCGTAGTGGTGGTGGTGGTAATGGTAATAATGATATTCGGTTGTTTTTGGTGGTTGTGGTGGTGGTGATGATAGTAGCAGTGGCGTTGACGTGGTGGTGGAAGTGGTAGTAGTGGTAGTTGTGGTGGTGGTGTTGTGGTTGTTTTTGTTGGTAGTGAGAGTGGTGGTTTTGTTGATGGTAGTGGTAGTGGTTGTGGTGGTGGCGGTGATGGCGGTGGTGGTAATGGCGGTGGTGCTGGTAGCGGGGGTGCTGGGGGTGATAGTTGTGGTGGTGTTGCTGTTGTTGGTGGTGGTGATGATGGTGGTGGTTACAATGGTAGCTGTGGTGGTGTTGTTGTGGTTGTTGTTGTTGTTGGCAGTAACAGTGGAGGTGTCCATGGTAATGGTGGTGGTGGTGTTAATATTCCATCCACAAACAAAAGAAAAATAGGTTCCTTTTAATCAATTGGAATTAACATATTTTGTGCAATAGATTTCTGAATAAAGCTTAATATAGACATAAAATATCTAAGACAATTAGCAATGAAACAGGGAATTATTTTTTTATGTTCTTTTAATGAGTTTAAATTAGAAAGTTATTACGCTTTTTAAACAAGAATGTTTTCAAAAAACAATTTATATTCACATTAATGAGAGATAGATGAATCAAAAAAGTGTGGAGAAAACATGTCACTTGAAACATCGCTTGTAAGTTTTTTTATAAACGTTGTACGCATTTTCAGTCCCGAAGTCAAACTACCTCCCGAATACATATGCATATATTTTCAGTAGCTATCTTTTCTGTTATAATAACAATTGCAGAGATTGATATAAACTGCAATGGACTGAGAAGGTTGTTGAATGGTGTAATAGTAGACGGTATGTGCTTCATAATGCGTGATGAATTAAGGTCAATTTGCTTTACATCTGCTGAGACTTCTAATACTGTTCTGTAAGTTACATTGAGTTCTCATCTGCCTCTACATTGGTCAACCAGCACAACCCAAGGAAATTTTTAAAATCGAAAAATAGGAAAATTTAGTTTTTACGAATGATCTGGTATTGTCAAGAAAAGTTTTCTCCCTTCCCCATCTGGCAAGGACGCAAGAGTGTTTAGGAAAGATATCATAATTTCAAGGATTCAAGGATATGTGTCGAAACGATGTGCATTCAAATTTCTTCGTACGACCCTCTTCTGGTGAAGCTATGCTATCCATTTCTTTTCTCATGGTTGCCTTGTACAGTGCCATAACCGCCGGGGGTGGGGCAGGGGGGGCACAAGCGCCCCTCCAATAATTTTTGTATGTATTGTCCAAGCGATGGTAGTATTGTGGATTCTAGTAATATTTATAATCCATATTTCATTCATTACTTCTTGTCCACTTCTAAAATAAAAAAATAAAATTATTGGCAAACTGCCGCAAGACTAATTTTTTTGCAGTCAAACGCAGCAACAGCTGCCATTTTAAAATCAACTTTCGGGAAAGTTTGAATATATATTTACTGTTGGAATTAGTATGGTAAGTGGTTGTGTGTAAAAATTTGGCAAAGCACCAACATATTTTGTGAGAGTGAAAGAAACACTTAGGCCTATTTTTAGTTCAGTTATTTGAGTTCAACAATTGAAATACTTCGTGCAGGCAGCCATGGTGGTATTGCAGGCCATGTTGCATAGGAAATTTGTTGTATACAGTGGAATCAAATCTGTTTAAAGAAACTGCTTTTCTTTATGGTAATTATTATTTTTATTGTGTATTTATATTTTGTTGCGGGATTCTAATTATGACACGGCGCACAAGGGACTAAAGTTTGTCCGAAATAAAAGAAGGGTTATAATGCGACAAAAAATCTAAGGAAAAAAAAGCTGCATTCTCGAGATAAAGTGAGGTTCGAGGGTATTCAAGACATACCTTATCGACTTGAACATTGTTAGAAAATTGATGAAATTATAGACCGATAATTTTCAACCGGTAGAGAATTTTTCTTAAAAAAAAAATGAAATCGCAAAGATGAAGATCCACTGACGATGTTTTAATGTTGGTTGACTGACTAAAATTTCATTTGTCGTAAAAAATATCCGACACTTTCTCTGAAAAAGTCCGGTATTTGTAAATAACTTCTGGAAAGTCCAGCGATAAGTTTCCATTTAGAATACCTTCTTCCTGGATAGTTCCTACATTGGACACTCTCCCTGGAAAAGTCCGCTATTTCTAACAAATTCATTGAAAGTCCATTGATATGTTGCCATTTAGCACAATTTTTCCTGTCCCCCCCACACATAATACCCATAGTAAATTACAATTGACCCTACACAAAACAACGCTGCACCAACTCCGCTTAATTTTTAAAATAATTTTTTTTAATTTTCCCTGAAGCTTTCTGAAACTTCCCTTTATTCTTTGTTGACGTATAATAGAAAAACATGTCAAGTTCTTTTCCCTTTTTTCTGTAAATTATGATAAACAACAACATTTGAGTTTGTTAGCAAGTTATGGAGGTACTAGACTTCTTACTAAAAGAACATGTAAGTAACACTTAGTTCTTTTCAAAAGTTAGAGCAAGTTAAATACTGGATTCTTCTCACCCTGAGAAAGTGTGTTGCTAAGGATTATGAAAATCCTTTCCATAAACGATGTCTTTTCATTGTTATAAAACGTTACTTTGAAGGCTTTCTTCTGAAATAGCATTATGAAGATGAATTGTTTAAAAATATTTCGAAGATTCAATAAACGGCAGTTAACGTGTACGGTACTGAAACTTAGAATAACTAATAACCTCAGAAAAGAAGTAATTGTTCTTTTCTGTGGTTCTGTAACCATATTTTTTTTATATTCAGTTTGCAAGCATAGCGACTAAGCAGCTTTCAACCAACCTAGGTACGTAACCTAGGTACGTAACCTAGCAACCTAGTAAACATAGTTACCAACACAGCAACTTTGTCATTGAACATGTCAAGGTCAAGTTTTTACAGAAGCAATAGGACAATTTGTTCCGTTTCCTTGTGCAAATCCTTAATAACAAGCAATTTTCGCTATCCCCCTTGGTGATAAAAGGTAAGGATATGGTGATGGCTTTATATGAATACAGTCTAAATGTAAAATTCTATTACCCTTTAATCTAGCGATTAATGAGATATTTATCAAGTAATGATAAAAGATTGTCGCTTGTAGATAAGGAATTTGTTTATAATGCAAGGTTGTTCTGTCGACGTGGCAGTTTTATGTTCCTAGTGTGTCCTCGTGTCAAGACAGTTTTTGGTACTTTATTTTAGTTTTATGTAGTGCTTCTAGTGTGCCACGTCACAGAATCTCACGGTGGTTTTGTTACTTTATTGCAGTTTTATGTTTCTAGTGTGTCCACGTGTCAAAAAGTCCCGTGGTTTTTGTTATATAGATATTTTAATCAACTTTGCGCAAGGAAGGCCGCCAAATGTTTGAGTGTTTGAAAGAAATCAGAAAAACGACGAAACTTTTTATGAAGGCTTCATATTGTGAATTTTTCAATTTTTTGATCTTCTATAGATTTTGTTTACTATCAATTTTTAAATATTTGTGTAAAAAAAAAGCACGGAAATTGGCGGAGCGCGAGAAATAAAGAACAAAATTAATGCTAAAAGTGATAATCTTGGAGGACTGAGAAGTTAACGTTCGGTTTTTATTTTTATCTTTCATCGCTACCTATCACGTGATTTGGTGTTGAATTTAATGACAATTAGCGGTTACGTTCTTTAATGTTAATGACCGTTTTGATTAAGTTAAAATATTTTTGCAAATTCCATAAAACAAAGAGCTGCATGTCATTGATTGTGTCCTTTGCATTTGTTGAACTGTTTGTGTATTCTGTAATATAGACTGTTTGTGTTTCTTGCTATTCTGTAAAATAGACTGTTTGTGTTTCTTGGTAGTACGTACATTTTTTTGCCCATTCCTATTCTCTCTCCCTTCCATCGCAAGCATTTTGAAACTATTACCAGTTGTATATGAAACAAGAGTCACGTGAAAGAATAATGAAGGAACATGCAGTCAAGTGTTTCTAAATATTTAACTTTTTTGTTCATGGCATCTTAAGAACTCCGACCACTTTCCCAGCCCTTTCCCCTATAATAACGTCTCATATTAAGAGTGTTCTTTATTTCGAGAGTTCACTGTAAATAAATCTGATTTTTTCTTTTGTATTTTCGTGAACCGTCAAAAACAGCATTCAAAATACCTTTTACAAACCAGCCTGGATATCTCACAATAAACCTTTATATTCTTGAAGTACAGTTACGTGATCCATCCAAGGGTTTCAAGAGGTATTTCCTTTCCTTATGCTTGATACAAATATCAACAGTATAGCATCATTAGACCACACTTAAAGTATTTCATTGGAAACATTGGTTTGATTGTACTCAGAAAACCCTGCAGTCATCTTCTTTTTAGCCAGCGTGTTTTGCGGTTGTATTTTGCTTCGTTTCGACAGGCTCGGTGGTCTAATAAGTTGATTGATTCGCTTATTGGGAGAAAAAAAATTTTGGTGATAATTTGTTTTTTAATCAAATTTTTTTTTTTGTTCTTTTTATAAAGTAGATTCATAGCAAAGAAAGCTTTGTCGTAAAGATAGCGTTGTCGTAAATACACAGGTTTCGTAAAAACAGTGCTTTCATAAAGATAGCGGTTTCGTAGAGATAGCGGTTACCTGAGGATAACTTTTTTGTTGTTTATATAATTATATTTATACAATTAGAATTACAGTGGAAACTGTCTAAAACGGCCACTCTAAGACGAATATTTTATTTTTTTTAAAAACTCTCGCAGTGCAACATCTTTAAGGCGAACGCCTTCACAAAGTGGACCCTTTTTTATCCCACGTAAACATTTCGGTTAAAAATAGCCTCCATAATCCACATTGGTTAGACATTCACTTAGATTACTTGTTTCTTATCCTGTCGATGTATTTGTTGCTTTAATCGGAAATTGCAAAAGGTTTCCCTTGTTTAACTTTTTAGCTAGCATTTTAGAATGAAAAAACTCTCCTTAAATCGAAGATATTTAACGTAAGTAAATTCAAAAAAGTTTCAGCCCAACAAACTTTCGGTGAAAAAGTAGGATGAAAATTTACTCGCCGAAAATTAGAATCGACTTAAATTTGTCAGGCGGATTTCTAAAAATTATTTTTATGGTATTAAGAAAAAACTGAACAGTATTTCAAAACAAAAGTCAGTACAACGTACAAAGTTGTTCTAGTTCTGCTTTTTTGTAGTTATTTTAGTCAATAAACAACTTTGTATTTGTCATCAATGTTTTTGATTTGCTTTTGCCTATTTTATTTATATTTTTTTCGTTTCTTGTTGTTTTTTTTGTATGTGTGTTTTTGGTCGTTTCTGTTTCTTCCTTATCTTTATTTTTTGACTGATATTTTGAATTTCTGTCCAATCTTTTATCTTGTCGAAGTTTTTTTTGCCGTAACTTTATCAAAATATTTTTGGATTTATGTAGGATAAACAAGAAACATTTTACAAGTCAAAGTCTGGAAGTTCTGGAATCTGACGCTGTCCAGTCTCTCTCCTTTCTTTCTGTCAAAGTTTGTTGTGACACTTGTTGTACCTCCACCACGCAGACATGTCTTCTAGTGTGTTATCTCGCTAGGATGTAAAGGTACCAATGTCCTTGTCCATTGATAACTTCCCCAGACTCTTGTCACATGTGTTGTGTCACGTGTTCGCTCTCAAGTTTGCAGCAAAAGCTGGCAGGCCAATAAGAAGCAAAATCGTTTTGGGAGTGGGAGGGGTGGTATTGACGAGGAAACTTATAGGGAAAACTATAATTTAACTTTCTGATTGGCATTTGCTTAATATTTCGATCTTTTATATACCACAAAAAAATTATATATATCTAAATTTATAGAGTTCAAATTGTCCGAAATTCTTTTACATTACCAACCTCATGTTCATAGAATTTTGTATCTTTTTCGACATCAGAACGGTAATAAGTAGGAATGAGGTTGCCACCTTGACAACATGCAAAAGCAACTTTTTCATTTTCACTGACCACAACCCACGCTTTTATCTCTTAAAAGGGTGCATAGTAATACTCTGTATACACATATTTATATTATTTTTATATATTTCTTATTTGTATTAAGCTTTGTAAGATGCCAAAACAAGACAAGAGGATGTATTATTTTAACAAATTATCAAAGTTTGTTTGATAGCTCTTTGTTTGTGTGAGGAGAGATCCGTTCAAAACATTAGATCAAATTTCGTACGTCTCATTTCCTCTAGTAAAAAAGGTACGGTTGATGCGCACGTAATAGTGAAATCACAAAGTGCGATGCATGAAACATTTCAAATTAAAAGTGCATCCGAATTTAGTAACGGATAAAAAAACTGAATATATCTTGCTTCAAGAAAATTTGATAAATATATACCCACGAATTGGGACATGACTGTCATAGGGTCAGCGACAAAATGTAGGAAAAGTGGGTCCACCGCAAATAATAATTTGTGCTTTGGCCACATATTCCGTGCGTGGGACTTGAGGCTTTATAAGTATAGCGTATTTTTAATTTAGAGATCAAAACGTTAAAGGAGGTTGCTGAAAGATGTTACTGAAAATGGATGAATCCGAAGTTAGCATCTGCGAAGTTTGCTGGCTAAAAATCACTGATAGGTTCTACCTTCAAGTCGGCACAAAGAAGCTTCACAATAAATGTTTGAAATGTCGAGCATGTATGACGTCATTATGTTCAGATACGTCATGTTACGAAAAGAATGAACAAATATTCTGCAGAACGTGCTATTTCAAGTGAAATATACTTCCTTCTTATTTATTTATTTATTTATTTATTTATTTATTTATTTTTATTTATTCATTATATTATTTATGGCGATATTAATTAATACTTTTAGATTGTTTTCCATACCAAATTGTTTGGGATGCAAGCAGGAAATCTCCTCGTCTGATTTTGTGATGCAAGCAAAAAAAACTTATTATCATGTTAACTGTTTTCGCTGTTCCCTCTGCTCAGTACTGCTGAAAAAAGGCGACAAGTACGGCATTCGAAATCTTCAGCTTCTGTGCGAACCACATTATCTCTGTGATGCGAGGATTCAAAAACCGCTTTCTACACCAGCAAATGAAAACGAGGGTATGTAAACTTTTTATCTCGCAGGACACCCATAAATTGTCAGGATATCAAAATATGAAATAAATAAATGTTATGAGAGAAGTGCATAACTTGAAATAGTTTTTTTGCATAAATATCTCTTTGTTATGGAACCCTTTGTTTTTAAGGAACCAACAGAAAAATAATACAAGAAAATCCAGCACGAAATATAAAAAGATCAAACACGGACCAACATTTTCTTGGAGACGTAAATAACAAACACATAAAGCTTAGCGTCGATATTGAGCCATTACAGCTACCATCTTTACTGGCTGATATCGATGAAAAAGAAGAGCAAGATATAACGGTGACGACATCGTGTGACGAAGTTAATCGAGACAAAACCATATCGGCTTTTAGTTCTTCTACAAGCACTTTGCTTGACAAACAAATTGGTTCGCCTGTGTTAAATTACTCTGACCACGATCAATCGCACTCTATCTCGCCTTCAACAAGCAGTGGAGACGAAGAAAAATTGCTTACGGAAAACCCAAAAACGAAACGTAAAAGTCGGTCCAAAGACGGAAAACCGAAACGTATACGAACTACTTTCAAAAATTTTCAGCTTTTGGCAATGAAAGATCTGTTCGATATTGAAAAGAACCCAGACTCAGCCGCTTTGCAAAAACTGTCCGAAAAAGTTGGTTTAACAAAACGGGTTCTTCAAGTTTGGTTTCAGAATGCTCGAGCTAAACATCGAAAGGGTTTGAGTATATTTAGTGATGCTGTTGTAAGAACGTCGTTGGACGAACAAGCCGATAAAAAACAAGCCGATGAAAAACCGGACTTCGACCCTGAGTCATCTACAATTTTAGGGGATGAATCAAAAAAGGGAGAAACAATGACCCCTGTTTCATAAAATAAATTGATTGATGGATTTAGGATTTTTTCGTGAATTTTCATGCCAAGTGTATTTAATGCATCATAGTCTACCATAGAGTTGTAAAAAATTATAAGTATATGTATGTAGTGAATTCTTGCAGTCGCCATTTTTTTCTACACCTGAGCAATAAAAGCTTCATAAGAAAAAAATTTAAATCTTTTTAATAATAGCCGTATTTCGTGTGCGATATATAAAGGTTTTCCACGGGTTAACGACTTCTATATTATAATATCCGTATGGTGCTTTTAATAATTATTTTATGCTAATTAGAATCTGTCTTTTTGTGATATTTTTTACAGTATATCGTTTATTACTTTCAATTTTATATCTTAAACAGAAATTTTATTATGTAAATATTTGCATATCACGTATTTTGTATTTTCTACTCAAAAATACCAACTTTTTAAAAAAATGTTTTTTGTACGCATGTCGAATACTAATTTTTTTATAATAGCGGTTAACCCGGGACTGCTATTGTGTCTATAGTGTTGTGCGAAGTCTTGTCGTCCATAAATCGCGTTGCCTCCTTTAAAATGACATAAAGCAAAAGAGTGCTGCTTGTGGTGTTTCTATACAGCTAAATACGAAATATTTTTCGCTTTTGGGCAAAATGATACTGAAATATATATCACCCACCCAAAATACCTAGAGGCACCTAAAGAAATCTAAATTTACAAATAGAACCATCTAATGATTTGGGCTATTTCTCTAAGGCGTCTGATATGAAACGAGGACTAACAAAGTCTCTTTAAATCTATCCGCTTGCTTTTGTGAGAAGATTTGTTGACTACTAAGTTTTTTTTCTGTTGTCGGCCATGTCATCACGTCAGTCCATCTCGTTTTTTTGTGGAGAGATGTGTGATTTAGGATGAAGTGCACTCTACCTAATTCTCTTTAATGAAAATGGAAAAATTCCGAATTATGTCAAGTAACATTTTGAATTTGTATTCATTTCTACTAGGGAAAAATTTGAACGCTATAAATATTTCGATAACAAAAACTTTCGAACAATTAAAAATTTCGGATCAAATTTTGTTTCAAAATAATAACATCTGACATCTTTTGTTCACACTGCCAAAAGACTAAAAAAAGCGGAAGTGCTTTACACACCCCACAACGGTAACCAGACGTTCGTACGTCTGATTGGTTATGTCAATGGTGTTCCCATAACAACTGCGTCACGTGTTACACCATCGCCTTTATCTCTTTGTGAGAGTGTTGTAACTAGAGTTGCACCGCATTTCAAGAAAGAGAAAATGTTCATATGCGTAAAGTACCGAAAATAAATTGATCTGATTGGACAGGAGTTTTTTGGATTCAATTCAGCATTTTGTGCGTGACATGTGAATCAAAGATAAGCCGATGTCCCCCGCGAAGAACATTATCCATTGTTGGAAATCCGGTTTTATTTTCAAATGCCTACACTTGCAGTAAACAACAAACAAACAAAACACAACACCATTTTTGTAAAATAGATTTGTCAAGTGTCCAGTGTCAAGCAGACACGTGCCAAATTAATATTGAATAAAAATAAATGCAGTGCTTCATCATTAGCATCTTGTATTTTTAAAATTTCTTTGTTTTCTTGTATGTTGAATTGGAATTTGGGGCCACTTAGTTTAATCGAATGGCACTAAATTGGACGGGTGCTTGTTTGAAACAATACAGTTTACTTACACGAAAGGTTTCTGGTATAAACAAAACAATGTCTGGCGACATGTAAATCACAATGTGTCTGCTTTTTTATGTTTGCAGGTCAACCTTTACTTCACAAGTGCAAGTACGACCCTTCAACCAGGGTGTATTTTGTTGTTGTTGTTATTGTTGAACAATTTTTACATTTTTAAGTTTTTTCCCACAAGGGACAAAACAAGTAATGCAAAGAATATTATAAAATTGCAGTGCGGAAACACAGATGTAAGGATAATTTTATAACTAGACAAAATGATTAGTTCAATGTTTTTAACCTTACCTGATTTGAGTTTCAAGTTTTTAAGATCTAAGCGCTGTTAACAGTAGCGACGCCAGAAATATGAAAAGGACGAACACTGTTAAAAAAAAAAATTTACAGCGGCTACAAAACGGCGTTTGGTTTTCGGCTTTAGTGGGTACCCAAATATAACTAAAAATGACAGGAAAAGTTCCCTGCATATATTGGATATCCATAATTTATTCCATATAAGCACATACTTCTACATGTTTTCTAATAAATAAACTTTGAACTTTTAAAGCTAGCAAAATAGCATATTTTAACAAGTAAAATATGCTTGTTTCCTCGTCAAAACAAACTTTCTATTCACTGAAGAAAACTTTGCTTTTTTTAGCAAAAATAAAAAAGTAACAAATCCATCATAAAAAAGTAATTGTTCATTGACAGGTTTATGTAGACCTCACTGTGGTTCTGAAGTGTATGTAATTTCTTGCACCTTGACTTTTTGGTATATATGTAAAAAAAAAACTCGAAAACTCTTATTAAACATGGAAAGTTACACTTGAAAGGAACAATGGATGGAAGACCTTCCAGAATCCTCTTCACAGGTATTTCAAACGAGCCACCCTAAACAGGGGCGTAGCCAGAGTTAGTCAGGCTCTGCGATCGACTGACCTACTTTTTTCATCTCAACACGTCGTTTTTTCCACCGCCACCGCCAACACATGGATGGGCGCACCAATTGTGCATCATCGGCACAAATCCTTTCCCGGGCGGCGCACAAAAGCTTCGCACTTCGCCCGCCGTTTGCGCAGGATTTAATAGTATCCGCTTTGTTTTGCAGGCTGAGGTGTTGAATCTCTACTTTGTTTCCCAGATAATCTCTTTCGCAGGATTACCTGCCAAAAAGTATGCCTATGTACGGTCTTGTGTCTTCCCTTTATGGTAATTTTGGACGCATCCTATTGGCTAGTAAATTTCGCAGAGAGGTTAAAAATTCGCTCCATATATGGCTATAGAAAATACGCAAGAAAGTCAAAAATAAAAACAAGGCTGGCAAAGTTGTGAAGGTGAAGAAAGCATGATGTTGCTGTCAAACGTGGGTCCGTCTTAAGGTTTATTCATTGTAGTGAAGGCTCTCAGGTTTGTCTTTTTCAAAGGTCATTTTAAAAACCTTATGAACTTTCTCTTGATATATATACAGAATTGATAAGGTTAATGTTATGATGATGCTGGTAATGTATCTGTTAAAATTAATAGTTGTCATTGTTATTTTTTTAATAACCTCCAATCTGCAGAAAACTTTATTTTGGTGCTAATTATGAAGAAAGAAGAATGAACATTCTAATTATTGCTTTAATAACTTTCAATCTATAAAAAACATTATGATGGTGTTGTGTTGTCTTATTGCTGATTTGATTACACCCTTGATGATAAAGATTTTAATGTATTTTATGTTGTCATTTATTCTCCTTTTTCGATCAATTGTTCAGAATACTTAACGTCTATCGCGTGTGTCAGAGAGTTGGTTTTATGGCGTTTCCGTGCTTAAGGGGCGTGAAAAGGCGTTGCACACGTTGGGGGGGCTCACAACGCCCCCCCAAACCCCCAGTTGGTTCTTATCGCACCTTTGGTGCGATGTTGACCCTGCGTTGACCCTGGTTCGACTAAGGTTAATTTTTTTCTGGCTACGCCCTGCTAAATAAAAGAAAATTGGATGAAAAAAAATTCGAAAACTCTTATTAAACGTGGAAAAATAATACTTGAAAGGAACAATAGATGAAAGATCTTCAAGTATTCCCTTTCCATGTGTTTCAAACGAGCCACCCTAAATAAGAGAAAATTGGTAGAAAAAAATGACGAAAAAAAAGTTAAAGTTACTGTTTTTATTATTAGAAAAATGAACAGAAAAAACCCAGCTCTTTGAAGAAGCTTATGTACATATAAAAATGGTAATAATTATATTATTTCACATCAATAAATTAACTTTAAAATATTTACAAAATATAAAAAAAACAAATCCGTTACATAACTACAAAATTGAACCGATGTCTAGTCCGTGTACATAAATTCTTAATGCTACAAAATTCAAATTTTTATATAACCTAAGTTAAAAAAAAGAAAAAAATCTGTTCACGTTTTTATTTACATGAAAAGTAGTTAACGAGGGAACAAAGATACAAAGTTTAAAACTCAAGTTGCATCTCAACAAAGTGATAGTGAAAATTCCGTGATTCTAGTATTTAGATTTCTTGACACCTTTATTTTACTAAAAGCCGTGGGTTACGTTATATATAAAATAAAGTCAGAAGACACTTTTTTTACCCGACTTGCTATGGGCGGCTAAGGAAAACTCGTATGGAGCATTTCCACAAGAAGCTACGTCTCAGAAGTTAGGGCGGACAACTGAAATTCGAATGTATGTTTAATGCACGTGTTATTCAATATGCTTTAGCTATATACATGTTTTCGCATTTAATAAAAAAAAGTCGCAGTGTACGTGTTATCCTCACAAAAGTCAAGAATGTTGCACCGGATTTTGTGGACGTTCAAAATATGTTATGTTTTATAATACTTTCAGTTATCTCATGTTTCAGTAATATAAGAGTGTCCAAAATAAACGAGGTTATATCTTATAATTTTCGTATTTTTTCTGTTCTTTATTTTCCCATCAACTGATTGTCTTAAAGACGCCTAAATACTAAAACTGTGGAGTTGTGAAGATTCATTACAAAAAAGTGTGTTGAGGATCAATCACTGAATATCTTGTTAATAGAAATTATTTTCAAAACTCGCACGGTATACTTTCTTCACAAAATCCAATGTTAAGCGTTCATAAATTTATCTTATAAATAAACGTTCCATTTAAATTTATTAAAGATATGTTTTAAAACGTGCAACAGAACGCGAAAACAACTTATTTAAAAATAACTTTTAAAATCCGGAACAGCCACTTTAAAAAGTATAAGCGCGTACGTTGTGGAACAAAAACATGTCACAATCCAACTTTGACCCACTCTCAATGGTTTTAAATCAACAAAAAATAAAGAATGTGCCCCTACACGGAGTAGAGTATAAATTGTTTTTCCAAACATATATACTCGTCGTCTTTAGGGCCTTGAACAGCCACTGAACTTCACCCGTTCTTGTTCATATTTTAAGAGTAAATCATTTAACTCGGCTTCCAATGTTTCTGTCTCCGACTTTAGCGAATTCAACTCGTTTTGTTGAGCGGTGAATTGACTTAACAATCCTAAAAACAGAGAACTCGAATAAAAAAAACAAAATAGTCATTTATATCATTCTTGTAATTTGTAACATTTCAACGATGATTATCAGACTGTTTTTAATCAATCAATACACTTTTTTATATAACAACAGCTGAGATTGGATGTGCTTAGTTTTTACACCTTTTTAGCCTAAAAAGTTCTTATTTTGTGTTTTTCCGAAAAATATATCATCAGATTAAGTATAATAAATAATTTTAGAATCGGAAGAAATAGATGTTGGTTGATTGTAAAAACATAATGTATACTATTAACAAAAAAATAAATTTGTTCGGAATTAATTCTTTCTTCGTAATTCTAGAATTACTTTATAATCTATGAAGGAATTCACGCTAAGTACGTATGTATTAATATGTTCTTAATTTTCGGCAAAATCTTAACTTTGATGTTCTTATAAACTAGGTTTTTATACAAAAACGTGTACGCTTATATATTTTAATTGTCGTAGTCACTGCATTGCAAAATAAAAAGTATTTCTAACAGAAGTAAGATAAATCATTGTTTACTTTCGGCTTCCGTAACATCTTCAAGTAACTGCTGAGCGTCCGTGGCAGCTTGCTGCGCTTTCGTATGGGTTGCTGACGTTTGCTGATACAAACTGTTGATTTGTGTTGAATAGGACGGAAGAATTCCAGCGTTTGATTGATGTAACTGACAAAAAAAATTTTTAAAGGAAAAAACGTATAATAAAACTCAATATTTTAGTATTTTTCAACCACTCTTAGCCGAAAAAGTGCTTGTGACAATTGATTGATTACAATATGTACACCCGGACACCTGCATGTTGACAATGTTTTAATATTCTCATAAAAGAATCCTGTTAGCTTGATGGTTCAAAAATGTCAATCTGTAATGTCATGATTAAAATATATAGGTTATACAGTAAATATTAGAAAAAATTCTTTGAATGAGGGTTGTGAATCAAACACTTCATTTGGCGTTCAGTATAAATATACTTCATTTTGTTTCTGTTTTTTAGACTTTCAAATATAAGATTAAGTAAAATTACAGACATCATATAATTTTTCTCAACAATAGATGAATTACAAGTTGATTTTTCACTAACCGCTCCTCTTGATTAAGAGCTTCCTCTCTCCCGGTCGGCAAATGTCACGTCATATTTTTAAACCAATTACATACCCGTATTTTTCAGGGTAGCCATTATGATTTGGGGGAAAACACGCAGTTCGTGCAGTCAGACCTTCATAAATAGCGGCTGCATTTTTTCGAAAAATCTTTATTTTCTAACTTCAAACCTGACTTATTGTGTAGATTTGATGAGTTTTCGCTAATTCAGCTTTACCGTAACACAGATATTTTAATTCTTATTTAATCAAAGCTTTTTCCATGAGATTGTGACCGCAAAACGTCCATGTTTTCCCTCAACTAAAAGTTGTACCCCAGACGTTCGAGAATTGAGGTTTCAGTCATTCCCTCCCATGGCTTCACCGAGCCTTTACGATAAACATCACAACATTACTAGCAAATCAAGGGTAATAAAAACATGCGAGAGTGAACGGACTTACCAACAGAGCTTCCTGTGATTTTTTTCGGGCTTCTTCTGCTACCGCTGTTGCGTTATCAACGATCGCCTTCGCGTTTACGAAGCACATTTTATTAGCGTCTGCTTGGGAGATAGCTGTCTTCAATAAACTCAATGTTTGGCCGCCTTGACCGCTTATTGTATTAAATTGATTTTCAATCTAAAAATAATGAATCGTCACCACAATAACGACGAGACATATATAAAACAACGACAAAACACAAATATGACAATAAAACAAAATAAACACGACATACTTATTATACAATTAACAACAATAAAAATTGCGAAAAATTGCATCAAAAATAAACTAGTGAGTGTGGACAAAAACATAACAACAAAGACACTTATATTTTGACGAAGATAAAAGAAAAAATTACGATAAAACTACGACAATGTTGACAATGATAATAACGATATATATAAAACGACGTCTATAATAACGTCGACAAATACAAAACGTCGACAACAAGAATAATAATCATGGAAGCATACCGTAGTTGTTATATTTTGTACACTCTGTACTTTTATATCAGTTTCAACTTGAAGTTGTGTAGCATTAACACGAAGAGCTGCTGATTCAGCAATAGCATTTTCCAAATTTCGAATATCTTGCAATGTCGACTGCGATACAGCACTAATAATAAAATACGATGAATGAAATTATAAACTCTGTATCCTGCAATATGACTTAAAACCTTACAAGTATTAAATTTATCATGAAAATACCATAACATACAGTGCTTGCTGCGATCTGGCTTGAACCTCTTTAGCTTTCACAAGACCTTCCTGGGCTCCTTCATATGTAGCGTTAATGATGCCCTCATTAATCACAGTGTTGATAATCTGCGATGACAAATCTTGTATTTCTCTCATCGTTACACTCATTGAAGTATTACCAATCTCGTACGCTAGGTGTAACGCGTTGGCTGTGTTGTTTCGTACTACTGCTATGTCTCTCACACCCTGAGCAAGCGATGCTGTCTCGCGTTGCACATCGTATAAAACACCATCTGCTGTGGCCTAAGCGAGAAAATTATTTACTTAAAATTACTGCTAGGATATTAAAAATAGAAAAGGGATCCTAATATTTTTAAGCGCTGAGGCTGTGTTTGATTTTGCTTAAAAGTAAAGGCCACTAATCTAACTTTTAAGAAGAAATACGTCTCGGTCGTCGCTAAAAATTTTTAGTAAAAGTCCGAACGTACCTTTAACCTCGAAGCTTCTTTCACCTGTTGACCGACACTAGCATTTAAAGCGACTGCATCAACTTTCATTTCACCTGCTGTTTTTGTAACAGCTTGAGCTGCCGCAAGTCGTGCTTGCGCTTCCGATTTAGCTTGCGTAATCACAGTTTGAGCAGATGCTAAGGTCGACAAGGCGTTCTGATGAATGCTGACAGTGCGATTTTGTAGTATCATAATGTTTGCAACAATGTCATGAATTTTCTTCAACTCGTAAGCGTTTGTTGCGAACGTAGCTTTGTACTGAGTATCAAGATATCCTGCTATGCGTGCGCGCTCGCTTGCCGATTTCGATAGGTCTGACATAGCTTCTGACAATTTAACAGCTGCGTCAGCAACACTTGCATTAGCTGCAACAATCTAAATAAAACTTTAATCTTGATTTTTTTGTCAAATAGAATAAATTATCAGGCACTAGGCCAAAACAGGAACAGAGTTCCCATCCTATATTTAATAAACATCATCTTCCGCAACATATATTAACGGCCACTATCACCTTTCAAAAAATACACAAAAATGCTACCTCATTGAATTGATTTTTAATGGTAGTGAACACAGCTTGTCCTGAGACATTGTTACTTTTCGTCGTTTCAATATAACCTTGCGCCATGTGCGTCACCATCGCCGCGTCAACAGTGTTGGGCACTATGAGAGTTTGACGTTTAACGCGTATATTTATCTGCGGGACAGGTACTGGTTGAGGAATTGAAGCAGATAGTGTAACCGTTCCGTTAAAATTAGCAACAGTGGTTTCAAAGTATTGCTTTGAGCTTGTCAACTGTCTTTCCGTTTGCGTTAAAACACTTTCAAATTCCACGATATGCATTTCGATCTAAGAAAAAATGAAAAACATCCTACATGCAGAAGAAATGTATCATATAACCAAAACAAGATAGAAGAGTAAAGATGACAGGTTATGGCAACAACGATAAAAATAACATATTATAGACAAAAAAATTGAATGTAAGAAGTATCATATGCAGGTAGGTGTACTAATTCGAATCACAGATACTGAGAAAAACGTTTCAATTACATTTGTGACCAACCACTGCAAAGATTCATGCACTAAAATGCGAATCCTACAGTGTTTTTGACCAAAATCTTTATTTACCTGTTTGAACTGTCCTTCTTTCGCAGTTGTGTTGTAATTTGCTCCAGAGAAGACGTCCATCACGTACGTCAGATTTCCATTCAACCACGTCAGGTGCGATTGCACATTCTCATAACTCATACCTCCAAACTTTGAAAGTAAGTAAGTGACATTACTATGAAGGCGAGCGATATCCGCAGCTTCTTGATCGATGTAATTTTGCCAGTTGTCATAACAAGGAGAGTGGCACAACTCACAATTCGGAGGAGTTCCTACAGACAATAAAAACAAATAAATTCATTTCCGACTATTTCTAGTATGAGCATTTATAATAATCAGAATGCAAGATTACGAAATCGCTTATAACGCGAGAGATAAAGAAATTCTAATTCAAATACAAAAAAAATCTTACCAATAGCGTTTACATCACATTCGCTACATGTCCGTCCACTATATGTACCACCCAGTGGACTTCTTTTACATTCACACTGTCCTGTGACCGCATCACAAGACGAATTACCCACGGCGAATTCTTTGTTGCAATTACAAGCTTAATGAGATAGGAATACATTGCTTGATGGTGACAGTTTAAATATTTCATAAGTATATGAGAATATAGGCTTTTAAAGGTAGGAAGAAAGTGTTTTGAATGAGAATTGATAAAAAAAACAGTTGTTACATATCTTCAATTGCATAATCAAAAATTAAAATATCAAAATTAAAATCGCGAGAAAACTTACGCAAGCATCCTTTGGATAAATCATAAAAACCTGGAGCACATCGATCACACTTGTCACCAATAATTCTTGCTGCCTTGCAAGTACACTTACCAGTCACCTGGATTCAAAAATTTCAGTTAAAACTATCAAAGTTTTAGAACAAAATTAGAGTATTTTTTAATAGATTGTAAAGAAAAACTTTTGTCAGACACAAAGGGTTTTCAGACTGGTCTAGCCAAATAACATACACGCTTTATATTATATTTAATTTCAGAAACGATAGTAATTTACCAGGTTACACTGCAACGATGATGATCCTTTATCATTACACTGACATAACTCACAACCTGCATTGCTGGCGAAATTGAAAGTATTCTCTGCGCATTTATCGCATATTCTGCCAATTACATTTTTCTTGCAATAACATTGGCCAGTTATATTTTGACATTCATTTCCATCTGCACCAACCAGATTACAGGAACAGCCTGGAAAGGAGAATCATAGAAAACAACAACTCATTGATCAAGTAAGGGAAATCTAGAGGAATTTTTTTGTAACACTATACTTATTTTACTGAAAATTGATTCAGACATTTTTTTTGCTGTGATTTATTTTCCATTGATGACTTATATATTAAACACATACATTAAGCGTTGAACTGATTTTTACATTCTCTTTTAGGATATGCAAAGTTCAATTTAACGAATGATACCACACGCAAAAACGGAATCAAATTTCACAACTTTTAAAATGCCATGGTAACTATCTTCAACCATTGTTATGGCTTTTTAATCTGTATGTCATAGTCACTCCTAACAAAACAGGTGTATAGCTCGCTTGTTAAGTTTAATAGTTTAATAGTTTTTATATTTGGTTAATGACAAAATTACCATTGCATCGAGTTAGAGCATCTCCATAAAAGCCAGGTCTACAAAATTCACAGCTGTGACCAATAGTGTTGTTTAAACAACGAAGACATTCTCCAGTTGTCGTGTTGCAGTTGTTGGGTGCAGTGGGGTCAATGTTGTTGTTGCAAATACACTTTTTACACTTTCCAAGAGGATCCTATGAAAAAAATGTATTTCGTATTTAATTTAACATACTAAAGCTGAGATATTATTGCAGTACACATCAAGTCAAAACGTTTTTATTTTGAAAGAAAGAAGGAAAGAGAGTAAGTGGTGCTTCCATTTTAAACAAAAACATTGACGAAAGGTAAATAAGCACCATTGGGTTTCCATAGTAACCATCAGCACAAACTTGACACTGACGACCGCTGTAACCTGTCTCACAAGATAAACAGGTTGGCTTTCTGTCTTGATCCATAACACAACTTTTCGCAAATTGATTCGGTGCATCTAATCCACCCGGACATAAGCATTCCTTGCAGTCTGTTGCCTCCCCAATGGTTGCATTACCATAATAACCAAAAGAACATTGATTACAACTTGGTCCTAATGGTATACAAATGAGAATAAATAATATCGTGGCTATTGGAGAGACAGACAGACAGACAGACAGACAGACAGTCAGACAAACCTTCTGTATTGTCTTTACAGTTCATACATAGCCCATTGTTTGGATTGCACTGAGTAGAATGCAAGTTACATTGACACGGGACACATTTGTCATATGGCCCACCATTAGCTGGTGAGCGTGTGTAGCCGCTGTTGCAGTTTTGACAAAACTGTCCACCATATGCTTGAGGACATGTGCAGTACTCAACATTTTTTGCCACTCTTAACCCAGTCGTGCTGCCAAGGTTATAATCGCTGTATTGCATAATTATGTTTGCAAGACCAGTAAAATGACCCGGCTCCTGTTAAAGCGAACAAAAGTACAAACGTTAGAAAACATGATAAAAAACACATGTAATTTCTACTCATTTAACCACTTGTTTTAAAAAAACAAACTTCTCTCCTAAACGTCATAGTCACCCAACATTTATTGATATTCAGATAAATGTTCTTTTATCCATTTTTTTTAGTGTAGAAAATAGAATCATAATCTTTGTTTTTCGTGCACTTCAAAGTGTTATTTCACTTCAAAACATACTACCAAATGTTTCCACTTCTTTACAAAACAAAACTCCTTACACTACAAGATTTACCTTCGTCCATTTTCCGCGAATTCGTATATATTCTAAGTTACTTAGAGTTTTGATCATCTCGGCGTTAGTTGGTTGCACACCATCGGTTTTGTCTTTTTTCCAAAGCTTCTCATAAAATTGTACCTACATTTTCAAAACAAAATCGATCAGTATTGTGTATCTGTATTAAATCCATTTAAAAGACAAAATACCAACGAAACAAATATTTCCAATGAACCTGTTTAAGAAATGCATACCCTATATGATCTAAACATTTGATGCTTTAAAGGTGGAGCTGGCAACTGCAAAACCAAAGTAAAAATTTCACTCTTTCCCTTAATGATAACATCTCCTTTAGTTGATGCATCTATTGGAGCTGTTAAGTTTTCTTGTGTGAGATCAAAAGTAAGATAATACATATATGCTGATCGTTTATCGCCAAGAAATATATCAGGTGCAGTGAAATAAAGTTCTGGAAAGTTGGCATCGTTTAGAAGCTTGGCGAAACCACTAAAATAAAATAAAATTTGTGCAATTTGTTGATTACGTATCAAACGAGATAATTTAAAAGTTACAACATATTTTTTGTACTTAAGAAGAGCATATTCTGGTGCCCAGTCCCATGAAATCTTCCCAGCTTCAACACCATTTCCATCTACACCTTTCCAACCTGACAATCCTCTGCTATTAACCGTTGTAGGGAAGGTAGTGTTAACATCTGTCAGATAATAACCGTCTGCTGCATCACATTCTTGTGTCTTACCGGTACAATGACACTTCAAACAAGTGTCAGGAAAATCCGAACTGAAACCATAATAACCCACAGTGCATTGCTCGCATCGTGAACCCATCACAAGACTTTTACATGTGCAAGAACCAGTGGTAGGATTACACCTATTCTCAGATGTACCAATAGCATCACAAGAACATTTCTTACAACCTAAAGAAGAATAGGAAATAACACAATGAGAGAAATGTAGCTGCAAACGCACCAGAAAAATTTTTCTAGTAAGTAAAGGTTATAAATCATACCGGTCACAGTAAGATCATAATATCCAGCTGCGCAAGTTGTACATTTCGCTGAACCTACACCTGTTTTACATTGACATTGGCCATCATCACTGCATTGAGAACTGGTTGAATACAGTGGAGGGCAATTGCAAGGTTGACAACCAGCACCAGTACTTAAACCATAATATTGTAAATCACATTGATTGCATGTTCGACCAACAACGTTTGGCTTGCAATAACATTGACCCGTAATAGCATCACAAGTTTGATTTATGGAACCATTTGGATCACAACTGCATGCTATAAAAATGATTTATTTCAATGATAAAAATAACTTTTAGTAATCATATCACTATTATTATTTACAAACAGCTTTAGATTTCTTATACGCACATCAAAAATTGAAATTTGACTAAAAAAGGGAAAAAAAGGTTGTAAGTTGTTGGCTGAGGCAGTTATCACAAATATCCTTGATCTTGTAAAGATAGCGTTAACAACCGCTAAAAAGTCAGATTTAAACTTGTGCTACGTTTCAATTGAAGCGCTCTTTGCATACATGTCCTAACATTTCAACGATGGTACTTAACATGCACAAGTACTATCATTTTAAAATGACAGCATTTTTTAAAATTTTGGTTGTGAGAAAGGTGATACATATAATACCTACCAACACATCCTAACCCAGATGTAAAATTGTAATGTTGAGGAATGCACGAATGACATGTTCTTCCATAAATGTTTTTTTTGCAATTACACTGACCACCGTTTGTATTGCATACTGATGGATTGATGGCACCAACAGGACTGCATTGACACTCTGAAAAAGGACACAAAACAATAACACGAAAACATAATGCTATTTACACATCTGTTATAAAAATACGCACCAACAGCATTAGTATACAGATAACCATACAAGTATGCTAAATATTGTGCCCCTTGTGCCTCCTGTAAAGCCCATGTACTTCTTGATGATGCCGTCTGATAATAATTTCTAATTAAAGCTTGATTTGATACGCTTGCTTGAATATATCCCATTGAAAACTGGTATCGTGGCATCAACAACACCTTAAAATACCAATTTAAAGTACTGAAGAAAGTTTTCCTTAAAATCAAAACTTTTTTTATTGGTTATAATTTATTTCAGCTTTATATTTTTTTGACATTTTTCTACTTAAGAAAATTTATAAATATGGAATAAAAAGATGTAAAAGTAGTAGGCCCAGAATACGGAGATTAAAGTAAACATAGATATCTTATTACAATACAAACAAAAAAAACTTACCGACATTATAAATATTTTAGCACTGCTGCTAGAAGATCCAGCACTACCAGGAGAAAACCAGACCACAACCTTATACTGCCCTTGGGCTAAACATTTGTACCCAAAACTTTGTGAGTCTGAATTAGGATTCAAATTGCTTGTCATTGTGATTGATGAGCTGGTTAATAGGGTAGTTGTGCCACCGTCACAAGAATAAGATGTCGCAGTTGATTGATATTCTGCAATCATATTGACTCCCATGAAAGAAAAAGTTGTCTAAAAATGAACAGATGTTTTCTCTTTATATGTAAACAGTACAAAATTGAAGATTTTATACCTTCCACCTCACATTATACATTATCAGAGATGGAATTTACCAAAACTTTGATCTTGTTTCCAGTAATGGAAACACTTTCATAATGAAACACTTTCTATATTATACCTAACAGGCAGATACACACTATGCGGTTTTTTATACTTTTTGTTGCATAAAATTTTTAAACATAATAACTTGAATACAGTTATAACAAAGTTATAATAAAGTGTGACTTTTTTTACTTTTTTTAACACATGTATGTAGACTTTGCGTGAAATATCTTGCAAGCTTTTCTTCCATTGGAAAGCTTCTCAATTTATCATGACAAAAATGATGGTCAGTAATTCAAAAAATAGGAATTTTTTGTTACAAAACTTTAATAGTTCTTGTGTTGACTCGCCTCATGAAAATACTATAAATAACAGCCTTCAAATTTTGCTTCTGCACTCAGAAATTGCCAATGTTAGTAAATACAAAAGGTTATTTACAGCAAAAAAAATTGACGAAGCATAAACTATATTTCCCACTGTGATATTGTTCTGTAATTTTATTTTATTTTTACCAATCAAAATCATGCATATATTCGACAACAAACAAATAATATTGCTGTCATCAGAGAATTTTTTTCTGACGCAGCTCATATCTCATATCACAAAAACAGAAATGGGATATTTGTGAATTCCTAGTATAGTAGAAACCACAATCCCAAATTTCAGTTCATATAGTTTAAAATGGCAAGATGATCAGTGGCCAGTAGTGGCATGCGACTTCAGTTAAACTTCAGGTCACTTTCCTCTAAAACTAAAATAGTGGTGAGGAGAAGTCGTTGCCAAAGTTTGTCTTCAAGTTTTTTTCTGCCAAAAGACTGCAAAAGTGAAAATATTTCTGAAATTCAAAGAATAAATAACTAATGCATTGTGCATTACATAGTTGTTGCAACCTAAAACAATTGCATGCAACACTGCAGAAAGCTATACTATGATTTTCAGTGTTGCGCGCTGCACATTCCATGCAAGAAAAATGGAAAAAGTCGCAAAGCATAGGATTTTAGTAGTTGCATTAAAAAGTAAAATCTGGGATAATAAAGTGAGATTGCTTTTGGTGATATGGTCCGTACCACTCTGCGTATGACTTCTGTATTTTGTCTGCATGTATTTTAATACCTTTAGTGCTTTTGCCTCTTATCCCCCCCCAAATATATCACCTGTGCGTGTTTCTTAGAACACCTGTACACGAAAAAGAACTATTTTGCAACATTTAGTTTTTCAAAATTGTTTTTGTGCAAAAATAAACAAGACAATAGAAACCTCTAAATTTGAATAAGTCACATATTATATTCAAAATTAAGAGCTATTTTGGTACTTACAGAATATTGCAAGAAAAATTCATAATAAGTGACAGCTGAAATTGACACACTAAAAGCTAGACTTGTTGCCAATGAACTTGTCACACCACCTAACCCAATGGAATAACCAAGAATAAAAAAATTATTGCCACTAGCATCAGTGAGATTCATTGACATTGATGTCCAAGACACCTAAAAAATGGAAACAACAACAATTACAAAACAATAAACACAAAAGTTGTTACGTTAATGTTTGTTTCTTTGTATCATTGTCATGTGAAATATTGAGTTTATGGCCTTCTAAAATAACGGCAGTGCAAGAGCAATACTATACAAAAAAAAATAAACTGCATATTAAAATTCTTTAAACAAGTTCTTGGCCTAACATTTGTTGCATTAAGTAATTAAACTTTGCAAAAATTTCAGCAAAAACATTTAAAATTGATTAAAACGGTATATTTCACTTTAAAGAACACAAAGTCAATAACTTCTTATGAAAAATGAAATAAAAAGTAATTCTCTCCCTTTTTGTAGATCATATTGAAAATTAAAAGAAAGCGAAATATTGTCAATATGAATTGGAAAGACTGACATAATTGTAGATTTGCTGCATTCATAGAGGTTTAAAAGAGGAATAAATACATAGTCCTGTCAATTGAGGTAAAAGGTAGGTTGTATGAGGCCTGTATAAGAAGTGTTATGTTGTACGGTAGTGAGACATGGGCAGTGAAGCAGGAAGATCTTGACCGTTTAGATAGGAATGATATGAGGATGGTTACGTGGATGTGTAACGCCAGTCTGAGAAACAGAAAAAGTATAGATGAGCTAAGAAGCAGGCTAAGTCTCCGTAGAATTAAAGATGTTATCCAGATAAGAAGATTGAATTGGCTGTGGCACTTGGAAAGAATAGAGGAGGATAATTGGGTAAGAAAGTGTAGAGACTTGATAGTTCCTGGGGCAAAGCCCAGAGGCAGACCGAGAAAGACTTGGCAGGAGGTTATAAAGTTTAGATCTAACACAGTCTAGATCAGATTGGAAGAGGGTCATTAATATACCCCGTCCAACCCATGCTAGCATGGAAAACGGACGTTAAGCCGAGAATGATGATGATACAATGTCAATTATAATTCTATTCAAATTTCTTTTGTTCCCATGTACCTCCTTTAAACCCATCCCTAGGACTGTTTTTGTTGTAATTTTACATACCAACAATAAAACTGTGTATTATACCCTATTATTTTTTTATGGCAGATAGTGAGTAACTTGAAATAAAAGATACATACAGGAGATGTTATGACTGCCATACTTGCACTGTAAATCATTTGATTGACACTTGCAGAAAACCAACCAGTAACAACTTGCTCACACTGTCTGCCATAATACCTTGCAGCACAGTTACATTGTCCAGAGGTATCACAATTGCCATCCAATGATCCTGATGGGGAGCAACCACATTGGCGACATTCGGTTGGATTAGAAACTGGGAAACCATAATAACCAGTCTTACAGTTTGAGCATGTTCTACCTGTAAAACCTGCTTTACATGGACACAGACCTGACGTTTTGTTGCATACAACTGTGCCTCCAACTGTACCAAATGCATAACATGCACAAGCTGAGCAACCATTTAATATAGTGGGAGATAAACCAAAATATCCATCCTTACAAACATTGCATGTGGCTCCCTGCACATTGCTTTTACAGAAACACACACCAGTGACAGCATTGCATACACTGCTGCCAAATAATACACCATCCATATTGCAATTGCAAGCTAAAATAAAATTTAAAACATACACTTTATGAAAAGCACTTGGTGGTGATCACAACCCAGACATTTTTCCCTGGTCACTGCTTAGTCGCGACTGACTTTTTTAATTTTTTTCCCAGTCACTGCTTAGTGGCGACCAATTTTTTTATTTTTTCCAATGTTTTGGCACCTATATATATGGGTTAAACACTTTCTAAAGACAAATAGAAGAATTGTGGCACCCTATACAAAAACCTGCAATAAGTGGAATATATCTGATTTCTCTGAGCCAATACCATAAGTAAGATGAGTGACAATGATTACTAATGTTGCAAAATATGAATATATGGAAGATTTAAAATGGTGTAGTTATACTTTCAACAAGAAACTAGAGTAGCATTTGGTATACTTTTTTACTTTTTCATGTTTCCTCAATCACATGACCATATTATGATTTCACAGAAATTTCTTTTTAATGCTAATTGTATTTTGACATACAAGTTAAAGTTTCATTATCATAGGCCTAATGCTATTAAATACATATTACATTGTTAAATACAATTGGGCATGCTTTAAAAAAACATGAATTTTTTTTCTGGAAAAGTGGCCAAGAAATAGCTGATACTGAAAGGGTTAAATGACGAATGTGCGTAAGAAAAAATAAAATTTTAAAAAGTAGTTAAATCTTCTAGTATAAAACTTACCAATACATGCATTCACATCTGTTATTCCAGTAGAAGGATTTCTGTAAAACGCTGTGTTGCACGAGTCACATTTGTGGCCTTTTGTATTGTGCATGCAATCAAGACAAACACCAAAACCAAGTGAGGAATCATATTGACATAGAAAACTGTGACTGTTGCAGCTGCAGGCTAAAATAAGGTTTAAAATTAAAGTTGCTAAAATCATTTTTTAAGTACATATATAAGTTTTTAAAAAAATGCTTTTTTTATCTTATCAACTTAAAAATATTTTTTCTTGATCTCAACTGCTTCATTAATGTTTCATCCTCACCAAAACCTTTGAAGAACACAATAGGTTCACATATAGATTATCTTTAACAGTATATATACTCAGTTTGGTGATTTAGCCTGAAAAGCATCACCATAAAAAGTGCAACTGATGGATGAATCTGTCGTCTTACGGACATATTGTATATCATTTGTGACGCAAACTTTTCATATTATATCTATTGATTTTGTTTTTCACAATGTAAACTTTCATAATGACACATAGCACAAAGATTCCTTAATGTTATCTGTGGCGGTCACCAATGGCGTATCCAGAGGGTTTTAGACGCCGGTATACCAGTTTGGGCGCCCAAATTAAGGTTTAATAAAAAGGGTTTTCTTATTTATAATCCATAATTAAAAAAAAACTTTACTGTAATCATTTAAGGGCGTATAAAAAATCATATTAACCCTGATTAAACTCTTTTCGGCATGCTGATGTTTTAAAATTATTGCAATTTATTTTATATATAAGAGACAAAGGAATACCGTAGTTCATCTGTAAGGAGAAACTGTGTTTCTCAGTGGTTGAAGCTCTCCCGTCTTCTGGCAATTTTATTAGCTTGCATGGGTGCGCACACCCTTGTAGTTGAGTTGGATTACGTGGACTAATTTAGCATTGCGCTGGCCTCTCGGGGTGTCAGGCTTCCTGTGGCAAAGTACTAAATGGAGCTGCCAGTTTAATCGCAATCCAGCAAAATATGGCAGAGATTGGAGTGTTACCATGTAGTATCGATACAGACTCTTACTACGTATCCATCATATAAACCTTGTAGCATACATCCAATGTTAAACACATTAAATTAGTAACATTGTTTAGGATCTTAAAGTCATTAATATAATACAAGTTTTAATTCGCTCCCAAGAATGTGATTTTAGCCCAAAAATCATCAAATTTTCCATATGCTACACCCCTCATCCCCTGTACAAAACCTGGAATTTTTTAGTTTTAGGTCGTTCTTAAAAAAAAATCTTATTACTGCAGTGCTTAAAATAACAGCTGGTCAACAGTATCTGACTGGCAAAATTTGACATTTGACAGTCAAGAGACAAAAACCAATGATCAAATTGACTGGCCATTACTAGCGACTTTTATGCAAAAGACACTCCCGAAATTTAACTAACAAAAATCATTGTTTATAAGAGTGGTGCATCAAAGCATAAAGCATATAAGATCCATTTTAGATTCTTGTTGGTCACGGTGACCAGTGGTGCATCCAGAGGTTAGTTTGGGCACACCGCAAGCGCAAAGCGCTAGATTTTGAAAATAAGCTGGGGGTGTGGGGCCCCCCAACCGGTACAAAAACCATCCAAGACTTTGTGTTGTTCAAAATTTTTTGGCAATATTCATAAAAAACTGAATGAGGTAATATAATTCTGATGTAAGTACTGCTTGCCTCCTTTACATTAGAGCTAGCTAATATCCTGCAAATACTAAAAGTTACCAGAAATTGCTACTGCATTTATCACTTGAGATTATTTTTCTTACCTTCACAAGCTTGTCCAAATCTCCATGGCTTATTGTTATAAAGTGGTTTGCAAGACTGACAGTTTCTGCCTTCTGTATTTTTTTGACAGATGCAAGTGCCATAGTCCTAAATGTTTGATTTTAATTAATTTAAAAAACAATTTTACGGGAAATATAAAAATATATTATGGACAACAAGATGTGAAGTAATACTTGGGGAGAACACTGGTTTGACATGCCATTGCAGAAACAAGCAACTTGGACATCAACGTCCCGAAGGGTGAAATAAAACTTCCTTCGATCTGCTGAAGCTCTATTGAAGTCTGATGGTGTGAAAAATTCTTGAAGTACAATTCGAATATTTGTTGCAAGATAATAATCTCTGACAGCACCACCTTTCAAAACTTCTGTTGCAATGTATCTATCCCTTCGTGGTGCATATGATATCTGAAAAAAAAGTTAATGTTAAAAACAGATCAACAAATGCAACTAGCCATTTCAGAAGCATGGGCATTTCATCCAAACCTAAGCCACCGTAAAACTTGCTACCGATATAAAAACATGCAAATTTGAAGGTAAAACATGCAAATTAAATGTAACAACTTCACTGGCCTCAAAACACTGAGCTGAGATGGGATTTTTTAACTGTTTCATTTGAAGATGTTGCTTTCTAGGTTTTAAATTCAAGGATAGGCTTGAATTATAGTATGCAATTACTTGAAATTATGACATCCTGCGTAGTGGCCTATTAAGATGTGTTTCGGTAAAAAACACTTTTAATTGTAGGGTATAGTAATAATTTAGAGACAGTGGCGGCACAGCTGTCTACCTTGGAAATGACGTTGGTACCAAAAAATGTTTTTTTCACATTTTTAAATAATGTGATTTATAGAGGCAAACATACAATAAAACTCATGGACATCTGCCAGAAACGAATTTCATTAAATTATATCAAAATTAGACTGTACTTTTCATCCATCTCTTATAATAATATGGAGAGTATCTGTGTGTCTGTAACAGGCAAAGCGGATGTGTTTATTTTGCTTTGATGTCGCCGAAAAATGCATGTCTAATATGTTAAATTTTGCAACGTTACGGCGCGATGTCAATCACACTATTTTAACATCAATATCTGATATTAATTTAATGAGGCCATTACATGGCACTTAAAGCTTTGAAGTTAAATACCTTGGAAACGAGGTGGTGACGTAAATCTTTTTTCACCGGGTGGGTAACTAGGGACCACCTAGGACCAATTTGGGCAATTTTCCCAAATGGACGGGTTGATGACGTCATCAAAAACCTGTAAACCCCAATATCTCTGCAACCGTTTGTCAAAGGTACATGATCCTATACATTTTCTTAGTCAACGTTTCAAGATCTATACGTAAAGGTATTAGATATACAAAATTCTTTAAAAAATTTTTTTTGGGTCTTTGCTGACGTCAGCAAAATTTTCAAACCCTTATATCTCAACCGCTCATCAAAAGCGCATGATCATATACAATATACATTTTCTTGGTCACCATTTTAAGGTCCACACAATAGGGGTAACGTGAAAACATGGTTCTGAATTTTTTTTTATGGATGAGTTGCTGACATCATTAAAATTCAAATGACTCTTCTTTTTCGTTTTTAATCTGCACAAGTGTTTTTTTTCCACAGGCTTTATCGACTAGTATATGATAAACCGAACTTGCCAAAATGGATTGTGTATCATCTTTTATGTCACAAAAGGTGTGGACAACATTAAAATACTTTCTACTACCTACAAAATTGGTGTTTCATGATGCAAAATATTGTAGCATCAAAGGTTTACCACTCAAAGCAAGATTGACAGTTAGCTTAATGCTTTTTGGATGTCAGTCACAAGTTGGTAAAAGAGATTAGATTTTAAAAATATAGTCAAGACTGTCATTTTTTGACTTCCCGAAGACAAATAGTTTGGTCAGAGGAAAGTATCAAAATTTTTCAAATTTTTTCTACTAAAGAAAGTAACGGTGAAAAAAGGCGGCAAAAATGGTTGGTCTGTAAAAATAGTCACTTAGCCATAGATGTACAGCTACAAAGCTTTTAGTGGTAAAAATTTCATGCCTTTACATTTATTTATTCAAAATTTTGGTTCCTAAAAGGAGCATCCTTGGAAATAAAAGGGAATGTTTATTGAAAAATTTACTCATCAAGAAAATGCTGTTAGTTTTCAAAGCCATTAATCTCATTTCTCCTTATAACAATTCTTTCTGGCAAAAAAACTGTTCATCAACAAAAAGCTTCAAGATTTTTTAACAAAACAAAACAAAGACTTGTCTAATCATGTCTAATATCTAATATATCTATGGAGATCATGGAGATCACTTTCATGTTTACCATTTTTTCCCCTTTTTCAGTGTCCTCCAGTGGAAATAAACCACTAACTATTAGGTGTTTGTGATTTTCTTGATTAGCCACTTAACATATTTATTTACTGCGAGATGAACCTTTCAAGATATAGTATTCATGGCCACTTGTATAAACCAATAAGTAAATGGACTTTAGCCAATGATAAACTGTTTACAGAAGCTTAGGAACGACTAAAGCCATGTGTTGTTTAATTTTTTTAATTACATTTTTTCTAGCCTGCAGCAGTCTGCCTGGTAAAAATCTGGATTGGAATAGAATCCCTAGAAATGCACAAGAATACCACAGCAAATATATATATATATTTTTTTTTTTTGGGGGGGAGGGCTGTCCACGATTGTGAATTATCGCCCATCTGACCCCTACAATTTATGGTAATAATTATTACTAGTCGATAAAGCCCATGGAAAAATCTACTGCGGCAAAATGAAATGAATAAGAAGCGTTATTTAAATTTTGATGACGCTAGCAATCCATCCACCAAAAAAATTAAAACCTTATTTTCACGTTGCCTGTATTATGTAGAGCTTAAACTGCTGATCAAAAAATATGTATAATCATGTGCTTTTGATGAGCGATTAATGAGTTATAGAAGTTTAAAAATTTTGCTGACGTCAGCAATGGCCCGTTAAAACCGTAAAATAATTTTTATTAATTTGTATACTTGTTGCCTTGAAACGCTGATCAAGAAATGTACATAATAATCTGCTTTTCTTGAATGTTTAAGGAGATATAAGGGTTTTAAATTTTTGGTGACGTCAGCAAAGAGCAGTCAAAGCACAAAAAAATTTATTTTAGAAATTAGTATACCTGTTGCCTTCATTGTATAGATCTTGAAACGGTGGTCAAGAAAATGTATGGGCTTATATACTTTTGACAAACAATTGCAGAGATATTAGGGTTTGAAGGTTTTTTGATGACGTCACCAACCCGTCCATTCCGAACCGGATTCAGGGACCCAGTTTTAGGAATCTTACCCAAATTGGTCCCAGGTAGTCCCTAGTTACCCATGCAGTGAAAAACATTGACGTCACCACTTCGTTTCCAAGTTATTTGGCCTCAAGTTTTAGGTGCACTGTAATGGCTTCATTACTTTAATATACTTTCCTTTGACGTCAATATTATTAATATTAACGTTAAAAGTTTGGTAATTTACAAAACAATTTTACGGGCGATGTTTTACAGACTTTATCAAAGAAAATAGTGAAGAATATAATCCACTTTGCAAAAGTCACAGACAGACAGACGGAACTGGCGTATTATTATATAGATCTTCTAACAAAGAAAGAAATATGAAATGCAACAAGTATTAAAACTTAAATATATACCTGCTTCTGTATAGTTCCAGGATTTATCAGAAAACAAAGGACCTGTGTTTTGTTATAAAAATTTGCCTCAGGTAAACCAAAAGTATCTGCACATCGTATGGCATAATAAGCTAAGGTTAAAAATGTTTTGCCAGAATTCTGAGATCTTTGTACATATAAGCCATTGGGAAGTTCAAACTGAAATGTCAAAGTTATTTGGTGTAAAATTAAGTTATGTCCAAAATCAAATTGTATATATACTGGTTCCTCAAAATTTTTACTTTTCCAATAAGTTAACAAGTCATACTGATCTACTAAAAAGCTAACAGGATGGTGAGTTTCATTATTAGTAGCGTCACAATTTAAATTACAATCTGTATTAACACAAAAAGCCTCGGCAGGAGAACCACAAGTGGAGTTTACTGTTATATTGTTTGAAGAAAGCTCTGCAACATCAATTGGTGGTGAAAAGCAAGCAATGTTTGAAGCACATTGCGCAGATACCACATTCGTAAGTATTGTAGTATATAATACAACGATGTAAGTAATCAGCAACCAAGGATGTCCAAAAAGTTTAAATGAAGCCATCTCTCCACATAAACAAATGTAATAAAAGTAAAACCATGCAAACAACACTCAGTTTCCTTATTGCTGTGATTTCCCCTTAATATATTTTATCCACTCAAAAGTAACTGATACTGTCTTTATATACCATGTGATTGTGACATGCAAAAGTTCATTGAATAAAATAGAAAACAGATTCCATGAATATTGTCTTTTTGAAAGAAAAAACAACCCAAAATAAAAACTGATTAATTTTGCTTCTCCTACTGGTCAAGGAAGCCAGTGCACTCCACGGATTTCAAATTTTGTTGACAGACGCTATGATGCAGCTGCTTAAGTTAGGAGTATTTCACTTTTGATCAGTAAATATAAATACTTTTTTAGGGTATTTTTTCTTTGAGATTGAACGACGCCAAATATTAAAGTTATCTTTTTGTAATTTATTATTATTTCTGATAAATTCAAGCTCCATAATTCCAAAAGAGCAAATGTAAGTAAGTGAAAAAATGCAATAAGAAAGCGGTCGTGAACAGTCAATGCGCGACGAATGTCGAGTTTGCTTTTGTTTATAAACTAAAACCGGCATGGTTAAAAGAATGGTGGCGGTAACTCCATTTAGGACACATAAAGCTTTTCATTCAAGAGAGTGTGACAAAGGGCCCCTCCTTGTCATAGGTTTTTCGGCGGCCAGATTAAGATTTGAGAGGAGGGGCACGTTCACAATCTCAGCAGAGGTGCGAACATTCAAGTTTGATATTTTGGCTAGATATAGGAATATAATTCATTAGTTTCAACATTTTGTTTCACCTTATTCTTTCAGCTCATCGTCGTTATAATTTTCGTCCTGTCGTTTCTGAAAAAGGCAAGAAACTTTCCCCTTGCTATACGTCTTCACGCGAAGACAAGAGAAGGATTTGATGGTTATTTTTCCGCACAGAATGGAAAGAAAAGGTTGAACTCTTTTTTCCCCCGGAACGGAACAGAAAAGATTCTCTAGAAGTGTAAAATAGCCAGTTAACTCTATCTCTTTCTCACCATAAAAAGGGCGCCCTGTTGAAAGCGCAACACTCGGCTGACATACTTTTGCATAGATCTGTTAGAGTATGAATCAAATGATTTCATCCAGTATTCTTCTCCATCCAAGGCAGTTTTTTGTATTGCATCGCCCTTTAATTCATTGAATGCAGCGCTATCGATCAATTTAACAGGTCATTGAATAGCATCATTAATTTGCAATATGCCCTGTTTCTTCCACGTAATAGAGAAGCTTCAATAATACAACATTTACTTTTCCCGGAAACACCAAATCTCTAAAGAATTTTGCTAGAGATTTTGTCAATCTTTTTTCAAATATTCAAGAAATTAAAGTGTTTTTTCGATTTTAATGAGCTGCTGGATCGTTGCCCTAAGAGTCGACAAGTCTCGTGCATTTTAAGTAATTAATCTTTTTAAGCAGACCCGTTAATAACGTAAATAATCAAATTCGGTTTCCATTTGACCACTTCATCGTACGTAGCATTCAGGATAATCGTATAATGATCCCAAATTTCTTTGAAACGTAAAAATAATTGTACAACTGCATCGTCACCGTTATTAAGCGCTATTATGACTTCATCACGCTCCTTTTTTCGCCGTTTTTAAACTTTTTGAATTAAAAACAATACAACTTCTCTCTGGTGCTTTTTTAGTCCTGACACGCTCTTCAATATTTTTCCGTCCTATTAACGATGTTCATATTAACTGCGACTCATGAATCTTAGCATTTTCATTGAAAAAAAGTTTCTTTATCATTTCATTCTTGTCTGATGGTCTCGTTCGGTACATAATTCAAGAAGAGAGCAATTATGATATATCAGCAACAAAGTATCAGAAAAACAATCTTACAATCTTGCGGAGTGTTTCTTCACGTATTACGTCACTTCGTTGCATTTCCAGATAAATTTTTTTACTTTCAATTATTACGGATTATTTACTTCGTGTGTCCGCCATCATTACCGTTATTCGCTGGCATATACAAAGAGTCAACCAGTAATTCAATCCAATCAAGATGGCAGCCAAATAAATGTGTTCACAATGTGTGCAAAGACAAGAATAGTAGTCAAGTTGGTTTATATTATATTTTTAGTTAGCCTTCCTAATATTGAGGAATATACCTTGTGAATTCCCTTACGCGTCAAAGGCGGTTTTACATTTTAAAGCTCCCATTTATTCTACGGACATCTCCGAAACTTACCCCATACGCAACTACACGCGCAACAGAACCCTCAGCCAGTCACAAGTAAACATCTAGGTCATGCCACCTAGTTAGGAGACTCATGGTAGACTAACGAGGCCATATATAACCTAGTTAAGACATGACAATCTTTAATGGCTTTTCACACACTCCTAAGAAAAAAATCACAAAAAATCTCTGTTCAAAATAATATTCTCTGGTCGGAATGTCACTTAGCATACAACTTTTGATTAGGGGAAAACGTATGTTATATGCTGAAACTGTCACAGATTAACCTTTGATTAAACAAGAACTAAAAGTATATCTAAATTTAAGCAAAGCTAAATTAGCAATAACTCACCTAAAACTACAGAATATATATAACAGGTTTAAAATTAGAAAACAAAGATTCTACGAAAAACTCAGCCCCTTTTTATGAAGAGGAGACTGCTTTTAACTGCATTTTATTTCTTCATTAATTCATAATGGCTACCCTGAAAAATATGAACCTTTATTTGGTTTTTGCATCGCACATTGGCAACTTATGGATTAAACGTCCTCCTGTGACAGTCTTTGTTGGTAGCTATAAATAATGGACCTCAGCCATCCACGTCGCAGAAAGAAAAATAAAATGGAGGACGAAAACGTTGTGTTGTACGATGAAGATTTCAATGTCGTTAAAACAGGATGCAAGTTGAAAATTTTTATTAAATTATTGCATATTTTACTATTGCCACCTAAATTAGCGACGTGTAACTTAATTACATTATATATTTCATTTTACCATAAGTCTTATGTGTGCAAATATATCAAGGCATGAGTGACAATTTTGAAATCATGGTCACATACACTATTCTCCTGGTAGGCAAATGTCTTGTGATACTTTTATGAGATGATAATTTATCAAAATTTGCTGCCAAGTAGAACAGATTTTTAAAAGGGAAAACCTGTAGGTGTTATATTAGTATTTTTGATTTAAACTGTTTATACACTCTCATTTTTATGGTTTTTGCTCTTTAAGTTAAACAAACTTCTCACTTTTCTTATTTTTCACTTTGCTGCAATTAAGAATTTATTATGTAAAAATTTGTATGACTGGTTAGTAGTATTATAGTTATAAGCTGTGATAAAAATTCATATGTTATTATCATGGATAGACAAGATTATCTGAAAAACTCAGTGAAATGCTAGAAGACGGACCCAATGGTTTCTATGAGAAAAGTTGCAAAGATTTTTATACCGAAATTTCGAAGAATTCTGAAATAAACAAAAAAGATTAAATTTCTGTCCAATTATTTCTCAAGTTGGTACTTAAAGTAGGTACTTATATACTTACAATGCTGCACAAGTTATTGGCAAATCATCCAAAAATCAAGTTCACTGTTAAAATTATCCTACGAAGTGCTTAGATTTGCATTAATTGTTTATTGATGGACTTTGCGTTACAAACCTATGAAATAAAAGTAAAAACAAAACTTCCATTAAATTGGCCATCTGAAATTCCAAAAAGATATAAAAAATATAATAGATATAAAAGATATAATAATTATAAACAGATATGAACGAAATTCAATTTTAGGCTAAACAGATCAATCAAACTTAGATGATAAAATTGCTTTAATATGTGACAAATTTAAAACTACTAATTATTCATTGAAAGTGTAATTAACCAATTTTGGAACAGCAAAAAATAATACCACTTTTATAATACCACTAAAATTATTTGAAAATAAAAATTGTTTATTCTTATTAAAATTCTGTATATATAGCATTTTTTACATTTTAACTTATAAAACCAAAATTTTTTTTAAACGATTGTACTCATTATTTTTTTTGCACTAAAGATTGTACTTTTACTGAAAAAGGACTGTCATCCATGCAAAAGTGTGATATTAATGTGTATGTAGTAGAAACATTCTACAGGTCTGTTTACCTATTGGTTAGGAAATAAAAATGCAGAATCTCAAAGCTGCTCAACAAGGGTTCCAAACCTGCAAACATTATATATCTATAAGGCCAAGGATAGGCAGGTTTTTGAATAAATTTCCCTAATGATTCCCAATGAGAAGTGACAGTCACTGACCATTGACCAGCCATTATTTTAAACACTGTAATCACTGCTATATCCTTCTTGTGGAATTTAAAATATAGAAATAAATTGTTTTATAAAGTAATTTTTTTTAACATTTTTTTATTTATATGCTATAAAATAAACAAAAAAACATGGTAGATTGTATACTAAATATTTTCTAATTTAGGTGAAAAGTTGAGCATAATAATTAATGGCATCAGATTGTTTCCCAGAAGATGTATTACAAAGTATTACCACAGGTGAGGGAGTAAATGAAACTGCAATTGAAGCATCAGTGATTAATGATGTCAATTTGGGTTCACCTGTATATATTAACTCAGTGTATACAGATGATGATAAATTTCCATTTAAAGAAAATATAACCCAGGTATATACAAGCCAAAGTGAAGGTATAAATCATGTTAAACTTTGTGAGGCACCACCTGTAGTAGATTTTAATATTGCAAATTCTGTAAACAACAGTAATTCTGCAGTAAATGAAGTCCCAACATATTCTACATTAAGCCTTCAAGAGATAAAAAATGTTCTTCATCAGATTGACGAACAGGGCCAAAGTTGCTCAACTCTTCCTGGGAATGAAAAAATTGCTGAAGATACTGTGCTTGATGACATACTAAATAAGATGCTACAAATTGAACAAACCAAGATCCCTGACAATATGGAACATTTTTCACCATTTACAGAAACAATTCATGACACTCATGAAATAAACAGCACACAGGCACCTCAGCCGCCCCAAAATGCACAGAATTTAAATTCACTTCAAGATTACATAAAAAGCTTTCAACCCGATCTTGAACAGAGTTGTAACTCCAATGCTGTAGAAAATTTGAGTGAAGGTGGAAATCTTGTCGTTGATAATGACCAAGTTGGGATTGTACATCTACAAAACGATCAGATATCAGAATTATCAAGATTTGACAATGTTATTGTTGTTAACGAAGAAATTATATTAGATGAAGTTGAAAAGCTGGACAAAAACAATGATATCAAACTTCAAACGAAGAAAGGGAATGCAATATCAGTGAACCAAACGCATCAAAAGTATAATGCAACATCTTTAAAACAAAACAGTTCAAAAAGTGTTATTATTCAACAAGATACACTTAAACAGCTCCTAGATATTGTTGTACAAAGCCAGTCTGAAATGGTGATACCTTCAAAAGTGAAAAAAACTTTACCAGAAAAAACAAATGCCTTACATTGTGGCTACTGTAAGCTTCGGGTTCCCACAGAAGACTGTTTAATAAAGCACATGAAAATGTTTCATCTCGAGAAAAAGAATCAGCAGAAAGTGTGTGGGTTTTGCAATCAGACTTTTCAAAATAAAGCTAAATTACAAGACCATGTACTGGCTGTACATGCCATTAAATCTGATTCATTAGAATGTGTGATATGCCACAAACATTTTAAATCAAAAAGCAGCCTGAGACGCCATGAAAAGACTCACGCAGATGTAAAGCGTTATCAATGCCCCTTTTGTGGTCTGTTCTTTAAAGGTGCACAACCTATGATACATCATATGACTATTAGCCACCCAAAAGCTGATAACAAGAAATTATTTACTTGTTTAACTTGTAACATATCTTTTACCTCAGAACAGCTTTTTGAGAAACATATTTATTGGAAACACAGCCAAAAGAAAAATCAACATCAATCTGCAGTTCAAAGTAATATTGTCTCTTCCAGTACCAGCATTGATGGGGACGAAGATTATACTGTGGATAATGAAAGCCCACCTTGTTATCAGTGTTTGAAGTGCAATGTAATGTACAGTCATGCAGATAACATTTTGGACCATATTAATAATGTACACAAAGGACAGTTCGACTGCCCACAGTGTACTTGCCATTTTTTATATTATTCAGAATTTGAAAGGCATTTAAAAGATCATTTAAAAATACATGATGATAAGTTAAGTAAAAGTTCCCTGTCTTGTATGATTTGTAACATAGAAATATATTGCAAGGAAGACATAATCCAACATATTCAAAGTCATCAGATTTGTAAACAGTATAATGATCCATCATCTTCCAAGTTGTCTAGTTTTACCTTAAATGATATTGATTTTTTTACTGTCGCATTACGTAGTGGGTTTGGTACCAAAACAGATGAGATAGGGAATGTTTTTGATTATAAGGCGTTATCAGCGTCTTTTAGATTGTGGAAAAAAAGATTGGTCAGTCACCACAAAGGGGTGTTTCAAATATGGGAAAATGTTTTGGAATGTAATAAGCATATTCTTTATGAAGATGTCATAGTTTGTTTACTTTGTTGTGAAGAGGTATTAAAGTCAAACTTCGAAAATCATATAGAAAGTCATATTGATGATATTGAACGTTCTTCTGTAAATAACCCAAATGTTGATATTGATGAAGATAAACCAAACTCTGGAAAGCCAAATAAAGGTAAGCCAAAGAGTAATGATGCACAGAAAACCAAAAGTAAAGCAAAAAAAGGTAAAAAGAAGAAGAAGAAGAATGGAAAAGGAAAAACCAGTTTGGATTTGCTTGCTGATGTGGCAGGAAATGTTGTGAAAGTTACCTCTACTAAAATGAAAAGAAATTTAGTAAGATATATCTATTCTATTTTATCTGTATTATGTTACCCCTGATCTTGCTATTTATCATTTTTTCCCTCTTTTCAGGTTTCTGATGAAAAAACTTTCAATGAGTTAAATTCTAATTGTCAAGGTGAAACAAAATCTAAAAAGATTGGTAAGCTAATATTTCTGCATGTTTTTTTAAGAAAACTAAGAAGACTTTAATATCTAACTTAGTAAGTAGATCGTAGATGCTGTTTGGTAACCTGATCACAAGTCCTAATTTGTGTCTAGGTGATGTTTTAACGTTTTAGAAACTTCATAGGAATCATATTGCTGCTGCAATGTTGTTTGATATACAATACAACGTACCCCAAACTCACCAAAGCTAAGGCAGCATTTGTTTTCATGTTTTTTAATCCCGTGGGTTAGGGAAATTATGTGGCCATGACATAACTCAAACAACTGACATCCAGGACTGATAAAACCTATATTTTATAATAAACATTTATTTATAACAAATATATCAGATTTTCCATTACTTACCCATCTTTTGAGCAAAAATTGAAACATGTGTCAAAACAACATAGAATGCCAAAATATTCACCAAATATTTAAAACAACGGAAACTTGTATCTCATGATTGATGTGAAATGTCTTTTCTTAGTTTTCATTTTTAGTATTTTTCCCCACAATATCTAGCGCTGTGTCGAATACATAAATAAAAAATACCTTGTAAACTATATAACCTATATACAAAATGGGGGAAAAGAAACAACCAGGGACTATGTATATACTAGGTACTAAGTAGTATAATAACCCCAGGTAAAATTGCTTAGACCCTGCCTAACGTCAAAGTGCCTTAACAGATAACTGATATCTTGAAGGGGAATTATAAGCGCTTTTTTTTAAAAAAACAGTAACCGCAACAAAAAAACTTGAAATACCTATTTCTTTTTATATAAAAGTTTCACTAACTTAGTAAAAAGTTGTGTTTACTATGCGTGAAATCGCTTCGTTATTCTGGCCCCTTTGCGATTTTAAAAGGATTGGGTCAAGTTAAAAATTATGACGTTTTTTAGTTCACAAAGTGTAGTGTGCTAGTGGGGTAGTAGTATTAGTTGTTAATTTAACTAAACTTTTGAGTTTAACTGCTTGAAAACATGCCAAATTGTGCCACCATCAACTGCACTAGCAGAACTGGTAATAATAAATCAAAAGAAAATGTTGACGATGTTGTAGTTTTTTCAAAATTCCCAGCGCAGAGAAAAAAAAAGAGCTTAGAAAAAGATGGTCACATAACATTTTAGAAGAACTGGTACCTTGCCTAAGGATTCAGGTTTTTTTATATGTTCCACACACTTTAAGACAGACTGCTTTGAAAGAGATCTTCAGGCAATTACCTGATTTCGTAAATCATTTGATTTTGTATGTATCAGCCAAACACATACTTCTTTTGTATTTGTTTATCAAAATAAAAAGATACAAGCTTGGTATAAACTTCAGGTTCGTAACCAACAATTACATACCAAGCCAATAAAAAATATATTTTACACAATGATAATTCTTTCTTTTAACATTAATGACTTCCCAATAACTTCGTTTTGTTGATTCATTTTTTTCAAACTGACTTTGACTTTCAAATTCAAAAATTATGCAACTCACAACAAGTAAATGTTTTCTTTGTCGCATTCGTCGTCTTGACAGACAGGGGTAATGACAACAATTCGAAAATATCTATCGGCTGTAGAGTATTTATTGCGGATTGCCCATAAAGCACACGATGGTATATCTTTCAGAACATCTCTTTCTAATCGATTATGTACCCATCAAATCTATAATACATGTTTTTCTTAAAATAGGAAATTTAAAATTTACCCCTGTTCATGTAAACTCATTGAGAGCACATCTCACTATTGTATTTCTTCATTAAAACACATCTTCGGTATTCTATTTTCTTTTTAATCCCTTCATCATTGTTGCTTTCCGGGCCTTCTTCATTGAATTTCAAAGATGCAGTTGCATAAAATATTTCGGATGGAGAGCAAGATGTTTTTTTCACAAAAGATTGTGTTGAAAAGTAAATTGTAAAGAGCTTGGTGAGAAACTTTTTATCATGTTGTGCGTATGGAAAATGTATTTCCTTTTTTTATCAGACTTTTTATTTTTAACACGATTCAATTTAACAATTTCAATTAATTGAAGACAGAAAGATGTTAAAAATATAAAATGGATATCACTTCAGTCATGATTATAAATATGAAAGACTTTATATTTAGCGAAATTATTTGTACTTTTGAAGTAGTCGTCAGGAATTTCATTATTATCTTTGCAGCACAAGCTTTCAGAGAATAAACTCATTGGTCTACAGTGACCACCTCATTTACACCAATTATTGTGTCCAATTCGATTGCCTTCTTTTGTATAACTTCGTCTTCATGGTTTGAACTTAAAAATTTATTTTGCTCTTCCGATGACATTTCAGGCTCAAAACTAAAAGACTTTAGAGCCGAAATGTCTGGAACAGTGTTTTCTTCGTCACTGGTCAAGAAACTATGATGCATTTCTTTGTTTCTTATTCGAAATTCTGTAGCATTATAAGCACCAACATAGGACTTTGTCTAGCTAGCGCAATGTTTTGAACTATAAAACGTCATATTCAAATTAGAACTCAGTCTTTTTATTTTGACGCGCTTTTTTCAAAAAAAACTAGATCTGTCACAAAAGAATAAAAAAATTTTAATCAAATGAAAGTTTTATCAGGCACACAATCTTGCACCCTGGCCCTAAGCTTAAATTAAGATGAATCTCGAGATAAAAACTTTTTTTGACAATGTTTATGAACACGTCTAGAATAGATTTTTAAAATCGTCTTCAGAAACTGGTTTGTTTCCTCTTCATGACAGGCGATTTAATTTTCATGTAAGTTACAATTTTCTATAACTAAGTCCAAATCAGATCTACAAAATTCATCGTTTTTAGTTATTGTAGAACATTTTTTTAGAATGTGGAAATGTTTAGGCTTCATATGAAAACAGTTTTAGACAACATAATATAATATTTAGACCTTGCACACAAAAGTTTTTTTCGCACAATTGTTCAATAATACCAGCTGAAATGATTTATCCCAATCTTTCTTGCACTTTTTTTAATGATTTTTCTGTGCTGTATTAAATTTTAGGTGGGAGATTGCTTACTGCTTGCCAAAGAGGTACATAGTCATAAATTGTATCTTTTAAATTAAATCATGTTAAATTTCCTACTAATAATATCCTATAAATATTATGTCGTTTAGCTTTATTTTAATTTTTCTCATTAGGCATGAAAGAGAGAGAAATGAAAAGTAAGAGCATAAGAGAAAGTAGCGAAAGTATGCTTTCTTTGCGTGAGATGAATACAGAACTGGATTTAAACAGTTGTCTTACTGAAAGCAATATGCCAGTTGCTGATGCCAACATCGAACAAGTATTAAGTCATTTTCCTGAAGAAGTGAGTATGCATACAGAAAACGATAATCAACTTTTTGAACCTTCAGAAGAATCCAATGGCAGCTTCATGTATCCACCAGGTGACAATAAGTTGCATGACTTACTTTGAGGTTAACTCAAACAGTTTGAATTTTGTAATATTTTTTATATTTTAGAAGTCGATGATCTTCCACTTGGATGTGATTACACAGATTTTGTGTTTCAAAGAAATCAAGATGAGTCTATGTTTCAGAGGAATTCTTCCGATCTCTTTCCAAGACAAGATAATAGTTACTTTAATGGTAAATATGTTTTTATGGATGGATTTCATGTTCTTTGTGTTTGAAAGTCTTACATGTGTATTAATTTTTGGGATTGTCAACAAAGTTAACAAATTAGCACGATTATAATTTTATTTCCAGCTAATGTTAGCATTAATAATTCTGATGTTAGTCAAGACTTTACAAATCATGAAAAGAATACAAGCATCTCGACTGAATACCTACCAAAAAGTAAGAAGAAAAGGAATAATCTTCCTGGAACTTTAATTTATTCTTTTAAGATATTTAAAACGTCATTAGTTGTTATAAATTATCACACTTTTTTTTTTTCACGGAATGATAAAGTTATACAAGGAAAACAAGAGAGTCAACAACAAAACCAGTACTATCAATTACCAAGCTGTCCCACAAAGAAAACTTTAGGTACAAAATTTAACTTTAACATATCACTTTTTGTTCATTTTGTTCATTTTGTCCATATTGCTTCTTTCTACTCACAATTACCTTATTAGATGAGGTGCAACATCTTGATCGAAATAACAACAACATGGAAGCACCACATTGTTCTGGTGAAAACAATTTAGATTTACTGGTTGAGGTCACACAATCAATAAACACCAGAGATTCAGGTACTTTATTTCGCTTTAATACTTAGTTTTATCTGCTAGACATATCTTGTGAATTCCTAATTTTTAAACCTTTTAGGGTGTGAGATATTTGCTATTATTAAAAAAATAAGTAACTTAAAATTGGTGATTATTATCCATAAAATGTTTCTCCTAATAGTCGTATTTTGACTGTTTGTGCATCAAAATAAAGTGGCATGTAAGACGATTTCTTAATAAGTTAGGGACTATTTTCTTGAATTTAGTAACAGAGGACAAACAGAACAAGAAAGTTGATCTTTCAACATCAAATGATTATGAAAAAATACTATCTCATGCATGTTTGATTCCCGAAACACCGAACAAAATATTGGGTTTGTTTGTTACCGATTTTTATATTTGGAAAACAGATTAAAAATAGATATCTACTTTGTGTCTTCTAATAAACACTTGCTGCACTTTGATTTATTGACAAAACATTTTCTATATACTAGGAGATGCATCACAAAAACTGAGTAATCTTCTACCCAACCCTGAAGCTACTCCTGTAACAAAACATACAAAACAGAAATCAATCATACATACACCTGAAGTAAGAAAAGCTATGATGAATCCTGAAGTAAATAAAATGGAAAGTGTTAATGAAGTCATTTTAAATCACAGCGAATGTGATTCAAAATCAGAAGGTTGGTGTATACTTCTTATAATATTTCTGTTGAAATAAATAATGACACTATTCTAATGTTAATGTTTTTTTATTTTACCTTTAGATCGTAAACGAAGTGAATGCTGCGTTTCTTTAACCTCAAAAAACGATTTGACTAGATCAGTGACAACTATTACAAAGTCTATCAATATTTCAGGTAATTTTTTTTTGTTGTGATGTCATGAGACAATTGCTAATATTTCTTTTTGCTTTGATGTCATGCAAACACTTGCTTGATATTTCTTTTTGCTGTGAATACATGCAAACACTTGCTTGATATTTCTTTCTGCTGTGAATGCATGCAAACAATTGCTTAATATTTCTTTTTGCTGTGAATGCATGCAAACACTTGCTTGATATTTCTTTCTGCTGTGAATGCATGCAAACAATTGCTTGATATTTCTTTTTGCTGTGAATACATGCAAACAATTGCTTAATATTTCTTTTTGCTGTGAATGCATGCAAACACTTGCTTGATATTTCTTTCTGCTGTGAATGCATGCAAACAACTGCTTGATATTTCTTTTTGCTGTGAATGCATGCAAACACTTGCTTGATATTTCTTTCTGCTGTGAATGCATGCAAACACTTGCTTGATATTTCTTTTTGCTGTGAATGCATGCAAACAATTGCTTGATATTTCTTTTTGCTGTGAATGCATGCAAACACTTGCTTGATATTTCTTTCTGCTGTGAATACATGCAAACACTTGCTTGATATTTCTTTCTGCTGTGAATGCATGCAAACACTTGCTTGATATTTCTTTTTGCTGTGAATACATGCAAACACTTGCTTGATATTTCTTTCTGCTGTGAATGCATGCAAACACTTGCTTGATATTTCTTTTTGCTGTGAATGCATGCAAACACTTGCTTGATATTTCTTTTTGCTGTGAATACATGCAAACAATTGCTTGATATTTCTTTTTGCTGTGAATGCATGCAAACAATTGCTTGATATTTTTTTTTGCTGTGAATGCATGCAAACACTTGCTTGATATTTCTTTCTGCTGTGAATACATGCAAACACTTGCTTGATATTTCTTTTTGCTGTGAATGCATGCAAACAATTGCTTGATATTTCTTTTTGCTGTGAATGCATGCAAACACTTGCTTGATATTTCTTTTTGCTGTGAATACATGCAAACAATTGCTTGATATTTCTTTTTGCTGTGAATACATTCAAACAATTGCTTGATATTTCTTTTTGCTGTGAATGCATGCAAACACTTGCTTGATATTTCTTTTTGCTGTGAATGCATGCAAACACTTGCTTGATATTTCTTTTTGCTGTGAATGCATGCAAACACTTGCTTGATATTTCTTTTTGCTTTGAATGCATGCAAACACTTGCTTGATATTTCTTTTTGCTGTGAATACATGCAAACACTTGCTTGATATTTCTTTTTGCTGTGAATACATGCAAACAATTGCTTGATATTTCTTTTTGCTGTGAATGCATGCAAACACTTGCTTGATATTTCTTTTTGCTGTGAATACATGCAAACAATTGCTTGATATTTCTTTCTGCTGTGAATACATGCAAACACTTGCTTGATATTTCTTTTTGCTGTGAATACATGCAAACACTTGCTTGATATTTCTTTCTGCTGTGAATGCATGCAAACAACTGCTTGATATTTCTTTTTGCTGTGATTTCATGCAAACACTTGCTTGCTATTTCTTTTTGTTGTGATTTCATGTAAACACTTGTTATTTCTTTTTGTTGTGATTTCATGTAAACACTTGCTTCTGATCTGCTAATGCCCCAACGCGTGTCATTTTAAGTTACAGGAAAGTAATGAACATACCACTTCAGAAAATCATAGATAACTTCATAACATATTAGTTTATTATCACTATGAAATACCTTTTTCTCAAACATTTGTCATTAACATTTTAAAATTTGTATTTAGGGCAACAGAAGCTCTCTTCTTCCTCTAATTAATTACATGATAAAAAAGAATAATTTCGAAAACTATATGTTTTCTATCATTATTTTTATTAAAAAAGTTTTGTTTGTTTCTGTTTTTTGGTGTAAATAAAATTATAGCAATGTGTTAGTGATGTGCACAGTAGTTCTCCTGAACGTAGTTGTAGTGCGTTCGTTTGTAGTTCCCAGTTCTGGGGGACTACGTGTCAATCCCCGCTCACTACCATTTAATAATAATGCGCAAAGTAGTTCTTCTACCTAAATTTTTTTCTCGAAGGTACAGTTTGCAACATTTTCTCAATCATGTGCCAGCTTCTACTTAACATGTCCATATTAGATTTTTCACGCCTCTTTAAAACTCCTTAAATCTCCAAAACTGCCCTCAATTTTTACTTTTGCTTAATATTTTAATTTGTAGAAGAAATAATTTGTTCTTTTTGCATGGCATTACCTTTAAAATCATATTCAATTCCAGAAACACCAAACAAAATGTTTAGTTCAATTGTTAAATCATTTTTATTTTAATATCACATTAATTCTTGACTTTTAAACCCTCGTAACGTCATTTTAAGTTAAAAGAAGTGTTTTCTTTACACTAGGAGATTCTGTCCCCGAGTCGAAGAATCCACTACATGGCACTTCAACTGTAAGAAAACATACCAAAAAGAAGTCAATACATACACCTGAAGCAAGAACTGCTTTGAAACGTCCTGAAGTGAATAAAATGGAAAGTGTTGATGAAGTCATTTTGAATCACAGCGAAAATGATTCAAAATCAGAAGGTTGGTGTATACTTCTTATAATATTTTTGTTGAAGTAAAATAATGATACTATTCTATTGTTAATGTTTTCGATTTTACCTTTAGATGGTAAACAAAGTAAAGGCTGCGATTCTTTAACTTCAAAAAACGATTTAACTAGATCAGCGACATCTATTACAAACTCAATGGCTATTTCAGGTTAGTTGAATTTTGAGATTACGAGTTCAGTTTTTCGATGGTTGTTCAGACCTGGAAAAACATGTTTTCTTTGAAAAGTTGAAAAAGGTAAACGTTCAGAAAAAAATGTTAAAATTATATTTTGAATTAGTAAGTGCACAAATTATTTCTTTTTACATTTTTGACTTATTGACTATATTTTAAATTTTGCAAATGATACAGATGACCTGTTGGATGGACGACTCACTGAAACGGAAAGCGAACAGGAAAGGAAAGATGAAATTGCGTCAACTCAGAAAACCTCTTGTGTAAGAAAGAAAGGTTAGGATTTTGTTTTATTTTCCCCACGGCTTCTGCAATCCCTGGGATTCTGCAACACCTGGGGTTCTATCCGAGCCTTAAAAAATTTAAGCGAACCACTATTTCATGAGACGATGTAGACGAAATGTACACAGATGTTGGCCTAGGTCTGGTGCATTAAAACTTATTGTTTTTTCCTAACAAAATGTTACACAAAGGTATATTAACGTTATATTGAAGTTAGGCAAGTTTGGACGAAAATTTGGCAAATCAAATTTCCCCCAATTTGAGGTATTGTGCATATGATAAAGTAAACTGACGAAATTTTCTCATGCTGTAAGTGTAGAATATTTCATATAAAATTCGTCGCCAAAGTTTTCAAAGGTGTCGATTCTTTTTCTTTTACTTTTTCTTTTTCTTTGAACTTTTCTGAACTTTTTCTTTAATTCGCGAAGGTCAATGTTACAGAAAAAAGAAGTTTCTGAGTCTTATTTTCATTATTTTTTTATTATTATTTTTATTATTATTATTCGAAACGACAAATTTGATTCTTCAAAAAATCCACAAGAATAGCCTGTTCCAGTTTCAGTTGAAATCTTTAATAATAAAATAATATGTTTGAAGGTTCATTTCTAGATTCTTAAGTTAACTTTTGATGAATAAAAAATAATGCTTTAAAAAATTTTCCGCGAAAGTTTATTTTTTGCGAAATGTAAAAATTTTGCGTTTTTTTCCTTCCGTAGAAGTTTCTGTACTTAAAATAATAAAACTTTTTAAATATCTTGTGATACCTACTTAGTATAACCCATCTCCATGATCTTGCAGTCCGAATTACTTTTTTTATTCTGTTAGGTAAATTAAAATGGAGTCCCAGGATTTCGTATACACCTTCTAAAAAGTCTCCATCAAAAACACAAGGTGAGTACTGTACCGTTATTATAATTAATAACCCATCCTAACCTAACTCCTAAGAACGTTTGTAACTTGCGCCATTTTTTAAATATAAGGTTTTTTAATTTTATAATCTTCGTGACAAGAAAACATTGCCAAAGTGCAAATCACTAAATGTCTTGTTAATAATTCGAAGTGTAATTTTATTTAAAATATGGAAAAAAGTATGTACTTTTGAGCAGCGATCAATGGTCTAACCTATTACAATATATATATTATCTGTCTGGAAGTCTTTTTAGTAAGTCATAAAGGCGCCTTATTGGACGTCTTGGGCTGCCATGTGCACCCATTTGCGTTTATGTTGCGATTATGACGAAAACGTGCAATAAATTATCCATATGCAGATTATTTTTAAGCTTAATTCCAATAAAAAGCATTATTTGTTGTCATCTATGTTATAATATTCGCTGTCTGTCCATGAGCAAAAGATTGTAAAGTTAATTCCGTGGATTTGTTTACGATCTTACAGCTAGTTATATCAACTAGCTATATTATCCCCATCTGAAAATTTCAATGTTGTAAAAATGTTCTTCATTTGTTCCATGAATTGACTCGTTAATTGTAATAGGCTTGTGTGTACAACATATTCTTTATATGCTTTAGAAAAAGAGATGGATATAAAGAAAGTTGAAAGCTCTTCAGTACCAAAAAGGGTTAAAGACCAAACTAAAAATATATCTAGGACGCCAGAAATACAAAACATAAAGGTGTTTTGCACCCCTGTGGTGAAGACCAGATCAGTTTCAAGAAATGGTAAGTGTTTTTTAAAAGGGACGTGTAAGATCACTTTGACTAATTAAACACTCTGTTTTGTTTTCGTTTTTAGAAAAGAACATGCATCCTGAAAGTGATAAAATGGAGAAGTCGCGTAATGTTCAAATAAAAACACAAGTAAAGAATTCCTCAAAAAGCAAAGGTATAAATTTGAATTAATTAAAAACGTTTTGTAACAAATTACGGCGATTTAAAAACTTATCTTAAGACGACGAAATATTTTTTTTTTTAAACCGCACATGATGGCATTTGGGTAGTGCTGACTTGGCGCAACCATATCCATACGGGGATATTTCAGGGTTCCCAAAAGTCGAGGAAAAGGGAGGAAGTGTTAAATATGGTGTTGCCACAAAATTTGCCTCACATTTTGGTAGCACATTGCGGGACAATTGGGAATAAAAAGTATTTGCATGACGCTATTTAGTTCAATATGCCATCATCATATATTTCTGAGCCTAAAAAAAGCTACAACGTTGAAATAAAAACTTTAAAATAAAAAACTATCAAATGGTTTAGATGTCTAAATTTACTTTATAAAAGCAATAAAATGGTTATAATATGTTGTTAATAAAGTATTTAAAATTTATGCGATTATTTCATGACTACCTGTTGTTAACCGATAAGTCACCATGACACATCCGTGACGTCATATCAAAAAATCTTTTGACGGCTAGCTAGCTAAGAATGATGAAAAGTCGCCAAATTTTAACCACTAAAACGGTATGCCTCGTAAGTTGTTACAAAAAATAGGAGGAACCGCGAATGTGGCCTCATTCACCATGTCTGCATATACGAAAATAGGAGCAACCGCGAATATGGCCTCATTCACCATGTCTGCATATACGAAAATTTTTGGGGTCATGTTGATAACGACAATTTCTTTTTTTAGGGCTTAATTCACCCAGTTTGATTGTTAAGGAATGCTTTGTTGTTCTATGTGCAAGAGATGTCGAGGAAGCGTTAAAAAGATTAAAATCAAAAGCCCGTACTCGGAACGTCTTCATGGAAAAGAATGCAAGTAGTGAACTAATTGCGCGTCCAGAACTGCCATGTAATACTTTGCCTGATAGTACAAAAACGGATGCTACATCAAAGAAAGAAACATCTGAGCAAGTGAGAAATCCAAAGCATGTTATAAATTCGTCGAAAAGCAGTCCGTGTGATACCATGTTGTCAGTTCGTTCAAAGAAAGGGGAAAGATTGAAACAAATTCTGGAACGACTCAAAAGACGATCTTTCGATTCCAACAATGCGAAATCTGTACAAAGAAAAGTAAAAATCAAGAAAGAAAAAGAAAACATAATTTTGATTTCTAAAGAAGACATCAAGGAAGAGGAGATTTCGTATCCTGAGGAAGCTGTGAGTTCGTTAAGTTTGTTTTACCAAAGTAACGAGAGCAAATCCAGACGAGTAAAGAGGCAAAGATGGTCAGCTTATCCGTGTCCCTGTAAAGAAAGTAATACAAAGTTAAAACTCCAGACTAGTATAAAACAAGAACCGGACTGGGTATATGATAACGAGGTAAGTTTTAAACCCCCAAACTTACAAACATTTGAAGACTTGTTGACTGACCAAAGTTTAACAATAAAACAAATGGATTTTGGAAACCGTTCAAGTCGAAAAAGAAGAGGAAGTTATGCGAACAAATCCAGAGGTCAAGAAAAACGCACAAAGAAAAAATAATGATATTTAAGAGAGAATTTGCTAATCCAGGTGTTGTAATAAATTATACGACTGCTCAAACGAAACTTTTCTCGCCACTTTTTCGCCATTTTTCTGATTGTGTGCTATGATAGCTCCGTGTGATAACGTCTTGTTTTTCAAGACTTTTAACTTGAAAATTAATTTTGATGTGAAAATATTTTTATGCTTATCTTCAATTATTTTATGTATATTTTGTTAATAACAACATTACAGGGAAATGTTTTTTTTTTATTTATCACAAGAATTAAGAGGTTATGAATTAATTCTGGAAGAAATTTTTGCGGATCGTTTTTTTTGCAGAACTTATTTTTTTTGGATTCAGCAAAAATCTGCAAAAAATTAAAAAAAAACAGGTCATCCACAAAAGTTCTCAGCTCTTCGCACTTTCCAGTTTTTCGTGCTTAATTGAAAGTATTTTTGTCTAAAATCTATCTTGTCTTACTATAATTCGAGACAACATAAAGAATTTGGGACCAGTCATTCGCCAAAATCAGTTTTGCAAATAACTGATTTTTTTTCTTTTTTAATCTGTATTTAAAAACTCGTACACAGTTGATTCTCTTATTCAAATCAGGAGACAGATCCGTATTATAGACAGCTTGGTTTTTTAAAAACAATTTTGTTCAAATTACGGTACAGAAACCATTTGAGTCACCCGAGGTCACCCCAGTTAAGTGAACCTTGGTACGCTTTTCTTCCGCGCATTTTTCTTACTTGCTGGCCACTGATAAAACAGACAAATTATCAAAATATTTCCAAAATAGTTACACGGTTCATAGTAAAACTAACTACATGAAATTTTCCGAAGGGATTTGAAATTTCGTCCAAATTATGAAATCTTAGAAGTAAAGAGATTCGAAATACGAAAAGAAAAACGAGAGAATCATTTCCAGTGATTTAAAATTTGTTCGAACTACAAACTGGACTGTATATTGATTGGACGATGGCATGTGTCACTGGTATGTCGCTTTAAAGGTTTGGTGATTTTTTTTTTTTTTTTTACTTAGCCCAAATCCTCTCTTTAGATGTATTGCACAATTTTCGCAAAGTCCAATTAGTGGTAACGACAAGTTGTCATTATATTGATTTTATAATTGAGAATTGGTTGCTAATTGATTTTCGTGAAAAAAAACTTAATTTAACAGGATAACAGAAAGCTGGAAGCAATTTTTTTCATGTTTTTGAAAGAAACACTTTAGAAGAAGGCATATTAATATCTTTCTGGACCTTGCTTCTTCTTCCTTTACAGTCCTTTTAAACGTAAGTACAAAATTCTTTTCGTTGAGAAGCGTTAGAGTAGTTCCCTTAGATTTGTTTGTTATCGCTTCTCACTTCGTGTAAATCAAACTTACAGCGCAATGTTTTATTCTGCGCATTGATTTACTGTGCATAAAATTTCATTCTTGAAGTAAATGCCAATAAATCAGTCAATTACGGTACTTAAAAATGTTGCCAACTAACTCGTACCAGGCTCATTATATTTCAACGGCGTGCAACACTTAAAATGTGCTGACCAGTTTGCAGTGACGAATTGTGTGTCTTCATAGAACCTACAACTTCTGTCATCTTCCAAATAAAATTTACTTGTGATGTGGTTACTGCCAAAAACACGTTCTTCTCAAACACATTCACACGAGGAGGTACCTTTAAAAAATAACAAAACAACAAGGTTGGCGAATATTTATGTTTGACATTTTTCACATTAACATTTATTTGTTTCAAAATTCAAAATTTTAACATCTTGTCAAGAGTATTCGTTAACCCTTAAAAGGACGAGTCCCGGAAATATCCGGACAAAATTAGCCCCACTGTTTGACCGTCATGAATGATTCTTGACGAGTAATGTGTTGTCATGAGAAGTGTTTCTCCTGTTTTACAATGGCGATGAATTGTGTCACTCAAAGGTGCTAAGCATGAACCATTTAGGTCTTGCACTTAGTTGCCAACCGCAATTCAAATTTTTGAAAGATGATTTTTTGTTCCCACAAGGGTTAATCCTTGTAAACGATTCTCAATATTTTAAAGATATTTTAGTTACGTTTGAATTTCAGAACGCAAAATGTTCATGCTCGTTGCTGTTGGCTGCACAAAATGTTAGAAAACTTGAAAACTTAGCAGCTCCAAGACAGACAAAGTGCAAAAGTTCGGAGTCTTAAATAAATTGTTGTTTTTACTAAATTTTGCAGTCGAAAAGAAAAGAAATGCAGCGCATATTGTGGTTAGATAACCGAGATGAAAATAAGGCGTTGGATAATCAAGTTCTCAAGTAAAGACAACATTTTGTCAACAGAAGCAGTTAGTCATACCTTCACATACCAAGTTTAAAAGTTGGTTTCCCTCTCATAACATTCCAAATTTCTAGAACCTTTCAAGCCTATACTACAAACAAAATTCATCCGAGAATACAATGGAAGAAAGTATTCCGCTCAAATGGATCATAACCCCGCATTTTCATTTTTCCCCAACGAACCGCAAATTTAAGTGCATATCAACCATTTTCACAATTGTTAAGTGACTTTTTAGCTATTCTACCTAAATTAAACATCTCTTATTTTCTGCACAGCACTGTTGTCATGAAATTATAAGCACACGAATATTAATTTAAACCAAGCCACGAGTATTCACAAAGGGAACACTACGACGAACCCTGAAAAGTGAAATCGTCAGATCTTAATCGATTTAGGAACTAAGGTGGAGAGCTGCTGCGGAAGTCAAATGACGGCCGGACACTCCAAAGTAAAATGTTCAAAATGCTTTTTGCGTTTTTCTGAGTAGCATAAAAGTTTACTACAGGCCTGTGTAGAAAGCACAATCGTCCCTAAAAACAACCTATGCTAATTACGTCTAAGAAAGGCCCACTGTTGTGATAATTCTTTTATTATCTTAACCTTTCATCCTTCTTTGTTAATAAAAAGAGAAGATTGTAAAGTTTAAAATAAGAAAATAGTTGTGTCGTAGGTTGGACTTCTTATTGAAACTACTTTTGTATTCTTTTTTTTCTAAACATATTTCATTAATTAATTGAATATTTATTACTAAAACACAAGACATATGAATAGTTCTTACGAAGGCGTGTAGACAGATTACGTTTAAGGCAATGTCGGGGCGTACGAATTAGTAATTTTAAACCCACTCTCCTTTTTTTCCCGCGAAGCTTGTGGTCACAGAAAGGTGTTCCATTTTTGGATTTTTACGAGAAAATTATCGCATTAGAATGCAAGTAAATATTAGCACATTTAAAAGAAGAAATGAATTTTGTATTTGGCAGATGGTTTTTTGTTGTTGTTCATTTAATAGCAATATTTATAATAACATTTGACTTACTTAAAGTAGAAAATAATGTCTACAGCGACACGTGCAATGTTTTTGTAACACAAAAGCTAACTACTTAGAACAAGTCAATTAAAAACCTTTAAAATTAGACTCTCCTTCATGGAATGTATTTAGCTTTACATCATGCGTAGTGTGTGTAAATTATAAGCCATGCGATGAAGAACTGATAGATGCATTCATGCGAGAGGTTTTATGCTCCCCTTCTACACAAAACGAGTTCTATTGTTTTCCGTTTAGCAAAAAAAAAAAAAGTTTTATTGTTTTAAGAGGGATGGTAATATGGGAAAGCTAATGAACATGGTTCCTAGAAATCTCTTTCGCAGAAAGATGGAAAATGTCGAGACTGTAAACAAGAGTGGCGAGGAGAAAACGGTTTTACTCCGCAGCAACTCTTCTCCATCAACACAGACGATTTTAAAAGATCCAGAAAGGACTGGAGAGAGTGACGGGCTCATGAAATCAACATCACAGGTCGATGAAAACTCATTAACAAATCAAAGCAATCAAAATTCGTATAAATTTAACACTTTGAAAGAAAGTAAACACATTTTGGCTTCCTTCGAAAATGAAGATTTCGAAGCCAAATTGTACCACGTCGAAAGAAGTTTTCTATTCGAACAAAACAACATTATTGAAAAATTCGAAAGAGAAAAACGGGAGATAATGGAAGACTCCAAAGAGGAAAGGTTGCGCATGAAAAGAGCTTATGAAAACGAGAAAACAGAGTTATTGAAAGAGATAGAACGGCGCGACAAAATGTTGGTTGAACTTTCAAAAGTTTTGAAAGAAGAAAGTGAAAAGAAATTAAGTAAACAGCGAGAAGAAATTTTAAACTCATTCAAAGATAAAATAGAATTGTTTACATTGATAGAATCAAAAATGAAGATTATTGTTGATAATTTACACAAAGTAATGGAAAACAACGAAATCGCTTCTCAAAACTGGCACGAATATAATCAACTGCGCAAAGAATTCGATACATTCTCGTCCATAGATTTACGAAACTATGGAAACGTTTGCAGCTTGTTACTGGATAAAACGGAAGAAAATAACAGTCAATGTACATGTGGAAAGCAAACAGAGTCTACCACATCTGGTACGTTTGACGAAACGTCGATACAACATGAGCTCGCCCAGGCGTATCGAAAACAAAAAACTGAACTTCTGAAATTATTTAACTCCGAAAAGGAGGAATACGATAAAAAATTATCAGAAGAAAAACATTGTTTTGAGAAGGATGTGCGACTGGAGTATGAGACAAGAATGAGTGTTGAAAGGAAAGCTTGGCAAGAAACCATTGAAGATTACGAACGGGAAATCTCCATTTTGAAATTTGAACGGCAACAAATGGACCGCAATTACTGTCTCGGAATGGATGAATTGAAAACAGAATTCGAACGAGAAAAACGCATGTTACACAGAAGTTATAGTGAAACACATGCAGAAATTAAAAAATCTTTGGAGTTAAAAAGTAAAGCGTTAGATCTGTAGAAGAAACTCGTAAAGTTACCTAAAATTCTAATATTTCATGTTCTTTTTTTAAATAATTTTTACAGAATAAATTCGACAAACGTATTTTTTAAATCTTAATAATTTCATCTTCCAATCTTTAAACTTTTATACCTAAAAATTCGGAGATTAACTGCCAGAAACACGACAAAACCATGAAACAACGTAAAAGTTAAATACCCATAAAAACAGTACAAAAATTTAATAGAATTTATATATTTTTATTTTAAGTGAATGTGACTCTATAAAAAACTACAACTATTTATCTAAAGAATAAATTTTTTGAATTAAGACATTGGGAAGAGGTTGAAGATTCGAAAACTTTCTAATTCCACACAAAAATACGATAAAAAAATAAGGTTTTTTAGTTCACCAATTCTAGAACAAGTTAAAAAATTGAATGCTTTGTATCTACGACGATAATCAAAACAAAACAGCAAAGAACAACTTAAGAACGTTTCAAAGAGCTATAATTAAGAACATTGAAGGCTTTCTTCTGGTGCAGTATTCTTATAAAAAACGGTGTACTTTCGATGCATTTCTTAAAAAAATACGTTGTGGACAAAATATATTGCACGTTTTAAAGGACAGGCGAACATTAGTTGAATAACACGAAAAAACATTTTTATTTTTAATACTGAACTTAGTAAACTAATTCACGAGTAAAGATAAAGAAAATAAAGATTTGTAAACAAAGCTGAAACCGCCATATTGCGCGTTCGATTTGTTGAAAGTTTCCGCTCTGTGTATTTATCAAATTTGGCGCCATCTCATCACAACAAATTTCATCGTTCGAAGTAGGATGTATGTTGTGAAAAAGCGAACCAAATTACGAAAAGAAAATTATTATTGTTGGCTGTGACAGATGTTTATAGTTTCAAGAAGTTTTAACGAAGGTTATAAAATGCTGGCACTACGACTGTATGTAAAATATTCTTGGTTATCTTGGGTTAAAGATCTTATTTTTAATATTTATTGGTAAGTGCATCTCAAACTTGCCTCTTTTTTACCCACACAGCCATAAAAACTTTGTAAAAATGTTGCTTGGAAGGAATATGCATATTTATTTATAAAACAGTTATTTGTGTGTCGTTATAGTAGTTATTTTAGTAGATCTTAGGATTTAGACGTTTCCTAATTTTTGCTACCTCGCCTAAAATTTATTTTGAGGCTGCCACAAAAAGTTTTTTGTTCGCCTCTCCTTTTTTATTTACAAAACTATCGCCTCTCTCTTGTTGTGCCACATAATTTCTTTATAAAAATACATTATGATGGCAGGCTCTTTATACCTTATTTTGTCTTTAGTTAAAAAACAAAAAAAATTGAAAATAAACTAAATGTAAAAAGATCACAGGCTTCTTCACAGCATCTTAGCATCCTCGAATTTTCCAAGAAACCACTAAAAATAAAATAAAAATTATATAGGTCTTGCATTCTTTTATTAACTTTAAATATGGTCTTGAATAAAAAGAAGAAATTTTGTATGTCTTGCGTAAAAATAGATTCCTTAAATATAGGACGCACGATAAAACAGTCTACTACCTTTGCAGTGGCTTCTGTTGGTAACAACAGCGTTCTCACATTATGCGCTTTCTTGAAAATTGATTTTCTTGTGTCCTAAAAGGTTAGTGAAAAATAAAACATTTTATCCATAGGATGAAACAACATCATTACTGGGGGTCCAATACAATTCAAAGGTGATTTTGAGAATATTTTTTCTAAATTTTTGAATTTTTATAAATCAAAAACATGTTAAGCATTTTCATAATTTAAAGCTTTTTTCACACTGCCACACTCGTACAATTTTCTGCCCTTAATCAATAAGCAGATGTTCTACCATGGCGTGAAGATTAAAAGTGATCCTCGTGTCCCGCACCACAGGGAGTCCCTTGATCTCATTGAAACCAATACACCAACTGCTTGTCCATTCGTTCAATATCTCATTTCGTGTCATGTAGAAAATATGTCTAAATGATTATACAAATTAATATAAAGAATAATCACAGAGAAATTTAGCAATATAATATTAAAAAACATTCACTAGAAAAGCTTACTTATTGGACAAGATCAGATAATTCTTCGATTCGACAGGATACACATGGGTGAGATAAAAATCAGTTTTTGCATAACGCCCCTTGTCTGCTTCCTAAAGTACAGCCAGAGACACGTTCAGAGCTTTTATGGCTGCCATGTTGGCAAAAATTTGCCAAAAAATGTACTTATTATATGATTGCACTTATCATGAACATCTAATTCTATGGTTACACTTACCATCAAGATCTTATTTCCATCAGCTTCGTATTCATTAAAAGGTCGAAGAACCTGATAAAAAAATAAACATGATCGTGTAAAAACAACACGAAAATATTGACCACACTTAGCGGCACTTATATATTAATTACCTTATCTGCATGGAATACACGTGTCATTCTCAACTGATGTATAGACTTCACTCCACTTGTTGTGCTGAAAACAATACAGTCAAAAAAATTTCTGTTTAAAACAAATGTTCTTTTTTTGAACAAGCGTACTTTTTGGGGCAAACTTGTTTCTTAAGCTTAAAGAACGTTTTCTGCAAAACTTTGTAGAATCTCTACGCCTTAAAATGGTTTTATGTAACATCCCTATCAATTTATACTCTTTTTAATTTCCCAGTGCTTCTACTCAGCATCACAGCAGAAAAAGACACTGTTCACGATTAAGTTAGACGGAATCGTCATCGATACAACCGGCAACTGAATTTACCTTCTAAGTCCTTCAAACGTACTACTCGCCATATCGACAACACCGCCAGCTGGTCGAGCAACCACACCTATCAGACCTTTTCCTATACCTTTGAAAAATCCGCCAGCTCCTCCTGATTTTGCACCTATAAAAGAAATAAAACTCGGTCAAAAAAGTCGAACAGAAATGTAAAACACTGGCATTAAACATCTAGGAATTAGATACACAAGATTTACAGTTACGCTGTCATATGAATACGCTGTTTTACCTTCAATAGGTTTCGTTACGACACCTGTTACACCAGAAACAATACCCTGTAACGAAAGATACATTTTAACACATCGAACTCTCGCTTTAAAGAACTTTTTAACATCTATCACGGCTCGTGATGTCGAGAGTTTACTGTACCACGTAAAACATGTGTACCTTCACCAATCCCTTGCCTCCCTTAGCGAGACCTTCTCCGAGATTTGTAGGACGTTGACTCATCGCTTGTCTTCGTTTTTGTTGGTATTCATCATCCATAGTCAACGCAGCTAAGCCCTTCCCCACAGTGCCTGTGATTTTTGATACTGCTCCAGATACCCCACCTGTTTAGAAAAGTGAAAGCCATTTAACACCGGATGGGATGCATCCCTCCCTCTTAGCTGATGTTCCTTATCAATAAGATAAGTACATACCGACTGTCCCACCAACTAGACTTTTTACGCCATAAGCTAACCCTTCTGCAAATTCTTCAGGACCTTGAATTAAACCCTACAGAAGAGAAAGGATATATAAAATATGAATTTCACGTTTAAATGCCCATCAGATTATTTTGCGCTCTTACATTAGCAAGCATGAGAAACTTAGAATAAAATATTGCTCTTAAATCACCAATCAAACTACCCCTTTTTTATCCTTTTGTTTTAAAAGGTAAAGAGTGGAAATAAGGTTTACTACAAGACGCGGAAAAAATATGCTAGTACAAGCGGAGTAAATTACCTGGTACGGTTCGTAAAAGAAATTTTTCGCTCCAGCTCCAACACCAGTTATTAAGCCATACGGATTTCCAAGTACGTCTAATCCCAAAACTAGCACGTACAATTGTTTAATGGCCTAAAACAAGTCGGAACACAGGTACATTGTACATTGTAAAAATTAGGTACTTTAAAACAGAGAAGAGTGTGATGTTATTGATACTTCAAACTCCTGCGTAGAGAGTTATAAGCATACCTGATTTTGATAGTGTTTTGCAATGCTGTCAGTTAACTGTGAGGTACTGAGAAGGAGAGCCGCAATCTCGTAACACGCAAGTCTAAAGAAAATTCTCAATTTATACCGTTTTTATGCACGAGACATAAAATAATTTTTTTAAAAAGGAAGAAAATATATATTTCACAGAAATTAATTTTTGCGAATATCGAGTTTTCTAATAATTTCCGCGGGAACTAATTTTGCGAATAGACAAAAACTCGCGAAATTCGCAAATATCAATTCCCGCTTAAATTAATTCCCTTAGGTAAATGAAAGGCTCACTTAAATTCGACATCTTGAATCTCAGTGAATGCAACTCCAACACTTTGTAAAAGTAAGCCCAAAACATTTCCATGCATTGACGAACTCGTCTCCTCCCCTTCAAGAGAATGTCCACCTGTCATTGAGAAACTCACGTGAATCTATAAGACAAATATATTAACTTCGACAACACTTCTACTTCTCCTAAAACAAATTACGTCGTAACACAAAAGTTTGTATTCCATGGGTGGCATTCCCTCTGCCGATTCAAAATGGCAACGCAGCAACACTTCCCTCTCTATATACTTTACTTGTTGTTGGTTATTAAAGCGCAAGGGTTTGAAAAAAAAGAAAGAAAAAAAAAATAAAAAATAAAAAAAAATGCTTTGCTGTGGTAAATAGTTATGTTTGACTCGCGCGGTCGCATCGTTGTATTCACAACAACAAGGCGCGTTTTTCGTTCGTGAAACTCGCTCATCCAACAAATATAAGTTTGCGCAAGTTGGTTGATCACTCCGATACTTACCTTCAATGGCGAGAGATGGAAATAGTTGAACACGTAACGTTTGTCTTGTTTAGCCGCCTAACACAAAAATTAAACAGCACAATGATAAACATGCAATGCCACTTTAAAAAATCCAAAAAGTTTTTATATAAATTTTATACCTGGAATTCTTGGCTTTCTTCTAACTTTCGTTGAACAACTGACATATCAAATTTGTGCTGATCACTCTAATAAAATAAATAAACTTTCAAAAAACAAAGTACGCGTTTTTTATAAGAATATTTCCAATGCCACCGTACCGAAACTTCTTCAGCATTTCTGTAGCGTTAATGTATACCAGGCGGCGTTTTCAAAGCATGTTTAAAGACATGAAGAATGGAAACGTTCCACGTGCGTTTCTTTTTTACTGGTGGCTACACTTTTGTCTTGTAAAAATTATTTTGCCAGTGGGTGCACAAAATACATAAAAGGATTCTCTCACAGCTATACAAAAACCCAATATTAGACTTCTGAGGGTCCGAAGACAGCTTTCTTATAAAAAAACGCGGCAGAAAGAAAATATAAAATAACGAAGAACTTTTAATTATTGAAGTATTTTTGGGTAAACAAAATAAACACGAACAGAAAGATTGAAGTCTATAGGTCACACCTCTGTTCCACGAATTTTCTCATTGTTAAATAAATCCATCAAAGCGAGCAGAAAACCTTTGTCAACACGAATATCCAGTTCTTGCACCAATACTTTCAAATAACTAAATAAGGATGATTAGATTACAACTAACATGAACTTTGAAGTTATAGTTCAACCTTTCATGGACCTCATCAGGACCCCAAAAATGTATCCGCTAAAGTGGTTTCTGTAGTTGTTCTTCCACATTCGCTATCGTTGCCGCGTCGCAGAAAGATCAGGTTGTCACAAACAAAAGCCTTTTTTCTTAATCATCCACTGAATGTCTGCAGGGACATGTTACTTTGTTATATCACAAACTCTAACAAACTCATGATAACATATTTCATCGAAAGAAGGTTCTTCTCTTAATTTGGTCAAATTTATCTAACAAAATATTTTGGTCCATTTCCTAAATTTCAGGGATTTTAGGCAAATCATTAATGGCGATATCACAAGGCTTTAGGATGAAAGGTTGTATAAGAAAAATTTAGGCGAGAAAGAAAAATCCAACCAATTTGTACTACAAACACACGATAGATTGTTACAGTGAAGATTTAACTATGAAAATGTTTCGTGAGACAGAATTTTCGTAACTTCGATAATATTTCATCCCTTTGATCTAATAAAGGATAAAGTTTTAAATGTTCGACTTACCTGATCTCGTTGACAGTGTTTGTGTCTCCAACATTTGTGGTCAAACTCAGTTCGAAAAACGGTTTCGGAGCTGCAAAACATATACAATTTATAAACGATTATTTTTACGAGAAAACTAACAAATGAGACACGCAAAAAACACCCACCGTTGTCATTGGTTATTGACTTTGGTGGTTCCACCTGATGGATGACTGTTGAGAAAGTTGAACCTGGAATGTGGCTGTCAAACTGGAGAGAAAAATACATTGCAATAAAACAATTTTTTATTTATACTTAAAATATTTTAAGAAAATTAATTTTAGAACTAAAAGAACTAAATTTCGTTGCTGCCAAATGTTTCGTGAGAATTAAATTTCGCAAATTTCGCGATAAAAGAATTTGATGACATTTTGTTTCTCAATTTATACCGTTATTTAAGGGCGTTTAAGTTGGAGATATAACATAAAGACTTGCCGAGGTTAAAACTTCATATATATATTTCATGTAGCTCTATGTAAATCAGAAGAAAAAAATTAGCGTAAATCGTTTTTTTAAAAAGTAAAAAAAATCCAAATTTCGCGGGAATCAATTTTTGTGTAGAAGATAAGACGTTTTTAAGGTAGAAGTCTATCACCTGTAGAGAGCTTATAGTAGCACTGATCTGCATTCGATTGGGAGAGATAATATATTTGAATCCAATTCCGCTGTGGAATGTTCTTCGAATTTGAATCTTCTCAGGCTTCGTGATAAACATCTTGTCGAAATCAACCTATAGTCAAAGAATTATTAAGTCCGTCGATACAATCCTTACTACCAAACTGGAAGAGTATTCAGAGTCGTGTAAAGTTTGTTACCTCCATCTCGAGGATTTTTTCTTTCGAAGCAACATTCGATTTTTTCGCTTGCATTCGCGTGTAACCCTCTTCCAGTGCTTCGCACATGCGCCCTGGCAGTGTTTTCCAGCGATTTTTTTTGTGTTGTTCCCACACAATCGGGCTTCTACGAAGAAGCATCACAACCATGAGAACAAAAACAGAAACTCAGATAGAAAAAATATTAAACCACTAACTTTTCTATAGCCAGGTACGCAATCTCCATCCTTTTCTCACCATTGACCAAAGACAGACCAAGACCTTCAATATTCAGATCTATCTCCTGCGTAGGGCGTAATGTTTGTTCCTAAATAAATCAAAAATTTTACAATAACTTCTGAAGGAACATTTTTACCCATACAATTTTTGCTTTTTAGATCACACTTTGAAAATGTTACCTGGCTTGCACAATAAGCTGCTTTAAAATTGTCTGTGAACAATAGCACTCGTTGCAGTCCGTCCAAAAATGAAACCCAGTAGATCGCATTCTCTCCAGTTTTCATACGACCAAAGTCATTCTACACAGAGAAAATAAACATCCCCATTATGTTGTCAATCAAAGAACAGACGATTTTTAAGAAAACTTATTCTCCCTTCAAGATATTTGTCATTTTAAAAATGGCAGAAGAAAAAGTAAGGGATGATCGTGTTCATATCTCACATCTCTCAGTAGATTAAATTCGAGCAAAGCCAACATACCGTGTCCAGCTTTATCTTGGTCTGCGATTCATTTACTTCAATCAGAGAGCAAATTAGTTCGTGAGGCTTCATTGGATTGTCCCATGTATACAACGTGGATTGTCCATACAATAATACATAACCTTTGAAATGATCTCTGTGTAGATGAAAAGAAAAAAAAGCAAATAATTTATAATATGAAATAATTGTTTACAGCTATTAAATCTTGGACAAAAATATTGAGACAAAGGTAATATTTTCGTCATTATTTAAATATGGACAAAGCCGGCCGGCTAAGTCGCTACTTTTGCACACACGTAAGCCAGATAGACAGCGTTTAATTCGTGGAAACTGGTCATGCTGACGTCATCAAAAATTAGCACATTTTAATGTTTGGACTTAACATGGTTAAATTTGAAATAGATATAGCGTATGTAACAGGTTATAGATAAGATTGTAGGTAGTATAGGAAAAATCACAATTAAACTTTCAAGAAATTATTAAAGTAGTTGGGGCATGCCTTCAATAGCCTAATCGTATTTCACACATGCGTGTAGTTTTTGAACCAACTTCAAAAAGGGATGAACTAAGCACAGTTAACACGAGCCAGAAGGGTACGTGCGAAGGTCAACACGTCTAAAAATCTCGATTTGTTCCATTCGTTTAAAAGAACATATAGCACATATAGTGTAACATATAGTGTAACATATAGTGTACATATAGTGTACATATAGTGTACATATAGTGTAACATATAGTGTACATATAGTGTAACATATAGTGTAACATATAGTGTAACATATAGTTTACATATAGTGTATCATATAGTGTACATATAGTGTAACATATAGTGTACATATAGTGTAACATATAGTGTAACATATCGTGTACATATAGTGTAACATATAGTGTAACATATAGTGTAACATATAGTGTACATATAGTGTAACATATCGTGTACATATAGTGTAACATATAGTGTAGCATATAGTGTACATATAGTGTAACATATAGTGTAACATATAGTGTACATATAGTGTAACATATAGTTTAACATATAGTGTAACATATAGTGTAACATATAGTGTAACATATAGTGTACATATAGTGGCACATATAGTGTACATATAGTGTACATATAGTGTAACATATAGTGTAACATATAGTGTACATATAGTGTAACATATAGTGGCACATATAGTGTAACATATAGTGTAACATATAGCGTATTCTGTAAATTCTACTTACACCTGTTTATAACTGATCATGCTGACTTTCTTGCACATGTTCTCAATACGCACAGGCGCAGCACCAGAGAAGTATTCAGTGAACGAAAGCAACGATGTCCAGTCCTTTTCTTGATAATTCAAACAAACACCTCCAATCTACAAAAAACCCATCATTTTCAAAAGATCATATAATTATTTAACAAATAAACTCTAGTTTGAATTACTTGCGATCTTACCTCATTTTGAAACTTTAGTAGCAATGTCTTGCCAGCCTCAAGATTAAATTCAACTGAATTTATCCCATTGATGTTTAGGTATAGGTTCGTCGGAGGCGAGCGAGTCGGCCAATACGGAACACTCTATAATGTGGACGCACATAATGACTGCTAACTTATTTTTGTCTTATAAAAACAAAAATGTACAATAACCTACCTCGTCAGGCTTCACTGTATGCCATTCTGCAGTTTCTGATTCTCCTTCTGCCATGCTTATTGTGAACTAAAAATATATGAAAAAAAATACTACAAATTATTAAATACCAGTTACTTATATGGATTTTCAGACGAATACTTAATGTTCTGGTGTACACGTATTGGAAGCTTGTAGTATTAAGTGGTATTAGACCCACGTGACCAACGTGTAAACCTGAAACCGCATGACCAACAAATAACTTACCTTCGTGTGATTGGATAGAATTCGCAACGGTGTAAAGGTTACAATTTTTGTCAAACCGAAGTACGATAAACTGATACCAACACCGATCTAAAAATAAAAACAACAACTTTAAAGCATAAAATTCAGAGAAGGGATTGGTACAGTCCTTCAAAAATAAAACATTACCTCATACAGCCTTCCGCGGAGCCCTTCTGATTTTAAAGAACCGCCGCTACCAATTGTATCCAACGAAAATGGGTTTGACCAATCACAGCCACTTACACAAATGCGCGCCTACGAGAAATTTTAGTACAGAACATTTTTAGGTTTACCTAAATCGTTGTGCGTTTAAAGCAAGCATAAAAAAAAGTACAAACTTTTTTCTTCTTTCCTCGTACGAAAAACATGACCGCTCCTTCATTTGTGTCTGCATGCTCATAAGTGGATGGTTCTCCGATTGCCTGAATGTAAAAATAGACATCGACGATGGATACAGTAAAATTAGAAGCACACACAACCTAATGTCTCTTTTATTTTCCTGTTCATATATACTTACTTCGTAAATAAGAGATTTACCAGTTTTATTTAACATCCAGTAAGGGCAGTACAATGTAGCATGCAACGAACCTTCTTGTAAGTAATAAACACCCAGCTCCTGAAAAATGAATATACGTTAGAATCTACGGCAACAAAGTCGATGAAAATATATCGCATTTGCTCTTTCTTGTTTACGTAGCATGACTATGAAATCGTACGGATATAGACACAATACGGGTATTGCTACTATGGAGATTACAGTGCAGTAAATGCAAATCGGTTGGAACATGGAACTTACAATTCTTTTGTCACCATCAGCAAATAGTGAGAAGCGGGCAGTTTTTGAGTTGTTCTTTTTACATTCAGACACAATTATGCTACCGCACCAGCGGGTGCCAAGATATTCAACCTATAAAAAGCAGAAAATCACATGATAACTTATAAAAAACAAGGAAGAGAATTTCAACTTAGATATGTTCAACACAAAGGGAGAGGTAAAAAAAATTTAAAGAATATTTATCAATTGAAAATTTCTGTACTTAATTTCTTTAGACTCTTTCATTCAATGGTATTAAATGGAAATACTATATTCTGGTATCCAATCGCCCACAATGAAAAAAAAAATTAAAAATCAAGCTTCAAATTTGAAAGGGAAATTATTGTAGTTCAAAAATAAAGAGAACGCGTTGTTCATTTTTCTTATTTATCGAACACACCAGTAAAGTATACTTTTAAAAAAACATGGTTAAGTTTTAAGTCTAAAATTTTCACCTCTATATCAACAACAGGTTTCTCTTCCACATTTATAGTAAACAAAGGCCAATGACTTCCACCTTCAAGCTTTTCATTGGCAGACATACCCTGAAATTAACAAAAGCAAATGATGGTAAAAAAACGTCAAAAAATTCGAATCTAATAAACTAAAAGCAATCTTTTATTATTGTTGTTTTTTATAATTGGGATGTCGCCTTTCAAAAAATAAATATGTCAATACCTTCGCACGATAGAAGATAGGGTACGGTAGGTAATTGTGCAGCACGATGGGCGGATAACAATGAAGTGTGTAGCGTGGAACAGATTCCAACATTCCATGAATGGACGAGTAAACGTCATTTTCAACAATTACCTGAGCAAACGAAATAATAATTAAAAAACATTAATGCGAATTCAATGATATGAAAAAAAGGGAATTCAGGAAGAGTCTATTTGACTAACGTAATATTACGAAGCATTAAAAAACAACAACAGGGGCACACATTCAGCAAAATCCACCCGATCGTAAAGAATGGTTATTTTCAAGAGGGAAAAAATGATAAAATTATTCGAATGACCGTGGGTGGTTTTAGAAAGTTTTAAATCAAGGGCACATGTGTCACACCTGCACGTAGAAATCATCAGAGTCTTCCACTGGGTTCGTGCAGATATATTGTTTTTGTCTTTCTTCCAATAAATCACTCCAGCTGATTGCCTCAGTTGACACATTATATCTAGAGTATATTACATTCATAAAAGCCAAACGCTGTAAAATGAAAGAAACGTGATCATAAAGCCATGGTGACTATGGTAAGGTTAGATACCCAAATCCTGCTGGCTTGATGTAGAAACTACTGTGGTATGCCAAAACAAGAGGAATTGAATAGATTCTACCAGCATCAATTGAAGTTAGCTTCACTGATCTATTCTCCTTGTTCAAATATGAAACATCTAGCGGCATAGGGAAGTGATTTCGAATCTAAACAAAACATAATCAATAAGAATTCAACAGCAGTCAATAATAGTAGTAACAGGCAACTCTTTTGTGAAACAAGGAATATAGTTAACCTGTAGCGGCGAGCGAAGTGTTATAACACGCTGCCCATCTGTTGCAGTCACTTGGATGATCAGAGAATATGATGCGCTACTTCCCAAGATCTGTAAATAAGACATCATAAATGTACAATTTAATAAATTGAATACACGCAAGAAAAGAGAGGTTTAAAAAACACGATTTACATTTGTCGATATCAAGTCATATATGATTGTCTTCTGACGTTTAACAGCGACATTTTTTATTTCCATGAAGCCATCAACCTGCAAAACAGAACTTACAAAACAAATATTGTCTACAACTAAATCTAGCAAATTTTTTGGTCAAGTAACAAGGAATACGAAATTTATTATCAGATGTTAAAGTTCAAATAGAATTACTAGTAGTGTCTAGCATTTCAAAGAATGTTTATATGGATACAAAATCTTAATATGTACAGCTTTTTTATATCCATATTCATCAAAAAATAAGTGTGTCCTAAGTATTGTACTATAGATATTATATAGGTTGGTTTGTTATGTAAACAAGGAAATTTTTGCTTTATCAAATGTTGTCACATTTTATACAGGGACATCTACTTCATTGCTAAACTGATTAAAGTTGCAACTTTGACACTTTGGTCAGCCTAGTCCTAAAAAAGTAGCTACTTACCGTAATTGACAAAGTGGGTAATTTACTTTGACCAGATCTTCTGATGCTCATGTCGCGTTCTGTATATTTAAGACCAACTTGGGAAGACGGTTCCAACGTTAAAATCTTTCCACCGTCTTTTCCCTATGAATATAACGTATTAACTCTATATCTTAAGAAATCTACTACTTTTTGTTACGGACATTGTGTCAAAGATATGGTCTATGCAAAGATATTTACATGTGTTCGGAGTACAAAAGCATTCTTATACAAAGAAGGCATTTCCTGGGCTTGATATAAAACAGTCGCAAAAAATATAAATTAAAAGTAGAATTTACTTAAAGTCAAGTTATTTATCAATTGTGTGTTAATTTGAACTTTCTGATAATCATTTTTTGATAAAATGTTTTAATGACAGCACCGCACCTTTTAATTTAACTCAAATGAGACAGTTTAGCCGAAATTTTCCTTCAGGCGAGTGATTATCAGAAACGAATCGTTTTTGGTCCTACTGGAACAATTCTTTTCTGGCCCAAAAGTCGTAGTAAAGGATCCTTATGTTACGTAACCAAGTAAATTCAGGAGTCTGGTTGTTTTAAACTATTTTTTTTGTTCTTAGCCTGGTGTTCTGAATTTGCTGTCAATCCAGTTAAATATAACAAAAAGAAGAAAAACATGATCACTAAATCTTTCATGTTAATTTTGACCTTAGCTCTCCCTTGAAGAAACCAATATCTTTCGAAGGTAAAGCCTCACCCTGCATAATGTTTGACATTTGTTACTAAATCAGTAAAATAAAAACGTCAACAACACCTGAATTAAATCATTCATCACGACTGTTACTCTTTTCCCAACCTATCAAAAATTAACAACATAGTGATTTTTAGTTATCGTTTTGCGCATAACAAATCACTAACCATTAAAAATACTTTATTAATGTGATATTTGTTGTATTAAGAAAAGACCAGCGCCGAAAAATTAAAGAAACGTTACGAAACTTCGAGGCTAAAAAATTAAATTTTAAGGCTAAGGAAATTTAAATTTCGATACCTTGTTATGCAGAATAAATGGATCCTTCTCAATAACTAGAACCTGACCAACATCTGCAGTTTGTTCCACTGCTTCACCAAACGCCTACATGAAAATATGAAAGATGAATTTCAATATGAACTTTGTTCACAACTTTTGTTTAGAAAGGGACAGCACAACATAGCGGCCAGTCAATATCCCATGACTTTTCTACATCACTGGCCATCCTGTACAAATAACACACAAATGTGCTCAAAACTGGTTCTAAAAAAAACTAAGAACATTTTAAAAACAATTTTACATATTGAATGGATATTTCACAAATTCTAAAGCTTTGAATTTCATTATAAAATGTTATCAAATTTCGGCATTTGAAAAACCAAGAATTTTTAAAAACAAAAGATCATTAAAAAAAAGAAATGGCAACCCTAAAAACTCATCGATTTACCTTCCCAAGATCTTGAAGTAAAGAAAGCCCTGACTTTGTAATTGTGACTTCCAGATTGTCATTTGATTGTAACTTCAATGACGTCATTGGTTTTTGCAGTAAAGTGACGTCATTAGCTGAGCTATCTCCTGCTTGAACGTCATCATCCTCAGTGACATACTAAAAAAATGTTACAATGAATTTTACGTTAAAAAGGGTACGTAACATAATAGTTCTAAGAATGGTATTGAGAGGACAAATCATCAAAAATTATCAAAAGCTTTAACCTGCGAAATTTTATACATATGGCTTGCCCTGGTGAATCCTTCTTCGGTGGGTTTTTTATGTTAATTAGACACCGCCTTTTCTTAATTCTCATACACAATAAGACTTCACTAACACTAGCATAACGTTAGCATACTCTTAACCTCAAGTGTTTTTTCATGCCAGCCTGATTTCGAATTTTCACTTGCTTATAAAACAAACATGTATAAGAAACTTACATTAATATTCAACAGCCATGGTCGGTCGCGGTTATTTTCAATGATTGGTTCAATGAGCGGTTCCCATTCTGCAACAAAATCGTTATAATAACTTGCTTGCAAAGAAGTGAAAGCAGTCGCGCTCAATTTTTTGGACCAATCATACACCTCTGCGGTTAATTTCGAATCAAAACGAAGCATTGGTTCCAATTGGCCACCAAGATAACCTTCGATACGCAGGGACACGCCCTCCACTTCAACAACAAGTTGTTCTCTTCGCATAAGATTGGTCTGCGATTCGATTGTCTCCTCTTCAGTGGTGCCATACGTCGGAATGATGCGAATTCGACCAGGTGTTAATTTCTTTTTAGAACCGTCAGTAAATTCCACCAAGTATTTCTTTAATTTTGGACCTTGTATCACCTCTCTGATAACGCCCATAAACATTTTTCGATCATTTGAATCTACTTGAGCAATTACTTCTTGACCAACTCTCAGCGAGGATGTTAAAGGAACAATGTTACGAATCACAAAGCCAATATTTTTTGGATCTTGGGAGAACTTGTTGCCATTTAAATGGTTAACATAGATACGGTCTTCTTTATTATGTACTATACCCTTCTCATACATCGGAGAATCTCGCGCCACACGCGAATAAACATATGTACCAATCTCTGGTAAAGCTAAAAATAGGAAAATGTGATGTTTGCACGTTTCACTTATGTTAAAATCATTTATGAAAAAAAAATTATTTTTCAATAAAAGTTTACCATCATAAGGAGCTTTAGGCATCAGTAGCAACTTTGTTACAGGTACTTGGTTTGTGGAACCATCTTCAAACTTAATGGTATAACTTCTATAGCCCGGGTTTCCCTGGATTGCAGCAACTTTGCCAGGGTGGTAACCTTTAGTACCTTCCATTTTGCATGCAATGACTTTAAAATATTTCTTTATTTGACTTTGCCTTGGAGTCATATTTAGTATGACAGCAGACGGGTCATCCATGTCATGGTTCACTTCATCATCTATTTCCACCAAATGAATTCGAGTTTTAAATCCAAGAATTGCTTCAACAATTCCTTTATAGTAAAAACCATCTCGGTATCGTGCATATACACATGCTCCTAGCCCTGGTATGATACCCTTTTTCGGCCTTGGAAGCAGACGCAGCTCTTCGCTAACTAAATAAAGCTCAAAATTGTCATGGTAAAACTTAATGAGATACTTATCAAATAAATCTTCGTGTTTTGTTAGTTCCCAATCCTCATCTGATGCACCAGCTTCCTTTGCAACTTCAGCTTGTTCAGAAGAACCAGCATTATTCCAAATCTAAAAAAAATTAAATTGTTCATACACAAAATGAAATGATAAGCAAGACTTCATAAAATGTTTGTCAGCATTAAGATCATTGAAGAGAATACCTCCATTATACGTCCAACTCTGTAATGTTCTGGTGAACGCAGAGCCACAACATTAGCTCCCACAGTTAACTCCTTTTTGTGTGGTGCAACATCAACAACAACTGACGTGACATCGGACACAGAATGACTTATTGAACCATTTGGATAAAAATACACTGTAAAATGGGTATCTTTCTTGGCTAGAAAACCATTTTGATAATCACCAACTTCTGTTCGAGCAAGTACAAAACTTCCTGCACTCAACACATGTTGTGCTGGTGTATCCAAATACCACAACTTTTTATCCACAATATTAGTCAGTTCCCATAGCTGGCCCATTGCTTTTTGAGCTTCTCTTAAACTTTCTTCATCAGGCGGGGCCGCAGTTTGACTGACACAAGCTGAAACGGTCCTGATTGTCTTTGGGGAGATATTCAGCTTTACAAGTGACATGTTAACATGCATATGTGGTTTTCCTCCTATCGGTGCCGAGCTATGTAAATTCACCATCGCCAGTGACAACACTGTTGATATATCTGTGCGGTGTTGCTTCTTAAAAGCTGTTGACAACATGGCAGTGTTCATCACGGTACCCATCATTTTTTGCACATTACTTACCTCAAGGTATTGGAAATTAACTTCTGTAGTCAAAAACAAAGCGTTGGTTTTCACATCCTTTGCGTCAGCCAGAAGTACAATTTGAGGATTTGTTACGTTCAGTTGCAACCGTGTTTCTGGTAGCAATGCAACTCCATCGTCGTTTTGGTCAATATAAGAGGTTGAAACATCGGTATCCTCATCACTGGATGCTATACTGTGTGTGGGAGATCCAGAATCAGATAAAATATCAACTCCTTCCCTGTCTTCTTTTGGCACTGCAGCTAATAATGTCCGCATCAATACCATGAGAAACTCGACATTGAGTATACAAAGAAGGTTGCACAGTTTAACTTCAATATTCTTGTCCAACTTTGATGACTGCTTAAATTGTACCTCAATCATTTTTGCAGAAGACATATCTTGTTGTTTCTCTAAAATGTCAATCAAAGATTCTGGACAATTATCAATCATCCGTGTCAAAGTGTCCTTACTTCCTGGTCGCATGTCATCTAACATGAGAGTATCCAGTGAAATATTGACATCTATATCACTATCAGACATAATAGTGCCAGCAACATCAAGGTGTCCAACGATGAATTGACTCAAAAGGAAGTCAAGATCTCTTTCTAAGAACTCCTCTTCGAATGTCAAATCTGATGGTCTTAAATACACCTGTAACAGTATTTTCTCCAATTCAAATTTGAAACGCACATTTTCATACACAAGGTTTCCAGTTTCTTCTTCTTCATGGATGCTTGCTAGCCGGTCACTGTTTACCGTGGGAACAGCAAGCAGATCTTGAGTATGGTTATCTTGATCATTTTTCAGTTTACGTGTTTTTGGTGTGCTTCGTCTTTTACCTTCTGCGATGTTTCCTTGCAAAACTTTTAAAGCAACACTCAAATCTTCCTCACTTAGAGCTAACGTAATTGTCTTTAAAATCCCCTCCACACTTACATCAGGCACCGCATGATTATCCGGAGTCAAATTGCGAATCACACTCAACTTTAATGTCATTGGTTTGATTAGCTCCTTCCGTGCCTTTATATCTTTTCCTTCTTTAATCAATGCCTTCATAAGTTTAAGGTCGGAAAGTTTGACAGTAATATTGTCGGTAATAACGATGTTTTTAGGACCATCATTCTTATTAAAGATTTTGAAATTGTTGAATACATGTAGTTCACCCAAATCTATCAATAACGCTAAATCAGAATTAGAATGCACTGGTATCACTACCATTGGTGCACGAACAGTAACATTGAGCTGATGACGAGAACTGTGTTTACTATATTCTGTTACCGCAGCTGTTGCTTTATCCCTAGCAGCTTTTCCAGCTTCGAGAATTGCTTTTTGTGCATCCTCAAAGTGATCAAGAAAAGCAAGGATATCAGAAACAAATCGATTTAGAAAAACAGCTCTCATTTGTCCTATGTCCAGCTTCACAATAGTATCAACTGATGATATATTCAACGCATTCGAACCCTTGCTGCCATTTTCAAACATTGCAATCTGAAGATCAAACACCTGTTCACTTTGCATGGAAATAATCTTTGTAAATTTAGAATTTTCAGCATTATCTGTAACTTGAAGGTCCGTCATGTGTGCTTTTACCTCCATTTTCTCATCCTGCATAATAACATTGGCTGCGACTCCTTTTACATGGGCCTCAGCAAGATCGCCATGTGATGAGCAAATAAAAACACGCAATCCATCCATCTGAGCATCAACCTTTAATTTTCTCTCCTCGTGAACCCCAATTTTTTCTTTTAATTCCTGAGCAGCTTTATGCACTTTTAAATCAACCATCTTCTTTTTTTCTTCCTTCTCTGCCATGGCAAGACTCAACTGGCTGCCAGCCACTGATACACGTCTTTTGATGGCTTTGACTGGTGTCTCATTTCTTTTATTTAATGGTTCAAGCACCTGATATATTAATGCCATCATACTTAAAAGCGCTTCTTGGTGGAGAATAACATACAACATTGCAACTTGTATTTCGATTAACTGTTCTGTAGATTGGAATTCATCTTTAAAGTGAAGTGCTCGTATTTGCGCTTCAGCTGAATAAAAATAGCCTAGACCCAAGTTTAGTGACTCATCAAATTCACACTTTCGATAAGAAACCTGTAACATGTTTCCATCTTTGGGCGTGCTTAAAATATCTAAAGGTTCCCCTTCCAATCCATATGTCATCTCTCGTAACACAAACCGACCAATATTAGCATCAACAAACATATCCCACCTTCGCATCCTAACTTCAGTGCCAATATTTTCAATAATGATTTCAACACAGTCTTTTTCATTGTTTTGATCCTTATCAGTCAATGCTATAGCCAATTTTACTTTCTTAATTTCAAATTTTAGCTCGATTTTTACTTGATTTGCCACACCAGATGCAAAATCAGGTCCATCACTGAAAAAAATATGGTTATATGGCAAAGCTTTCCACTTCATAAAAACTTCAGTTTTGTGATAGCCTATCAATTTAAATTTTTACCTGGGTTCCAGAGAAAGTATGCCTTCATCTGGTGGTGTGTGAAAAGATTCATCAGAAATACTCGTCATGTTAGGAACTGGTATGGAAATAGCATACTCCTCATCTGATTGTCCAATCTTTGAAATAGGCTGTACAAAAAAAAAGAAGAAAAATACATAAATAAGTCACGACGTTGCATAGAAGAATAATGAAATCTCTAATACCAAAAGTCATATTACTTCCTACCTGCGTCAAAGTTGTATCTGGTTCATCACCAAGCATCACAGTTTTTGATGGCTTCGGAAGTGGTAAACTATCAAATAACTGAACAAATATTTAATGAAATTGCATTGATACATGTCTTTTTCATGTTAACACAACAAATACTATTTCTCTTTTAATAATAAATAGTTTTTACCCAGTAGAACGTAGTTTTGACAAACAAACGTACAAATACAGGTATGACTATGGATATACTCATAGTCTATATGTAATGCAAACGGATTTCGTGCTAAAGGTCAAAATTATTTTTACTAAAAAATGGCAAATTTAAATATTTTACGAATTTTCCTATGACCCCATAGAGTTAATTAATACTTTTTGCTAAGAATGATGTGTAAAATTTTCATGGAATAACAACTAGTCCAATATATAACACATTTGAGGAAGTATATAATCATTCATTTCAAAGTCATTGCAATATGCCAAATAAATATTGACAACTGAAATGTTGAGTTCATTTCACGTTTAACATTCGGTGACTAAAAGTTTGGCGTTTTTTATATGAATTTGATGTTACTTATAATACCTGCCACTCATTCCATGTAACATTTGCTAGTGTATTACAGCATAGTTTTAAAATTTTGGAGGGTATCGTAAAATTTTGAACAACTAAAAAACTGACTGTATTACACATGTAGTTATTATTTACAACAATAATTAGATTGTTAATAGATAATTTTTTTACAAGATAGCACGGTAAAAATATTTTGTTACCTGTGCAGGTCATTCTCTAATGTTAATAATCAAATTTAATATTAACCTTATGGTATGATGAAAAGTAAGGGTATGGAATTCTAAAATTGCTAATTGCTGTTTTGTTGCATGTATAAATGTAATATATATTAAAGTAACATAAGAATGAGATTCTAAACATAACAATCAAAATGCAATGACAGTTACTGCAATTTTTTTTTTAAATGAACCTTAACGTTAAATACTATTTAAAAGATGTGTGTGAATCTGTATATGTCAGTTTTTTCATTGCAAACTTTTTTGCATCAATATCAGATATTTTTCCCACTTTTACCTCTTATCAACTCAATAATATTGTTCATATTTTCTTAATTATAAATAGGTCAGTACAAAGACCATGTTAGCGATATTGTGTTCTGTGCTCTCATGTTAATCAATATTAAAGGTAACCAGCCTTCCTTTATAGTACAATTATATTCATAATATTCACCAATCGCCATTCTTAATGGTATGCTAGTTCAAAAATTTGTTAGCAATTACGTAAAACACAATCTAAATGTGAAATTTGCATCTTAATGCTCCACATGTTTATGCTTACAAAAGTGTACATACCAAAACAGCTCTGCTCAGTTTATCATCAGATACAGTCAATTCTAAACTTGAAAGTTCGCCCTGGACGCAAATTCTATGTGAATATAATTTTATTGGTTAATCAGAGTGTAGTACAAAATGTTATCAGCAAACGAAGAACATAAGTAGAAAAAGGACCTACTGCTTCAGCCGTGGATCTTGTGGAAGTATGGCTTTAGCAAGATTTCCAGTAAACGCAACAGGATACAGAACTTGAAATTTAGACTGTGGTTTGGATCTCGCACTATGTAAATCTTCACCTGTGAATGTTTAAATTAAATAAGTGGACACCAGGGTAATAGGACACAACTCTTCGTATAAACTGTAACACTATATTTTATAAATTGTACCTTCCCTGCAAAGCAGGATTTGAAGATCTGTCAATCTCAAAAGAAAGCGGTCATATGCTTTTTCCTGAACTTCATTTATGTCATCAATTTCCTTAATATAAACCCACATTTATAATTAATCTATTAGAATTTTAGGAATCCTCAAAGTAAAAAATGTTAACGCACTTTGGGATTAACAACTCGAATTTGATTAGGATCGCTTTGGATATGAAAGCTTCCAAAATCAACCACAATTCTGTCTGTGCATCTATAAAACAACTTTGTATAAACAGACAAAAACTACTCTTAGTTATCATATCATCCCTTGCGTATTTGCAAAAAAATTAGTGAAAGTAGAAAAAGTTATTCATACTTACTGTGCTAATACACCTTTATCTGGAATAATCAAGTACGATGAATTAATTTTGATATCCACATCTAAAATCTAGAAAAAAAGCAATTTAAGCAAAGTTTCTAGAATAGCTACGCCAGGTAAATTATTCTGATAGCAAACATGAATATTTACATTTCGTTTGTCAATAGCATGTAACAAGCCAGCTGTGCTTGAAACTTTGAAGTCTTCAAACGTGGAGTAGGCTTTTTCTTGAAGACTAAAAAATCAAATTGTCATCACTGCATTCAGTGTTCAAAAATTACCAATGCTAGTATAATTTGCAAGAAGGTTAAAAAACAGTAAACATACTCCTTCAACAGAACATCTTCAGGAGGTTCAAAGAATGCAATGACATCATTGACTGTGTTCTAAAATAACAGCACAAAATGCATTGTTTTGTCAATGGTAACAATTTAAAAGGAAAAAAAAGAAAAAGGATTTATCATTTTTTTGTTGTACAATGTATTTGACTTAGCAAGTAATTTTAGTCACTCATGTAATTCTCTTCATATGAACTGAAGAACTGAGTGTCTTAGCAGCATTTGGTAAGAAAAACAGATTACCTTGCTAAGACATGATTAAAGATAACTTTGTGATAAATTAGGCTAATTATTGGTATTAAATGTAATATAAATATGCTAAAACTATGTGTGTGATTTTTTTTATTATTGAACTTTTAATCAATGAAGCAGGATGCCAACTTTTTCTTTAACTCTGCAAATAACATTACTTACAGCATCATATATAATTTCTAATGGCTGGCAAACGGCATTTATGCACTGATCAATATCTTCTTTGTTCAATGGATTTGTTTCAAAGACAAAATCGACCAATGGAAGAGCATTGTCACCTGTTCCTAAAAATAATATTCAAAAGATGTGAAAACTTATTTTTTTGCAATTATTTCGATTAAACAAAAAGCTTGGCATACCTTCATTTGCATTGCGAATCATTAATGGAACTTCTTGATCATTTGGAGTACCATATAATTTCATTTTCCCTATCTTTACACATGCCCTGCAAAATAAATAAGCTTTCATGAAGATTTTAAAATGTCAACATCTTACAAACTGCATTCTTTCCATGTTTAAAGCAGTTAAGAAAAATTATAGAAATCTTGTAAATTAAAGAAACTATAAAATTTATGTAGGTTAACACGCTTAAACATACACCAACCTTGCAATATAACTTACTTCAAAGCGTTTGCTGAAGGTCTTTGAAATAAATCTGCAGTAATACTATCAAGAGTAAAACGAACAACGTCAATGGTAGGCTTTGTTGATGATTCGCTTCTGACAGTGATAGATATTCTTTGCAATTTGAATTGAAAAACGTTAGCCACATACTATTAAAAAACATTCAAATAAAAGCAACTATGGTACGAACTTTAATAAAAATTGTAGATTTTATCAAATGCATAAACAAATGTTGATGTGGTCCTTGAAATTTTTCGTTTAGCATTTTTTCCTGACCTCACAGGACAAACTTCGGCAACTTAAAATTACTAAAATACATGAAAACTGGTGTTTCTTGTCTTTTTAAACAGAAATTTCATGAATTTTCATTGCCATTCAACATAATAGGAATTTGTGTAAACAATTTTTTACCAACATGAAAAAATTTAAATATAAAAACACCTGCAAATAAAAAAACAAAAGAGGTTGTGATCAAAAAGCATACATCAGCAGGGAAAGGAGTTATAACTTCATTTTCACTATATCCAATAGCACTATACAACTTCTGCATCTCGGTATCTTTATCAGCACCCATCATTTCTAAACAAGTTAATCAAATAAAAACAAGACAAAAACAAATTTTGGTGACTAGTGTTTACAACCTCCATATTAGTTACTACTTTGTTTAACATACCTTAACATACCGTATATTAAATATAAACACATACTATTCTTTGAAACTGACAGAACCTATTTATAAGTAACATTTCTGGACCCGATTTGTTTGTAAACACGTAAGCATTGTAAGATTATTAATAGTATCTGATGCAATGTTAATACCTTCAATTTTACTGGTAGTTTTCACTTTTTCATCTTTCTTTTTGGAAGAGAAGAATCCAAAAAATCCACCAGATTTTGCTTCCTGCTTCAACTTTCTCTCTCTAATAACCTAAAAATGTTATATGTAAAGCATAAACAACAAAGTAAAAAGAACAGGACTGTCTTGCCTCTTAAACTAACCTCATTTTCTGCCAATGACCGAAATATTGTGATGCTGACAACATTCAGTTGATTTTCCATGTTCTACATATTAACAATGATTGCAACAAAATTACAAGAGACATTCATGTCAAATATAAGCCATGATTGTGGTAAACAAGTCATACTAACCTCCAACTCAGCAAGTAGCGTCTTAGATGGACTCTTTGTAGAAATCTTCTCTTTATATCTTTTCTGATAACCTTTGCACAATGTTCTACAGAACAAAGTGCCATAAAGAATTTATTTTTAATTAAATTTCTTACTAAGAAAACATTGCTAGCATCAGTGAGAATATTAGTAGGGAACAACATTATTAAAGATACATGAAACACCTAAATCGTTATTTTTGTTTTGTTGCGCTTTTGATTTTTATATCATTGGAAAAGTTATAATTCATAGAATATCTAGTTAAAATAAAAAATATAAATTTTCGACAGAAAAAAGATAAAAAAGGAAAATATAAAATAACAAATATTAATCTGTTTATAAGTTGAAATCTCAATATATATATAAAAAAACTTTTTTGCTTGACACACCTCTAAGTTTTAGGCTAAAAAGTACAAGCATTTATGAATATGAAACAAAAATATTTATGTTCTGGGCATACTACACTCTCATAAAGTATCTGTTTTTTTAAGTATAAATGAATTGTTAGAATTTTATCACAGTGTGAAGATAAAAAATTACAACAGGAAAGCACCAAGAGCAACTTTCCAATACAAATTCGGAATTAGACCCTAAAAAGAAAAAACGAGGCAATGTTTTCGTGCTTATTTGGAGTAGATTTGCTAGCAAACTTGTACATGTAATGCTAGGGATCTCTTTGCTTTCATTGAAAAGTTACAAAATTGTACAACATTTTGGTGTAAAAAACCTTTCATGCTAGGTACCCTGCCCTATATAACAATTATCCCTTGAGTAGAATTCTCCTATAAAACGCAAAATTAATTCATTTATTGAAGAATCCAGTAATATTTATGCCTATATTATTTTCCTAGCCCTACCTTCTATGTATAAAATGTGACTAATTTTATGTTCTATTTATGAAAACAACCATTTTTAATTTAGTGAACGGAAGAAAAGTCTTGCCACAGATGCAAAAATACAGTACCTAAGAGATTATTGAGATTAATTTAAAAGTTCTTCAAAACCAAAAAAGTATATGTGCACTTTGTGCATTTTCTAGGGGTAAGCATTAATTATTTTTTCCAATTATCAGTATTTTTATTTTGTAAAGGACCAAATTTTAGACTGTCACATATTTTCTCTAATGGTATATTTGTCAAAAGTAGGTTACTTTAGGTGATTTTAAGTATGAATTTGAAGTTTTGTTGGGCACATAATTGAGTGCTGAAATTTTGTGATTTCAAAACTTTTATTGAGGTTTGTGATGAAAACAAATTTGTTCAGAAAATTTTTATGAACATTGAAAATTGTTTACTTTAATGTAAGTGTTAAAAAAGTGTTGTATTTGTTATTAATGTTTATTACATGTATACTATTCACTTCGGGTTACCAAGGGGTTGCTAAGGTAATATATGGGATCTAGTTATAAATTATGGACCAGATTGGAAGGAAATATTAATCCGATCCCAAGAATGTAAATATATTGTTTTCTTAACTTAAAACTCAAAGTGTCAATAATTCTAAAAAAAAGAGATTTTTTATCTGTGTTGCTTAAATAGCTAACTTTCTTGCAGATTTAATATCATTGTTGATCTCAATAACTTTATAATTTTATTTTAACATCAAATGATTTTTTGGTACAAGTCTATCAATAATTAAGACGGTAGCGTAGTGAGAACTTAAAGTATATTTAAAAATGGAGAAATGGTCTATTTTAGAAATGTGACTGTGACCGTTACGTCATCAAAAATTTGTTTTACTTTAAATGAATTTGTATTAAGGCGTTATACAACTGCATCAACATAAGCATAGCTAGTTTGAGATTTATGGCCCTCCTCTTTTTAAAGTAACATGGGCCAAAAGCACCCATATAATAGGGTTAACGTCTAAAAGAAAATGCATCACAAAATATCAATATTAGGGTTCTTAAAAGGCAGATAGCACATTTTCTTATTTGTGAAGATTTTCTACTTTATAAACAAACACCTTTTTTATTCTTTGTTTCGAAACATGTTTAATTTTAAGCATCACACATTGTCTCACATCTGTGCCTACCGATAATCATTGATGTACCATTGAAATTATTAAGGTAATTGAAGGTAAGAAAAGTAACCTATGTTGTTGTATGTTCTCCCATTTCCACATTTCTGATCTTCTCTGTATATCTTCTATAAGAACACTGTCCATACAATATTTCCACCTGAGTAAAATAAAAACTGATCAGTAAAAAATGTTTACTTTTCTGGAGAAAATGTTAAAAACAAGAGAGAGTAGTTTTTATCATTTTTGAATATTTTTCAAGATAGACACTTTAGTGTTTAAAACACTGTCATTGATGTGGGTCTGCATTCTGAATATAATGTATTTGATATTCACTTGCTTAACATGCTTATTTTTCTTCAAGATTAAAATTGAAATACAAATGGACTTAAAAATATATATAAATTTTAAAATCATTTGCCAGCTCATGATAAAAAAATCCTGATGGTCAATAAACTGTTAAAATTTTTAGGTTGATCTTTCAGTATCTGCACAGCATATTACATAGTTTAATTAATTTTTATATAACTTCACATCTCTTTATACCAGGCTTTCAAAATAATGGCTTAAAATTTTATGAAGTCAACAAATATTTGTTACAATGTCAAAGTAAAAGGATAAAACAACAAAGACCAATGCAAAAACAGTAAACTAGACATACCAAATCTTTGCATTCCCTTTAAGAGAGACATGTGGTCGATACTTTCTAAATGGAACATTTCTATTCATACGTTCAAAAGATTCTAGTAGGTGCACTAGTCCATGATATTGTGCTTGAAGCAAAACAATGCCAAGTTCTTCCAGAACCAAACTCAAAAAAATCTGAAAAAGAAAAAAAGGAAGATAAAGTTTCTGCAAACATTTACGGCAGAGATTAAAGCAGCACGAAAAATGTTTTACTTTAGGTATATCCAAGTTTGATCCAGGCTTAGTATTGATTTTCAATCTTTTTGAAGCCACGATTGGTTGTAAAACTAAAATAAAATAATAATATCAAAAATAATATATATATAAACAATAATTAGAATCATAAAGCCTTCTGGTAATTTTTGAAAAATTCGTTAGTTAGTTAAAAATGACAGGGATGGCTTTTTAAGTAGCTCACTTTAGAAAATTAAATAATAACCAGATGAAGTTACATGGAAAATCCACTTATGTTGGCAGAAAGTTGAGATCTATTTTAATAAAAGCAAATAATATTAAGCATCAGCATGTCCCATATATCAGGCACTTTTTTGTCATAGTGTATTATTATATAGAAAATAACCGTAAGCCCCCCAAAAAAGGCTCACGCACACCCTGCCTTTCCACTTTAACACTTTGGTCACTAATTACTGATGTTAACCTAAGTTGAATTTTTACTACAATGGCTTTTGCATTGGCACTGCTGGCTGCCAACTCAATCAGAAGAACAATGGAAGAAACTCTTTCGTTAAATTTTTAGCAATGAAAGTTGCAGGAAATTTTTTATAGAAATTAGTTTACCTTTTGCCTCTACTGTATAGAGCTTGAAACTCTGATCAAAATAAAATTATAAGATTATTCCATCAAAAAAAGGAAATATAGGGGTTTATAGATTTGACGTAAACAAAGACCTGACAGTTGCTTCCATTGCAAAGAGATTGAAACGCTGATTAAGAAAATGTATGGAATTGTGTACTTTTAACAAATGGTTAAAGAGATATTGGTGTTTAAAGGTGGATTGACCAGCTTAAGGAAATAGGTCCCATTTTGGTCCAAGGTGGTCTCTAATTACCTCCTGTGCAGGAGACGAATTTAGTTATTTCCACACTTTTCCAAGTTATTTAGGCTTAAACTCAAAATGTGCAACGCAATGGCTTCTCTAATTTTATTTTTAGCATTGACGTCACTCAAACAGATACTTATGTCCTGATGTAACATCAATAAACTTAACAAATTTAGCCATAACTTTTTTAGCCACATTAAAGGAAAATGAACATCTATCATTAATATAATAGATGTTTAGAATAAAATAAAAATACAAATAAACTATCAATTAAAAAAAATAAATCAAATTTTTTCCAAGACCCATTACAAATATATAACACAACAAAAGGATTTAGTAGCAGCTATTTCCAAGGCTAAGTAGGTCTTTTTTTACTTGAAAGTACTTTAAATTCATTGAAATTTATTATAAGAAACAGTCGTCTTTGTTTTTCTTCTGTGCTTTGCTTTTTCGACTTTTGCAGGGACTGGCATGATATAAACCAAATTTTAGTAAAATAGTTACCAATGCTTTTTTCAAAATTTTTTAAACATTTTCAGACTACAAAACTGTAACAGGAGTGAAAAACCCTATTTTAAAAAAAATAGCACCTATTTCGTTTTTTTACTTTACTGACAATACTGACTACTGTAGATGATTAAAGAACATTAAAAAAACATTCAACTTTGTAGCAGTTAAACATAATAATGCAAAAACGTTCCTGCTACAAAACTGATACTGACAATAAGCCACTCCAATCTACTTATTACAAATACTTATTTTTTATTTGTTTAAAAATTAACAGCATTTGCTCCCCTTTCATTACAAATAAAAATTCTTACTATATTTCATATCAGATGGCTTGCTATCCTTCCTTGCAATCTGGCTCTTTGATTCACTCTAAAATAATTAGTTTAAAGCTTGAAAACAATATCTGACAATGTTTTAAAAAAACAGTCCCAACAACAAAATCCTACCAGCCATTCCTCCTTTGACAGTTGCTTTAATTTCTCTTCAGGGTTCCAGTACAATGCAAGGTTGTCCATGAGTACCAGCTAAACAAAAACAATGCGATTTTAAACTATATTTTCTATGTAATTCTCGATAATTAGAAACAGCTCACAATTTTAATGCAAAAAATGTAATTAAAATTTTGCTATCCATACCTTATGAATAAGAGTTACTGATTCTTTGATTACTTGAGGAAGGAAGTCTTTGTCAGTAGTCTGCATGAAAAAACGTTGTTTGGAAACATGATAACTCGGGCGTTTTTTTCTTTTCTTAAAGATTTTCTAACAATACTATTTTGCAGTTGTAATCTGGAACTTTCTAGCTGGATATTAAACACAAGTTATAAGTTCTCAAATAGTCAATCAGAATTTTTTCTTATTTCTTATTATAAACTCTAACAGATCTATTGTGCAGATTTGTTTAGTAAAATGCTGACAAGTAGTAAATGCTATGTTAGCTAATGTGTGGTAAAATTGGATTATTCCATATTCTCTATTTTCCTATTTGTTTTTTCTCAATGTCAGTTAACCAGGTTGCACTTTTATATTAAAATAGCATGATATATTACTTGTGCAGACAGATTTTCCAAAGTGACACCAATGGAGAATGGTGTGGCAGGATTACTAACCTAAAAAATAAAATAATATAGTTTACTAATTGTGGAACATTTTACAATTTGGGTAGTCCTAGTTGACCAATTGAAACATGTTTTTGATTCTTAGAACAAGTATAATATCCTCTGTACTGTTTTCTATCAATGATATGATTTAGCAATTTATAATGATCTTTTAGTTTTTTACTTTGCATTATAGATGTAGTGGAATGGAAATACACTGTTCAAGGCAGCCAACGCAAGATTTAAACAGCAGCTGTTACACAAACTTTACTCAAGACCGTTATTTGTCAGAAACAGCTACTTTTTTTCTACCCTTGTGACAGTTTTAAAATGTTTTGCTGTATGCTGTAAGCATTGGTAGTATGCCCTACAACGACACTTAAAATAACGGTAGGTCAACGGCTAATGAATGCCGAAATTTGACATTTGACTGTCGGGATACAAACATGAATGGTCAAATTATTGACTGGCAACTAATTATGCTTTCCACAAGCAAAAAGATGCCCACAAATTCCACACAACAAACATAACACATTGTTTAACAAGAGCGTAGCTATACCGCAAAGTATATAACCACCAAAACTCAAATTAAATAGACAATTACCATTTACATCCTTCAACTTGATCATTTAAAACAGTTTCAGGGAATTCCATGAAGAAAAGAACACTTGTGCTACACATTGCACGTGTAAATCTATTTATTTCACTCCTAACAGTCCTGTAAGTGGTGTAAAAGTGCTAAAGACATTAACAAAACACCTTGGTTCATTGTAGAAAGTACTTTATAATTAGTCATATGAAAGTGAACAAAGAGATGCTGTACTCACTGCCATGGTTTGCCATTTTGTTCATAGTGCTATTTACCCCAAACCTTGTCCCAAGTGTTATATTTTCTCTGTAGGTTATGTTTTATTTGTAATGATGGTAAAACCAGGGGTCATTTTTTATTTATTAGGATCATCTTTTATACAGTTCGGAATTTTAAAATAAAATGTTTAGCACGCATTTAAATTAACACACGCATAACATACTCTATCAGACACCTTCATTATTTTTTATCACACAAAACAAGTTTACCATATTCTAGCTCTAAACCAATGTTTAAAAACATTGTGAGCATTATATTTGTTTGATGTGTGTATATCTGGACATGCTTATCCCAATTTGTTATTCACTACATAAAAGCCAGAGGGCTATTTGTATATGAAAGATTTTAACTCACTTATTCTGCACTACACAAAATAGCTAACTCAGGAAACTGATTTATATTTATATTTATATTATACTGAATTTTTGTGCTTGATAAAAATCAGTTATATGTGGACTAAAAATGGATAAAAAATAGTGTGACTTGATCACAAAATTAGCATATCAGTTTGTGATGTGTCACACACCTGTTCACATCCTAATTGAGAAGACTGTACCAATGCCGTATTTTTAGCATAATATTTAGCAGTATTCCAAATTCCAAAACTGTCACATTTAATGTTCATTCTACTACAATGAGTTTGCATTGGTTATGCAGTTGACTTTTCAGCTGACAGAAAAAAAAAAAAATTCTTGACAATCTCTAGCTTTACTTATACACTTAATTGCATGACCATGTTGCCAAAAACAAAATATGTCAAAAAACAGAATTTTTGTTCTGGGAACTTACAGAATCTTCATACCGCACATGTATATTTTGTATTGTGATCTAAAAATGAAGAAAATTTGTACCATATAAACAACAGTAGGAGTAAATTTTGTTAAATACTGATGTTTTTTTATTTATACCTGAAGGTTTTTAATGACATTCGTTGCAAGTTTTTCTGCAAAACCATCTTCGTCCTCTTTGTCCTTTTTAGCTATAGTGTGAGAATAAAAAATGGAAACCAGTTGGTCAGTGCTTTTTGTCAATGCTTACGGTTTATGTTTAATGAAACAGTTCAGGCAAATCTGCAATTTTGAAGTAAAGACAATGAAAAACCACAACTAAAACTACGAAATTGTTTGGTGCACAACATTTTGTTTACATCCATCACTCTTTTCACACATATTGGTAACTTATATAAACATCCATACAGCTTTTCTTTTTCTCCTCTCTCAATCTTGCTTCTTCGATATTTAATATTTGTTGTTTCTTTCTTTCTAATTTGGCTTTTTCTTCTTTCTCTTCATTGTATTTTATATCTAAAATGTGCAAAAAAAGGTTATTTAGGCAGAAACAAATTATTGTTTGGTATTTTGTACACAATGTTGCCTTTCTCAAGCTACAGTAGTGATCAAATAATTATGTAGGGATCAAAACCAGCTGGCAAAGTGAAGGATAGAATACAAGTTCATATATGCCAAATGTTATTGTAGGCTAGTATGTCAGCATATGCAATGTGTATAACATTGGAATAATAATAAAAAGTTACAACATACCAAAATTTGGTCTTGCCAGAACATGGAGATCTTGAATGACAACAACAGTGGATTCATTGTATAGATTCTTCCATGGAATAGAAAGTGTTAGCCTTCCTATAAACAAACATACTTTTTATTTATAATGTTCATGACAATCTAGTGTTTTCAAAAATCACACGTTGGATTTGGAGATAAACCTGTACTACAGAAAAATTATGAAAGGGTTGTTAAGAGACCCAAAAAAAGTAAGAAAACTAAATAAAATCTAATAATAATATATCCTTTACCTAGAAACCCATGAACAACCTTAATAGGTAGGTCCAAATCATCCTAAAATGTATGAAATAGGTAAAAGTCTGCCAAGTGTAAAGTAATCACAGTAAGTGTAACAATTTCCCAGCATTGGACAATGCTTATTGGAGAAAAATAAATTTGCTTAACCAAAAAAATTTTTGCTTCAAACAAGATGAATAACTTGTCTAGGTCGAGAAACTACTTTCTCAAACAAAAAATTCACGAAAATGGTGAACTATACTGAGATGTAGTGAAAAAATTATTGTTCAAGCACATTTTTTAGTCCCCCTTGTAATCATTTTATAATACTCACTATCTGTCTGTGGGCAAAACTGGCAGCTGGGAAGACTCCTATGTCTGATTTTTTTTTCTAATAAAATACTGTAACAGGGTTCCCACTCTTTTCAAAACAAATATTTGATCACATTTGTAGTGATTAAAAAAAAAAAAATAAAAAACAGCATATATAAAAATTAACTAAAACCTAAATTTGAGAAGATTTTAGGAGAATTGAGAAGACCTTTGGAATTTGAGAGATTCGAGGAGTTATGAGGAGGCCTGGTAACCCTGTGTAATTGTTTTTATAATAACTTGCAAAACCAAGCATTACCAATGCAGTATCTTTTAACTCCAGATTATCCAAAACAACATTTCCTATAATAAGTAAAAAATAAAATTTATTTTGAAAGATGGCTAGAGAACATATATTTTCGTGATATACAGGTTTCCAAGAAAAGATACACAAAATAAACTTGAATGAAGGTAAGTTATATGTGTATTAAAATTCAAGGACGAAGAATTTAGATTTTCACCAATTTTTTTATTTGTAATTGAAGTAAAGATTTAATTAATAAAAAAATATTATAAAAGAATAATAAACAATAAAAACAATCAAAACAAAATACTCTTTATACCTCCCCATATTCCAATCTTTAGCTGGGATGCATCTAAGTTTTCTACATATTGTCCCAGGTATTTGTTTAACAAATCAACAACTAACGATTCAAATACCATTGTTCAATGAAAAAATCTATGAAACAAAATTTAACCATATATATTTTAAGACCGGTAAACTTGATTGGCTAAAAATTATGAAACTTAACAACAACTTTTTGTGTCGAATCTGAACTTCAGGTAAAACATGTTTGGTGGCAGGGGGTTATAAGGTCTAACTGCAGGCTTAAGTTTTAAGAATTTAAACTGCATAGTAAAGGGCCAAAGTTTAAATGTTGTTTATTCCTGAAAACCTGTATGGCTGATTCCCCTGTACTGGGAAATCAATGGCAGCAATCAGCAATTCCATCGTAATTACGATCCTGTGAACTTCCTTTCTTCCCAATGAACTAGTTTGTTTTATAGCTTGTCTTTAGTATGAAGATAGCGAAAGGAAAAATTTGTACAATATTAAATACACACTCACTAGGTTTGTCAAAAGATCTATCACCTAAAAGATATTAGGTATGTTAGACCAATAAAAAAAGGAAAAAAAGCACTACAAATCCTACCATTGTACATCATATCAAAAAAAAGGTCCAGGATGATCTACAAAGTTCTATTTCCTGCCTGGTGCAGCAGGAAACAAGTAGGATTGGGTTTAAAAGGAAAAGTTCTAAAATTAGACTATTTGTTGTGTAACATTTATACTTGTGTTTATTATGATTTTAAAGAAAAGAAAAAATGCCAATTTTAATTTCGTTATTTGCCAATTCTACAGAATTCTGGAGGGACAAACCTATCCCTAATAGAAACATTGTAATAATGCTGGAACAGGTCAGGAGACGTGTGTGATCACATGCCCCAAAACACGCCAATAATTTTACTGCCCACTATAAACCAGTTTATTAAAAAACAAAAACAAATCATATGCAACACCCTACAACAATTTAAAAGAAAAATACGCACAGGAAAAAATACACACAGGAAAAAACAGCGCACCCTGAAGAGTGTCTGTATGTCCATGTGCATCATCCCAGACATTGATGTTATGAAAACTCAAAGTTTAAAAAGATCAGGGGAAAATTTAACCAGTGAACGGTAAACACTGGAGCCATTATCTATAAATTTGTAATTTCTATAAACATAATGTTATAATAAAGAACGGGCCTTGCCACAAGTTTTTGTTGCAAGAGTGACAATTCACACACCCAGAAGGCCCAGTCATGCAATTTATCCCTCATTGTTTTGTTTTTAAGCCTCTAAACTTAATTTTTTTGCATCTTTAAAACATGTTTCTTATTATTAAAATGCATATTAACTTTATATCAGATTCTGATAGAAATTTGTTAGCTATCAAAACAAGAAACCTGTATTCGAGTGCATAGTCACCAGTGCATGATAAATTATGTACCCTAAACTTCAATAATTTTGTTGGTGCCAAAATGCATTTCGAGTTTCGGATACTTTTAATTTGCAGACATTTCTGATCACATGCATTGCACAACGCAAGATTAATTTACATGGCCTGCACTATAGTATTCTGTAGTTTTATGAACTTTACTTGAAAATGGCAGGCTTTAACATCACTAAACAAAAAAAGTGATACTTCATCACCTTTTTGGATCTCAATTTTTCTTCTAGTCTGTGTTGGTAAATTTTACACTCCAAAACATAACAACTCCAACAGTAAACACATCTCAGTAACTCCACTGTTTACATTGCACTGTAAGAAAATACTAACAGTAAGGTTAAGAGGGAGAAAAGGTATAATCCTGGTTATTGTGAAGAAAACTTATCTTACTTATCCCTACCAAATAATAACTTAGAACTGACAGAGAAGAGAAGTGTCTGCAAAAGGAACTGAGAGAAAGGAAAACATGGAACAACAAATTCTCACAACATGCTAAACAAAGAGAAAATAAAACAAATAAATTGTACAAACTTTGTTTATTATCTAAATACTGCCTCTGAAATCTTATTCAAAAGTTAAAATATATTATATTATGCAACATTATGCAAATTTAAAAGACAATTTAAAAGTTAATTGTTTTAAAAACTTAAGCTTAAGCTTAATAAGCTATTAAAGACATTTTTAAGATAAGTGTTTTGAACAAAAAATCACTAAGAATTAAGTAAAATAATTTCTGCCTTTTCCTCGTAGCAATCAACAGACATAAATATTATGTATATCAAACAACTACAGACTATTTGTGTGAGTTTCTTATGTACAGTCTGGCTCATTCAAATAAAATTAAACTGTTTTCTTTGCATCTTTGTTATCCTCTGATAAAAGAATTTATTGTATCTAAAATGAAAGTTTATCTAAATTTGATCAGCTTCTGAAATAACTTTATTAAATAAAAATTAAAAGATTGGTATAAAAAAGTAAAGAAAATATATAATAAAAAAGGGTTGGCAAAAAAGTTAAGAAAAAATATATATATCATAGGCCTGGTCACTACAGCAAGCATTCAATATTTTAATGTCATTACAAGCATTAAAAGTAATTACATTATTTCAGTTTTAGCTTCACAAATTATATTTTTTTATTCAAAAGCCTTATATTGTATAATTGCCAAGCATAAAACTTTATAACTTTATTTGAGCAAAAGAACACATGGGGAAAAATCACAAAATGAACCAAAGACCATATTTGCTAATTCTAATCTTGCTTACTGAAAAATTTGAAAGATGTTTGAATATATATTAGTTTAGAGAATGTTATGTAGAATACAGTATGTAATCTGCGGCATATGCCAAACTTTGATGAACACTGAGATAATCTTTGCTCCTTTTTAAAACAACAATTGACTTTCTGATAAACAATAGCTTAGCACAATGGATTTTTAGATCACAAAAAGGTTAAAAAATCAGTTTTAGTATATTATTATTGATGTCATCGATTTTTGATAAATTGCAATAACCAAATATGAAGGTTATTAGCAATACATAGGTTATGTATAGGTTCTGCTTGGAAAAAGTTCAGAGAGTTACTTCCTTTGTTGACTAGCAGAGTCCTGTCAATTGAGGTAAAAGGTAGGTTGTATGAGGCCTGTGTAAGAAGTGTTATGTTGTACGGTAGTGAGACATGGGCAATGAAGCAGGAAGATTTGACCGTTTAGAAAGGAATATGAGAATGGTTAGGTGGATGTGTAACGCCAGTCTGACAGAAAGAGTTCAGATGAGCTAAGAAGCAGGCTAATTATCCGTAGAATTAAAGATGTTTTCCAGATAAGAAGATTGAATTGGCTGGGGGCACTTGGAAAGAATGGAGGAGGATAATTGGGTAAGAAAGTGTAGAGACTTGATAGTTCCTGGGGCAAAGCCCAGAGGCAGACCGAGAATGACTTAGCAGGTTATAAGGACAGACTGGATACAGAGGAAGTTGAGTTTAGATCTAACACAGTCTAGATCAGATTGGAAGAGGGTCATTAATATACCCATGCTAGCATGGAAAACGGACGTTAAGCCGAGAATGATGATGAATGATGATTAGTAATACATCTTAAAAATATAAGTTGCAGAGCAGTTTTGTGAACAAGGAAGAAGCTAAAACATTTGTGCAGTTCACTTAAAAGTATTTAAATGGGATGGGATCATAAACAACTAAAACGTTGCTGTATTTCGATCACAATGAGATTGTAAACAGATAAGATTTCATGGTATTTGCTTGAAAATCATCAAAACAGGATTTTACAAAGATAAACGTTGCTATAATTCTTTTAAAAACTATAAAAATGGGATTGTAAGCTAAAATGTCACTGTAATTTGTTTGAAAACCATCAAAATAAGATCTTAGATAAACGATCAAAGCGGGATTTATTCACACTCACTCACTAGAAAGCTTCCATCCTGCCATACTTCTCTGAACAACTACCAAAATAGGCTCATAGAAAGCTAAAAAGGATGCAGTAATTTGTTTGAAAAATGTCAAAGCTGAATGAAATGGGTATAAAGTTCTGAATATCGTCACTGTTGGTTTCGAAACTATGCAAACATAGTTTCATCACACCAATCAAAGAAAGTCACCTTGTGTACATTTTTGCAACAGGAGTCAAAAAAGAGAAAGGAGAACAATTCGTTAATATTCCCATCCTCCAGCCAAAGCTATGATATTAGCATATATATAGATGTGATAGATTACATTTAGACTATACTGTATATTATGTGGAATGATTACTGAAGAAACAAAGGCATCATCAAATGCCCAGGCCTTCTAAATATGGGCAGAAAAATTGATCTAGAATAAAATAACTACTTTACCAGAAATGCAGTATGACATTATGTTAAGGTGGAAATATAGCTAATTTAATAAATTTAAAGCAAATTTAATTACTTTGCTTTTTAATTTATTTACTTTCTCTTTGCGGTGCCAAGCTTTAGTGCCAAGCCATGTGAGAGAAATTTTTGACTTAAATTCACTATGATCAAAAGACCAAAGTTGGTTGTTGGTTAAAATTTAATAAACGTCAGATAACATTATTTTACCTGCACATATTACTTAGATCATGTTTGTTTCACGCTGCATGATTACGTATTTGTCGCTCTGAGTGTTTGGTACGCTGCAAAACAACTTCCCCTTTCCCTTCTTTTTGCAAACTTCTGCATTTGTTGTTTTTACTGCATTCCGAACTGTAAGTTATATCTGAGAACTACCGCTACTCACGTGTGCAAAATACGAAACCTTACATCAAGTGAGATCACTGCGCACCGTTGAGTTTTTACGCAAATTTTTAAAATGAGGCAAAAATGTCATGGAAAACAACCTTGTTCACAGGGCCTTTTTTAAGCATTGAATACAAAACATAAAATCTACAAATCTTGTATATGTATGTGAATGTCCTCATCAAATACATCTATTTTTCACAACTGTTTGTCTCGCGTGAATTTTTTTGCATTTATTGCAGCCTTTTAAACGAAACTGTGTGAAGGACAGGAATGCATGAACTCACTTGTAGATAAGCAACATAAGTGTTTAACTGAGATTTTCGTTTTCATTGTGCGTGTTTTTCACAAAGTGACTTGTGAATGGCGAAATCGGCCGCGAATTCTATGAAATACTTTCTGATTTCCATGAGAAAAAAAATAACACATTATGGCAAATTTAAAACAATGAATATTGCGTTCTGATTGGTTAAAATATTTACAATCATATATTTCGTCATTAGAAAGAAACTGATAGTACTTTTCCACAAAGCGAATTTTCAGAAGCATAAACAAACTAAAAAAAACTGCTCGTGCCCAGATATATTTATACGGCGAATCTGCCGTCCAAAAAAATACATATTTGAGGATGTTAACTCCCTAAGAAAGCCTTGCATTATTTAATTTCACATGTAACAGCTATCATGACAAGAAAAAAGTCCCAAACAAAGACTGTCTTAATATTAAAAATTTTCGTAGGGTAATAAAAATTTGATGTTTTTCACATAAAAAATGGCCAATTTTTACCCTAAAAACAACACAGAAGACCATTATTTTCCTCCCTTTTCCAGGATTCCCGAAGACCAAACAAAGAAAAACAACTACCTTAAGGACCTGAAGTTAGACGATATGTAATTTCCCATAAGCACAAAGGACATGCCAAAGTTCGAGGGAAACAAAGACATAAAAATAAACTTATTTGGATATGAAGTCATCAATGGCTAAAGTTCACAGGCAACAAAAATTACGGTAGCCCCTATCTGCCAACAATAAAAAACTTCAAAGGAGTCATACTGAGTTTTTGCAGCAAACATTTAAATCGATTGACAACTCTGAAAAAAGATCACTTAGTAAATCTTATCTGTACAAATTGATCACTTAGCGAATGCTATCTGTACTTAAATCCAAAAACTGTTGTCTCCAACCTCGATCCTAAGGACCTGCTGACTCTTTTTGCATATCGGACGGCGAGACAAATATCAATAAGCGCAGCACTGATGAAAGACAAAAAGCACTGGAAACGAGGTTGCTGTTTTTCCTCTCATCCAACCTTTCAGCAGCAATAACGTGTCATCTACAACAAACAGAACCTCGCAACATGATTTCCCTACTAAAAAAAACAATAGCCTCAAACAATTTGTTACCAGGAGTTCTACTAAAAATACACATCATCGCTCCACAACCACTTCTTTTGAAAATAAGTCTTATGCCACATCAAAGTAGAACTCAAAATCACAATATATTCAAAATGACCCCTAAACTCACAACCGAACAAATCTAAAACTTATTTTTCTACAACCCGTCCCTTCCACAAATAACGCTTTACAAGGATCTCTTAAAAACATTTTTAACAAAATAAGTGTTTCACGCTTAATATTAATCTGCGCACCTAAAAACATGTTTGCGTTCAGCTTTCCATTACCCTAAACAGTCTTCTCTATCTGCATCATCTTCATCCTCAAACAAAATCAGTATGCCCTTCAATGATCTAGAGAGTGTATTAAAACCAAAATTCCAACAACCACCGGCCAAGGAAAGGTTCTGACCATACATACTAGCCCATTGATGAAGGTTATCAGCATCTAGTTACTTAATGCATTTTGATGGTACTTTCTGAATTGTAACCTTCTTTCATGTTATTGTTATTGGCTTTTCAGTATCTGTTTGATATCATTGATCCAACTTCTCGAACTGTTTTTTTTCAATGGATATAGTAGCATACAAATGTCGGATAACAGTCTTTATCTGTTGATTTAAGTTGAGCGTCCCACTAGGTGCTGTATATACCATATGCCGGATCAAGCACATAGTTTTTTAGGAAAATATTCCTAAAGCTCTGGAATACATCGGCTAGTAGTAGGACGTCAGATTTTAGATATAGGTCGTGATAGTGATCGTTTTTCATGCGGTTTTTTGCATGTTGATAATTTTCTTTGGTTATAATTTGTCCTAGGATGATGTCGTGAATTTGAAACTGTCTATGAATCTTAGTTCAGTGTATTTTTATTTTCGACGGGTATCTTTTTTGAGAAGGATATGTATTTCATTTTATTCATTGGGAAGTAACTGCTGTCTCCTTCTATTTCTTTTATTTGATGTTCTATAAAAAGATGTAAGTCGTATACTTCCAGGACATGGAAAAATACCGGCAGGAATGATGGTATTCCGTATTATAGATTGCAGTTGTTGTATGCCAGTCCTTAGAATCTTCCTGTAAGATGTGAGTGGTCCTTGGTTATTTGTTTGTTGCATATGAAGCAGTTTTTCGTTTGAAGTCCTCCTTCCAATCTATTATTGATGTGTTTGCATCTCTACATAATACACCGTCTTTGTTTGGTGTTTTTTAAATGTTCAAGAGAAAGGTGTTCAATCAAAGAAAACCAACTTCGCATCAAGGAAAGCTGGCGTCCAATGTAGATATACAGAAACCCAGTCCACTATCAATCTACAATCTCCTAGAATAACCATCCTACCAGAAACATTGCAACTTAAGGCTGATCTTCACTTCTTGATATAATTTCCAACAAGACAAATTTCCAACATGGGTATGCGCATTAAAATTATAATTTTCATGGATTGGACAGAATTCCATTAATTAATTAATTAAAAAATTTCGCAAAAAACTTAAAAATCCGCGAAGTCGTGAGTTTAATTCTCGGAAAAATTTGTTCCAATAAATCATGCAAAAACAACACATAAAATACATCATAAAATACACAAAACCTGCAATATTTTACGTTTTTGTCACACCACTACCAATACCTTCTTTATAAATATGTTAACTACGATTTTATTAAAAGTTGCGAAAGTCAACATTTTATTGATACATTCTTCAAGCTTGCATGTAAACAACCAGTATTCCTAAATTTGCTCATAACTAATCTCGTTTTTATGTTATTCTGCATTTTCACATGCGTATTTTGCGGAATAAAAAGGTGTAATTTATAAACACCTCCCCTAACATCGATTTAAAAAAATGATCTTTCTCCTTATAAGCTCCCCTCCTTACAATTACGTTACTGACAGTAACTTGAGAACATGCGATGATAGTCTTAACCTTTTTAAAAAGGGGGACTGTGTCTCAAGGACATAAAGAATGCGTTATAATCTTCCATCTATGCTAACTAAAGCACAATAAGTCATTTTTGTAATAAATAATTTTCGTATAATTTGCTACAATTTAAATACCTCTACAAATTTTTCATTTTTGCAAAACCCTATATCTGTCAGTTGTATAAAAAAACTTTTTTACCTGCCTACAAAACTGCTGCAATTTTAGTAACAAAACTAAATACAAAAACAGAACAGAAAAAAAGCTAAAAAAAAATCGTGAAAAAAGATAAATAAGAGCAATTTTAAGATGGTTTATTTTTTTTCCAATACTTTTTTACATCATCGTGGCCATCCTTCGAAACCACCATCAATCGTTTAGCATTGTTTGCCCACAAAAGCACGCCTTTTCCTTCTGCAAACTTTCGAAGCATTTCAAAATCGGTTTGTGAGAGGAACTGATTATACAAAACACCTTCAGTATAGCGTAAACGGTCTCTCTCCATCTCCCATAATTTTATTTGATCAGTTATAGTTGGCGGTAAAACTGGTGTATGATTCCGCATCTGTGGGTGAGCTCTAGTTCTTAAAAAATCTATGATTTGATTGGCTGAAATACCACATGACAATGCTTGTTGCACACTTTGGCGACTTAAAACTCCTACCGTGAATTCTGGAAAACGACATTTTATTTCTGTAAATAAACTTATCAATGCTATTTGCAATATCGAATCCGTATAAGCATAAACTCTGTAATTTGTCTCAACCATCAAGTAACCTAAACTTTGAGAAGTGCTAACATTCGCAGTCACAGCTGTTCCAAGATTTATTGCCAGTCTGGTAGGGTAGAAACGCTTTGACTTTCGCTTGCGTTGATAGGCAAGACCAATTTCTCGCAATAACTGCAGAAAGCTGAACTGATCTGAAGTTAAATTCTTAACATTATAATCTTTCCCAAGGACAGAAAAACTGATTTGGAATAAAAAGGAAAGGCATTCAACTAACGCCGAACCTTCTTTTGAGTCTAAATGTTGCGACATGAAGTACCAAACTTGTGAAGATGTATCAAGCAGTAAGAACTGAAACCCTGCAGAAGTAATAGAAGTTGATTGTTCTTTCACATCAAATTTTAATAAACCAGAATTAATTAAAACTCGTGCAACATCTTCACTTACACCGGCATTTGCACCCATTTGTGATCCTGTCATGTAGTATAACACACACTCCCATCTTTCTTTGGAATATTTATCTAAGAAATCAACATCGCGAGCATGCTTCTCTTCAACTGTTTTCAGTGGTTCTTCTTCGACAATATCACCACCACATAAACCAATCTTTAAGTTTTGTCTGAAAAACCGATTCATTTCGTATCGAATGGACGAAGAGCCAGTATTAACAACTGTCCAAATTTTTAAACCTTTTAAACGAGACAGAGCTAACTCGTGCAGTTTCATTTGATCAGTTTTACACCAAGCTGAAACAAAGGTGTCTGGAAGTGATTGCTCTGTGAATAATGTTCTCATAACATAATGCTTTGCAAGTTCTGGTAAACCTCTGAATACAGCTAAACATGTAAAGGGGTGGTCATATAAGCCATCCAAAATACTTGGTGGAAGAGTTAATAAATATCCATATAGATCTTTACAAATTAATTTTCGCTTTGAAAAACTTTCCGTCATCTAAAAATATTGAGAAAAGCTAAAAAACACAGAACTTGCCATTAAAGAGATAGCCCATTTAAAATATGGATTTTCACTTTAAAAATGTTATGTTTCAACATGGGAAATTGCCTTAACAACTAGAGAATCATACCATTTCTTTTAGAACCTTCTATCCTTTTTTAATCATTGCATTTATGTTTTTTTTAATTCAGCACAAAAATACTGAAAAATGTTAAATTTTGGCTGTTGTTAGGATTTGACAGATAGCCCTGTAATGAAAAGTAAACAAGACATACCCCCTTCAAATTATCCTTCAAATTTTTTCCAGTAGTACAAGTAATATAATACTTAGTGAATGTTAAAATTTTCCTTGTACATGAGTGATAAAGTTGGTTTTCATACATTTTGGTGCAAAATATTACAAGGTAACTTAGTCAAACAAATAACCTATCAAAAGAAGACATTCCAATAAAATTTGTTTAGGTTTGTAATTATTTGCTTGGACTAAACCCTAAAGTGTAGGAAATGCTTACCAGTGTTTATGCCTAGTTTAGAAGATTGGCATAATTTCAAGTGCACGGAGTATCCATTGTATTTTTCTGGAAACTCTAAAGCTAAGATCTTGAATTATAAGTTACTACCACATTCATGTTAAGTAATTTTTATTTTATTTTAAGTAACTGCTGGACATTTGTAGTATTAATTTCAGTGGATTTGAGTTATTTTAAAAACTTTCAGGTCAAAACAAGAGTAGTGGAGGGGGTTTATTGTTCACTTAAAGGGTGTTTGATAAATATTTGATAAAAACTTTTAAGAAAATCTAAATTTAAGTGTAAAATCTTTTAACAGACTATAGTTTAGTTGACAATATTTAAAGCATTATATTATTTATTTAAAATTCATAACGGAGGAGGAGGAGAAGGGTGTTGCGACAAGCGTATTCTACCTTGTTATTATTATTTTTCCTAAATGGTATCGACTAAAAGTCTTGCAGTATTACATTTTAGCTAGCGTCATTTAAAACATAATAATCATAACGAAGGAGGGTGCTACCACAATAATTATCTGTCATGTTTTTCACTTGTATATATTATAACTATTTTAGCGAAAATAGCTAATTTTCGTTAGAAATCACATAAACTTTTGTTAAACCATGTAACTATTTTTGTGATTGTTAATTGTAGATTGACATTTAACCAAGAACAAATAACATCATTGATTATCTTCTATGCTCATTATACTATCACGAGATGGGATGGGAAAATGTATTGTTATTTTTTTCAATATTTTTCTTTAAAAAATTTTTGCTTGATATTATTATTTTTTCGTTTTTGTGAAAATTAGTGTAAGTAAGTAAGTAAATACATTTATTTGTTAAGTTAGATTACAAAAAATAAACTTTTTAAAAAAAAAAAAATTGTCTAGAGTATAAATAATGCAATAATCTAACCTAACAGGAGAGCTAGTCAAATAGATAAATCTAATCAAGAACTAGCCCCCCTGTCAACAAAAAAAAATAAGATAGACATATATATATATACGTGGTAGAAATAAATTAGAAGACAAAGACAAAACAAACAAAAAAACACAAGAAAAACAAACAAAAAAACACAAGAAAAACAAACAAAAAATCAATAAATGAAATAAGATAAACAAAAATTAAACAAAATTAAATAAAAAAAAAAATATAGCTATATATATACAAAAAATGAATAACTAATTAAACTTAAATTTAAATTTAAGTGTAGCAAATAAATTATTAGTTTATATATATTCCTTATAAGTATTTACTTAACAATTGATTTGTAATTATTTTTTTGCACTGGTTTTTGGATAGTGATGACAGCTTTTTATCACTGTGTTGGTTATTAATTGTATTCCAGCAACGGATTGATTGATATTTTATACTATAAATTCCATACCAAGTGGTACTAACATTTGGAAGTATTAGGTTATTGTTTGATGCATTTCTAGTATTATGGGTATGAGTATTTGTAACCAGAGTGAAAATGCCTTGCAGAGGTTTAGGCAAATTTTTATGATAATGATCATACGCAAATAAAAAGTCTTTCAGCTTAATTGTGTCAGGAAAAGTAAGTATTTTGGATTTATTAAATAATAGAAAAGTAGGGCTGTTTGCAGGTTTGAAGTTCATAATTTTAATTGCTTTATTTTGAAGGGAGATAATTCTATTCAGGTAGGTGCTTTTGTTATGTCCCCATATTTGACATCCATAAGTTAGATGTGATGAGAAGATAGCATGATATATATTAGTTAAAATATTATAGGAAACATAGTGTCTTATTTTAGATAATATCCCAATGGATCTGGATAGTTTTACTTTAAGATTATCTATGTGTATATGCCATTTTAAATGTTTGTCCAGAGTGATCCCTAAATATTTAATAGATTCAGAAGGTAAAATTTTATGGCCATTGATTTTTATTTTGATATCATAGTCAATAGATTTGTTTGGATGGGTAAAGAGGATGATTTCTGTTTTACTAGCATTTAGGGATATTTTGTTGGCCCGGAGCCAGTTGCAAAGGAATCTTAGATCAAGGTTTAATTGCTTCCTTATTGATTTTAAATTATCACTAATTGTCAGTAAGTTAGTATCATCTGCAAAATGGTGGACTGTTGAGTATTTAATTGCATTGTTTAGATCATTAATATAAATTAGAAATAGTAAAGGTCCAAGTACAGACCCTTGGGGTACTCCTATTGTTATATTTTGGACATTTGAATCAAAACCATTTATTGAAACATATTGTTTTCTGTTACTAAGGTATGATCTGAACCAGGAGTTAGATAGTCCTCTAATTCCATAATTTTCAAGTTTTTTTAAAAGGATAGTATGATCAACAGTGTCAAATGCCTTTTGCAGGTCAATGAATGTTCCACATGCAAAGTTGTTGAAATCTAAAGTTTCTCTTATTTTCTCTGTAATACTGAAGAGTGCATTATTAGTGGAATGATTTTGTCGAAAACCAAATTGTAGATCATAAATACAATTGTGATAGTCTAAAAAATTGTATAATCTGGAGTGCATGAGTTTTTCAAAAATTTTATTAATATTAGAGAGGAGTGATATTGGGCGGTAATTGTTACATTCTAGACTAGATCCTTTATTTTTATATATAGGTATAATTTTTGCAATTTTTAAGTTATCTGGATAGATGCCAGTCGAAAATGATAGATTTATTATCTCGCATAGGGGTGTTGATACATTGAATTTAAAAGTTTAAAAATATTGCTGGGTATACTAAAAAGTCCGTTTGTTTTATTTTCATTTAAAGAAGATATCAGTGGTATTATTTCATTTTCAGTAGTAGGATTGATAAAAAAAGAATTGTGATTTGCGTCATTAAGGTAATTATGGAATGGTTTATTAGAAGGTGAAATTTTATTTTGAAGTTTTACTCCTACTGTGGAAAAATAGTTATTAAAGCAGTTAGCAATATCAACAGGATTATTGTTAATTTTATTGTTAATTTTTAGGCTAGTAGGAACAGTGGATTTCATTTTGGATATGCTAATAATGGTTTTGATTCCGTCCCAAGTTTTTCTAATGTTATTCGAGTTTTCAAAAAATTATTTTTGATAATGTTGTTTTTTACTTTTTCTGATCAAATCAACAATTAAATTTCTGTATTGTTTATAATTATTGTGTAACATATTTTTATAATTATCATTCTTTCTGTAATTTATGAATTTTTTCAGTAATTTATCTCTTATAGTGATAGATTTACATATTCCTTTTGTAATCCATGGTTTAGATTGTTGCTTGTATTGTTTTTTTGACATCTTCTTTAAAGGTATATGCTTATCTAATAATTGGTTTATTGCATGATTAAATTTATCAAATGAATAATTAGGATCATTTTTACTCAGAGAAATTTCATTATCCCAATTAATTTTAGTTAGGTCAAGTAGAAATGCTTCTTCGTTGAATTTTGAATAGTTTCTTTTATAAATATTTTGTTTTTTAGAATTGGATTTTATGTTCAAATTTGGAACCAATAAAAATTGAGGTAAATGATCAGATATGGATGAAGTTAGGTTTCCTGAGATACAATTGGAAAATTCAAGACAGTTCGAAAATATGTTATCAATTAGCGTTTTAGATCTTGGTGTTATTCTTGTTGGTAGTGTAATATGTGGTATACAGAGATTTGAAAACAAATTATTAATGAAATCTGAACTTTGATCGTCTTTACTGATGTTGAGTAAATTTATATTAAAATCACCGGATATAAAAACACTTTTGTCTTCATTCATAGTTTTGTTAATTATTGGTTGAAAATAGTTAGAGTTAAAATCATCAATTGACATTCCCGGATGTTTGTACACACAGCCTACAATTGTATTTTTTTTACGAGGACTAATTATTTCAATAAATATAGATTCTAATTCTTTAGATTTGTATATATTCAGATCATCTCGAATCTTACAATTAAAGTGATTGCGTACATATAATAATGTCCCTCCTGCACTGGATTCAGTGGGAGTGTGGAATAGTTGATAGCCTTCTAGATTAATATCGTAGTTTGGATTCAAATTTTTCATAATTTTTGTTTCAGTAATAGCTAAAATGCTAAAATCAAAATTTAAGATATTTAATAAGGTCTCAAGATCGTGTTTATGTCTAGATAAAGAAGCTATATTCAGATGGAAAATAGAGAAGAAATTTTCAGATTTAAATTTTGACGAACAGAAGTCATTGATATCATAATATTGACATTTAATGGTTGGATTATCATCATCATTAGCTTTATTCATGTTGGATGACAAATTGTTAAATTCTTTTAGAAGAGCCTCGATATTTTCTGAAGGTGTTATATTAAGTTGAGAAGATGTGTTACATTTAAAATTTATGTTTTTTGAATTGAGAAAAAATTGATCATTATTTAGATTTTGAAAAGGTAGTGTTTTAGCTGTGCAATCAATACAAAACCATGGTGTTGTGGACTGTTTTAGTAAATTATAACTGGTATTATCTAAGTTGTTACATTTTATATGAATCCAGTGGTTACAAATATCGCATTGAATTGCTCGGTGGTTATTATTAACATTTTTTTTGCAGATGTTACAGGGAAAATTGGTCATAGGTTGTTAATTTGTATAAAAGTAAATAAGTGCTACAGGAAAATAAATAAATAAATATTAATAATCAAAAAAAATAAATAAATAAATAAATAAATAAATAAATAAATAAATAAATATATATATATATATATATATATATATATATATATATATATATATATATATATATATATATATATATATATAAATAAATAAATCACACAAAACACCAAAGGGAAGCTACTTAGTAAATGTTATTCTCACGAGAATTAAACTGGTGGTTGAGTGGACACAAAACACACACAGGGGAGTAAATAAGTTGGATGAAAAGTAGTTTTAGCTTTCAGATTATTAGCTAAAATAATAAATTGGATAATTCTAGAAGTATATACTATATATATAGATGCAAAGAAAGGGAGAAAAACAAAATCAACAAAAATGCAGTCTGAAAGTTTACTCAGCACAAGGTTTGTCATTATGGAAATTTAAAAATGACGGTTCACATGAATATAATAGACCAAAAGCGCACCGTTAAATTCATAATGGTAGAGACAGTAAAAAAGTATCATAAATAAACAGATAATAAGTTAGGTTAATACAAATTCAGTTATAGAAATCAAAATCAGGAAACATTCCTACTAATTCATATACATTGTTTATTTTTGTTGGGCGATCATTTTCATTAATTTTTATTGAAATAGATCCTTTCCAGGACCAGCATGCATGTATTTTAGCTTTTGTATACAGTTGACGACACATTCCAAGTAACATTAAGTCATATTGGCACAGGTTATCAGAAATAAAAATATCAGAACTATTCAGGTTAGGAGAAATTGACGTAAGATCAGTATCCTTTAACTTTTTTCTACGTTCCAGAGCAGTCTCACAGAACTTCCGGTTTACAAATTGGTTGGGCCCGTAGAACAACTAATTAAGTTGGAGTCGCCTAATATTACATTTCAGTTTTAAATTTTCGTCACTGGAATTATTGCATAAAATAATTATAAAATCCCAATAGGGAAGAATGCTGATTGTGATAGATAGATAGATATATCTATCTATCTATCTATGAAATGTATCCAGCAAGCCCATGGTTGATTTTTCTGTGCGTTTATGATTGTGTGAATCATGGAATAAATTTTAATAGTGGATCTGTAGGCGAAAAAAAATAAGGGTAAGTTTGCTATTTCAGTAAGACATTTGAACATTTTTTGTTCTTGAGTGCAGGATAATGTTTTCTTATCTATATATATTCCAGTTTTTACAATAAAATAGGGATCTCAAAATTTTTGCTAACAAGGCGCTAACGTGATTTTAAGGCTTGAATGGATTCATTTTCAAAGGTAAAATAATCAATTTTGTGGCTCGGTTTTGATCTAAAAAGATTGGGGTAAAAAAAATTGATTCATCCTAAATAGGCATTGAACGCTTTTAGTCTTCTATCTTATTCCAATTCAAAGAAACACCTGTGACATTACAGTTTCTAGTCCTAGACACATTCATAACACTAATTTCATTTTTTGTTATTTTCTAACAAAGAATTGTGCAATCAGGCAAGGGAAAATGCAGCTGCATGTCTGAAACAAAGGTTAAGCATATTTTCAATCAGACAAATACACCTCTTCACAGGTTAAATTGTTCGCTCGTTTTCTGTATAGAAAAAAGGAAGTAAACAGAGTGAATTTAATAAGGCTTTGACCATGGGCATTATATTTCTCATTTTCTAAAAAAATAATTAATGCCAGTGAAGTAATTGTGACTTTTATTTTCAAAATATTTAACAAAAAAATTAATTACTTCTATTTTTTCAATTGTCAATAAGAGCGTTATAACAAAAGAAAGATTTATTTCAACAATGGTTAGCGGAAACTGTGAATCGTGTATTTCAAAACTATGCCGAATCATGGCTTTCATTGAATTACCTTCTTAGCAGTATATACACAAACGTGTACATACGTTTGTGTATACTGGTTATAACAGTATTCTATATGTACTATTATATAGAATTCATAATACACTACGTATGTTATGCCTGTCAGGGAAATTCTCTTAATTAAGCTGTATAGCTTAATTTGGAGATCTCCTAAGCTGTATCGTACAACTTAATTAGGTATCATCTAAATAAGGAGGTAGAAAAATTTTTTCCCTGATTTCTTGACAAAATGTAAATTTTAGCAGAATCACTGCTGCAGCTTTTTCATCGTCAGTTTGACCACTACATTGTAAAAAAAGAATGGTATTTCCAGCACCCTGGGTTAAAAAGATATGGTATATATAGAAACAATGGTTCTTCGTAGCGATATTCTATTTAACCTGTACTGCATCCTAGTTAGGATGTCACATCACATGATACTGCCTATTTAAGCAACCATTTTTAAACTTCAAATTTAGTGGATCTCCAAGGTGCTACGAAAAAACTAATGTATTGGAGATGTTTATATGCACGTATTCAGTTAGATATAGCTATAGATGCTAAAATCCAGTTAAATATGTGTTTTCGACAATCAAAGTTTTGTACATATTAACTAAGCTGTAAAACAAACGCCTAATTAGACTGTACCATACAGCCTAATTAAGCTGACATCCAAATTAAGCTTGTACTGTGTGCGTCATATTAGATGTTGCAGGGAGTCTGGTATGTAGATTGCGGACCCTAATTGGATCTGCGTTGCTCAAAATGAGCATTAAATCCTCTAGGACTCCCCATCTAAGCCATGGCACCTCCTGATAATATTGTAAGTTTTGACTATAATACTGTTTGATGTTTTCTATCCTGAAATTGGTTTGTCCCCAAACGTTACGTGAGAGCGGTTAAAAGATAGTATGTATGTGGTAGTTTCAGCATAACAAACGGGTACTAATTGCCTCAAGAATGAAAAAACATTAGAATAATGACAAAATTGGCCAAATAACAGCTATATGGACGAGTTAGGTTGCAAACACGACACGAGGTTTCGTGGATGGCTCGCCAGCTGTACTGTCGCTCACAAAGTTGGGTGTGATACCGTTCCACCCAGTGAAGGCCGTCTACCCAAAATCGCGCATTTTTAACTTATCCCAGGTAGGGCGAATGGAATTCCGGCGGTTGTTTATGGACCGACACCACTTGTTCGACCTTTCTTCATTCCCCGTGTATTTCCTCAACGTTTTAGCAGCTAACGCGTGATGTGTATTACGGCTGGGAGCCAGCAGAACCCAGAGAAAAGAACGATTTCTATTATCAATCTAAGCTGAGACGTCTCCTAAAAACATCGAATTGACACTTGGATAAGGAACAGAGGAGCTTAGATACGCGCAGCTTTTAAAACGCCCGTGTTGATACTGGTGTGTTGTATTACGGTGTGCGTTGTATTACATTCATAGCAAGACTTAGCAAAACTTAAATGAAACCAGTACAGCAACAACAATATACAAAAAGTCTTCTTCCACCATACAATACTTACAATACAATACAACAGTCCGATTGTATGTAAATACTTCTATTTTTCGTTTAACTGATTATATTTCGCATAATTCTCCTGTAGCACAACGTTCTTTGACAGCCGCAACCAACCCCTCACAAAATCGACACTTCTATAGACCTTTTCAAGCCACACACACCGTCCTTGCAGCACTCGTAGCTAGAGTAGTACACCCTTATAACCAGGTTTTTGGTTTTCGACGGTCAAACCCCTATTAAAAAACGCTGCTTTTAGACCCCTTAAAACAGCTGTGACGTCACAGATTTTATCATGCCTCAAGTGAGTAAACACGTGACATCACGGCACTCGACAAAACTGCTGAAAAACGCGCATGCGCAAATCTATTTGAATAGAAAGGGAAATTCCCTACTCAAATTTTGTCCACTTCAAAAAAAACTCTGAAAGTCAAAAATCTGTATATAATAAAGAGAAATGAATTACTTCAGAAATGCAATCAGTAAATTATATAGTGCTGTCTCAGCGCCAGTAGCAGCAACACGTGATGCTCTTGCAGAGAGACTGCAGAGCCTGCGAGACACTGTTACTTTTTATTATAACAGGGCGAGGGAGCAAATTGGTGGACGGACGACGCTGCACGATGAAGTCGAGAGAGAATCGCGAGAGGATTTTTACGATGCTGGAGACATACAAGACGAATACAGAGGAGTCGAAGACATCAAGCACATGTTCTCACAAGAGAAAAACCGATCCGAAGGCGTCGAAGACATTCAGCATATTTTTGATGAAAATGACACACAGATGTTGGAAGACGGAAATCGTGTCAAGACATGGCGGTTTAACAAGAACCTTAATCACCCACTGGCGGAGGCCATCATGCGAAAAATTACGCCCTACATAGACATGAGAGTCAAGGTAGTCTACAGTTTTGCTTGCACCATCTACGAAGCAGGAGGTGGTACAGCTCCGTATCACAAGAGCAAGGGAAGCGAAGGGTCGCTTACGAGCCTAGCTGACATCGAAGCCTTTATCGAAAAATGCGAAATGCAGCGATTAGATCTAGGAGATCATGAGTTTTGGGGGAAGGCGTACTTGCCACCAGAAAGAACAATCGAGACCCCAGGATCATACGAAGGGAAAATAATCTTCCAGCATGTGCAGATCAAGATCATCTCCACAAGGGAGCCCTTGTTAGGTTGTGGACCTTTACCAGACTGGTTGCGAAAGAAGAGGTGCATCTACGCTGTGGATGGTAAAGAAGAGCGAACGGACAACCTATGTGTCTGGCGATGCCTAGCCATCGAAAAGAGGGCCGGGGTACAACGTGGAACAGAGTACCTTACAAGGCCAGCCCTCACACTAGCACGCGAGTACTACGAGAATCCCAAACTAAAACGGAAAGAAGTACGTGCTACGAAGCTTGTTGACTTCGAGGGCATAGCGAAGCGTTTCAAGATCAACATCAGAGTCTTTGAACCCAAGACCAACTCTGAGAAAGCGCCATGGAGACTCGTGTACGGTCAGAATCAATACAAAAAAGATTTAGGCACGATCAACCTTGGTATGCTGGATGGACACTGTTTCTACATCAAGGATTTAGACGTACTGGCCAACAGAAATGGGAATGCGAAGTCTGCAAGCAAATGTTTACAAGCAGCGGAGATCTTACGAGACATAAGAAGATATGTAAAGGAAAAAAGTCGACTATCATCTGCAAAGGAAAAAAGGTCAAGCGCATGCCTAGCAAGTCAGAGAGGGTCTTTTACGGTGAGGGTTTTAGCTATGACGCTTGTAAATGGATCGAGCACATGTCGAGGGAAACTAAAAGGCACATTCATCACGCACTCTGTGGGCATGGAGGAGAACGAGTGATTCGCTACGGGGAGAAAAAAAATGAGGTCTACAAGGTAGACGGCTATGAACCTCAAACCAGGACAGTCTATGAGTATCACGGTTGCAAGTGGCACGGATGCCCCTGCCAAGGAACAGCAAACATAAACAGATATACAGCCACCAAATCCAAGGAGGAAGGCATCCGAAAACTTGGCTACAACCTCGTGGCAGTGTGGGAGTGTGAGAGCCCACCCAAAGCCAAGAGGTACTTCAAGAAAGAATTTCGACCCTACCCTCACTACATCGTGTTTGATTTCCAGGCACTTTTGCTCCCTCTGAATCAGCGGCAAACATCCGATCTAACATACATCTCGGAGCATGTGCCGGTCAGCGTCGCTATTCACGATAGTCTGAACGGAGATCCAACGTTCTTGGAGCACGATGATCCCAAGATCTTGATTAAACAGTTTGTGGAGCAGCTCGAAAAGAGACACGCCCTCATCGTGAAAGAGGTGGAGAGAATGCACCCGAGACCCAATGATTTTAACATGCTTTCAGACAATACTCAGAATGCATGGGACGCGTGGGAGCATCAAGTGCCTGTGATCGGTTTTAACAGTGGCAAGTATGACCTGAACATGATCAAGCGGTACTTTGTCGATCAAATTGCCAGATACGATAGCGATAAGATCAAAGTGGCGAAGAAAGACAACGACTATATGTTCTTTACGACCTCGAGGTTCAAATTTCTCGATATCAAAAATTTTATAGCTCCTGGCATGAGCTACGACCTATGGTGCAAGTCTCTGGATTGCAAGCTCGAAAAGCTGGTGTCCCCATACGAGTGGCTGACGAGCTATGACAAGCTAAACCACGTCGGACCCGTGGAGCACGAACACTTCTATAGCAGTCTTAGTGGGAAAAACACCCTCTCTACTGAAGAGTACGGAACATTCCGTGCAGAGTTTTACAAGCGAGGCTGCGTCACCATGATGGACTGGTTGCGTGAGTACAATTTAGCCGACGTGGAACCTTTCATCGAAGCCGTGGACAAGACCTGGCTGCAGTACTACGACGACGAGATAGACATTTTGAAAGACGCGGTAAGCATTCCAGGTGTGTCGATGCGCTACGTCTGGAACAAGTTTCTACGACTGAATCCAAAGCTAGAGCTATACGCGCCAGGAGAACCATGCAAGCACAAGTGTGAAAGCGAGCCGTGCGAAGGGGAGGGCTGCGAGGCGTGCAAGAAAGCTCGAGAACAGTGTAAAGAGTGTGAGGGTAACGTTTGCGATGTGTGTAACGGCAGACCATGCGAGGTTTGTGGTGGAAAGAGAAAAAGAGGTGAGAATTGCGAGACGTGCAAGGGGCAAAAGTGCAAGACATGCAAGGGGAAAAAGTGCAAGACATGCAAGGGAAAATGTGCAGGGGGATGCAAAGGAATGAGTTGCGAGGCGTCCAAAAAGGTGCGAGAGACTTGCACTGAGTGCACGAAGAATGAGGCGTATGAACTGCTTCAAACAGGCATGGTGGGAGGGTCTGCCATCGTGTTCTGTAGGTACCACGAGAGAGACGTGACGGGTATCAGATCCCATATCTATGGTCGAAACAGTAAAAAGTGCAAAACCATTCTTGGATATGACGCGAACATGCTGTACCCGAGTACGTTGATGCAAGACTTTCCTTGTGGAAAGGAGAAGCTGATCAAGGTGCCTACACCGACAGCGAAACACAATCTCGAGCTACTAACACAAGGTGTGCAAAATGGATCCCTCTTCGGTTTTGCGCAGGTCGACATCGAAGTGCCGAAGGAGCTGTATGACAAATTTAGCGAGATGGCTCCGCTATTTGTGGTCAAGGAGATACCCGACGATCAAATCCCTGAGCACATGCACGAGTACCTAAAAGCAACAGGGCGCAAACGTGTTCCAGGTACACGTAAGCTTCTAGGGTTGATGAAAGCTAAAAAGATCTTGTTGTACACTCCGGTGATAAAGTGGTACCTCGACCATGGCCTGAAGGTGACAGCGTTTCACCAGTTCATCAAGTACAAACGAGGTAAGCCATTTGCATGGTTTCCGGAAGAAATTGCGGATGCACGACGACAAGCCGATAAAGACTCTGACAAGCGTATTGCGGGAGATACAGCCAAGCTGAAAGGGAACTCGTTCTATGGGAAAATGATCGAGGACCTAGCGAGACACGCGAACACCATCTTTACGAGAGATGAAAAGAAGGTGGATGCAGCGATGAGATCGCCATACCTTGAAGATCTTGAAGAGATAGGTGATGCTTACGAGATCAAAGAAGGAAAGAAAAAGGTGCATATCGACAGAGCATACCAGTGCGGCATTGCGGTGTACCAGCTGGCCAAATTGCGTATGCTTGAGTTCTATTATGACTTCATCGACAAGTACGTGGATCGTCGAGACTTTGAATATATTTACATGGATACGGACAGTGCCTATTTTGCCATCTCTGGAGAAGAGTTACGTGATGTCGTTCACCCTGAACTGCTTGACGAGTACGACAAAGACGTGAAAAACTGGCTCGTCACCGACAAGTATTCGAGTCGAACAGGAGGCTTGTTTAAGCTTGAGTTCATGGGGTTTAGGATGATTGCCACGACAGCCAAGTGCTATTTCGTCGAAGGGAAAAAGGGCACAAAATTCTCCTGTAAAGGCATGTCGAAGAAGCATAACGCTATGACATGGGAGAGGTATAAGAACGCGTTGAATGGCTCTATTGACACTGCGAAAAACGTAGGTTTCCGGGTGCGCAACCAGGGGATGGTTACGTACGAACAAAACAAGCTGGGCCTCTCAGCGTTATACGATAAGCGGAAGGTGCACGCTGACGGCGTACATACCTCCCCTCTTATGTTGTGAATAGTGAGGTTTCCCCGTCCATAGTTTTGTGAAGTACCACTTCACAAAAAGTAACAAGATGGAGGACAGTAAAAAATCTACGCACTGTAATTACTCTTTTTTACTCAACAATTTCAAATAAAAATGATGAACGACATAGGCCTCACTATAGCAATAATTCTTCCGTACGTCTTGATCGTGCTCTGCTTTTTGCGTTATAGAAGGCTTCTAATAAAGATGAGCGAGATTACAGCTATATTTGATGTTGTAGACACACCTGTGGAAGCTTTTGAACATCGTGAAAAACCTATCGACAAACGTCAAGCTTTGAAAGAAGCTATACGCAAAGGCAAACAGCATCTCTTGCCGAAGAAATGTACTGAAAGCTTTGCTGACAAGGCATCAGATGAGGCGATCGAAAAGCGTATGCGGAATTCGTTCAACGTGAAATTCACGAGAAGGGAGAAAAGACCGCCAAGGCACTATCTTCACATGCGATTAGCATGTACGCGAAGGCTGTAGGTAATGTTGTTCAACTCGATAGTGCGGAGGGTCTGAAAAAGGACATTGAGGAAGACCCAATTATCAAGGACTCCATGGCAGATTTGGGGATCCTTGTGTACTCTGCCTTTGGAAAATTTCTAGCGCCACTCTTGGTTGCTGCTCATACTATTAATCACACTCAGCTCTCCGTGAAGTCCAAGACAGATAAAGAGCGAGATGATGAACAGCAAGGAGAAAATGGGGAGCACTCAGATATTTAACAAAATGGAAAACTGGAAATTAAAAAGGCAGTATTGGATGGCAGACGAAGACGAGTACCGAAATGTCCTAAATAAAACTGCAAAGCTAGCCGAACTCTCGCGAAAGCGAAAAAACCACGCATACGTAGAGGAATTTCTAAAAGGGTGGGAAGCCCTGTTCGCGTACGGAACCTACGCATCCGAAGGAGAGGTAGAGCCCAACTTTTCAGCATCTGAGGCGTGGAAGCTGATGCAGGATTCTGAAGACGCACACCTTGACGAAAAGACGAAAAGTTTCAAAAGGCAGATGATAAACTTTATGCGCGCTCTAAAATGGATGCAGTGCTGCGGACGTCTCACGCCTGACAAAATCCAAGCCATCCATGAGATCATGATGCGCGGGGAAAAACACAGGGGCGGCAAACCCGTGCTGACAGGGAAATACAGGACGACTAAGGCATTTGCTGGTTTTCACGAATTTGCCCCTGTTTCTGCAATCCCAAGGTTAGTGATAGACGCCCTGGATCGATACTACTCTACAGAGACTGACGATCCGATATGGAACGCGGTAAGGTTGTTTATGGACTTGATTAATACCCATCCATTCGAAGATGGGAACGGGAAGCTATGTAGGCTCGTTATTTCCCACGTACTTGTGGAGAGTGGAATGAGTCTCTTTCCAGTTTTGCTTAGCTCGTTCCACAAACGCGGCAGGCGCCATTACCTTCAGGCTGTTATAAGGTTTGAAGAGAGACCATTGTTATTTTACACGATGGTCTGTAGGTCTTTGGTGAAGGTATGGGATAATTTTGAGCAAAACTTGGCTCTACTAGAAAAGTCGAAAATTCACTGATTCGTCACTACAAGGAAATTTTGTAAAACTCTTTACAAAATTTTTAGCCCAAGCGTGCCTTTGGTCGTTTAAAACAGTAGATGGCTTTTCCTTCGTTGTAGGTCCCTGTTGAATCGACAGTCACCTCTACCCCCGATCTGGGGCACTTCAGATAAAGACCTCTTTTCATCTACTATTTTTCCAAGAACAAGTCTAAATAAATGGGTGAAGAGCAATCTAACCAAGTCATAACCAAGAAGAATGAGGGTCGTGTTGCTGCTGGCAAGAGACTTGCTGAATGGAATCGCAAGAACAAGGCTGACTTTTAGAAGAACTTGGACAAAAGTACTTCGCAAGAGGGTCAGGAACCTGTCGCAAGTCCTCACAAGTTCCGGGACAGTGCATATCTCTATGGCGCTGGAGGTCTAGCTGCCGTACTTGCTGTTTGCGTGACAGTCTATTACATACGTAAGAAGCCTGCTGAAACCGTCTCCACAGGTGCGCCAGCGGATCGCCTGGCGGCTCAGCATGAGCAAGGGCCGTCTCAACCCACGCAAAAACAACGCGATCGCCTGGCGACCGTGTCAGCGGAAGGGCGTCATATCGACATTTTCAAGATGCGATAACCTATAATAAATGAGCTCTAACGTGACACCCAAGGAGAAAGAAATTATCGACATGATCTATGAAACAGTCGTGGACCTAGGCTTTACGTTCACTTACGCCATAACCAGGAAGAAATTTCTGGGAATCTCTAGCCCCAGCACCAAGATGGATACCAGCGACGTGCTGAAGATGTTGGCTTACTTTTCAGCGGGTCGAGGCTCGCGGAAAATGGCGGTAGCAAGGGGGTGGATACCTCTATCTATCGTACCAAAGCCTAAGTAAGTCTACAAGGTTTGTGTCTGCCCAAGGCAAACACGAGTGACCCGAAGGACCTAAAATAAAATGACTCTAGACATTGTCAAGGAGCCGCATACGGCAATCTTTACTGGACCGACAAGCTGTGGCAAAACGCAGCTTGTCCTGGATTTGCTTGAAAACGAGTATAGGCAGCATTTCGACAACATTGTCATTCTATGCCCTACAATCCGCTGGAACAAGACCTATAAAGAGAGATCCTCGCTATGGAGGGATGACTACGTGTTTCTGATAGAGCCCAAGGAGCAGCTGTTCGAATGGATCCAAAAACTGTCGTCATTGCTGGAAGAGACGTTGTTTATCGTTGACGATATGATAGCCGACGAGAGTCTCGACAAAACTCGTGGTGCGTTGATAGAACTAGCTGTTTCGGGTAGACACAGAAGACATAGCTTGTGGCTGCTAACACAAAGATATAAAAAGATCCCAATAACAGTAAGGGATCAAATGAAACAGCTTTTTGTCTGGTATCCGAAGAATCGAAAGGAGTTTGAGCTCATTCATGAAGAGAACGATGTAATTTCAAGTAGGGAAGAAATTTCTATTATTAAGGCTCAGCTCAAGAAGTCCAAGCATGCTTGCTTGTACGTAAGACTGGAGCATCCTAGAAGTTACAAGATTGTTGGTTAGACTCTTAACATATAAGAAAAGATGGATAATGAGAGCGTAATTAAAGCTGTGTATCAAGCTCTTTTGAGAGCCAACACGACTCGGGATATTGAAGAGTTATGCGAAAAATATCCATGGCTTCCTCAGTTTTTTTCGTTATTGGACCTCGTGATGAGTTCTGTCCCAAGCAACCTGGTTGGAATTATTCCAAAACTACAAGATGAAAAATATTACCATTGAGACCAAGATAAATCGTATTTTCAGATCCCTTCCAGCCCGTTTTAAACAAACCCGCAAGCAGCTCAGAAATAACAACGGCAATCCCCACGATATCTTCATCTCTCTCGAGGGACTCAAGTGGATGGAAAGCAATACAAGAGACCCCGATATTCGAGGTAGACTGCGAGCACTTATAGATGCATATAGCACGACGGCTTAGTCCTATTAGATGGTGCCCTGGGGACGAGGTAAGTATTAATGTGAACCTGTGGCTCACATTAACTACACATGTTGTTTCAAAGAGCACCGTCCATGCAACATGATCCCCGAAATTCCAAAAACTCACAAGCAAAATGTCTCTTGTGGTTGATTACTTTAAAGGAAAGCAAGTCCGATCATTCTTTGTTCAGGATAAAGGTCAATGCATCGTAGCCTCCGATGTTTGGAGAGCCGCAGGCTATAAGCGGGAAGCGGGAGTAAAAGCTATTCAGAGACTTGTTCCCAACAAGTACAAAATACGGAAAGGTGACGCTGTTGTTGACCTCCAGAGGGTGGACAGATCTGTCCACCCCCAGCAAGATACAGTTTTGCTGACGGAACCAGGCCTTTATTGCTTCCTGTTTAGGTGTGGCAGACCTGAGGCAGCACCATTTTTGGATTGGGTTGTTGAAGAGGTTTTACCTCAAGAGGTCCACAAGCTTGCTGGAATTGTAGAAGAAAATCAAGCGGCGCTGGCTCTGCTCAACGACGAATTGGAGTACAAGGATCGAACGATAGCCGTACAAGAGCAAGAAATTGAAGAACTACATAACCGAGCCGTTCCTCGCCTTGAGGACCCTAGAAAGGATAACGGAATGGTTATAATCCAAAAGAATAACGATGATGAATATCCGTATGTCGCTATATGTGGGCAACAAGGCTATGTAGCGCAAAAGATTCGCAACAAGTTAACAGATCATCCCAACAGTCAACTCGTCGTTCTTGCAAAAACCCCAAATGCCATTGTACATTAGGCTCCGAGAGCGTGGATGCATTGAAGTAAATCCCGAACGTCCAAGGCACTTTCGATTAGGTCGTAATTATACACATCAGAGATTGATGGAGCTTGCCGAGATCTAGGATTTTTTTTGTAACCCTGATAGATTACAAAAACTACGCTTATGGGTATCAACTGAGCGGTTCCCCCGTAGCAGGGGAACCTGTGAAATGGCTCGGGCTCGAGAAATTTACCATTGTATCACATGCTCTGGAGGTACTTGAACATCCTCTGGGATTAGCATGAGCTCCTCTGCCACAAAACTACGTTCGGGCCCACCTGCAAGATAGTACAACAGACGGCTAGACGGGCTTCGCCCTTCCGCTGACACAGCCTCGATACGGTCGATCCTATATGTCTTTTTGCTCCAAAAAGCGTCAGTAGCACGTCTTTTTGCATCACCATGCTCTTCTCCCGGTTGCAGTAGGTACAAGTAAAGACCGTCCTCAGGTAACGGCTTTTCCTCGGGATATTCCTCGCCTTTCGTAAGCGGTACTTCATCTAGCTTGATTGCCTTGTTGGGTTTCATACCGATCATGGCAGTCTTGGTATTGTTCATGCTTTTCACGATGGTGTGATGGTACTAGTCTCTTCAGTGACCAACTCTTGCGCGTCCTGAGGTTTGAAAAGTCTCTCAGCGAGCACCTTGTTATAGGACTCGACAAAGGCCGTGAAGGTATGATGATATTTGGTGGTTGCACGCTTAATCTCGACGCCTTTGCCCTCTAGCAGCTTCGTCACATCTGACTTGAACTCACTACCGTTGTCGCACTGGAAGATCTTCGGATAGCGTAAAGGTCCTGCTTTGCCTCCGGGCTTCGCGTAAATGTCCTTGATCATGTCGGCGACTTCGCTGGCTTTCTTCGTTCTCAATGGTCTAGCTACCTTGTAGCGCGAGGCTACATCGATCCCTGTGAGGATATATTTGTATTTCGAGCCATACAGGCGATCATGAGGCATGTAGAGCAAATCAAATTGGTGCATTTCATTAGGCCTTGTGATTGTAAAATGCGGGTAGTTAATGCGCTTGGGCCCCTTGATATGTCTGAGCCAGAGCAACTGACGAGATAGCCAGTGTACGACTTTCTTTTTAGGTAGTCCACTGTGCTCAGCGAGCAATTTAACAGCCTTCCGACCAGTCCATAAATTTTCAGGGGTATAGTAAATACTGCTAAATTTTTACGCTTCTTCCTGGGTAATGATATGCTTCGACATGTTTATTACATGTCGAAAACATTTTACACCCATTTGTACGCTGCAAAACCAAGGAGGGCTAGTGATCCTACGATGAACGTCAGTTCACCGTCTTGTTGCTGGTTGGAAGGCGTGTAGAAGTCGGATAACTTAGGAGCCTTCTCGATCGTTGCGATGTAATAGTCTCTCATACCTTCATCGAGCTCCTTCAAGCTCTCTCCAGCTTGCCTTTTCAGCTCTCGTTGATGGTTATACCAATCGATCTTTGCCTGCCGATCTCTTACCCACTGTTGCTGAGCTGCTTGAAGTTGTTCAATTGCTTTATCACGCTTTTTACGCTCGGTCTCACCATGGCCTGACAGCTTACTGAACAGATAGTTACTCCCCGCGAATGCTAGAGCGTTGATTATAGCCCCACCCGCGAGTACTAATATGCTTGCCATCTTTATTTTAATATTCGACACTGTGAAAACGCCCATCTAAGATGTTCAGCTGAGCATCTTGAAGTAGGAAAACGTAGCATTTAATATCCCCCGTTGTTCCGTCTGCCTTCTTTGTCATATGCAAGGTTATACCGTCTGACAATCTCTGTAATGGCCTTCCGGAACCGTGTAGACTATGATCAGGTGATGCTCGGAAATCAACAAACAGGGCGTATCTTTCTGTAAAGAACTGCCCAATCGTCACTTTGAATCGTGGCTACCGAATAAGTTTACAATCTGCTCGAGGTGATCTTTCGGGAGCATCGCGTGCGTGTAGAGCTCAATAGGCTCACCCTCGACAGTGATCGAGATTTTTTCGATCTTTGGGTTATAGAAGACCTCGTTAGCACCCGAGTAAGCCTTCACTTTCCCCGGATCTACGAACAATAATAATACGCCTTTTAAACTTTTTGCTGGAGTATCAATTTGCAAATTGTAGCTGGTATCAGCCTTTTTTATCGTGACAACCTTGCTACGGAGTACCCTTTCATAGGGTAGCGCCAAACGACTATACCGTGACATTATAGCGCTCGCGAGAGCCTCGTTATTAACCTTGTCAAACTCTAGTGCGATATTAGTGATCTTGTACGCACTGTCTGCGGGTTTAGCTGCCGTGCTTCCTGAAGACACCGTACCACCATCTTTGATAACGTCACCATATGATGCAAAATGTATAACGAATTGCAGCCTATCGTGTAGCTCTGGCTGGTAGAACGGCAAGTCTCGTGTCAATTCAAACATTTTTCCTAGAGGAATACAAAACGTGCTGCCATAAGCTGCGACGATCGCTTTTTCCTCATCCGTGCCTACATGATCAGTCGCTTTTACCTGTAGGGCGCGGATTGTACCGTCGTTCGGATTGATCCCCTCTAGGATCAAGTTGTTTTCCCGATCAAACTTGGGCAACCATAGGTCCTTGTAGGTAGCGAGCACCCTGTAGTCGCTAATATTTTGCACCTCGTTGCCATTCAAAGTGATACGAAGATTTTGCACCAAGGATTTACCTATATTGCTGACGATAGTGCGCTTCGTGGTTGTTCCCGTAAGTTCCAGATCGAAAAGTAGTTTGATACTAGATGGAAAAATTACATCGTTCTGCCCCATGTTGGGGATATCAACATACAAGTCCTCGTTCTGATTAATCGTACTAGGCACATGACTTACTTTTACACGCTGCTTCTTACCTTTCATAGACATCATCGTTTTAATTTCCGCGTAGGGGTCGAGCTTGGTTCCGAATATGTTACTCATGCTTTATTATTAGCTGATTTTCATTTCAAATAAATGCCGATTAATCCAATATACGAAGGAGACGACTTTACGTCAGAGGAAAAAATTTCAGACGAGGATTTCAGTAGGCCTGATGCCAGCTCCACGATAACGCCCGGTCAGCAGCAAGATCAGGAACAATCCGGCTCAGCACGAGACACCACGATAAAAATCAAAGGTCGACGATCTTTACGAACACCTTGGTGAGGAGCTGGGGCAGCCAATCGCGAGATATTACAATGAGTTTGAGGCACGAGGAAACAAGCTTCTTTTCGATGGCATAGAGATCACGAAAAGGCATGGTGAATTGAGGAGCGTTGCCGAGATACGGAGGAGGTTAGGTACAAATCGCTTGCGAACCATGGGGTTTACCGACTATACTACACCAAACAAAGGCAGTAAAGCAATGGCTCAGAAACTCCTTAACGAGATTGTTCATGTTGAACAGAAGGCCGATGATATCGAAATGATGCCGCTGCTCGAGAACGTCCTTGATGAAACGGAGAGTTTGATTGAAGAGACTCCTTTTAGCGCCAGCGAAGCCTTCACAGAGCGTGAAAGAAGAGGGCTCAACCTCAAGCTTCAAACGCTAAGGGGTAACCTGAAGCACTTGAAAAGCAAGATGATCTTCTACGACAGCGAGATCGCCAAAGCAGAAGCCAGGGTGAAAAGGCTTGAGACGAAGAAGGCTACACCTGGAGTATCAGAGGAACAGCAAACTATCTGGAATGAAGACCTTGGAAAGGCTAGGGAAGATCTAGAACGACTCCAAGATCAAAAGGAGGCAGTACGAGAAGCACACGGTTTACTATCATCTGACACTCAGAGCCAACTGAAATCAATTAAGGAAACGCTGATGAAAATCGCAGAAGGCGATAAATCTCTGGCTGAAAAGCTTAGAATCTTGTTCAAGGAGCAAGGGGTTACTATAGCTAGCATCGTGGCGGCTGTTGGTCTACTGATTTCCACCATCGTACTCACAGTTACAGGTAGAGGTTCCGCAACAGGCGCAGGAGGAAGTGCTGCAGGGAAGGGTTGTATACAAAAACAGCTGGAAAGGCTTGGAAAATTTTTGAAATACCTGGCAGGTAAGGCAGGTGCGGCGCTACCAGGGATTATTGGCACGGTTGTCTCGTTCTTTTTTAGAGTAGCAGCAAAAGTTGTTGAATACGCAGCCAAATACCTCTACATGGCGATCGCTGCCGCTGCTGCTCTTGTTGTGGCCTACGTTGGGAAGGGTGGCAAACTATCGTAGATGATCTAGTATGTTGACAAAAAGCATATTAGATCGCCTTGCGGCCATGTCAGCGGAAGGGCGAAGCCCGTCTCAGCATGAGCACCTATTTTTTAAGCCATAGATATGCTAAGATGAGACCTACCCCCACCGTGATAAGGGTGGCCTTCGTGTCCTCGTGAGGGTTTCCATCTCCTAGACCTGATTGAGGTATCGGTGGCATCGACATCTTTTCAAACCCCCGGGTTAGGGTGGCACCACCCCTCGATATTTCTTGCCGCGTAGCACCTCGTTTTAAACCCCGAGGCTGTGTGGTAATGGGCTTGTTGTTTAGGTCTAGCCTTATGCCAATCATCGCACTCGCCGGCGCGATCAAGATGTTGTTGTTATACCCCACAATTTTACCAATACGCAGGTTCATATCGGATGGTAGCATGTACACGTGGTGCATCACGGCAAAATTCACTGGGGTCCTGGCATATTGAAGCACCTTTTGAAACTCGGTGATATCGTGGCCTACGTTCTCCTCACGTTGTACCATGGCTTCGAATTTCTGTAGTAGTATCTGTCTCGCTGTGAAATTGTCAGCATCCGAACCTATAAGGGATGCCTTGGCATCAGCTTGGGACCCTAGTAGTAAAATCACGTAAACACGAATACTCTCGCTAAGCTTCGACAGACCTTCCGATGTCAGGCCTTGGCTCGTAGGCATGATAAACTTGGCCCAATCACCATCTACTTGCGGCCACCATCTACCATTTGTGAGCGAGGACATGAGAGCCTTGAACTTGTATTGGGCATTGGGGTCGGCACCATATTCACGACAAATCTGGGCATATCCAGATGTAGAGTAGAGGTTCTCGTATTGAGAAAAGCCGTCATCGTATGGCATGGGTACCTTCATTCTCGCTAGGATACGCCGCATGTGGTAATAGACGTGGAATTTAAAGATACTGTTGATGAGAGGCACGGAGCCATTCAAGTGTTTGGCGATTTACCCAAGGCGGTGCTAGTGCAATGACAAGCGAAATTAACTTGTATATTCCAGTAGCCAAGGGCTTGACCGGTCCAAATTACACTTACGGGGTCGTTCAACAGGTTAGTGGGGACTTTTATGGGGTATTTCGTGAACATCGAGAAGGTCACGGGAATGTGTGATTCTGTAGAAACGTAGAGGTCTTGATGCTCTAGATTAATTACACCGAGAGGCCATTCACCTCTATTGGACTTGTATTTTGCCTTGTGGTTATAGCTATAAATGTTCATGTTTCTTTAAAGAAACATGAGACAGCTGTATGTCACGGATATAGAGAAGCCTACGATTTTTGACGATTACCTAAGGCAGGACACGAGAATTGCCCTGAAATCAATAAGTATCAGGCCCGTATGGCTGAACCTCTACAGTAACAACGATTTTACAATACGCAAAGTAGGACCTGATCAGACTGTTACCCGAATTGAAATAATGAACGGCTTGTACAAGATCGAGGATATCGCGGCCATCGTCAACAGTCAAGCACAGGACAAGATTAAGCTGTTTGTCCTGAAAAATGGACTCTGTAGGCTTAGGGTTAGTGACGGGTATACTGTGGTAATCCATCGAAAACTACAGGAGCTTATGGGGCTACCCTACGACCCTGCAAAAAAGTACTTTACCAAAGGCGACTATGACAGCTACTACAAAACTGACGTGTACCAAAGATTAAGACTCGTTTGCCCTCAGCTGGATGAAGACGATTGCCTACTGGATGGAAAGAAATCAAAAATTCTTGCTTTGCTTCCCACGAAAGAGTTAAACGCATGGGGAGATATGCTTACATGGAGTTTTGACACTCCAATCTACCTTCCTTTGAAAGGCTCAACAGACAGACTGGAGTTCATGCTGACGGACGAGTATCATCATAAAAAAAATGTTTCGTTCGTCGGAATTACGATGCATTTACTCATAGAATAAATGGTAGATATGAAGCTTTACCCAACTTTGCCGCCAAGTGCGCCTGAGCATGAGCCTGATCGCCTGGCGGCTCCGCAGGAGCAAGAAAGTCAGGTCTACAGACTAAAAAAGATCGAAGAAATCGAGCAGTACCTGCGGTCTGAGATCAAAGAGAGAGAAAAACTATACAAAAAGTTCAAGCTTTGGGGGATGGGGCTTCGGTATGCTGATCATGGCATGATTGCTGTTACTGTCATCACCTCCGTAGCAGGTATTGCCACGCTTGCAACCGGATTCGGAGCCCCCATAGCAATTGGTCTTGAAGCCGCGGCTCTTGCAGTGGGCATGGGCCAAGTAGGTCTCAAGAATGCCTCAAAGCGACTAGAGCACAAGGTGCACAAGCACGAATGCATCAAACTCCTGGCAGAGTCGAAGCTAGACACTGTATACGATAAGATTTCCAGAGCGATCCAAGATGGTACAATTTCAGACTACGAGTTTACATGGATCATGCAGGAGAAGCAACGCTACATGTTGCTGAAGGAGCAGATCCGACAACGAACGAAAAAAGCTGTGAAATACATCAACGAGAATGAACGCGCAGAGTTGGTGGCACAAGGCAGGCAAGAAGCCAAAGATGAAATTTTGAAAAAACTTCAATCTGCGCAGTATGCCAGCGCTACTTAGAGTCTCCACCCGCTTATTCGTAGATCTAGTGTATTGTTCAAAACACTAGATCACCTACACAATTTCGATCACTTCTCCCGTATCTTGATCTATGAGCAAGTCGCTATCATGTACGACACGTCGCTGAGCGAGATCCCTCAAATATTGAGCTAGATTTTTCTCCCATGCAATTTTAGCACAAGGCTCGCAGTACGGTCCGTCCGTTTGTGTCGACGCATCCTTATACTTGACTTTGCATATGGCTTCAACAAGGTCTATTCGCTTCAACGTAGAGTACCCTTTGAGACCTAAGGTTTTAGCTTCTTGTCGCAGTTTGTCAATTTGTTTATGTGGCTGAGCACAACCAGGCTTTCGTTATTTTTGTGACTGTCTCCAGTCACAAAAGATTACTTTTTAGTCTTCCACTTCCACAAGGTCGTAATCATAGTAAAATTGACTAGGATTCTTCGTAGATTGTTTCTTTCCCAGTGATTTGATGAACATCTGACCTGTTCTACCTATCAAAGCTTCTCTCAGTACACTCGTTGCCCATGCTCGAAATCGTTCACCATCGCAATCGATCAGGGCGATGACAGTTGCATCACCTTTTTTGGTCTTGATCTCTTCAACATACTCAATTTTAAATATGATTCCAGTGGGAACATCACGCCACTTCATAATGCTCTCGTGTTCTGATTTCAAGGCATCAAATTTTTCTGCAGATAGGAAAGGCATCTCTTTATTATAGATTTTTTAAACCTCAACCAGGATTAAAATACTGGACATTACTTCCATAATTTAGAGATCTCGCGCTTTTCTTCCTCATCTAAACGCTCAGCTATTTTAATATGCACGTTTCCAGAAGTTATTCTATCGTAGCATGTGAGACGACGACGTGGTGATTACAAACTAGTTGGCAATTATCCGGAAATTGAGCTGTTAACTCAATATTTTAGTTTATGTGGTGTCGTTATAGCATAGTCATAAGAAAACAAGATTATGGTTATAGTAATGTCCATTTTCGTCCCCAAAGCTCTTTAAAATTAAAACCTCGACTTTCGAGGTTTATCTGGTAAGAGCTCTGGGGTCGAAAATGAGTAATATAAACTTTCAATGTTTTTTGTTATCTTTCTACGCATAACGTCTACGTCTATTTAGTGTTATATTGTAAAAAATATTTAGTTTATATACTTCATCTAATAAAAAAAATTTTTTTTGCATCTTGCATTCTGTTACTTCGCCCCTGCGCCTCGGGGTACTTTTGCATTGTGAACCACTTGTACCTTCGCGGGAAGCATGATGGCAACGGAAGTCACGGTTGGTTTGCGATGTGTGAGAGATGTGCTTTTTGTTGGTGTTTGTCGAACCTTCTCTTCTGCCTTGTCATGTTTATTGAATATTCCACCTAACCAAAGTGTCCTTGCTAGCTACGTATCCATCAAAGAATTTATAATTTAAAATAAAAACTGCAACGTTGATACGCGTTGGGTGCGTATCGAAACCCTTCACTTAAACTTGCAATATTGCGCGGTTGCTAGCTGTAGGGTTACATCCAGCTATCATCGAACATACGGTGCTCTTAGAATTTTCTAAATCTGTGAATAACTTATGAAGGTATCAAGAAAGATGACAATGAAGCTTAGAGCCAAGACAATATAAAATTAAAAAAGTGAGAAAAAAATTCACATGTAGTGTACTTACGTTGTGTTTTGTGATAACATTTGTGCCCTCTGTAAACGTTTAAAGACGTGAAAACTGCAATTAAAACGGAAAACTGCATGCAACAACTTTCATGACTGTGAATCCACCTTATGCTCGGTATGAAAAGTCAATGTCAAGCATATTAGACTTTATTTGCGACATTAAAAACAGTTTTTGTGGTTAAATTAAATTCTGTTTTGAAACCACTGGCATTTAATTAAATGCCAACATAAGTTGCTAGCTATTAGATTTCAAAACAGCACAGGTAAACTTGCTGTATTGGAAAATTATTGTTATTCTTTCTTTGGAACAGAAAAATATTAGGTGTGTGCATGATGCCAAAATACAAGGAAAAAAGTGCTTGTTGTAACACCCTCCTCTGTTAAAAATTGCATACTATAGAAACAAGCGAATTTTTAAAACTGCATTTATGTGTGCAATACACAGCACCTGTTAGTTTTCTCATGGAATTTTCCTGCCCAGTACTTCCTTATAACTAAAATTATCATCATCATCATCATCATTCTCGGCTTAATGTCCGTTTTATAACATATAAAAGTAATGTGTTAATAAAATAGGCAATGGTTGTTTATAAAAGTCTAATGCATATATTTCTTTGTTTCAGTATATAACAATCAAAATGCTTTTTTATTCGTTTTTTAAATCACTTGTTGGTAAAGAAGTCATTGTAGAGCTAAAGAATGACCTTAGTATTTCTGGAGTTCTAGATTCTGTTGATCAATACTTAAATATAAAACTGACAGATATAAGTGTAACAGATCCTGAAAGATATCCGCATATGTTATCTGTAAAGAACTGCTTTCTGAGAGGTTCTGTGGTTAGATATGTTCAGTTGCCGCCAGAAGACATAGATGTATCACTACTACAAGATGCTGCTCGAAAAGAAGCTGAACAACAGAGGAAACAGAAAGATACTAAAGAAAAAGAATAAAATAGATATTCTGTTGTGTTGAAATTACTTTTATGCAATGCAGAAATGTGACTTTTACATATTTCCTATGATATATGTAAGGTAACTTTTTATTCTTGAAAATAAATTTTTATTTGGGATAAGATATATATACTGCTAATGTTGCGTTCAGTTGTAAAATCTTGAGAGTAAACAAAGATTTTTATTTATTAACTAGTTGTCTGTGTGTTCTATACCTACTTTGTGCTAATAAATAACTGTACAAAATCTGTTTCCAAGCTCCCTTTTTATCAAAAGCAATTTACTTTCAGACTCAAAACCCTTTAAACCTCATTATCACTAAAACTAATCAAAAGCAAATTTCTAAAATAATTTTTTTTGTGTGTACGGAATTGTCATTGCTGATGTGATAAAAATTCAATTGAGTCATTTTTCTTTTGTTTTTCTGGCAGGTTGGATTTTTCCCTGGGCTTTTTGAGAAATAAATATTTCCAATTATAAAAAGGTTCTAAACAAAAGTACTTAGAACGATAAGATATCATCTCAAGAAGGGAAAATTCTGTTATTCTCAAGAGAATATATTCCCACTGAGTTTTTTAAACATTTTTTTGGTTTTGGTTGTCATGCTGGTCCAAAAAAATAAATCTAATGTAGGTAATACATTTTTTTGTTATGTTCTATTGTTTTCACTCCATTTTTGGTCTTTTGTTGGGAAAATGAAAAGTCATGCATTTTAAAAAATGACAAAATCATTAAAAAATGAATTTTTTTTGTCAAATTATATTTATCTTCTGAAGGGCTATAAGCGTACAAATTGTGTTCCAAAAACAGTCCACCCCCTGGAACCGAGAAGTGCCCTAATAGATGGTTAAAAAAATTTTTTACTTATACAAATGTGCATAAATATATTGGTATTGAGCAATGTCTTTTAATAATAATAATAATAATAATAATAGTAATAGTAATAATAATAATAATATTATTTAAAGTGACTAGCCCAGAAAATCACAAAAACCTATAGTTAGTGGATTGTTTCCACCAGGGGCCACTAAAACAAAAAGAAACAACAAATTATAAACCTTAGACTGCCTCAGCTCAATCAAACATAGTAACATTTATAACCTGTGAAAATTGAAGAGAAAAAGAATAAAAAACAAACTTGTACATCTTTAACCATGTATTAATGTTATGAAAAATACAAGGGCATCCTGATCAGCCATATTTTTTAACAGAAGTTAGTGTAGATAAAATACGAATAGTAAAAACAAGCACCAATCCTTGTAATTTAAATAAAAAATCGAAAAATTGTTAAAATTTTTCCAATAAGGCCAAACTACCATACTAAAATTCTCAGTTGCTGTTAAAAGGTAAATAAAAAGATTTCCTACCAACATTTTCAGTCACTGTAACAATACATAGATAGGGAATCTGTTCTGTGTTTGTAAATTTACTTTTTTTAGAATGTATAAAATTACATAATGCAAAGAGACTTGAGTAAAGTTGATACTGGATATAAAAAGCAAGACTATGAAACTCTTGAACTTACAGAAAACAAAGGTAGGAAGACATCCTCCACAACCTTGGAAAAATCTCAAGAACATTTTGTAGCAGCCTCCAGATTTATTGACTTCTTTAAAGAAAGCACCAACAATGGGGAAGCTGGTGCAGCCAATGAAATTGCAAAACGCAGACAAACTATTGCAAACAAATTTTGTTTATCGCCAAAGATTGAGTATAATGCAGACTCTTTTAAATTGTATCAGGAAATTATCAGTAATAAAGCAAAGTCCATGTAGGTTTGAAAATTTTTTTAGTTTAGATGTTGCAAACATTTTTCAGTATGTTTTTTTCTCTTCATTTCAGGAGATGTAATGAAACACCAATATAATATCTTCATAAAAAGTGTTAATTTATTTTATTCATTTGACAGGTATAAATCTGCTTTGGAATCATATGAAACAGGATCCTATGAATCATGCTTTCCATACCTGCAAAAGGCATTGGTGATGGAACCAAACAATGTAAAATACTATGTGTTACGTGGTGATGCCTTTTTGCAACTGTGTGATTATAAATCAGCTATATTAAACTACAAAAGAGTATGCATCCTTGAACCAGAGAGTGAAGAGTACTTTACAAAACTTGCATCTATCTACTTCTTGCAAGGCCAGTGTTGCTACGATGAAGAAATGTACTTGGATGCATTAGAAAGCTTTACAAGAGCTGCAGATATGAAACCTGAAAATAAAGATTATCATGCGAAGAGGTATATTTAATTAAAAATTCAAAACAAGTCTTTTGAGAGTCTAGAGTTTTTATTGCAAATCAAACAAATTTCTAAACAGAAGGAAAAAGATGTCATAACAGTCATTCGCATGCCATTAATTTCATTTTTTTAAGTGGTTAAGCTCTTTATATTTTTTAAGTTAGAGAACCGAGCATCTGAACTAGTTACTCTGATTCCTTGTCTCTGATAGCCATAGTTATTAAGCAAAAATAAGAAAGTTGATATTAAGAGAGGGAAATTTTTGCCAATGTTGGGCGAATTGCCAAAAACATATCAAAATCAAGCGTTTGGATAAAAAGACTAGGAAAAAAATGAAAACAAGGCTATAAGAAAATACGTTATAAATAGCGTTTTAACAATCTTATGCGACAAGAAAGGCTTGTCAGAAGTAAGCAATAATGTAAATATCTATCACCTAGTGCAAGTGAAAATTTTGCTGATTTGCTGTGTTTTGGTTTAAAATCCCACAAGTGTTGCTGAATCAAATTTAATCAATGGAAAAAATACCTTGGCATTTGCCTCGGCAATTGCCAATTGTCAAAGTGAGTTGTGAGGGCTGCAATTCAGCTGTTCTCTTAATGCATAGTCCAGGCAATAAAGTTTTGTAGTGATATAAGCTTGCATGTTATAAATCTTTGTATTTTAGGATATCGTGCCTTGCTTCGTTAAAACGTCATCAAGAATGTCTTGCTTTAATCAATGAAAGACTGGAGGTTGAATCTAATAATCCAGATTTGTTTATATTAAGAGCACGGCTCCACCTTTTTTCTGGTGATGTAAGTTCCAGCAAAAGCAATTGTATACATTGTGGAAACCATGCATTGGAGCAATATGTAGTTATGACTTTTTTATTATTTTTTCAGTCAACACTGTCTTACTTTGACGTAAAAGAAGCACTTTCCGTGGACCCTCAAAACAAGGAAGCAGGTTCCATGCATCAGAACCTTGAGGAAAATGCAGAACTCTGTAAAGAAAAAGTATGTAGATCCTTTTAATAGCTTCTGGTAAATGCAGTGCTACATGATTTATAACATTGCATTATTTTTTTTCAAGTTTTTAAATTTTCAGTTAGTATTCCTTTCAACTTACATAAAGTTATACAATTCTAAAAAAGAATATACCGTATTTTCTGGTATATAACCCGCACATCGTATAACCCGAAGCTCAGCTTTTTTAGTGAGTTATAAACTAGATGCTATCAGATAGCCCGCACCTTCATATAACCCACATAAAATTTCAATCGATGTGTTTTACTTACCTGCACCTTTGCATAACCCGCATCGTGTTAAGACAAAAATTTAGCGTATTTTTACTTACCCTAATCATTTTATAAAAATGTGCGTGTGTTCTGTTTTTTTCATGCCGGAGACAAGTGGGGGATGCTTAAACTCGTGAACACCAAACACGAGAACCGAGTGTCTGAACTAGCAACTCTCTCAGTCTCAACTTCCTTGTCTCCGATTGCCGAAATAATAATGAATTAAAATTAATTTGATTTGTCGATCTTCTGCTAATGCAGAAGATCAACAAATAAACAAAAAACAAACAAAAAAACCATTCTATCATGTTATAAACCTAAAATAAAATCTCTGTTTTTTATGTATATTTAAGTTTTTTTGGCATGAAAATAAACAACATAATAATTATCACGGATTGTCTGTAACAGCGATGTACGGAGGTTCTTTTCTAATGTTTATAGAATTTTGTTATCTATTTATATCTAAGCAGTCACAGTGTGCATGATAAAATGAATGGGGGCAATGAAGAGGAGATAGTTGCGTGTGTCTTATTAATTGTATTTTACATTTATTTTTGATATTTTTAGTGGACCCCTGTTGCTCGAAGGTAGCGAAGATAAAAAAGAAAATTTTTATCTATACTTTAATTTTAATATTTTTCAATATTTTTAACAGGAAGTCCTGGGCACTAGGTTGTGAAATACCTGTCAGTTTAACCTAAAAATGATACTTGCTATATTGCTCTATTACCAGAAGCAAATCATTTCAATGTGCTCAATGTGATTGCAAAGATATAAATGATTAGCATTACACTCAACACAAAAGAAAAATGATCTCCAGAATTGTGTTTCAGAGAGAGAGCTCGTAATAATATAGCACTGGCAAGCAATAGAAAGTTAAGCAATTTCACTGTGTGAAAAAAATTAAATCACGTAGTTGAAGTAAGATTACGTAGATATATGATCGCGCATGGAGTATATTAATGTACTCATTTTATCCCGTTGGTACTATTTTCTTCATTAAATGTATAAACTTTAAATTTCACAATAAATGACGGAAAATATAAAACTTATCACATAACCCGCACCAACGGCGGAAGTCGTAAAAATCAACTTATAACCCACGGGTTATATACCGGAAAATACGCTAGTGGAATATGATTTTTTCACACACATACAAGTGGTTATTATCCGTTTTCAATAATGTAGTTGAAGCTCACAATTTATATGAACTGAATTTTTTTCCTTTAGCTTTTGTGGATAAATGCTTCATACATTCCCTTATAAGACAGCTATGCAAATTACCAATAGCAAATAATTACGATTGAGAGCTTAGAGATGTTGAAAATACAAGTGGTTATTATCCGTTTTCAATAATGTAGTTGAAGCTCACAATTTATATGAACTGAATTTTTTTCCTCTAGCTTTTATGGATAAATGCTTCATACATTCCCTTATAAGACAGCTATGCAAATTACCAATAGCAAATAATTACGATTGAGAGCTTAGAGATGTTGAAAATACATTGCCAATTATGTCGGCAAATGCTGAGTGTCAAAACAAATTACAAAGTCAAAAATTACAATAGAATCAGAGATTAAAAGAGTTAGGGGACGATTTAATAAGCAAACTCTAAACACTGAAGGCTTTGTGGCACATATTACTTAGACTGAATTGAAAATAATGTTCTCTCACAAGCCTATTTAATTGGTCTGTTTTTGCTTGTGGCTGCACTTTAATAAATTAAATGTTGTTAATAAAATTCAAGTACCGTATTTTCCGGTATATAACATCCACATCGTATAACCAGCAGCTCAGCTTTTTTAGGGAGTTACAAATCAGATGCTATCAGATAGCCCGCACCTTCGTATAACCCGCATAAAATTTCAATCATTGAGTTTTACGTACATGCACCTTTGTATAACCCGCATCGTGTTAATAAAAAAATTCAGAGTATTTTGTGGTTGCTTTTTTAGTTTGTTTTTAAGTTCTGTGTCATTATTTTTGTTCATGCCGGAGACAAGTGGGGGACGTTTAAACTTGTGAAACCCAAACACAAGAACTGAGTCTCTGAACTAGCGACTCTCTCAGCGTTAACTTCCTTGTCTCCGATTGCCGAAATAATAATAAACAACATAATAAATGTCACAGATTGTCTGTAACAGGGATGTATGGAACATTTTTTCTAATTTTTATATAATTTTGTTATCCATTTATATCTCGGCAATCACAGTTTGTATGATAAAATAATTTGCAACAATGGGGAGGAGATAGTTGCATGTGTTCTATTAATTGAATTTTTAATTTATTTTTTATCATTTTAATAGTCACCAGTTGCTTGCAAGTAGCGAAGATAAAAAAAGTAAAATATCATTTATGCATTTAATTTTAACATTTTTCAATATTTTTAACAGGAATTAATAATGAAGTCTTGGCCACTAGGTTGTGAAATACATGTCAATAACACCTAAAAATGATGTTTTGTGCGCGTACGGCACACAAGAAAGCAGACGCAACTATGCGAACACATGGGGGCGGTAGAATAAAATACGGTACATCGGTTGGTCTAGTACAGTATGATGATGACGTTTCATAGCTTAAATACGAAACAGAAAAAATACAAAGATACAAAAAGATAAACACAACATAAATAAATACAAATATAGCCTGTGTCGATAGACATACTATTACACGTACAAAATAAAACATGAAAACTAACTATTGCGTCGTTTACTGCGCTTGCTTCCTTTTTGCTGCTTGAAGAAACTCTTTACGTTAAGATTTCAATCAAGAACTACGATATTTTCGATTCTCACTTTTACCACACGCTTGTCCTATTCGTACGGAGATTAGAAGCCATGTGAAAAGTGCGCGAAAAAACTATAAAAACCCAATTAAAATTAATGTGACGTGACAGGTCTCCATCTCCGAGACGGATCTTTATCGTTTATGTTTAAAACAAATGATACCTGCTATACTGCTCTATTACCAAATGCAAGTCATGTCAATGTGCTTAATGTGATTGCAAAGATATAAATAGATTAGATTTCCATTCAACACAAAAGAAAAAATGATCTTCAGAATTGTGTTTTAGAGAGAGCTCATAATAGGACCACTGGCAAGCAATATAAATAATACTAGTTTATAGTGGCAACTTCTTGTCGCCCCTTGGTTACTGTTATATGACAGTTGCTCTTTCAAAGCTAATACAAATGCACCCCTCGTTTTCCAAAGTGATACTTAGCCCCAACACCAACCTTGATCACAGGGCTGGTTTTCTCTTTTTATATTGGGAAACCCTGGAGTCGAGGTTGCACCAACACATGAAGTGCACAATAAAAGGATATGCAGTGGGTTTAATCTGATAACGTGTGCATATGCTACCCACGCAAGCTTCTATGCCAGGTTCAAATCTGCAAGTTACATTAGATTTCCATTCAACACAAAAGAAAAAAAGATCTTCAGAATTGTGTTTTAGAGAGAGCTCATAATAGGACCACTGGCAAGCAATATAAATAATACTAGTTTATAGTGGCAACTTCTTGTCGCCCCTTGGTTACTGTTATATGACAGTTGCTCTTTCAAAGCTAATACAAATGCACCCCTCGTTTTCCAAAGTGATACTTAGCCCCAACACCAACCTTGATCACAGGGCTGGTTTTCTCTTTTTATATTGGGAAACCCTGGAGTCGAGGTTGCACCAACACATGAAGTGCACAATAAAAGGATATGCAGTGGGTTTAATCTGATAACGTGTGCATATGCTTACCCACGCAAGCTTCTATGCCAGGTTCAAATCTGCAAGTTACATTCACATTCGATTCTAGTATGTCTTTTTAAGAGCAGCAAACAGTCAATAATAATAAGAATCCGGAAAGTATCAAACAAAATATTTCCACTAAGTTTTTTTAAGAACTAGTCGTTAGCCTGTGGAAAAATCCACGGGTTCAGCAGTCCTTTTTATACTGCATTGCGTGCGTCTCATTACTTGTGCAGCTAAGCTACCAGTTTGCGTGACGGACAGACGTATACGGGTATTATAATATAGATTATTTTGCACAGTTTTATTATATTCAGTGAAATATGGCTGAATTTCTTGTTACATTCTACCTGGCTATAAATTGGATCATACTTCTGCTATTTAAGTTTGTAAAGCAATTAAAATAATATTTAATAAATATTTATTAAAAAAGGAATTAAAAAATCCCAATCAAAAAATAATATTTTAGGATAAATAACATTTTGTAAAAGGCTTACATAGTATATATCATACAACATAAAAAATCAGGCAAACGGTTGCCATAATGGCGGACCTACAACTTTAACATTTTAAAATCAAATCTATAGGTTGGAAAATTTAAAGGCATTATCTATAAAGTCTGCTAAAAAAACTACTAAATCTGCAAAAACAAAATCTGTATGCATCAGTTCATGTTAACGGTGGCAATTTTTTTACTTCAAGCCAAAAATCCTTGTGGTTTACTGGTCGTGATGCACCAGAAGGAATTTTCCTTTAATCATTTACAAGTCCTTTATTTTTCCAGTTAGGAGCTCCATCAAATTTGTTCTTTTTTGGCCCTAAAAAAAGATAATTGGTCACATAAGCAATCCAAAAATAAAGTTATAGTATACGGAATAATCAGTCAGATGCCAGTAAAACAGACAAAAATCATTTGTCAATAACTACTATAATAGGTCTATTCAAAAAATGCTTACGTACTATAAATCCTCAACCTTATACTCCCTTGTATGCTTTGCTTTCGACCCACCCCTTTCCCGAGTGTACACATCACCCCTCCCCAAAAATCGACTTAATAATTATTAAATTATGAAATGTTACTTGAAAAGTGGACAATGTAAGGTGTTAAAGTTGAAATAAGCAACACATTTTTTGCAGACAAGATGCATAAAAACACTGCATTAATTTTCTAAAGCTGGGATATGTAAGCCCTTTGCAGATCCCCTTCCCCTTGTACACTTTGATATGCTTTTATAACACTGCATTAATTTTCTAAAGCTGGGATATGTAAGCCCTTTGAAGATCCCCTTCCCCTTGTACACTTTGATATGCTTTTATAACACTGCATTAATTTTCTAAAGCTGGGATATGTAAGCCCTTTGAAGATCCCCTTCCCCTTGTACACTTTGATATGCTTTTAGACTACTTCTCCGCCTTTCTTTTTCTTTAAGCATGCCAGCTACATTATTTTTTGTGAATGACCCCATAAACCTTTGTTGTTTTAAAGCTAAATTCACTATGAAAAATTAACTGGCACAATTGGACGTTAGTTGTCATGATGGGTGGGTGCATGGTTTCCCAAAAAAATCTTGGTTATCATATAAAAGCTGCAAGGTAGATACCCACTATTTAAAGAGCAAAAATCTCCAAGCATCATATAAAAGCTGCAAACACGGATACACACTTTTAGAAGAACGAAAATTTCCAAGTGTACTCGGTGTGTGAGTGCATATCTGGGTTGCAGTTTTTATTCTATAAATTCTGTGTGTACATTTTCTAAAGTTTAACTCACATTTTTCCAAATGTCCAATTGACATGCAATTGGACATTTGGAAAAATGTGAGTCCTCTCTCTTTCCAAAATCCAAACTTCCACATTTTTTGGCACAGCTGAAATTGAGGTTAACTACTTTACAGGACTTTACAGAACTTCACAAAAAGAAAAACAATTAAAATACTGGATAGTTTGCAGCCACTTACATACATAGACATGTAGCTAGCTACCTCCAGTGTGTGCCTAGGCTTTGGAAATTGTTCTATAACTAGCTATCAACATTACCAACAAAACATTTTTCACAGCTAGCTATGTAATGCAAGAATGTATAAAGTTGTCATCAGTAAAAGATTCTTCCACATCACTGTCATTATGGCATCAGTGTCAGTTACACAGTGATACTCACTCAAACCTTTCTATGTTTGCTACCATGACAGTTTGATATCACAAGTGTAGGTTCACAATTAATTATTCTGAAGTTTTATTTGTTTATTTTAAAGTTAGTGCTACCTCTAAGCTGTACTACTTAAGGTGTTTGTTTACACGAAATCAAGTAGCAGAGCACGAAACACAAGATTTCGCTCAGCAAAAAATTCTTTTTTATTCATGCCCGGCAAACTACAAGCAATAAAGCAATTTTACTGTGAAAAAAAAATTAAATCACGTAGGTGAAGTAAGGTTACTACGTATAGGATCGCGCATGCAGTTATATTAATCTTTTGTGTATTATACTTTCTTGATGCAATGTCTGCTTTGTTTCATTCTGCATAATTTTATAATATTTTTATTACTACAAATAAATGAAAAACAATGCACAAAAGATTCTGCTGAAAAAAGGAAACATATAACCCGTGGGTTATATACCGGAAAATACAGTAGCTAGTTCAGAGATACATAAAATTGCGTTTTTTTTTGTAATTTAAGTTTATATTATTTAATTTTTTAATTAATCACGTTTTTCTAAAATAGTTTAATTGAGATTACAGCAGAAAAAAGATGCATACATTTTTTGCTTGAATGCAAATAAATTTTTATGAGCTTGTGAGCAATAAACTTGATTAATTTACATATGTGATTCAGCGCTAGCAGGTGTGAATTTTCATGACCAGGCCTGTGATAACGGGTAGATGTGCAATAGTTTTTAAGTGTGTCATTGCAGATTTTGTTGTTTTTTACTTTTATTTTTTTTGGCATAACGTAATTTTTTATTTTATGTTAGCAGTGCTTCTATTACCTAGTGAAAAACAACAGTCTATTTTATAATGAAGCAAAAAAATGAGCAAACCATACGCATTATCACTATCTGTTCTAAAGGAATGAGTTTCTTTTGCAAAAATTGTGTTTGTTCATTAAATGTGCATCTACCTAATTAAGTTGCATTATGCTTCATGAATTGAGTGAAAATTTTAAAATAATACTAAATAATAAATAATACTTATGTCAAAGGTGTATCTGGAGTCTATTATATATTGACACTTTTTTTGTCTCCTCTCCCATATACAATAGGCTACCATTTTTCCTCTCTGAAAAACATGAAGTTTACATTCCCTTTCAACCAGCAGTTACCCTGTGAAAAAATCTATGGGAATTTGCCCAGTGCTACTTGGCACTACCATATTTGGCATACAGACAGCAAGCATAATATAAATACATTAACAAAAGGAGCAATGCATGCTCAAAAAATGCTAATAGTGTATTGCAAAGATCAAATGGCCATTTGTACACATATTACACATTATAAACAATTACAACTTTCCAGTATTAACCAATACAGAGCTGTAACAATCAACTGAAAGCACATAAGAAATTGATTTGTTTTACAAAAAGTACACTCAAAGATGTACACAAACTTATTACCTGACCCTCTCCCTCCCCCTTAGGGCAAACATACTTTAAATTTCCCAACTTTTTGTCTTATTTGTATTCGTTGCCATTCTTTAAACTTTGCTAAACTATTCAGAATAAAATCAAAATGATTTTATTTTATTTACAGCTAAAATAATTTTTTTTTTATTCTTTTAATAATTTTTAAATATCAATGCATGATAAACGATTCCGTAAATTATTTTTTTTTATTATGGAATATTTTAGCGAATAGTTTACATGTTTTTTTATACTAGGCTATAAAATTTGATATGTGTGGCAAGCCTAAAGAAGCAATCATGAAGATATCACATGCCATTAATATAAATCCTTCCGTTACAGAATATCTTGTGCTCAGGTATTTAAAGTTTGATTAAAAGTCTGATTAAAAGGCTATGATAAACTGTGGTATCATTTTCAAACTGCAGGGACGCCCTGAATACTTCTTTTTAAAGCAACTAAGGGTTGAAGTTTAGGTTTGGGTTAAACGTAGCAATTGCTGATCACCTTGCTAAGCTGAAATTTAAAATGTTCAGCAACCAAGCCTTCACCCTAAATAATAGAATATGCAACCTAAAAAACAGTTTTCTAAAAGCACGAAAAACTCAAAAGAACTGTTTTGTGAATCACCTCGAAAAAATGTTACTTTCAATGTACAAAGTACCCACAAAAAGCAAAATAACGTTCTTAATATAAGATAGGTATTAACAGCCTACTAAGTTTTAAATTTACAACTATTATTTTGAGGAAAGTATTCATAATTGACACAAACTCTAAAAAAAACCCATAAATGTAAATGCTCTTTGGGACTTATTGAAAGCCGGTCAAGTTGGTTTTCTTTATCATTTTGCTGTTAATTAAAGACAGTGTCATTTTTTGTGTAGTGTGTATCCATAATAAATTTAGGGCAAAATGACAGCTTTTGCTTAAAACAAATTACTGTTACTTCTAATAATAATTTCTTTATTATTAGAGCTGGTATGCATCGCCGGAATCTTGACTTTAGTGCAGCGGTAGACGACTTGTTGTTAGCAATGGAAAAATTAAACCATGACCCTGATGTGGAACTTTATGTTGCATCTCAAAAGCAGTTATTACTGACATTTAATGATTTTGCTGTGGATTGTTTCAAGTAAGTTTAATGTCTGTGTATTTTGTGTATTTAAAAATATCTTAAAATTTCTCAGGAACAAATCCATTTTTTTTAAAGTGATTTAGAGATTTTATTTAGATGAAATTGTATTTTTTTAGTAAGGGGTTTTATGAAGAGGCTGTTGCTTTGTTAAAAAAAGCAATTAAAGGTGAAAAACAAGACAAAGCTTTATATTCCAACAGAGGGGGTAAATATTATGATTTTCAAGATTATATACACCATGAATCTACCTTTCAGATTACTTTAATTTAGCTAATGTATTTGCCCGAATTGTTTATTGTAGAGAATCATTTTAATTTCACACATGTTGCCCGTCATATGTATTTTCTGCATCACAATATTTTGTGTTGTCAACAGTGAATATTATAATATAAATTTTCTTTATTAGATTGCTTCTATAAGCTTGGGAATATACATTTTGCCCTATTGGATTACCAACAAGCACAAGAATTAGCTCCAAATGACAAGAGTATAAATTTACGTTTATCAGTTGTATACAACGATTTGGGAATTATGGAGTATAAAGATCGGAAATATGACCGTGCAGAAGAGTATTTTTCACTAGCAATATCATTAAATATAACTGTATCAGCTTTTTATTTATCACGTGCTAGATCAAGATATATGCAAGAAGTAGGTGCTATCTGTGTTCAGACTTTTTTTCGTTGTTGCTTTTGAAATTTATTTTTTGGAAGGAACCATCAAAAGAGTCAGTGTCCTTAGAAAAAAATTGATTCTTTCTCCCTTTGTTAGGAGCATGATTTTTCCAATGCCTTCATTTGTGATTTCTTATTTGTGGTGTAACAACACATGTCAACAAAATGCTGTTTGCGACATGTGTGACATTTCTGCTTGCTGTGTCTGTTTCCAATTTAACTTACGTTTACTGGCATTATGTAGAATATGTAAATCTAATTTCAGTTTGGCGCTTATCATAAAAATGACATGCCTTTCCTTTTTTAGAAAATAGATGAGGCAAAAATAGATGTAATATCTGCATTATATTTCGATGCATCAAATAAAGAAGCATTTTCTATGTTTGCAAGATTATTTCCTGCTCAAACAATTGAAGAAGCAATCAAAAGTGATTTTGGGATGCTTATTATCGAAGCCCTGATATTAGTCATTCAAGAAAACAGTAAAGATGAGAAAGAAACAGGTATCTAGCTAGTATATCTCTTTTTCAAACATCTGCTTATTTGTTCTGGTTCTTATTTTAGATTCATTTCATTATTAAATGTGTTTTGTTTTATTTAATTATGTAATCTTTAGACCATATCAATAAGGTAAAACCTTTGCCTGGTATCTCTGAGCCACCAAAAGAAGCAGTTGTTTTGAAAAAATGTATGGAAGACAAACAGTTCAACTTCAGCATTATCAAGGGGAAGAAAAAGGTATAAATGTTTTAGAATACTATTACACTTTTTTCATATAAATTGACTAAAATTTTTTTTATTATTTGTTAAGATATTTATGTAAATTTTATAATATTTCCGAACATATAAAATGTATAATAAAAAAATTAACTTTTTGTAAAAATAAAAGCTTTTACATTGTCCGGCATAATAACATCTTAAGCTGCGTAAGTTATTTAACCGGAACACGTTAAAAGTAAGCTACACCTGCTTATCTAACATCTCAACCATAATTTCAACGCACAACAAGAATGTTCTTTCAGATAGCGTGACTCATAACAACACCGCAACCTGCAACTGCAGACAAAGAGATGCATGCCCTCTAGACAGGAAATGTCAGGATAGGCATGCAATTTATCTATGCAACGTGTCCACAATTAGCAACGAAGAAGATGCAAACTACATAGGCTTGACGGAAAATACATTTAAGTCCCGTTACAACCAACATGCACACACATTTAGATACGAAAACAAGGCAAACTCTACAGAACTGTCTAAACACGTGTGGCATTTGAAGAAAGAAGGTATAGAACCGATATTTTCTTGGCGAATAATCGACCATGCCTCTCCTTATAAAAATGGTGGAAACACATGCAACCTTTTTCTTACGGAGAAGTACCATATCATCACATCTAATTTAAAACTATTGAATAAATGGAATGGAACTGGTTTCTACTTGTTGTCATGTAAACAAGTATTTCTTGAAAAACATTAAAACGATCCCACCGGACTTGACTTAATTACAGTGTATTTTATTTTTTTGTATAAGGCATTGATATAGTTTTTTAAGTTAGTGTACGTCTGATGATCGCTCAGCGTGAAACTCAGAGTTATGTACATATTATTATTTTTATCTTGTAAATAAACGAATGAATGTTAGCTCTGTACTTTCGTATTGAGCACTCTTTCCGTAGATTTCCTTTTCAAGATAATGTAAATCTTATAAAAATTATAGGGTTATTTTGACCTAAAAATCTCAATTATCAGAGCAAAAAAAACATAAAACATATAACCTCATAGGCTATGGTTAGTTCTCCTTTAATTAAATTAAGAACTCTCTTATTTTTAGGTTAATGAGCTTGTGGAATCTGTTATCCGTTCAAGGCAAGATCTTTCAAGTCGTGGTCCAAAAATAACTTCCCCACCTAATCATTCTAAAAAGTCTCATCAAAAAAAGATAAATATAAAGGCATCAAGTTCATATAGCCATTTATAGTAGTGTGAGTAAATTTACAAAGTAAACAATATGAAAAGGTGCTCATGTTTTAACCCTGCATTTGTACACATGATTTGTTGATTTAAACATTTTCTATTGGTAGAATTGCTAAACTTAGAAGATTATAATTTTTATCTCAAGCAGTAATAAAATCATACACCAGCGTTGTCAAATTATTTTCATCTAATACACATCTTTATGTATCACACATGAGTGGTCTTTACAACCTGATATATGATGTCCAATGGAGACTTAATATAAATCTTTAACAAAATAGTCTTTGAACCATTGTTACCTACATCCCACAGTAAAATGTTTGTTATGTCAGGCAGGCTGGACAAATGCCATGGTTCCAACAAATGCATCTTTTCATGTACCATTTTTAGTGAAGCTGCTTTTGTGATCTCCTCCCATTCTCTCGTTGTAAAATTCGTGTTTTAAGTAATGGTTTCCATGTTATTGTTGCTCATACGTCATCTCCTCTCTGATGAAGTACCACAAGTAAGCAAAATACTCTCTATCAGAGAGTTTAATGCAAAAGTTACAGTACTTACGTAGTCAAATAGGGTCGTTTTGTAACTCAGTGCATTGTTTGTATGTCAACACTGTTTTCCAAACATTTAAATGCTCTTCTATGAAATGATTTGACTTTTTTAAAGAACAACATTATTGAAGAAAATTTGTATAATTTCTTTGATTTTTAGAACCAGGGATTTTAGTTTGAGGACACCCACAAATCACACTATTATCAAACTATATCATTTATTTTAACAAAATGCGAACAACTAGTGAGGAGTATGTTTCGTGTTTTTTATTGTTGTTTTTGTTGGTCACAAGAGGAGACGGGTGTAGTGTAATACTTACCTGACTTACGTAAAGACAGTTGGCCACACATTATGGTTTCTGGTATTAGTGTAGGAATGAGCATGTGTTGTAATTTCATTTTTATTTGGTTTAATTTGATTGTATGTGTATAATGTTTTCGATGACCTATTCAGAAGAAGGAGGTGTAAAGAAGTGGCTGTGTGTTGACATGCATGTTTTAAGTTGTTTGTGCAGTCATTTGCAGGGTAAATGGTGGGAATGATGTTATATGTGATCTTGAGAATCTATTTGCGAAAGAGATTCAATGTGTTGGAATACACACTATAATTCTCCAGAACAATGAACATTGCTCTGATTTTATAATCAATCCGACGAGTCCCAGTTGCTTTTGTTGGTTTTGGTATTTCATCATCCCAAGCACATCTTCTAAGCTCTTAAATGTGCTTTGATAAATACTGGTACAGCTTGTATAATTCACTCAATGGTTCATCAATTTTGATAAAAGCAGTGTTTTTGAAGGCGTCCTTGATTGCCAATTCAAGACAGTGGTTTAAGCAATGATTTACCTGGAGCCATGGCGAATTTTCTTTGATAAGAACTCCCAATCCACCGTGAAAGCCAGTGTTCAGGTGGCTCAATTACAGTGTACTTTAACACTATCTTTTTATTTTACAGTGTCCCTGGGCTGATCCATATCACCTGAAATCCCTTCATATTTTTGATTTTTAAAGGGAAACTAAGGTCAAAATTTTTTTTTTTCATAAAATGTTTATTATACTATTTAAAAAAGATACCTTAAATTTTTTTTCAAAAAAAATGTATTTTTATGAGGATTTTAGAGTAAAAAGGTTATTATTTACATCTCCGTTAGAGTACATAAAAAAACTCTACAATGGAGAGCAATGACGTATGATCCGCGAGTGAGTAAGTGAAACCATACTATAAGGTTCGCCTGATTTGATGTATGAAGACATAAAAGATGAATTTTACTTCTTAAACATTTTGTCTTTACTACTCAAAATGCCAAGTTGCCTGGCATATGGATGTTCGCAAACCACTGGGAGAATAACTGCTAAAAAAAGTTTTTTCATGATCCCAAAGCCAGTGAATACAACTGAAAAACTTCGCGCAGCACAATGGTTGCATAATATTGGTACTGGATTTAATGTAGAAACATTTCCATTTGGGAAAAATAAAGTTGTATGTGAAGACCACTTCCATCCTGACTGCATTAAAGATGATTTAAAAGGACGTCTAACGGGGATACCATCGAAACGGAAAGAGCTACTTTGTGGAGCAGTTCCAACTATTTTTAAACACAAAACTTACGAATTTATTAACATGGATGGCACTACCGTATTAAATTACAGATTTTACAAATCTACAAAAGCTTTGAATCCTGTATATTTTCCATCTTTTTCTGGGAAACTTTCACGAATTTTTTTCACAACGCATGCCGGTATAACAACTCTACATCCTTTTCCCAGTGTTTCATAGTAATGCACCCAAGCCGTATATTGTCTGTATGCTGAAAGCGTAGTTGTCTAAAAAGAATATATGTTTTGTTGTTGTGGAACCTAGGCCTTACAAAATGTTGTATATATATTTTTAAATATTCTTTGACTCACATTCAGTAAACGAACTTTTATGTAGATAAAGAACGCATTTTTTTTTTGCATATGAAGTAATATTTTATATTTGTTTTGAAAGGTAGAATAATAAGCTTACTTGTTTTGAAAAGATTTTATATCCTTGAAATTATTTTGATATCTGCGATGTCTAATGCTTGCTGTCTCTAATACGGTGCGATTTAAACAAAGAATATTAAAATCTTTATGCAAGGTAATACATGTATTCTCTTCCAGCTTTTCTCCCAGTAAAGTTGTAAACTCCAAACAACACTTGCATTCTTTAACAGTCATTAACTCGTGTATATCACATTTTTTACACTTACACCAATGTAAGTTTTCTAACCTGCTTGAGTCTAAATCCTCATCTTCGTCGTCGTCTGAAATATCATTTGCAGTTTTTGATGAACAAATGTTTTTCAACTGACTTTCAGTATATTCAGGTTCGTTATCATAAAACCCTTTGCAAATACTTTCATCTGTTTCAGAACTATATACTTCGCTATGTTCACTAGCACAACTACTTTCTTCGCTGCTATCCATGACTAAGTGATTTTGAGTCTCGCAGCTCATACGTCATAATTCTGTATGGTTCACGAGGAACCGTGAATGGAGTACACGGTTAATTTCAGAAAACCTTAGAACTTTAATGGGCTAAAACAGCCTAAATAATGAAAATTAAGAGTTAATTTTTTTTCAATAGTTTATTTAGATGTTATACAACGTTCTTAATTTTTTTTTAACAACATTTTTTTTTGACCTTAGTTTCCCTTTAATTCCCATCTTTTACACACTTTACAACGTATGTGACATCGTTGCCAGTTAAAACAAATTCAAATTTACAATTGAACTCCTTCTCACACTTAGGAACTGTTTTGAGACTGGCTTTATTGTCCTTGTTAATTTTTGTCAACTTCGCAATAGTTAGAAAGAATCAACAACAAAAGAACCATAGAAACACGTCAGTTCTATGGGAAAATCATTCTTTGTAACATATAATTTATTATTTGATCAAACGACATGCTCGAAACCAGTGAGATGAGACGAAGTTATGCAATAAAACTTTGAATCATTCAAAAAAACTGTTGTGAGAATCAAAACAATATTTATGATATAGACTCAGGTAAAAATATGAAAAACTTATAATTTTAGGATCACGATTGTTTATTTAATGAGCATTTTGAGATCGCTAGTCTGTAAAACCAATCACGATTCGCGAATCGCGAATCGTGATTAGCGATCTCTTAATTCGTTAGTTGGTGCCATTACAACTTCTTCAGATAAATCTGTAGAGATTCATGAATTCATTTCAGTTACTTAAAAGCTAAATTGGATGTCATCAATTGGCAAACACCTTTTTTATATAAGTTAAAAAAAAGAAGTAGCTCAACTTTAGAACTGGGAGAAAACATTTAGTCCATGTTTGCATGAGTAGTCTGATTGATGTAAATCATAACTCTTTTAAAATGTAGATGTAATTTCTGAATACTGTAAATAAACAACAATTTTAAGCAATTTAATTTTACATTTTTGACATTAGATAATTACCTGCTAAACAAATAGCATAGTATTGCTGTTTTGAGCTTTGAATCATTGTGCTTAATTTCTTTCAAATCTGAATGGAATTCTCTAACATTCTTATCCTTTCTGAGGTATAATTCATGTGCAAGTTATGTAATGTCTGTTTGTTTATGTTATGTCTGGCTGTACTGTTTAATTTGATACTTCATAGACGATTACCCCTGAGCCATTGGAACAACCATTGGAAGAGAGAAATCTCTCTTCCAATGTATTTTTCTGTTTGCAGCATGGCAAAATTTGCATTCATTATCATTTTTATCTTTTACTGTAAACCAAACATAAAAAATCTGTTTTCACAACACATTGGTCTAAAATTCATGTGCAGTATTCTTGTGTGTGTCTATTCTAATCTTGTACACAACCAGCAACTCTAAATACAAACTTTCTTTTGTTTATGCAATAAATTTATTACGCACCAGAGAGAAGTATGTATAGCATTAAAAAAAACATTGCAAGGTTGTCATTGATGTGATACAGGTAGATGTGTATTGAATGAATTTTTTTTTCAATTACAAAAATGATTTAAAAAACAGTTATTCATGTTGACCATTTCAATTTTTCTGTTTTTAGTACTTCAAAGTTGGCTTGTACATCTTATGTAGTAAAATGTAAACAGTGTTGGTGTACAAGTCTACTACTTTAATATCCTGGAAAACAGTTGTATGTGTAATGAAACCAGACAATGGAATATAAATTTAAATTTACCAACGCATGGATTTGCTAAATTAACTGATGATTTTTTTATATACCATATACCAAAAGACCCTGTGGGCATAACTCACCATTTGTCCTTAATTTTTGATTTTACAGGAGAGGAATAAAAATTACGATTATTTAATGTAGTATATAAAATCGTCTGCATATTTATTACATTGTTTCTAAGAAACAGATTTCTTGTCTATAGAGGAGATGTTCCCACGCCCATTTTTAACTCTATAATGCTTTTCAACGAGTGTTCTGTTGTTACGAATGATCCTCTTTACTTTAAGTGTTGCTGATAGTACCACTGGTCTGTAAAATTACATTTCTAAATATATGAATATAATATATTTTAAATGTAAGTATGTTAATATTTATCAAGTTATGTTAGTATTACCTGGTTAAGAGAAATTTTTGTAAAAATATGATTATATTTTTTCTATATATGTATGCAAAGATATTCCTAAAAGAATTCTATTGTTCGTTATTTTTGCACCTCTAATTATGAACGTAATGTTTGAAACTACATACAAGTTTTTAATTTCTTTTTATTTTTATAACTTAAGTGTTAAGAGTTGTTAATCTTTCAAAATTAAGTGCCATTCAGACAAACAAAATATAATATTGTATAATTATTTTCATCTTTTACTACTTTAAGTTATTTATTATGCATGTAGTTTATATTCGGGTAGCAGCAATTCTTTTTCCAAAACATAAGCTGGGTGTAAAAAGATTTTGTAAACATGGTGGCAACACGTCCCTCATAAATAACCTCAAAAACCCTCTTAAAATACCCTAAAAAAATTTGATTTAAAATATTTAATTCTTATAAAATTTCTTTCAAACAGCTGTTTTTATGTTTTATGTGACAAAAAATTGAGCCTTGTGTTTATCTTGCAACATGACTGATGAATTATATTGATGAATTATATTGATGAATTATATTGATGAATTATATGCAATTTGAATTAAGCAGCCTAATTGACATTTAAAAAAGGAAAGGTTTGATTATTATTAAATTTCAGTTCCTCTTAAAATTTTAGCAAAATTACATTTGTTTAGTGTTTCTAAAAATATGACCCAAATAACTCCTAAATTTTCCTAAAATCTTTAAACTTGTCAAGTTTTAAATCTGTGGTCAACCTGACTGAGGTGTCTAAGAAGTATGCTATATAATTTGTTTCGCTTCCAGCATGACAAGCCTTGATATACCTATAAGAAGTATTTATGCTTGTTATAAATGTGTTGTAAAAACAATTTATATGGTTATAAAATCATACGGTGCTTTAACGAAGTAAAAAATAACATACAAGCGAATAACTTTTTTTTTACAGATTTGAATTACCCTGCTTCGTAAAATGAGTCAAAAAAGATATTTGTGTAGGTTAGAAAGAAAAATTGCTCCACCTGCAATCTGCAATGTTGTTGTACCAACACTACTGTCTACAAAGTCATCAATCAACACTGACTTGCTGAAAAAGGCTGTGTATCACTTTATTACTGTCCAGCCTAATTTCAATGCTGGCGTAAAAAAAATTGATGATGGAAACTGGAAGTTTGTTCCATTGGAAAAGATCGAAGATGTTTTTGAAGTTTTACCAGATGAATATAATTGGAAAGATATTTGTTTGAGATATTCTAGTTCACTTCTTCGTGAACCGTTGAAGTGTGAATTTTATTCTGCATTAAAAGTTTTTTTTATCAAGCAATCAAATGTATCAGCTTACTTAATTCCTGTTTACATGCATTATGCTGCAGATGGTACTAATGGGATGACTATAGTTCATGATATTTTGAAAGCGTACAAGCAACTGTGTGAAGGTGAAGAACTCGATACCACACCTTTTTCACCCCCACCATCTGTTGATGACATGGCTTTATCAGGATTGACTGATACACATGAGAAGTTGAAAGAAAATTATGAGACTTACACAAGAGGTGTTTACAAGTCTTTAAATTGTTCCCTACCATTTGAAGAAATCAATGTGACTGAAGCTTTGTATTACACAAGTACTAATAATGTGTATGCAAATTTCCTGAAAGCATGTCGTTATTACAAAGTTTCTGTAGGAGCAGCGCTTACTGCTTCCATGTTTTTCGGGTTTGGTGGCAACATATTTGGAGCTAAAGCCGTCTCTGCTGAACAGCTGAATGTGAGTGTTAACATACCTATTAATCTTAGGGATAGAGTATCCAATAATACTGCTAGTAATTGCTGTAATCTATCAGTGACACAATTTCTACTTTGCTGCTCTATTAAAAAAGTTACAACATTTTGGGAGTTGGCTAGACAAATCAGAGAGACTTTGTTGGAAAAAATGAGTGACAATCATAAGTTTCATTTGTTTGATTTTGCATGTAATGAGAATGTTTGTAATTCAGAAGAAAAGAAAACTGCAATGGAGAAGTTTGGAGTGTCACAACAATTTTGTGTGTCTAACATGAGAAGGTAAGATGTTGTTTCATAAAGCATGTTTTTAATTTTTTTTTCTTGCATTCTTGCATTCAGTATTTGAGATTGAATTAATTTGTTTCATTGTCATGGAATGTTTGTTAAATAAAACAAGAAGTTAAAATACACTGGTTATAATATTCCATACAATTCTAAGTTGTAGATGCCATTATCTAGTGTGTGAATAAAAGTTGAATTTAGGACTTAAATTTTAGCACCAACTTATAGAATCTGAACATAGTTTGCTTCTTATTTCACTATATTTTTTTATCTTTAGATTTCCAGGTTGTATTGATTTTGGAGAGTTTGCTATTGAGTCCATTCACTGCGTTGGAGGGTTATGGATAAAAAATTGGGATGTTATGGAATTAATGATTTATTCCACAAATAAGTTCAACCTTTCTATGATTCATCGACAAGGTGTGGAGAACACCAAGAGGGCTGAACATGTGTTTAAGTATGTGAAGTATATTGTAGAATACGCTGGTGGTTGGCAGAAAGATGAAACATTAGAAAACTGTATGAGATATGTAAAGGATTTATGATAAGTTAGTGTTGTTTTTATTTTTGTATAGTATTAATTTTAACGATGTATCATTTTAAAGATAATTGATGGATAAAGAAGATTTTGACCTTAAATATTACAAATATATTATACTTATCCACTTACTATAATTATCCACTGATTATTCCTAGTGGTTTATTAGGAAGGATTTTATGTATTTTTCTGTTTATAAATAAGAGGTTGTGCTAGAAGTAACTTGATATCAAACTATACAAGATTTATCAAATATTAGGAATTCATGTATTTTTATGAGAACGAATGAATCAAGAAAATGAGAAAAGAGTCTCTTTCTATATTTTCCGATAGCCATATGCAAGAAAAAGGTTGTTCACAGATGATAAAAAATCTGATCTGGCTAATAAAAAGGCAGGAATTAGCAAAAACAGAACCTCCTGGATAAAATAAATATTTGATTTTATTTTTTTATCTTTTTTTTTTACTGATATTGGTTAGAAAAAGGAATAATTTGTTTAGTAAAAATCAGCCATTTTAAGTTTCTGTTGGACTTGCCTTCCTAGACAGAAAAACACTGTTAATTTTGATGCAAATGATGATGATGATCAATTTAGATATTTTGGTGCAGAAAATTTCATGTTGTGTTGAATTGACAAATTTGATTTGATTTATCCAATGACAAAACTGTTTTTGATTTAACCAATGACAAAACTTTTTTTTGATTTAACCAATGACAAAACTTGTTTTTGATTTATCCAATGACAAAACTTTTTTTTGGTTTATCCAATGACAAAACTTTTTTTGATTTATCCAATGACAAAACTTTTTTTTTGATTTATCCAATGACAAAACTTTTTTTTGATTTATCCAATGACAAAACTTTTTTTTGATTTATCCAATGACAAAACTTTTTTTTGATTTATCCAATGACAAAACTTTTTTTGATTTATCCAATGACAAATCTCCTTTAATTAAATTAAGTACCGCTTGACTAAAATATACATTTTATATTGCATAAGAAAAACATCAATTTATGGTTATTCTGCATTATATTTTTTTCCTAATAATCAAAGAACCTTTGTTGAGATGTTGCTATCATTCATTAATTACATTCTACACTATGCTTTATTTAGATAATATAAATATTTTAGACAATGAAAACTGTATTGATGGTTGCGGAAAAGCCTTCTCTGGCATTATCCATAGCTAAGATATTATCGAATAATAGTTGCAACACACGAAAAGGTATTTAACAACATGCTATGTCATTTTAGATCTGCTATTGTCTTTCAGGAAGGACATTCGAAAGCAATTCGCTTTGTATTTTTGCTCATTCTTAATTCTTTCCAGGAGCATCACAGTCTTGTGCTATCCATGAATACACTGGTACTTTTCAAAGAGAGTCAGTCAGATTTAAAATGACATCTGTTTGTGGACATGTCATGGCGCTTGATTTTAAAGGATATTACAATAACTGGGATAGTGTGGAACCTGTAAGTATGTGGAAATTCTGCTGTTCTTTCTACCGAAATTTGGCTGCAAAAAAGGTCACAAGTTTTCTCGTTAGCGAATGAGCACTTCGACAAAATTAGAAAATGCAGTCGAATGGAAACGAGCCTAATTGCAATTTTGATTTATTACTCACTCTCACCATATACCTTTGTTTGTTGTTCTAATTGACTGAAAACACTCCATGTAAATGGATCGTGTGATCTGGTGTGATCTGGTGTCTCACTGCCACCTGGATTTCATAACCTCCTGTTTCAGCGTCTTTTCTGTACACGATCTAAGTTTGAGTTATTGATCTTTTCAAAACAAAAAAAAAAACGAATTGTGTGATTTAAAATTATTATTGAAGGCAAAATCTTCGGTATTAAGAAAGGTATCTTTATACTCTATCACTATTAGTCAAGAAGAACTTTTTTAATCTTTTCCGATTTTATTTTCTTGAAAAAAAATTCTTATTTCTACTTAATCCTTTTTTTTTTTGATAAAAACGATAACCACGGAAATTTTTAACTAGCAAAAATTTTGTTTGGCACACTTTTGCTGTTTTAGGGTATTTTTTTTTAGATAGAACTGTTTGATGCTGCTACACGTAAGAAAGAGGCTATGGAAAACCTTCATATTCCAAAACACCTTGAACAAGAGGTAAAACTTATGCCTTAATTTTGGTATGTGATAATTCAAGCTTTAGATTTACATACAGCAGGCCTGGTTGTGACTGGTGAACTCGCTAATAGTTAATCACGACTTGTAAATTCAACAAATAAAGTAGGATACAATGTTCTTTGCACACCAAGAATGTTTAACCGATGTGTAATGTACTACATGACACTATCTTGTTTACCATCCGGCCTGTGCAGTGTTGTGTATAGGTTTTTTTCAATATCTATTCATTTTAACATGTCATACTGAAAATCTTAAAATCAAAATATGCTCGTCTTTTTCCTTTCTTTGTTTTTCAACTTTTATATTGATTTTGTTGTTGCTGTTGTTGTTGTTGCTGTTGTTGTTGTTGTTTTGGTTGTTGTTGTTGTTGTTGTTGTTATAGTTGTTGTTATAGTTGTTGTTTTGGTTGTTGTTGTTGTTATAGTTGTTGTTGTCGTCGCCGTTATTGTTGTTGTTGTTATGTAGATCAGGTGCGATTACTAACCTTTGTGTGGTTTGTGTATTTCGTGATTACGTTGTACAAAGCTTCAGTTATTTTATATTTTAAGTTTAAAAAGCCTTTCCAAAGCTATATATAACCACTACCTCATTACAAACTTTCATTTACTCACTCAAAATGGTGATTTTCTAAATTCCCTGTAAAAATTTTTTTTTTCATTAAATAACAGTTTACCGAGTTGGTGATTGTTATCAAAAGCGTATTTAAAAGAGATTTACAAAAGAATTAGCAAAAAAAAGGAAGGAAAAAAATTCCTAGACCTCCACAACTCTAATTTTATAAATCGTAAAAGGGTAGATATCACAGAGAAGTTCTTTTCTTGGAATGCATTAAAATATTTCTTCTGTAAGGGCCTTTTTATATGAGACCGGGAAACTCAGTCCAGATATCCCGCATGACTGAGATCTCGGATATTCGCGGAAAGACGCTGAAAATTTAAATCGTGTTTATATGGTGCATATTCGTCTCGCCCCGGCTACAACGGGAAACTCGGTCAACCGAGATCCCGGGCAAGTGACCCGGTCAAACGGGATGGATATTTGTCCATGTAAACAGAAAAACCCGGTGGCTAAGGACGGAAAGAGTTTATGTAAGCTTTAGAAGAGCAAATAATTATCACTATTTATGCAAATCAATGGATATATTTGTTTTTGTATTATAGCGTATTTGTAATAAAAAGACAACAAAACCATGAAACATGCTGAAAACACCAGGTTTCACTGAAATTATAATTGAGAATGATCTAAAATTAACTTTTTATCCTGTTTCAAGTGTGTGGGAGATAAATAATAGCCCCATAATATATTTAAATAAATAATATTTAAATTGGTCTGAAATGATGGTAATTTTAAAAAAATTAAAAAATAACTAATAGTGATAACAAAGTTGTTTCAAGCATAAACAGTATCGCTATCTTCTTTTTTCTGTTGATGGAAACCATATTTGTTTATATACTCACCCCGCCACTTTCAATTTCCGCTAATTTTTCTTCATATAAACCCGGGACGGAAAATGACAAATTTACATTTAAACCCGAGTTGATATTACCCCGTTCTACCGGGAAACTCGATAGGCGAGTTTCCCGGTTCTCATATAAAAAGGCCCTTAGTCTATATTATAATACCCGTATGCGTCTGTCCGTCACGCAAAATGGTACTGCAAGTAGCGAGACACACGCAATGCGATATAAAAAAAACGGGTGAGCTCGTGGATTTTTCCACGGGCTACCGATTAGTCAAATAAAAGGCGGATTTTTAATTTTTTTTTAATTCCAGTAAGTTCAAAAGACCTGATTATGATCATTGCCATCCACACGCAAAAAATTGCTCTGTCAAATAATTCGTTTTCAAATATCGGAATAATTTTGACAAACCTCATTTAAATTTTGAAGACATGAGCAAATATTTCAGTATATTGAATCCTGCCCTTCTACCAAAAAAATTAAACTGAAAATGCAAAAAAAACAGTTTCCAGAAAAGTTCTTAAAACCTTACTCAAAACAGCTTGCAAGGTGTAAAATCTACGTGATAGAAGGTTTCAACATCAACCTGACTACACAACACCAACAATTACAACACCAACAATAATATTTACATCTTATTAAGTGATTACGTTGAAAACCTTCAATATTTAAATGTGAATTCTGAAAAAAAGGCTTGAAAGAGCAAGCATAAATCAATTAAAACGAGTTCTTTACGCATTTTAAAAATTGTCTTCCATCAAAGGCTTTTACAAAAACATAGAAACATGGTTTGAAAAACAATTAAATTTATTATTCAAAATGATTTTTAATGAATAAAAAAGAGCAGTGTCGATTAGTTTTGTTTAATGAGATGTGTTTAAACGTGCAAAGACATTAGAAGATTTACCGTAAATACCTTGTATTACTAAAGAAGAATAAATCCGTTATTGCATGTCACAAAGTTTGACGTAAATATCAGCGCAGGATTCACCACCATTATTATTGGGATTCGGACCATACAAGGTCTCGGAATAATGCAGCCTGAGTTCTTCTCCCATCTGAACAGTGTGATTACCTTCATCAAAAATCAAGTAGGGAGAGTTGGCGTTGTATCCTGGTACAGAAAAGTAGCCGTCATTCTTGTAATATTGCGTGGATGGAAAAATAGTATTATTTTGATGATCTGTAATGACAATGCGAATATATTCACCACGGTCACATCCCCAGTTTGACGGTATCGCTCCTTGCATACATGTCACACCAGGTCCACCCACATGCACCAATTTTACACCAGCCAACAATGCACTATTTAGTACTTTAAATGTTGCAAATTCGTTCATACGTGCCCCAAAACAAACATTACGTTCCAATAAAACCCATTGGTCTAAAGAAAAAAATTAATTCAAATATGGAATATAAGAGTTTGTTGTAAAATTTCATGAAATGAAAGAAGTGTTAGTATATGTAATCGCACGTTTACGAGTGCAATTAGGAAATATCCGAACGAGTATTTGCTTTTAATCCGAGTCCGTTAGGACAAGGATAAATTTAAAAAGCCAAAAAATTACGAGTTCAATTATTTCTAATTGCACGAGTAAACGTTCCATTACGAGCTAATCACACAATGAACTATTTTTGTAAGAGTAGCACAGCATGTCAATTTCAATGTTTAGATTTTTTTACTACCCGATTTATAATTAGTTCAATTCATCGCAAAGATATCTTTTTTTCACTTATCATAAAACGCAAGAAAATAAATATTTAAATTATCGGCGCTCCTTAAAGAGTGCAGTTAAGATTCTAGAATAATTGCACTCCGCACAGTGCCATTACGATATAATTTGCACTGTAGAAGAAGCGCCAAACAAGAAAAAAAGGTCATCGTGTGATCACGAGTGAAATTTTATGAAATGAAAGAAGAGTTATTTTCTGCTTTCTCTAAGTTAGGCTTTCTACTAGGTGAGAATCTTAAAATAGATTATTTTGATTATATACCTGGCGGTATATAAAAAGGTATCACACTTTTTTCGTATTTGTGTGTAAGTGAAGGAGGTCAACTTTTCTCTTTAATTTTATATGTGTTTATAGTTCCACCTTGATATTCTCCAGTATTGACCAAGTCGTTTCTTAAACACAAGGCAACACATGTAGAAGTGCCATGTCAAATCAATAACTTTAGAGAAAACAGAGTGTGATACATTAATCTGTGTTACGATGTGAAATAAATAATATTTCGTTGATCTGCGCGCTTTTTAAGTCCTTTTTTTCCAAATTTATCTGAAATTTTTATCTGAAATGCAGCAATCTTGGATTATGCAGGAAATATTTTTTTTTGGTAGAATTTTTACTTTAAAATCAATGTGATTTTCACTTTTCTGTCGAGTCCAAACCAAAATTTTCACAGTCTGCTTAGTGGTGTATTCCACTGACCGGAGAAATAAAATTTGGTAGAAACTCTTTTATTCTTGTTTGTGTTGAACAACAATATAACTTTTTGTAATATCTTGAAAATCCAAGCATAATTCGGAATTAAATCGCATTGCTGACTTTTTCTCAAATCAAACTTCTGTGAGCATATCACATAACATTTGTAGTTATAAGATGTAATTTTACACGCCGTTATGGCCCTTTAAATTTCATTTTCGTTAATTACGCAAAAAATTTTGAATAGAAAATAACTGACGAAATCCAGAAGTTTCAAACATAAAACTTCACAAAAGATGCATAAAACACTACAAATACTTAATCGTAAATAATTTAGCACTACCTAAAATGTAAACAAAAACCTGTATATATCAGGTTATTTGAAGCTTGTGACTTACTACGTCATATAGAAAAATGAAAATATAATTAAGCACTTAACAAATAATTGTAGGCATTTTTTGAATGCGTTTTTGCATAAGACAAAAGGTTATGAAACGTCCTAAATGCTCTCGCCAGGAGACCCACTATGACTTTTCCCACCAACCGAAAATCAGAATAGTTGAAGTGGGAAAATGGCGCTATGTCGCACACGATTTTTTTGTGGTCTAGATATCGACCGCGCCTTCTGTTTTGATATTGCTTTTATTGTTCCTTACTCATGTGATTATTATTCGTAAATACTTTTGAAATGTTTTACTATTTAAGAGGATAGGACGTGACCACGCTAGTTTTGTCCTTATTTAGTTGATGTTAGTTCTGAGGAATTATTTGAGAGATTTTCTCTGACTCACTCGTGTGTCTAATCATCATCATCATCATCATCATCATCATCATCATCATCATCATCATCATCATCATCATCATCATCATCATCATCATCATCATCATCATCATCATCATCATCATCATCATCATCATCATCATCATCACCATCACCATCACCATCACCATCACCATCACCATCACCATCACCATCACCATCACCATCACCATCACCATCACCATCACCATCACCATCACCATCACCATCACCATCACCATCACCATCACCATCACCATCACCATCACCATCACCATCACCATCACCATCACCATCACCATCACCATCACCATCACCATCACCATCACCATCACCATCACCATCACCATCACCATCACCATCACCATCACCATCACCATCACCATCACCATCACCATCACCATCACCATCACCATCACCATCACCATCACCATCACCATCACCATTACCATTACCATCACCATTACCATCACCATCATTCCTCAACTCAACTCAACTTCCTTTGTATCAAGTCTGTCTATAACCTCCTGCCAAGTCTTTCTCGCTCTGGCTCTGAGCTTTGCCATAGGAACTATCAAGTCTCTACACTGTCCTACCCAATTATCCTCCTCTATTCTTTTCAAGTGCCCCAGCCAATTCAATCTTCTTATCTGGATAACATCTTTAATTCTACGGATACTTAGCCTGCTTCTTAGCTCATGTGAACTCTTTCTGTCTCTCAGACTGGCGTTACACATCCACCTAACCATTCTCATATCATTCCTTTCTAAATGGTCAAGATCTTCCTGCTTCACTGCCCATGTCTCACTACCGTACAACATAACACTTCTTACACAGGCCTCATACATCCTACCTTTTAACTCAATTGACAAGACTCTGCTAGTCAACAAAGGAAGCAACTCTCTGAACTTTTTCCAAGCAGAACCTATCCTGCAAGTAACACTTCTTCCAACACCCTCTTTACTGCCCAACATATCACCTAAGTAACATATCTCCTAAGTAACAGAAGTTCTTCTTTGTTAACTAAAAATTATAAAATGGTCTCCTGTTTCTTCATTATTTTAAAATCTTATTTCGTAATATTGCTTTAAAAATTTTTAAATAAAAAATATAAAAATAAATGGAGAAGTAGAGGATAAAGCGAGGAAAATCTATTATTTTGTCTAAAATGTTCTTACGGTTTAAACCAATTACTGGCTCGTATTTTTCATAGTAGCCATTATAATTGAAGTTAAAACACGCCGTTCACCCAGTCCCCTAAACATAAATAGGGGCTGAATTTTTCTTAGAATCTTTGTTTTTCAACTTTAAACCTGTCATATTATGTAGTTTTAGGTGAGTTTTTGCTAATTTAGCTTTACTTAAAGACAATTAATTCTGATATATATCACACCCAAATCTCGGTGTAGGTTACGGAAAATAGCAAAGTACGGTGTCTTTGTTACGTGTCAGTCGTAAATAGTGAGCCAATGACATAAATTTTTAGGATTTACGTACAGGGCGCTTTGGTTACACTCATTAGTCCAATAAATGCACACATAAAATTTGGTACTTATTACAAAATACCACTGGGTTTGTTTACAAAGGATAACAGCCTCGACGTTGTTTGATATTGTTCCTACAGGTAGCTTAGCTACCCTATAGCTAGATTTAGGATTATCCTAGCCTTTATTACTTAATACTTAGTAAAATAGGTCAAGTTTGAATATTAAACTTTTTGGCCCTGGCTAGCTAGACTAAGTATGAAAGGACAAGGCTGAGCTTTTTGGCTGGGTTAAAAGTCAAAACTTAAAAGGAAAATTACATCACAGTTTTTAAAATTATATTAAACACATATTTGAGAACACCTGCAGGAAAATTCATTGTTCATCAAGTTATCTCATATGGGTAATATGGAAGATTTCTTCACAACAAACATCAGAAATCTTTTCATGTAAATTACTTTCACATTAACAAAAATTAAAATTTTTAAGATAAACTTTTGCGATTTTGTCATTTATTAGTTTTCAAATTTCTCGCTGGAAATTTTTAAGGTTTAAAACCCATGTCCCACAGTAACTTTTTAATCCTTATCTTGATGTCATATACATAAGCTATGCAACAACTTTTTAAAATATTATAAATTAATTTCAAACCGATTAGTCCCTGCAGCCATTTTGGTGTCAGTGGTATGAAAAACTATGCTAAAACTATACTAAGTAAAAGTCCTATTACTTCAGTAAAAATTGAAATAATGACTTGAAACTTAGTACTAAATGTTTTTAGACCAGTTTGATGAAATAAACCCAAAAATTTTTTTTACTACTATCATAGTTTCTGAGTTGCTGAATTTATCCATTTTTGGAGACGCTGATAAACTGTTTTTGACAGCATATCAATTATGACAAGCTATGTGTACAGAAAACATTAAAAGTGATTCTCAGGATTAAAAATAATTTAAACATAAAATGTGTCCTAGGTTTAGGACCAAATTCCTTATCCAGCTCAGAAAAAGTGGGATGTGCTTCTAAGGCACAGTGCCAAATACATAATCTAAATTTTATGCCGTATAAATACAAAGTGGTGAGAAGTTATTTTTTTGTCCACCTGGATCTGCAACACGTTTACTTGCACTAATCGCTCAGCCTAGTGCCACTCACAATTAATTTTTGAATATCCCCAGGAACCTATTATGCAAAATGAAAAATGCTAAACTGTATTTGCTTTGCAGAAGTACCAATAGGCTTCATCATAAGTCCTGTGAATGTTGGTTTATGAAAAATATACTGTATCTTTAATGCAATAAGCGCTCCACTTGATTTGTAACACATTACACATTATTCCGTGTGACACAGTTTACCCTTTACTGAGTCTTAACCTGGACAAAGACTTTAGGTTTTCCCGCTCCACGCGAATATTACTTCTGGCTATCACTACTCTCCCAAATTTTGTTATTTCATAAAAGAAACCGTTAGGTTAAAATTTATTTATGAAAAATAGGTTCCCATTCGATAAAAGAAACCTGAACATTTCAGAAATTTATTTATGAATTACAGTTTTCTGTTTGTTGCGACAACATATTTAACCAACATGCAATGCCTTACATACCTAACTAGCTATATACTCAAGTCTTGACTGTTCACTGTTATGGAAGGTCCAAATAGCTAGCTAGCTATCTTTATTTAAAATGACAGAATGCCTTGAAAAATCTTTTGTGTAGCTAGCTACATAAAAATAATATATTTAGCTCTTGTACTTTATCACGTCATTGTTTAAAACATGGTACATGGCATGGTACTAGCTAGGTAGCTTAAAATCACAAAATAAATATTATCCAGATGCCGCCATCTTTCATCATCAGACATCAGAAAGGCGTTTTTGTTCTTTACTTCTCATTGTGGGGTACCTCAAATTCTTGTTTTTTGATTGGGTGTCCCTAATCTTCAGTGGAGGATTCGAAGTATCGTATGTAGAGAAAGGATGTTGTGTGGGTAAAGGGATGACCTAAGAAACAAGTTTCAGCGCTGGCCAATATGACGGACAACGTTAAGGAACCCTGGGTAATTTTGAAAAAATGTGGTTCTGCCTTATGGTTTTCAGTTTTTTGCTGCTGATATCAGCATATTTTAGCCCTCGAGTGCCACACCTCCGTATATATAGGAGTTAATTATCTTTAAATTCAGATACTTGTAGTTCTTGTTTAATCAAAGCTTTTTATGTGAGAGTCTGACTGTGCGTGTTTTTCCTCAACCGAACGTTGTACCACGTGACATTATGACCTGGAGAATTGTTTATCATGTTTAAATGTTTGTTCTCTTGTTTCTTATTCCGAAGTTAAAAGTTTAACTTTTTAAAACAAGTTGTAAACACTCAATTATTTAGATATTTCACAATATTTGAATACCAGTGTCAAATTCAACAGGGCAAGGGAACAATTTTTTTTGTAGAGTATTTTTTTTTAGTATAATGGGTTGAAAGATAAGTCCTCTCTATTTTATCTATACATGGCGCGATGACTGCAGTTACAACATACTTTTAAATAAGGTCATGTTTTTTTTAAAAAGTAAATGGTTGAAGATCTCCAATTTGACTACGCTTATAGCGATAAAATATTTGTCGAGGGAAGTTATCAAAGCACGAATTTAAGGGTGTATTTTTCACTTCGGATTGTTACTTCTCATTCTCGGTATTTCCTTATAGCTGATGTAATACATCCTTTTGTAGATAACATAGATATTTAAAAGAACATTTAATTTTAGCAGTATTCGAAAAATGCAGAGGGTTTGTCAGAAAGTGCAACCTAAATTTTTTCTCGAATGACGTCTATTTGCACGCTTTTAATTGGTTAAAAGTGACGTATTGTTACAAAATCTTTGTTTTGGCCGATGACGTCATCAAAAAAACATTTAAACTTGACTAAAACAATGCAAATCCAGCCACTTGATAGAATAGCGTAAATATCATTCAAATGTATTGCGTTAACTTTAAAGTATTAACCTTTCTTAGAATACTAACCAAGTTAGAAGATAGATAAAAATACCTTTGCATTCACATTTATATCCTTTCTCATCACATGTATCCACACATCTTCCATATTTACATGGTTTTCTCACTTCACAAAGTCGACCCAACTAAATTGAAATAAATACATTCTGCAAAATACACTTCAGAATTATCTTGATTTTCTTTTATAAATGGACAAACGAAAAAATAAAATAAAAATGTATTATCTAAGGATATATTTCACTTTAATATAATATTTTTAGAAGAACTTATATAAAGTAAACACAATTTTATTCACGTCAGAAAATTCGCTACATACTTCATAGACGGACTGAAGTAAGTGTGTGGATATGATTTAACAAGAGTTGAAAAAGAGTATTGCAAGTGATTTTTTTATTTTTTTGCAAAACAAACGTGGATATGTTCAAATGTTAAAGAATACTATACGCAAACATGGCTTTTACTTTTTGAGCAGCTAAAGTTTGTGTTGCAAAACATCCACTGCTTATTTGTCATTAATTAAATAAATTTAATCTCCTTTGCGTTTTGTCCTTGTATCTAGTTTTTTATTTTGACTTTATATATACCTGTTTTCTGTGTTTCGTGGCGACCAATAACAGCAAGCAAAAGGCTGCACAGGCGTTAAAGAAAATCAAGAAACAGAAAGGAAGACATACTTTAAAAACATGATCTAGAAACTGTTAAAAAATATTACAACGCACTAGAGTATTTTCGAATGTTTAACTGCTTCGCGACATTTTATTGATTCTTTTCAACACGTATACTCTATTTTTCTTCTCGCATGGAGCGGCTAAATATTTAATAAGCTTTTGCCATTTAGCAGGAATCCTGATCCTGCTAATTACTTTTTATCCGTGTTGGTGGCCTGCTGATGGATTAACTAAACCAAAAAGCTTCTGCTTTTGTTTTCGAACCTGTCGCTACCTAGTGTGTCTTTGCTAACATGGACTTGCTTGTGCCTGCTTTAGTACTTTTTGTCGGTCACTAAAAAATAGGCGAAAAGCCGATCAATGGAAATCAAATGTCAAAATAATTACTTAGCTAAAAATAGGGATTTCCCAACCCATTTCACCTCCTCATCGTTTGCTTGGAAGAATTGTCCACATGAATAACAACAACAACAATAACAAAATTAAATTAAATGTAGACCGCAATAATTTTACTTACATTTGGTTCATTTTCCCTTGTTTCATAATGTGTCCATCCAACGATCTTTTGTAGAGAAGTTCCAATATCAGCTCTGGTGGAATGATGTATTCTGCATTGTGAATGAGAAAACATGTAGCTGAATGATTTACAATTTGGATATTGCATACATATAATCAAACATCGAATAAGATCGATATTCTCAACCAATGAGAATACAGTCTTTGTCAGCAAGGAATTATCGTAAACAACATCAAAGGCAGCATAAAACTTGCTACAAGCATCCAATCGCATTATATCTCCACTTGCAAGGCACACAATACAACAAAGCACCGCTAAGACTCCCCACAAGTACATCATCTTTGCTACTGTTTTGGTGTTTTGTATCTTTCTTCTTGTTTGGAAAATTCAACGTTACTACGTTCTTGCAAGATTCGTATTCAAATAATGCCCAGCATCTGCAAACAAAAATTTCTGTCGAATGTTCTTATTAAAAATTAAATAAATCTATTTATAAATATAATATTACAATGCATTCTTAATGAGCACGGTATTTTATAAACAATAGACATATTTCCAAATCCACTTGGTTCCGCGAAATATGCATGGAAAAATGCAGAATAACACAAGAACGGATTAATTATGAGCAAATTTCGGGATGCTACTTGTTTACATGCCAGTTTGAGGAATGTATGAACAAAATGTTGGCTATTACAGCTTTTACCTAGCAGTTTCACAAAATAATTTACCTATTTTGAAGTAGGGTATTGTTAGTGGTAGTATCTTTTGGTATATGTTGGCTAGCTAAACCTAACAGCTAGCTACGTTTTTGTAATGATGTCAATACATATTTTTATTGTTTCCTAGTAAATTTAGAGTTGAAACTTTATATACAGTTTACTAACGCTTATTGACACTTCATAATTCTCTGATCATTTCAAAAAGATAAAGCTTGCTAGATAGCCAACCGGCATTACTATCAGGCAAGACAGCGAGTAGCCAGCTAAGCTATAATTGCGGGAAAAAATATTGTGAATTTCATTTGAATATGTTTGGCTTATGCTAACAGAAACCTGGAGTAGAGATTGACTTTGGGGAAGGGGGAGGAAACAGTAGAGAGATTTCAACATTTTTTTTTCAGGGTTGCAGCTATAGCTTATCTACATCAAAAAGCATTTTTCAACATTTGTTGTATGCAATGAGATTTAAAATTCATTGTTTTGTTTATGTAACTGTCACACTCCCTCTGCCATTATACTCTCTCTCTTACTGACTGTCAATAATCCAGTTCGATAAAGAAAACGAGGGGGACATTGTTTGAAAAAATAGCTCCACTGCTCCGCGCATTTTTATTTGGCCTAGTGGAAAAGCCGACTTGAGGTTGCTTAAGTTAGACCATTATTAATGATGCATATTGTACCATTGGGGAATCGTGTACGCAGTTCTTTTATAAGAACAAAGTATATAAGAACTCAAGGCTTTCAACATTAAAAAAAAAATAAGTGAAGCTTGGCTTTTCATGAAAATATAAACAAAAAGATAACACAATCAAGTAAGCAAAACAATCCTTAGATCATTAATTATAGAAGATCTTAATTATTAATGTGAAATTGTTACTTTCACACATCAACCAAATTAGCTATAACAAAAGATGTTAAAGTTTAAAAACTTCAAAAAACATATTCAAGCTTAATTTCGAAAACGTCGAGAGCATTGCAACGCATTCTTCCATTTCGACGTCTTTTTCAAAAAAGCTAAAAGGCCTACGCTTTGGGTATCACATGTAATCGCATGATTTTCGAAGGTGGCTAATAATTCGGAACTTAAAACAAATCATTTTGTAACCAGAAATATTCAGTAAATTTTGAAAAGCTTTTCAAAGGAGAACTAACAAAAAAAAATACATATATGTTTTTATGTAATAAAAACATTCTCACATATCACAAAACAACATGGCACAAAAATGTTTCCACTTTCTGATCCACTGGGAAAGTGGATTTGCCTATTCTTCTTTGATGTATTTTATTTTCAAACTTTCTTAACGCTACAGCACGACGTCAATGCATTAGACTGACGTCAATAGCAAAATTAGTGAAGCCATTGCATTGCGCTTTTATGTTCAAGGCCTAATGTCTTTGAAACGGCTAGAAATATCTGACGTCATTACTTTTGTGGGTAACTAGGTAAGCAAATTTTAGACAACCGAGAAATAAATTTCGCCGTATTTCATATATCGCTGACTGACTTGAAAATCCCAATTAGACTGAGAATGGTTGAAAAAACAAAACAAAAACATGGAACATTGAGAAAGTGAAAATTATACTGATATTCTTTTTTTCCTTAAAAACACAAAAAACATGGGGAACATTTTTTAAGGCAAATTTTTTAACAGAATTAATTATTACTATTTTTGGAAAGGCTGTAAAATGTATTTTACAGTGTGTAGCTATCCGACTCTTGTGCTTTTCTCTTCTATGATCAGTGATTCAGCAATGGAAGAAGTCAAAGAGAAAAATGTCAGACTGGCCGGCTGAAAGAGTGTATACTTAGACATTACATTGTAAATATTCGTAATGTACGTATTACAAAGTATAAAAAAGGCTTAAATTATAAGAAAATGGGAAGAATTTCATGCTAAACATGAGAAATAAAAAACACGACTAGGTAAAGCCAAATATCGATAGTTTTTGTCAAAAAAATTGTGTATATTGATACAGTATCCTAATAACATCAAATTATACAAGGTATGTATATACTAAATTTTAACAACAAAATTCCCTTGAAAAATTTACTAAATTCTTTTAATCAAACTCGACTTTTTATTAAGTAGTATTTATTATCATTGCGATTCACGTCGTATTTCTTGTTAAATGTGTCCTTTCAATATTCTGCCCACCTTTTTTGTTATTTCATTGACCGATTGCAATATGATTTCATTTTAGTTTTTTGTTTGGGTGTATCTTTGCGAGAATGAAAATTCGCGAATTTTATGATGACAGGAATGATGACATTTGTTTTTTAATTAAACCGTTTTTAAAGGGCTGTTATACATCATTTGATAATAATAACAAAACTGTTTTTTAATATAAAAGGAACATGGTATAACATAAATTTTGCATGGGACTATGTTCTGTTCCTTGATAAATATTAAAAATTTTTACGATAGCTAAAACCTTCCAGAACTGCAACATTTGTTACCTCGAGTTATTCTGTATTCTCTTAAGACTATGTCTTTAGACAACATAGGGAAAGTCTATACTTTCACATTACGAACTATTTTAACCTCACAGTTCAAGTTACCCATAGCTTGACATTTTGTTCATTTAATCAATTTTAAAGTCGCTTCTAGGTTAAAATGACCATGAGTTGAATATATACATAAATGATGGAATTAAATAAAGCGTTAAGAATGCGTGTTTCTACTTATGATGTACTAACTACCAAATAGTTTTGTTGAATGTAATTGTTTATTTGTTGTTGTCGCAGTCTTCGTCGTGGTCGTTTTCGTCGTCGTCGTTGTTGTTGTTGCTGTTGTTGTTGTTGTTGATACATTTGTTGTTGTTGTTGTTGTTATTGTTGTTGTTGCTGTTGTTGTTGTTGTTGTTGTTGTTGTTGTTGATACATTTGTTGTTGTTGCTGTTGTTGTTGTTGTTGTTGCTGTTATTGCTATATTTTTTGATTTTTTTAACAGGGTAAAGGGATAGATTACTTGGTACTGTGGCTTGATTGTGATAAAGAAGGGGAGAACATATGTTTCGAGGTATTTACTTACTTTAGTTGTGCATCATTTTCTTTGTAAATTTATGACGTCCATGCATGTCAAATAATTTGTTTTTAGGTTATTGACTGTGTTAAGCCAGTAATGAAATCAAAAGCTTACAACGAACAGGTAAAGTAAGCAAAATGAATTATTTAGTAATGGGAAATTCAACGCTTTTAATTTCAGTACAAAAGTGTCAACGTCCTTTTGTATTTAAGTATTTTGCTTTTGGCATAAATTTAAATAATTTGTACTACGTACTCATCAAATGCACATATCAAAACAGTTGCTAACCGTGTTTTTTTCTTAAAGTTTATCGACGATTCCAGATTATTTACTTCCTTTCTCTGCTAGTAAAGTTTAACAATCTTCATACTGCGATGCTTAATTAGTGATATAATACTGTGCTATAGAGTTCAAATCTTTTTGATTTGTCACGATGTCGCGCATCTTTGAATTCTTATTATTTCCTTCCTGACTGTCTCTCCTATTTAAATACTGAGAAGGCCCAAACTTCTCTCAGGGAAAGATACACTAAACCTCAGCTAAGTTACACATTTTTTCCAGGCATACTTATAATGTGTTTTCCACATTATCCAGGCTGTATACAGAGCGCATTTCTCAGCGATTACTGATAAAGACATAAAGAAAGCTATGCAGAATCTTGGTGAACCAAACAAAAACGAAGCATTATCAGTTGATGCTAGACAAGAACTTGATCTTCGTATTGGTTGCGCTTTTACAAGATTTCAAACACGATTTTTTCAGGTAAGGTGTATGCCTTTTAATATAGTTTGATGACACATTGATGACATGTCCACAATACAAGTCACGATGATTGATGTTTGAAAAGGTTCACCCTGCACAAATTTGTTAACATTTGTTTTGCTTTTTTTGTTATAAACGATATTCAATTTTTAAATTCTGCGGTAGGACTTGAATAACCTGAACAGTATTGCTTTGTTTTGCAGAAGACATCTGGGGAACTCAGAAAAAATGAAAACACTGAAAAAACTCATGGAAGACTTTTCTTACGGAAGACTTTTCTTATAAATTCTTTAGATCGCCGTTCTTGCTAAATTTTTTTGTGTCTGTCAGAAATGTTTTGTCGCAGAGCCGTTTCCGCTATGTTTTTCTTGGCGTCAATTTTCTTTACTCACAGCATGATGTCGCTGTGAGAACAGATAAACTTGACCCATAAAAACATTAGTATCTTTATAGATGGCAAAGCGCAGAGAAAATCAGTATATGACATAGAGGAGATCTTGTAGAAACACTGGTCTCTATTTTTTTAAATTGCGTCAGTCTCTCGGTTCTATTTGAACTACTAACCAATTGAGTGGCCAACGCATTAAGAACATCTTAAATTGTTCATTTGTTGCTTTTGTTTTCAAAACTCTGCTGGAAAATTTTCATTTTGTCATTTCAACAAAAAATACTTGAAAAAACTCAATAATATACATTTTGTGTTTTTAGGGGAAATATGGAAATCTTGACAGTTCACTCATCTCTTTTGGTCCATGTCAAACACCAACTCTCGGATTTTGTGTTGACAGACATGATCAAATTCAAACTTTCAAACCAGAAACATATTGGAAACTGCAGATTACAGTAAGTATCTTTCACATTAGCTGCTTCACGCTGTGTAAATGCTGATTTCACGATTATACCGATCGCCTCAAAGAATTTTGTTTAATCTTAAATTGTTAAAGCTCAGAGAGACAAGGTAGCACTCACAAAGGCACCCATTGGAGTCACAACCCTAATTCTACACAAGCCAAACATTTCCCAATCTTCGCTCAATGCATACTAAAGCTGTCTTCTGCATGGCATGTTATTTCTCTCAGCTATTCTTGTTCTATTTGTTTAGATTAAGCCAGGATTTCAAGTTGATTGGGACCGTGTGAGAGTATTTGATAAAGAAATAGCCAATGTCTTCTTAAGTCTTGTGAAAGCAGAAAAAAATGCAAAAGTTGTGTCAATTAAAGAGAAAGAAAAAACGAAGCAAAGACCTCAGGCATTAAATACAGTTGAACTACTTCGTGTCGCCTCGTCTGCGCTCGGAATTGGTCCACAGCAAACTATGCATTTTGCGGAAAAGTTGTACATTCAGGTGAGTAAATTATAAGGAAGGTGAAATCTTTTAGCTTTCAACATATCTGTATGAGTGTTGTAGGAGTGCTTTGTTTTGTTTTTAAATCTGATTTATCCTTTCACAGGGTTATATCAGCTACCCAAGAACAGAGACGACACACTATCCCGAGAATTTTGACATCACAGCACCTTTACGACAGCAGTCATCTAGCTCCAGTTGGGGCGAACATGTGCGGGATTTACTGAAGACAGGGTACACCAAACCACGTAAAGGCGCTGACGCGGGTGACCATCCTCCAATCACGCCAATGAAGGCGGCATCTTATTCTGAACTTAGTGGAGATGCGTGGCGTGTGTATGAATATATTGTACAACATTTCATTGGAACTGTATGTTCGTCTTTTTACTTGTTTGCTGTTTTTACAACCATTGAGTCTTATTGTTTCAGTTCTAATTGTTGCGAGTTTACGTGTTTCATTTCTTCCTAGGTTAGTCCTGATTGTGTATACAAACAAAAAGTAATAACTTTTCTTATCAATGGAGAAAAATTTACCTGTGAAGGGAAGACGGTTACAAAACCAGGTTTTACTGCTGTTATGCCATGGCAGGCAATACCACAAGGAGAAAGCTTGCCTCACTTATCAGAAAATCAAACTTGTGAAATACAAGAGGTAAGCCGCGTTTGATTTTTGTTACTGTGACTGGATGGATTGTAAGTCAGAAACATGGTTCAAATGTTGTATGTCACATGCCAATCAAAGATCATGACTTCAATAGTTACTGTCGGCATTTAAAATCTATTAACTTATTGAGCCGCTAATTGGTCAAAAGTCCGAAAAAAATGGATATGCATTTTTAATGAGATGTTGATGTTTATTTTGTGCATTTGGTTTGAAAGACATTTACAATTTCTTTTACGACAAATCCATATTAAATTTCGACGAACTTTTGGTCGTAACAATCCACCATGATCACGTGAATGTGGACAAACGCCTACAATATTGCCACAATATGCATCATTGCAGCAACTATACATATAATGATAAACTAAACTGAATTGTAAACGTTTTGACACTCTGTCTTTAAACTCAAAGAAAGAAGTCTAAGACTAGCGTGCAAACCTCGAATAAAGAACTTTAATAAAGAAAATAATATATCAAAAAATTAGAAATATTAGATAGAGCTTGTAAAAATGGGCGTGGTATTCCAACTGCTTGTAATTTTCTTTTCCAAAATGATAAGATTTAGCTAAGGAAAGGTTCAGGGTCATAAGGGCATGAATAGGATTAATACTGTGACACTATAAAAACTCGTTTTTGAAAGTTTAATCATATGATTACGTTTACCATAATCTTAACAAATCTTAACAAATCAAGTTTTAATCTTAACAATCATGGAGAAAATGTAATAAAACAAGACGGCTAATTTCGAATGTCGCTGCCACAAGTAATCACATTGGTTGTTTCTGGACAAAGTTTACAGCTTTTTTGGTTAAATCTATTCTCTTGAAACATGCTAATTGTTGCTGACGTCAGCAAGACCATTTGTCCCGAATTTCGCGACCTTGCTGACCGCGACGGACGCGCTAACGGATTTTTTCACGCTTTTCACCTAGTTTACATTTGCGCGAAGGTAGCGTCTTTACAAACTGTCTCCTGCATAGTTATGCTTCATTAATTTTGCCTAAGCCTTATCATATCGATATTTGTGTCCACAGTTACCTACTGTCAACGTAAATTAGGAAACTGTTTATGAATGGTCACTTTTTCTTGAATGTTCAAACATTAAGTGCATGATTTTAAAAATATTTAAAAAATAGGGCATGGTCACTTTTTCTTGAATGTTCAAACACTAAATTCATGGTCACTTTTTCTTGAATGTTCAAACACTAAATTCCTGGTCACTCTTTCTTGAATGTTAAACACTAAGTTCATGGTCACTATTTTAAGAATAATATTTGTTGTGTGTAGACAAAATTGGTTGAAAAACAAACATCGCCACCAGACTACCTCACTGAAGCCGAACTGATTACGTTAATGGAGAAGCATGGTATTGGCACGGATGCTAGTATCCCGGTACACATAAACAATATTTGTCAGAGAAATTACGTCACGATAGAATCTGGAAGAAGATTAGTACCCACTCCCCTTGGTATTGTGTTAGTTCATGGTTACAAAAAGGTAATGAATGCATGTGACATTCCTGTTCTCGTCACGTTTTAATTCTTGTCAGAATGGCCACACCTCCTGAAATCTCCTAAATAGCCTACCGTTATTGTTCTAATTGACGCTAATGGATAATAATATTAATTTGGCTAAAAAGTTGTTTTTAGTTGTTATACGTTATTTAGCGTTTTCTCGTAAAACATGATCCCGAGACCTAAATTCTTCGAAATTCTAAAATTATGAAATTTTAAATATGTAACTATCCTCTTTTTCTTTTTTTTCGTGGTAACAGATCATCATGCATTGAAAAAATATTTTTATCATTTCTTTTATCATATACCAGATTGATCCGCAGCTTGTCCTACCTACCATGCGTGCTGCAGTAGAAAAGCAGTTGAATCTGATTGCAAATGGGAAAGCTGACTACAGAGCCGTGTTAAGACATTCCATCGATATCTTTGAACGCAAGTTTGATTACTTTATGAAACACATCGACAACATGGACCAGTTGTTTGAGTGTTCCTTCACAAAGTTGTCTGAAACTGGCAAACCGATGACAAGATGCGGAAAATGTCGACGCTACATGAAGTATATCGACGCGAGACCATATCGGCTTCATTGTAGCACGTGTGAAGAAACTTATAACTTACCTCAAGATGGTTTTGTCAAGTTGTTTCAGGTTAGTCGTGCTTGCTAGCTTTCTTGCTGATCGGCTAACTTTCCTACTTACTTGCCTGCTTGCTTTAATAAATGAGTTAATTAATTTTTTTAGGAGTTGAAATGTCCCCTGGATGAATTCGAACTGTTGTTATGGTCAAAAGACGGAAATTCAAAGGTAACAGTGTAACCCCAGCAAATAGCTGAACACGTTAATTTATGTGCGTTTTAATTTGCGCAAAGTTTGGCCAATTTTGCAAAAAAACAATACACGCAAAACTCTTCTCGAAATGCATTTGTGACGCATTAAATTTGTCTGAAACTTATATAAGTATACAGGGGGAAAAAAAGGAAAGATTTTTTAAGTCAGAGACGTTGATTGCGTTCGAGCTGTATAAGCACTCTCAAGATATTCGTGAAGTGATAATACTTAAAAAAATATTTTGAAGTTGTGGAAGATTCTCAGTCGTATATTTTTGTATCTATGTTCGTCGCTTTCATCTTGTCGTTTTATTTAGAGTTATCCTTTATGTCCAAACTGTTACACTACTCCACCGTTCAAAGACATGAGCAACAAGAGTGGATGCAATCAATGCACTCATCCCACATGTAAGCATTCATCCAAACAGCTAACAGTCGCTGACTGTCCTTTCTGTGAGAGCGGGGTGATCGTTTTAGAACCGTTTACAGCTCCAAAATGGCGCATGTCATGCAATAAGTAAGCTGTCGTTCTTTTAAATTTTTTAGATGATATTGCAAAGCATGCATCAAATATTGCGGTAAAATTGTTTTTTATATGTCTAGATGCTCTTCGTGCTGGACTGTCTGTAAAAATGCTTTGAAGATACTGATCTCCACGGAGGAGTGTGATCAATGCCAAGGTGCATTAATAGACGTCACCTTTCCAAAGGTATACTAAACAAACCCATGTTTTTTTTCAAATTTTCACATAAGCTTGCGTTTTTAAAGTTACTATAAGTACATTTCACATTTCAGGAAAAGACTCCTCTCCCTGATGGTAGAACGAAAATAAAAGGATGTCCAATGTGTGATAGCGCGCTTGTTCCGATGGTAAAAAACATTAGTTTGAGTGATAACACCAATCGCCCATTTGGTAATAGAGGACGCGGTCGCGGTCGTGGTGCAAGCCGAGGTGGTCGTGGTGGAACAGGCGGTAGGGGCGCGACCCGTCGTGGTGGTGGACGTGGAAGTGGCGAAAAAGGTGGTGGCGAAAGAGGCGGAAGAGGTGGTGGTGGAAGAGGGCGTCGGGGCAGGGGGCGTGGTGGGAGTCGAGATAATGATGAAAGTTATTCCAGACCCAAAACTACTCATAATTTAGCAGATTTTTTAAATTTCTAATTCATGAATTGGATTTATTTATTTCTAAATTTTTAAATATATACCTTGTGTTAATTTTTATTTTGTTACACTTCTCCGTTTACATCCGTTTCGCCGTGATTCTGATTTTTTGTGATTTCAGTGAAACAAAAATTCTATTTTTCGTCTACCGGTGTATTTTCGAATTTATAATGGCGATATTAAGCAACAAAAATCCAACAGCAACAAATATTTTCAATCAGGGCTACATTTTAAGTTGATGTGCCAGTAAGTAAAGTAGGTTTTATGACAGTCTAAAATGTATTATAAGAAAAGACCTTGATCCAGTTAAAAAAATAAGGCTTGATTTCCCATCATATTAGTGTCTATTCTTTTATATTTTCAAAATGGAGAATAAAAATTTCAGGTCAAAAGGAACAAAAAGGTTTATTAATTTACCACAAAATTATTGGAACAATTGTTTCCACTGGGATGTCTGTTGATAAACCATAACCACGTCGGATTTTATTTCTTATGTTCGCATTTTAAAAATAGGTATTGTTGCAACAAACCAGGATTCGAAAAAAGTGAGTTTGCGATAACTCGTAAACAATTGCCTTGCATATTATGTCTAAGGCTAGTTAATTTTCTTTATTTAAAAACTTTGGTATATATTTCTTTTCTTTATAAGCTTATACAGCTCAGGTTTACTAAAAAAATGAGCATCATATGGTAAGCATATTATCGAGCTTTTCTGTAGTTGCACAATCACTGAATATTTAGGACTACTTTCAAACTTTAAATCAACCTAATGATTGGACCAATTTTGTCTCCATGTTTATCTCGAAAGTAATTTCGACTTTTATCCCAAACAGCTCTAGTGACAAGAATTTGTAAAGGCAACATACTCTAGGAATGAGGTTGTAAGCAAGGCAATCCCAATAAATTTAAATACACGACCAGGTATGACTTTTAGCAAGGGTAATATATAAATAGAAAATTCGCTGTCTTCATATAAACAAGGTAAAAGTAAAAAAGTAAAAAAAAGAGTTTTATAAATAAAGCAAGTATCAGGAAATTTGTTCGAAATAGCAGATACTCGAATTAAAGGCATTCGAATTAGCGTATGTGTTTTGTCGTGTAATTGAACCCTTAGCAAGTAAAAGTGCACAATACCTAAGCAAGATGCGGCAAGATTTTCAAAGTTATTTAAGGGCCACTGGAAAATCTGCGTTACCGTTAAATCGTATCAGTCATTACAATGGACAAATGGCGTTGTATACACAAGAAGAAGGCATCCCATACGATTTGCTGAAGTACTGGTTATAAACATATATTTAATAAATAAACTCACTTTTAAAAAAATTTAAAAATTTCATCATATAAAACATGATTGATTCCTTTCTTTTGAAAGCAAGTTTTCAAAACATCTAACGTTTTGTGTAACCGTCTATCAATAGCTTGAAGGTGATCCTTCGTCAAAATCGGGTAAATCGGATCACGGCGTAACATTCTCGTCAACAAAACACTTAACGAAGAAGGGTCGTTACTATCCGTGGAAAAAGTTTGAAGTCTTGCATAAGTAGATTTGCGTAACCTGAAAAAATGCATAGAAAATGTGAATAACTTTAACGATGGCATCGTATAATACGTGAGAACGATTTTATGATATCGAAATGTATGCCCATATAAACCATTTTAGTAGTGCCAAACTTGATCATGGAAGCGGCAGGTGGCCTGGAATCGCGTTCAACAACGAGAGATTCTCGGTAAAATTTAATGTTGCTTAATTTTCGTATTTTAAAGACTCACCTGTTGTTTACTTGTTGTTTGTTGACTACCTACTTGAAAGGATCAAATTTATGTGTTTGCTTGCAAGTTGAGCTAGTGGGCCAATTAAAATCAAAGTTTGTTTGATCACCTTAGCTTTTAGAACAAGAAATGTCTCGAGAACTATTATTGTTTGTATAACTTCTATTTCTACTTTCATTTACTTACTCATGGCTGGGTTGTTGTTTACAAGTAGTTTCTTTTTTTAACGGATGTTTCGTGTTGCCTGTCTTGTTGAAATCCAATTAATACATTTTTAAGGTATTCGTTCTTACTTAATACCATTTTAAGGTATTTGTTCTTACTTAAATTATTTCGCCTCAACTTGCAAATTCGTACACAAGGTGCAAAATTTCCCACTTATCTTTCCTACGTTTTTTCAGCTCAAATAATTTTCCCTGACCAGTAAAGAAGTAACAAAGCATCTTATATTTACTTGTGAAGACAGTAAAATGAAATGAAAAAAAAGGTAAAAGTTATGCACCACTTCACCCAAGAAATTTCTTTCAACTTTATGACTTTTTGTGGAAAAATACCCTGGCAATAGCATTCTCAAATTAGCATTTGGCGATAGCATTCTCAAATTATCACTTGATAATTTCTATAAACACCCGTATGTCACGAAAAACGTAAAATTATTGGATTACCAGCTTCTCTGATTTCCAGCTGTAATCTGACAATCCGCCTTACAGAAGTACAAACACACCTACCTACAACATTGATATAGGGGTGCTAATATGCTCGTCTCATCTACATGTGGGTTGCCAAAACTAAAAGCAATTAATGCTGTGTCAGCTAATGGTAAAGATAAAATGATATTAAACAGTAGTTGGAATTAGATGAACTGGATTTTCAAGCTGATTTTGTCAGAAACAATGGAATTTGTCTCGGTGACTTTTTATTACGCTGAACCTGCAAGCACCGTGTAACTGTATAAAATCATCCAACTCAGTAAGCCTGGAAACTGGTTTATTCACGTGTTGGTGCCAAGTAAAAGAACACAAAGTACTTTTAAATGGTTGTAAATTGTGTGCGCCTTGTGTGTAGTGTGTAATTATTTCTAGAGCAAACCACGGCAACCATTAAAGTTGTTTGACGACAATTCATGACGTGTTTTTTTAAAGATATAGTAGGTATATTATATTTATAGACTAATCATTAACCCATTGAAAAATCTTTGGGGTCGTCCGTCTTTAAATTAGACAGACAGACAAAATACGGCTATTACTATAGAGAGGATATAAGGTGCTTTCTGTGGCTAAATTATTACTTTCAAAACAATCGCATGGGACGAAATAGGTTATGTGCTTTAGTTTCCGGTAATGATTGTTTGTCATGACTGCTGTTACCTGATAACACCTTCTGGAACGATAACGAAACGATTGTTACCGTAACATTTCGAGGCCTAAGACTATATCAATAAAATCCCACTTAGGCCCTTTTCTCATGTGAAACACCTTTATTTAGGACGGGTTCGATTAAGTGCCACGCTGGTAAATTAAGCCACCTCATCTACATTTCAGAAATTCTATAGTATTAGAATTTCATTTACTGCATTCATCATGTTATCCGTTCTAAATCAATATTTACCTTTTTCCATTGTCGATATGTAACAACATTCCATGATTTCCATCTTTCTGAAGATATTCATAATGGTGCCGGTCAGCATTACCTAAAATGTTACCTCCTAAATCAAAACTCGCAAATAAAGAACGATAAAACGTTAGCACGAAATGGTACATACCGATTAAAAAGTCAAATATAGAAGTATCCATGATATCTAGCAGACGAGGACCTTCATTGTATGGTACTTTCCGCACAACACTGTCACAGTAATTCATGTCAACCTCCCATCTAAAGAAATGTAAAATGTTATTGTTTTCAATTTCCAATACTTAGCTAAAAAATGGCGGACTTATTGCAACAAGCCTGTAAAATAAGTTTCAAGCAAATAAAACGAACCTAGCCTTTTTGTCTCTATATGTTCTCTGCCAAGGATGTCTCATCTTTGCAACTTTCCATTTTGCTGGCAACCAAAGTGTTAGAGAGCCCTCCATTTTTTCACCCTTCCCACAAGCTGGCTCCTCTTTTCTGCAATACATGCATACACCATAGAAACAAATATTCGAACCATCTAAAACACAAAATGAACTAAAATGAGCATACAAACAATAACATGTTATTTTACAAGCACAATATACAATGTAAATCTCACCAGTAAAAAATGTTTTGCGCAATTTATTTTTGCACACAGGTAATACTTCTGTGTTTAAATTAATGATTCTACCAGCTGCAGGGGGTGCTCTGTTAAAACCAAGGAGTCTAAAAATTTACACATAACAAATCTTACTGACTATATAAACTTGATTACACCTACTTTACAGCCGCAATAAATTAGTCATTTGAAAATGATCCCAATTTTAAAACAATTCACTTGGCAGCCGGAGCAACCCAACGTCAAGTCTTCTGACAACAATTTCGTGACGTAGTTTATAAAATCATTATAAAAGAAATTGCATATAAAATCAAAAAAAAAAAAAAGATTTCTTCATTTACAAAAGTAAGGACATTTTTTTCGTCATTTTTCAAACATTGACAAAAGCGTTAAACGGTCATTGATCTGCAGCAACGGGCTGCAAAGTCGCTACTTTTAAGCACATGTTGGCCTGGGAGACAACGTTCAAAATTTGGTAGTTGTACTCTTTAACATGCCTTCCATCACAAAATAATCCATGTCGGGCGAACGAAGGCCTCACAATTCGCAGAAAAAGGCCATGCTGACGTCAGCAACACTTAGCACATTTTAAGAGTATAGACTCTAGCAAATAATCATTGATCCTAAATGTCTGAACATGACAAGTAAACTTTGACAAGATCAAAATGTGTGAATCTAATGTGGAAATAGCCAACACAATCACCTGTGGTGGCGATCTTTCAAATTAGCTGTCTTGTTTCAGCATATTTTGACCGAGATTGTAGATTTTAAAACTGATATAGAACAATTAACATTGTTAACAAAACATATATATAAAAAATTTATACGAAATATCAATTAGCTGTCTTGTTTCAGCATATTTTGACCGAGATTGTAGATTTTAAAACTGATATAGAACAATTAACATTGTTAACAAAACATATATATAAAAAATTTATACGAAATATCAACCTATCCAAGTGAAAAGCAGCAATTTCGGCATTATGTCTATCATAGCCTTCATAGGGTGTTCCACCTAATACCTTGTCACGCTCGTATCTATAAAAACATAACAAAAAGCCGTTGAAGTTTATATTACATAATTAAAATTATTCAGAGACATGTGCCCAAAGCAAAAATGCCACCTAAAAGTACACCTAAAATAGTTTGGCACACACTTTTTGATATAGCTTTTAAATATTTTTAAAAAATATACTGATTACAGAGTTATGATTACAGGATTGTTATGTTTGCAATGCATGAGAAAAATGTTACCTTTTTGGTTTGAACACAACAACCTGTTTTTCGGGTCCATCCAAATATAAACGTGCTTTTAATTGTGTACCCTTATAACCAACATCTGCACTTAAAATCTTACTTTCTGACATAGCCTTCAATATCATATGTACAAACTTTTCAGAACGATCTGTTATTTCTCTGCCTGTAACCATTTCTTGCCAAACATCCCAAGGATGCATGGACAGCCAATTGTTATGGTCATCATCTAATTCTAGTGCAAATGTGTTGCGCTTTTCTTTAAATGTGTCTAAATTCTCTGATTTGGTTAAGGGTAGTCTTTTGGATTTCAGTGTGCCTCGGTAATACACAAGTATTGTGATAGCGCATAAAATAAGTAGGAGAAAAACACGTTCCTTCCATTTCATCTTCCCCTAAAGGTAAGTTACAAATTATTTCACCCTATTACGCTGGGCAACTGTGACCTGTATAACCATGAAGGGGGCATATGTCCAGAATTAATATGCTAAGTGATAAAACTTGGAGAATATCTTGATACAAATACATTTTAAATTAAAAATAGGGATCAGAAATGACATTAAACATATTCTTGCTTGTTCTTGTTTGTTTATTATTGATTTCTTGTAACACTTGTAGATTGAATACAAAAAAATTGGTTGCACACAAAAAAGTGAATTGATAATGTCATTGATAACAAAATTGATCTCAAATCTACATGACCTTTATATCTTAACAATAAAATTCTGTTTTCCAAAAATATTGATGCTATGCTAAGAGAAAAGATAAGAGATAAAAGGAGAAAAGATAAGAGATAAAATATATTGCTTAAATTTCTACTACTATACTACGCCAAACACAATAAAACGGCTATTTTTATAGCCACAAAAAATTAAAAACATTGATTTTGGGTATGCCATATCAACATTCATTTTAAATAACTTATTTAAATAGACAGAAAAGTTTTTCGCTCTTCATCAAAAAAAATCCTTAGGTTACGAAATTATATAAATCTGTACAATATGCTCCCTGGAGGTATACATAGCAATAAATAAACTTTTAAAACCAATATGAACCAATCAACTTATTTGTTTACATATGATCAACCAATGAAAATACTTAGTTTTTACGGAAGAACCAAATAATTTATGAGAAAATAAAGTTTCATTCAAGCATAAAAAAGTTTCTGTACAAGGAGGTAGCTGCACAGAATGTTTAGCCAAATAATGAATTTTATAAATTTGTGGCTTTAAAAAAAGCTGTTTTTTTACCATTAGCATTAAGGATTGTTGGTCCAACCACCATGTATAAGGTAACTTTTTAGAAGACCAGTAAACACTTCATCAAAAAATATTTCCTCCACATATAAGGGCTCCTTAAGCCATACAACGAAGTCAATGTGGTTTAGTTGAGAGCATAATAGTTGACCCTGTACCTGATAGTAATATTTGTGGGAAGTTGATAACAACAACTTGCCATTTTTATCTCTTCAGAAAAACCTGTTATCTTTTAGAGCTTGCTCCATGGTCATGTTATATTCCGAAAATGGGCATTTTATTACAACTCTATACTTTTGACCAGAGTGGGTGTTAACCCCGATATCATCGAGAGATGTTCCTAAATATGGATTAATTTTGGAGAGAAGCAATCCAACCCTGTCAACATGAATGTTTTTATCCTGAAACGATGATTTTTATAACCGCAGCACGATGATTTTTATAACCGCAGCACGATTTTTGTATTGATTACCATGCCTTGCTGCATTTGTGTTGAAGGAACAATAAAACATTGCTTTCAATATGAATGATGGTTCGACAGTGTTCCTGCATGCCATGTAGAAGTTTGATGCTGTTATTTTGAACAAACGATGTTTATGCCATTGACTCAATGAACTTTGTCCCTTGTGCTTTTCTCCATTTTGTATATTTCTGATTGAGAAATAGAAAGGGATGAAGCATAATGATCCCTCATATCCTTGAATGTTCTTTTAGTGATATCATAGTGATTATTGAAAGAGCAAGGTGTTTCTTTTGAAGTCATTACAGGCTCAGATGTCACAACATGGTCAGGATTGGTGTCGAAACTAACCACTTCCTCTTTTTAAACAGCTCCTTGAGATAGATATGGGTTCATTTCATGGAACAAAAAAAAGCAACTTTGCTCTAAACAAGCAGAAAGGTCTTGCTTAAGTTGATTCAAGTGGCTATCATTAATCTGTCTGTCGTCTTCAGCGCGTGGGTCATACAAGTTTGTTTTTGGCTTTAAAGTTTTAGATTACTACCAAACTTTATCTTAGCTACCAATACCTCCTCCATCGGTACAGCATTGGACAAGTTATGTGGTACATTTCAAGAAGAAAGTCTGGATGTACAAGAAGAAGATGGCATCTCTCTCAAGCCTTCACGATTGTAATTCTCTAATCCAAAGAGCAAACCACTTACATGATTACAATGGCCAAACCTGCAAAGACCAGTACCAGTCGAACAGGTGCAAGCAGCAGCTGCAACATCACCAGTAGTGGAACATAGTTTTACAATGAAAATGTACAATTTATTTCTCATGAACGCCTTCATTTTAACATCAAAATAAAAATGTGTATTTGTTGAGGCAGTTTCAATATTTTTTACAAATCTTTCTTGAAAGAATTGAAATGACTTAAGCCTTTTGTACTGTGTATTTTTAAGAAGAATATGTTTGTATTTAACAGTTCTTATTACAAGATAACTGTACAGTTGAATAAATGTAAATGGTGGTGTTTTACTGAGATCTTGGCTGCATGGGACCTTATGACACTCTATAATAATACTAAAGTATTGCGATCTTCTTCAGAACATGTAGTGATATTAATATTGTTGCTTTCATTTGTTATGCCACAGAATACAGCATAAACTCGAAGGATAAGGTCAGCTTTTGTGCCAGATGTTTTCTCCTTGTAAACAAACAAAATCTTTTTTAATTCGGGAACATGCAACGATCATAAGTCTTCCAAACCATTACCTGTTTTACTATGAGGTAATAGTGCCTGAAACTGATCCATATTGCACTCAAGTGCAGCCAAAAATTGGGAAAAATGTATATATATTTTAAGTAATTTGTGCACTTTCCTGCTACAATTTCAAATGGTTCATAATAAACCTAGTTTTCATGTTGCGCTAACATTTAGAGCCGCCACGGTTAATTGTAAACATGGGGATATGGAAAAGAGCTTATTGGTATATACTTTAAAATACTGCACTTAGAGGTAAATTAGGTAAAAAATATGTCATAGGGATTTTAATTTTCCTAGTACTAATATAAACATACGTTGGTAACCACCTGGAAATAAACATACATTTTTTATAAAATTAGTGGATAATTTACTGAGTTTTTTTATTTCTTTTTGATATAAATACATAGATATAAAAAAAAATGATTTGCTCAACAACAACAATTTTTTTGCACAAAGAATATCTACTAAAGCATGATTAAAGTTGTCACCTACAGTTGTCACCTACATTTTTACTTTATTAGTGTATGTATCTAGCAAAACTTGAACACCAATATACCAGTATTGGTACGTAAACTCGAACATCATGTTCATCCAAGAAATACAACTTGAAAAAAACTTAAAAATATTTTTTTTTCTTCCATGGTAGCTGCAGCGCAGGACACTCCACGTAAGCAGGTATCATGCACATGATCTACAATACTCTACTATTTTCATTTTCGCCAACATATTTTTTTACACTTTTTAACAAAAATCTTATTATAACCTCCCTTATAAGTTTTCATGTTTATTTTCGCACATGTGCAAAAAAAATTGATCAAGGATTCAGATTTTGTCCTAATTTGCAATTTGCGAATTGAAATCCTATCTGCAAATCATTTTCCAAAAAAAAAATTAAAATTATAAATTTTATCTTATCATCAATCTTTTGTATCATCCATTTCTATATTAGTTGCTGCAACAAAAAATAAATATCAAGGGATCAATGGCAAGTGACATGTCCCAGCTAGAATTAAAGTTTGTAATGGGCTGGTCCACGGCTTATCGCATGCATTGTTTTGCCTGTCGATTTGCAAGAGGTAAAAAAAACAATGTATCACAAAGCCTATGCAGTTTGTATGCATAAAAAATGCAGTGTTGGAAATATTTGCTCTTCTAAAATGAAGATTTATCCTACTGCCATCATTGCTTGTTCTATAGTAAATAGAAGAAAATAAACTCCCACCAAGTCTGACAATTTTATGATCTTAAACCATGCTAATTTTGGTTCCAGTTTTGGGATAGTGGTAAAAAATTGGTATTACAAAAAAAGAGAATTAAAAAAATTAAATGACTGAGCCGCTGTGTGAAGTGGGCCACTCAGGGGGTTCACACTTCATCCGCCATAGTCGTATACGAATAATAGACCACTTAAGCATACTGCATAACTTTATCTAATTCCCTAGTATACGTTGCAGAAGTTGGAATAGGTACAACTGCCGTGATGAATGCAAATTTATCAACCAATGATATTTCGAAATACAATTTTAAAATAACATTAAAATTTCGAAATGAAAATAAAGTTGATGAGAAAGAAAAGTTAACCTTTTTGCGTGCAATATTTAATGTAAACATTGAAGACCTTATATTTATAATCTCTATAATAATACAGAGAGTGGTCATCTGTCTGTCTGTCTGTAACAGGCAAAGTGGATATGTGTTTATTTTTCTTTGATGTAGCCGAAAAACTTGACTCAAATGTTAAATTTTCTGACGCTATGGCACAACGTAATATCACTACTTTAAAGTCATTATCTTACTTTAAATTACTAAAGCTGTTACAATGCATTTAAAACTTTCAGGTCAAATAACTTGAAAAAGAGGTGGTAACTCAACTATTTTTCACCGCGTGGGTAACTAGGGATCACCTGAGACCAATTTGGGTATGTTTCCTGGGTCTGCGAATCGGTTTCGAAATGAACGGGTTGATGCTGTCATAAAAAAACCTCCAAACCCCAATATCTCTGTAACCATTTGTTAAAGATAAATGATTCTATACATTTCCTTGATCAGCGTTTTAAGGTCTGTATGATGAAGGCAATGTGTAAACAAATTTAAAAATATATAATTTTCTTATTTTGACAGGCCCTTGCTGATGTCAACAAAATTTTAAACCTTTATCCGTAACTGTTCATCAAAGGACAAGATTCTATACATTGTTTTGATCAGACTCTAAAGAATAGAGGCAACAGATAAATAAATGTCTGAAAAATTATTTTTTGTTTATTGACGGGTTCTTGCAGATGTCATCAAAATTCGCCTTAGTGGATTATTACATGGGTCGTATCGACTAGTATTATATCAAAAAGTGGTGAAATAGAGTAAAGTAACTAGTGGTAACTAACTTAAAATAAATGTCTTATATATTTGTTATGTGCAGTTCTATTTTTTGCACTATTGCACTGCATTCTTTCGTTCACAATGAATAGATATGTTGTATTCTTCTTATTTAACTACAACAAATGACAGTGAACCCGCCTTTACGATAAGATCGGCAATGTCGTGTAACAGTGCAGTTCCTAACAGATGGTTGCCACATTTATACATAATGCAAACAATCTTTCATAGCAAGGTTTCACTGTATGTGGTGTAATAAAAATCTTACAAAGCTATAGCCTCGTTTCCATGTTATTTGATCATTGTATAAAGACAACTTCATAAGGAGAAAACTTAACACAAGAGCCTTTCTTAGGAAAAAGCCCCTATCCTAAGTTATATACATTATAAATAATTTCTACCCTTGTTTCCATGCTATTATGTTTAATAATAAGGGTGCTGACTTGCCAGAAACGCCGCAAAAACCATGGGGGCTGTCGGACAACTTCCTGCGTTTTTAAAGGGACTGTCCGGTAAAAAAATAAGTTTTATTATATCAACTAATATGTACTTATTACTAAAGAATATCTGCATCTTTTAAAACATAATATATTAATACGCTTATGTAAGTTGTTTTCTTTTTTTCAATTCCCTTGTGAAGCATCACCTTTGGATCGCCATTTTGTTTGAATAATTCAGCATGAATGAGAGGCTAAACACACATGTTTCCCCTGACGTAGCACAATGGTGAGAAAATCAAAACATAACGCGCTAGCCCATTAAAGGATAGACCGGAACAAAAAATCTTATTGACTTATTTTATTTTCGTTTATTATTTTTTAAGTCAGTTAATACCCCCGTGTAGCATATATTCGGAAATGTGTTATAAATAATTTATCAGATTTCACAGGTTCTGTTATTATTCGCTAAAGGCGCTTCGCTGAAGATAAAATTTAAAGATCAAAATGTAAAAGAGGCCGCTTCAGCGCGACATCACGCAATTTCCCCTCGAAAGCAAACTAAATAACATTTTTGTTTCTTTTTGTGAAACAACTCTGAACAGAGAAAGGTCGAAAAACTTGCTGCTAGTATGGCCTACTGTTCGGCGTACGGTTGTAAAAACAACATTAAGTCAAACAAAGATAAAAGCTTCTTCCTAATGCCTAAGAATCCTGGAGTTAGCAAATCCTGGATTGCCGCAATTAACAGAACAAAGCTGCCGGCTAAAGTATTTCTATGCTCTGACCGTTTTGAAGAAACCTGCTTTGACCCAAGCTGGAAACTTCAGAATGAATTATTTTATAAAGATCGTCCTTGCAAACGGCGGTTGATTCCAAATTCTGTGCCGACAATTTTTTGTCATAAGAAAGACTGCCCCTAAGGAACGTACATCCTCCACATCGCGAGCCAAACGAAGTCAATCTAAAGACGTAAGCAAATCCGTTTTTTTTATAAGAATGTTAATCTTAAAAATTATTCTTAATTTCCTCGTATTTTGCTATTGGTATTGACAAAGCCTTGAATGTTCTTAACATTTCTCGAGTATATCATTTTCGTTCCCATTCCTTTTTATTACTTCGTTCGATCGTTATTAGTTGGTGAAGTCAGCCTTGGTTGAAGATTCTGAGCAATTATGTTTAATCGATAATGAAGTTGAATTTGAAGTTGAATCCAAATTATCAATTGGAATACAGGCCATACCAAAAACACAAACGAGTGCAACCCAGTATAAAGATACGTCAGTACGAAGTACATGTACACAAACGTCGTGTTCTGTAGCAGATGCGCAAACGCAAACCCAAGTAGCTGTTGTACATGCTTCTTGTCAAACTGAAAATGAAACGGACACAGATAACGGTATGGCTTTCGACTTTATTTCATTTTAATGCTTAACCGAAGTGGCAAATTATTTTGTAATTTTTAAGAATGTATATGTTTTCAGATTCAAATTGTACTGATTCCTCATTTAATTCCGATTTGGATGACGTGAACCTACAAAGCGCAGCAGCAGCTCTGAACAGTACATTCAATATCCTACACAAAGGTAAATATTTTCTTATACGTGCACGAATTTACAATGAAAAAATTATTAATGAAGGAACTGTTTATATCGTTTTTCTTCATTTAATACTTCAGGTAATATAAGCAACACATTGGAAATGCTGGGATTGTCGAATTTAATTGAACCACCAACTTCTGAATTTTCACACGAGGGACACGATTTGGACGAGGACGTAATTTCCGATGGCGACAATGAGAGTGAGGATGATGAATGGCTAGTCAAATCTCTTGAGAGGTAACAAAACAAAAATAAATTTCCAACCACTTCCTTAAAGTCGTATTTATGAATCTATTTTTTGCATATTCCTTATTTCAGGGCTGATAAAAGTGACCCTAATTATTCAATTAGTCAAGAGATGGATGAAGTAGAAGACGAAGAACAAGAACAAGAACGTATTGAACATCGAAACATGGAGCCATGCAAGCAAAAAACTTACTTGGTGTACGAAACATGTATCAAAGAGCTGATTAAGTATTGCATAAAGTGTGGTTCCATCATAGACAGTGGAAGCATCAGCGAAGTTAAGAATACTGGCAGTCAGCTAACGTACAAGATACAGTGTGTAAAAGGTTAAGTAAAACATTTATTGTTCGATTCTGAAAAATAGCCTGTAGCTCCCTCCTAGGTTCTAATTTAATTGTTGAATTTTAGGTTGTAACTACAACTGGTCTGGTCAACCGAAACTAAATTGCACCAAAGGAGCTGGTAATTTACACTTAACCGCTGCTATTGAACTAGCTGGAATAACATTTAACAAAATGCTAAAATTTGCAAACATGTTAAACTTGCAATTCATTTCCAAAACCATGTACTACGAGCATCGTGGCAACTTTGTTTACCCAGAGGTAGATCATGCTTGGCGAAAAGAAAAACAGATACTGTCACGTGAAATTACAAATGAAAATCGGCAGCTAGAACTTGCCGTTGACGGTCAATGTGATACACCTGGTCACAACGCCACCTACAGTACCGTATCGGCGATGGACTGCCAGACAAACAAAATATTAAATTTCAGCATAGTACACGTGAAGGTAAATTTGTTTACGTTTGAGTGTTCCTAAATATATATTTCTATCTCATCGGCTTTTAACTTCTTCTTACATTTAGGAGGTAACCAGCTCACAAGCAATGAAAAAAGAAGGCTTTATCAGATGTATCCAAGAACTTCAAGAAGACATGGAACTTCCAATACGTGTGACTTCCACTGATAGGCATCCCTCCATAAAGAAGCTAATGAGGACCGACCCAAGATTTACAAAAATTATTCATCAGTTCGATCCTTGGCACATTGGAAAGGGACTCGTTAAAAAGTTAATAAAGGCTTCAAAAAAGAAAGGTATGTTACTTTGGTTGTAGAGTGATTAAGATCTCAATGTGCGGATTTTATTAAATTATTTCTTCATAGACTTAAACATACTTGCAAGCTGGGCACCTGCAGTGGTCAACCACCTGTAATGGTCAATCCATAATTGTAATGGTAGTGGAAAAGAGTTAGTTGAAATATTTACGTCGATAATTCACCACTCTGTCAACAGACATACCTTTACCCACAACAAGACATACAAAGCTTGCGACCATCCAAGATTAAATGAGGAAGAGACAGAAAGAAAAAAGTGGCTTGTGATGGGTTCTGAAGCTCACAACAAATTGGTTAAAATTGTGACACAGCCTTGCCTTGTAAAAGATCTTGAAAAGCTTACGGAGCAAATCAACACTACCCTCTTGGAAGTTTTTCATTCACTGAAAATTAGGTACTTGCCAAAGTCAACCTTTTTTAAAATGGAAAAGATGCTCGCTGGTACCCAACTCGCTATTTTAGATCACAACCACAACATCAACAGAGAACAGGTATATAAAACATTGCAAATTTTATGTTTTTGATAAACCGCGACTTTCCCGGTCATATAGCGCGACTAACGCTGTCCATAACACATCTTTCAACAACACGATGTAGTTAAAATGTGGATGCTGTGTGATGCATTCCTGATCTTAAAATAATTATCATGAAGTTAGAAAAAAGTCTGGAAATATAAACTCCCCTTATTATTTTTGGAAATATATAAAAATAAATCGCTACCATTAAGATTGAAGTATTTTATGGCATCGATTTCAACACAGCAAACACACTCTTTCTCTGTCGGCATCCTCTCACATGTACCACAACGACACCAATCAGTAACAGGCTTACACAATCTAGGATTTTGCTGAGGATCGAAGTCTGCCTGATCATCAAAAGCATCATTAAAAACCCGCCTAGGCTGTGAAGCTATTTCGGAATCTGATCTTTCTGGTTCATACTGAAATCCTAATACCGTGAAATTTTTGTTCGACGAAGACATATTAATAATCGTATTTCATAATTTGTAGAAAAGAGTTTAAAATTAAAAGTTTTTTTAAATAAGTTAACTTCTAGGGGGGTTCATATTTTGTACTGAAAACGCTACACACTTTCGCTACATAGTCTGTTTTTCACCACTGTTCTACGTCACATGCATAATTACGCATATTAAATTTTTAACCCAGGCCGTTTTGCGCGCATTTGCAGCAACGAGACGAAGCCATGCTTTAACAACATCTACGATAAAAAGGTTTGTTTATATATGTGATTAAGTGAATAATATCAAAAAAGAGAGGTATTTTCTATGTCATAATTTTAAATTACAAATAATATTTTAAAATAATTTTTCACCGGACAGTCACTTTAAAAAAAATTAAAATTTCACCCCTGAAACAACATTTTTTTAAACATATATTTCCATGTTTAACTTATTCTTTTAATGTTGAGCATTGGTAGTGCTTATTCAATAAATAGCTGTAATAAAATCCCACAAATAATAAACCGTAAGTACAACGACAAAAATGCACCTTCCTTCTTCTTGACAAAATTTAAATGAGAACAATGAGCCCGCCCTGAGCTTCTGGACGGTCCAGGCTTTTCCGAGCGGTTGCAGACGAAAACCCTAAAAATAACCCTGAAAAAACGCCCGCAAGTCGGCACCCTCGTGGTTATTATAACCAGAAGATTTGCTTGCATGGGGAAAGCCTTTTTTCAAGTTGTTTACATATGGAATAATGGGTATACAATTCATTCTAGATAGATAGATGTGCATATTTTACATGGCTAGCCTCACAAATATCAAGGGATATACCCTGTCTATTATTTCCAGGAGGGGCCCATGACTTTCATGGGGAGTCCTGGAGTATTTAATGCTCACTCTGACCTACACAAACTTAATTAGAATCAGCGCTCTGCCAGACAACTCCCTGGGCACATCCAATGACCCACATAGTGTGCCATCTACCCAGTTTTCCTCACATGGCTTGGGTTTACCCCCGGGAATCGAAACCTAGTCTCCCGCACAGAGTACGAGAGTGATAACCACTAAACTATGGCCCGGCTCAATTCAATGGAACAGTTTCATGCATCCCTTTTATGTCATAGCGCGGTCATAGCTAGGACTGAAGAAAGAAAATGGCCATGCACTTTATTGCAATATTTTATTACAACAAAGAGGTACTGTAGACACTGGTATATATAGTTAACATATACTTACTTGCTGAAATGTTTAGCTATACTTCTCCTTCATTTTCTGATCGTTGTTTTTGTTACAATTTTTCCACGTGTACTGATAAGTCCGTGTAAAATGGACACGATTTTTAGGGCTAAGGGTCGAGGACAGTATCGTCCCCAGGGTTTTCCCTGCCTGTCCGAAACCGTTTGAATAAGTTTCTCAGAAAACTTTACCAAAAATAAAACCTTTTCCATTTATTTCTCACTTGTTTACAGAATGGAAATACCAGAGCTTTATTATTGCAGTTTAAAGCGCAAGAATAATATTGCGAAAGATTTTTAGGCAAATGAAGCCTGACTGTTTACCTTTTCTGCCAAAAAAAACCCAGGGCTTCTTAGATTTTACACGAAACCTGGAAGTAAATGCTGAGAATTTCTGTGATGTGCATTCGTACAATACACAAACGAATTGAAAATACATAATTACTTTTCATGTTATTTCCCCGTTGAAAATAAATACAAATCTATAGCTATTCTAAAATCATAGAATCCAGAAAGGTGTGATTGCGGGTTAGCTAAAGTGAGAGGAGCAAGGAAAAGACTATGTAGTCTGTCACCAAGCCTCTACACCTTCAAAAGTTAAAATTAGTTTCGCGAAACTTTTTGAAGAAAACATGTTGCTTTTTCTTCTCTAGATTTTCTCGAAGAATTTTATTTTTTGTGAGCGAAAGTTCAAATAAAAGGCGAAATAACTTCAAATTGCAAAAAAATACTAAATTTATTATTCATTCATACTAATTATTCGGAAAGACCTTAAAATGGTTCGCGAAATATCTCGACATAACTGATTCGCGAAAATTCATTCATTTTTTGACCTCGAGATTAATCATTAGTTTATGTTTTAGCTTCCGTTTAAATCGGTCAAGTGTTACGTCATGGCAAGGAATTTGTTCCATAGTTTAGGTCCTCTGTTAGTGATTAATTCTAGACTAAAAAAACTAGAAGGGTATCGTTACATCTTCCGAAACACGGTTTTAAACACTCTTAGTATCAGATTCTTTTTCACGTTTGAACATAAAAATAAGAGTCTCATAAATGATTAGTTGGTATACATTCAGAACAATGAGTTTTTAGCCGTGACCGAAACATCGGGGAAGTTGGACACTATGTTAATTTTTTAAAAGCAAAATAACTGAGAAACGTTTTAAGAAAGGACAATACTAGATGGTATATGAATAGTATATAAATATCTTCCAATTTCACCTGTAAAATACAATTCATCCTAAAAACTAAATATAATATATATACAAAAAATAAACTAGATATAAAATTTAATGTTAAAAATTTAGTACGCCACGAATTTCACATGCACCTTCATTGAGGCTGTTACCACTACCCCAAGCTTTATTTTTCCTGAACTTGTACCATCATCGAGCCTGCTACCACCATCCCAAATTTTGCTTCTTCTGCACTTGCACCATCTAAATACCCAAAATACCTAAAAGCTATTAAACTTCAAAGATTTTGCATGAAAACAATTGTGATCTCAAATTATCAATAAGCAGAATGCATTATTGCTGATCCGAAGAAAATCCAGTTCGACTATTAACAGGCTAAAAGATTTCAGATTACTAGCAGAACGTCTACTTAATATAAACGCCTTATTTTTCTTTGTATATTAATACTCGTTGTCAACACGATTTTATAATTGTGCTTCGTACACACGAAATGCAATGCAAATTGTTGCTTGTGCTAATATTGATTATAGAATGACAAATCTTTTGGATCAATTTAGGCCTGAAATGCCCTATTAAGGTGACAGAAAATTATTATGTTGATGTCAGCATTATGTTACACATTCTTTTGTGGTGCTGTTTTTTGTCCAAAAGGGTATATTTTGTCGCTTTTTATTACAAAATTAGAATAATTTGAAAGTGTCCTAACTGTAGGCTGAAATTTAAAAAAAGGAAGAGTTGAATAACGGCTTCTTTAAAATGGTTCTATTTACCAACTCAGCATTTTAATATATAAAGTTCTATGACAGATGAGAGAAAAACAAAATCTTACCTCAGCCGGGCTAAATGTTAAAATCGTTGATATAGCGTGTGACATTTGTTTTTTGACAGAAGGAGAATCAGTCAACATAAATTGCAGACAAACATTTTTCAAGTACTCCAAATTAGCTGATTCACGTGATCTAGAGAAAATGAAAATATAAAAACATGCACACACCTGGGTTAAATTCAAAGGTTTAATTTAAGTTAGCTAGTTAAGTTAAACTCCGTTTGTGTGACCATCACACGAAAAAACGATACGACAAGACGATACCTTCCTCTTTCTAAATTTCGTATTTCTTCTTTTAATGCTTGCATTTGATTAATGGATTGCTCCTCCCTAATAAGAAACATATATGCATCACGTGACTTCATGTTAGAATAGTGCAAATTTTATCCAATAATGGTAGCCTAGGTGGCAACTAACCTATGCTCTGCGTCTCTGACGTCAGATTGAAGATCGATAAGTTGGGATCGACATAATGAAAGTTCAGATTCATAATGGGATATTTGCTCCGTATAGTGGAATAAATTATGACCAGTTGGGCTCTAAAAATATCAGTAGCTAACGAACTCTATATCTGGTAAATCCCTACTCCCGATATTCTGGGTATTCGGCATCCCGAATACCTGCTATTTTAAATACATCGACTACCGTATTTCTTTTAATTTAGTGTACATTTAGTACAGTCACTTTAATTACAGGAAATTTTGAACTCTTAAAACTTAACCGCACTAACAATCAGAGGGGAAAAATTGTTCACTTTTTGGAAAAAAAGGCTATCAGCGCTAATTAGAAAGAACACCAAATTAGAAGAATTACGGTAGTACTCAAATACTCGGTATTTCGAATTCTTAGTACCCAAATACGCGGCATATCCATCTCGGTACCCAAATATTTGGCATATCGAATACTTGGTACCCAAATACTCGCATATTGAATACTTGGTACCCAAATACGCGGTATATCAAATACTCAGTACCCAAATACTCGGCATTTAGAATACTCGGTACCCAAAATATAACAAACTCGTGTAATCTCGAATAGACTTTTCGGTTTTTAAACGATTAAGTGACCAGAACTTACTGTGGGAGATTGAACCAACATTTCCTCTACACTGCATGGTTCGTCCTGAATAAAAGAAAGATCGGAGGTTAAAAACGAGTCATTAACTGAACATCTTTGTTTGATGCTCTGCGTTTGAACCAAATCTTCTCGGTCGAACACTATCTTCTGCAGTCGCTCCAACTCAGTATCTTTTTCTTGCAACAAATCTACTGTTCTAATTCGTTGTTTATGTATTTCAGTATCTAACTGTTCAATGTTTTTCTTATGATCTTCACGCAAGCTTTCCAGTTGTAGCTCATAATTCTCTTTTGTGCATGTTATATCGATTTGAAGTTTTGTTATCAGACTTATGCTCTCCTTTTCTTTTTCTTCAAAATGTTCCTCCATATTTTTCATATCTGTCTGCAGTTTCTCAATTTTCGTTTTGTAATCGTTTATATCTTCTGACACATGGTCATCTTTTGAAACCTTGTTGTTGCGCAGCTTACGTTTATAACCTTCAAACTCGTCCTTGAGTTGTTTATATTCAGCACGGCATGCGTGATGTGTTGGATCGTTTTTTAAAATATCGTCGATTTCTGAGTTGGATAAAATCTGAAGGTCTAAAACAAACAATGTCACACGTTCAGTTATTTATTGTTACACGCGCCGTTTTAACAAAAACCTGCGGGCTACTTTAACAAAAACTGACTGCAAGATTAGTTTACATGCTTCGTTTGGCTTAAATAACTAGATAGCATAACATAGAGTTTAACTAAAGAAGGCCCCGTCTGTAACCGAAAGCCCACACACACGGATAGGATTTCAATTACAGACAGACGACAAAATAGCAAAAAAATATCAAAAACAACAAAATCTTAAAACTTACCTAAATGACGATCAGCTTTTTTCCACGCCATTTTTAATAAATTCCTTAACTTTGTCACTTGGTCCTGTAGTTCTTCAATTTTACTCTCGTTGTTCGAAAGGGAGTTTTGTGTACTCGACAGAGCAGAGTTTTCATCCTCTAGGTTTTCCAACCGTTCACGAAGCCTTCTTATAACAGCTTGATCCTCCTGTCTCTGTTTGTCGTAACTTCCAACAATCACTGATAATTCTGACAGTCTGGACTCTAACATAAACACAATGCAATTATTCAATTTTTGTTTTCAACTATTACGGTGATACACCTGTAACAACTCATTGGATTCAATTAAAAATAACCTTCATTGAGCAAATACTGGTCGCGTCTGCCCTTTATACGACGGCCCTAATTTCACAAGTCACAAAATTTGTCAGCTATAAGTGTTAATTAATTGAGATACCTATATGTAAACTTGCTAGTAATTGAAAATTTGTTCACTCCAGGGCCGTAACAGCATTGCATAAAATTTTTTGATTATGGTTAATATGAGTGACTTGTGCCGAGGATGAATCTCCCTACGGCCTTAAAACCGGAAACATTAAGGTACAACGAAAGGTCCCTTAGAGATTAATATATTATCATATTATTTCTGGATATTCCTTCTTTCTGCCAAATACTAATATACCTATTAAACCCGTTATAGGACTTCCCACCCCATCAACAAGTATAGGCTTGTATAGGTTTCGACTTCACAGCTCAGGGGAGGCAGTCGTGAAAGTTGAACACGTTAGTTGTTTAGCCACCACTTAACGTATCACAACACAACTACTCTCAACCTACCGAGCTCGGCAATCCTTTGTTCTTCGTGTTCTTGAGTCGACTTTAAAATTTCTTCAGCATGCTTTGCCCGCGTTTGTTCAATTTCAAGGTTACTAACATGTCCGATTTTTATCTGTTCCACTTGGTCAGCGAGACCTTTGATGATATTCTCAGGCCTCTTCTCATCTTCTTCTGAATGTTTAAGTTTTAAGAGATCTAGCTCGTCGGTAAGTTGTTGAATCGAATCCTGATAATCTTGATGTTGCTTCTCAGATAAGTTTGATATTATCAATTCCCTCTAAAAGTAATCATTACTGAACCGTTTAATACTGCATATGGAAGAATACTTCCTAATCAAGCAAAGGTACAGATATAAAGTTGCCAGAAATATCTATCGCAGATTGATATAAAACATTTAGAATTACATCAACACTTAAACACGAAAAAAAGTAACTATTCTGCTTCGCATGCCAACCAAATGTGGAATGCGTAATAACAAGATTTTCATGATAAAGATAAAAACGTCTTCAAATGTTTCTCAGTAACAATTCCGCTTAATGTTGTCAATTCCTTTTCAAATTCAATTAACTGTTTCAGATTTCGTTGATGGGCAACTAAACGAGTGTTGCTTGTGATGTTGCTTTTAAAGAGCAATAAAGCTGGTAAAAATGCGCAAAATCATCCTTTTAAACAGAAGATCAAAAAAAACTTAAATAGTAAAAGTACCCAGGATACGTAGCTTTGTTCTATTTATCGTGTCGGAAGAGTGAGTTCTATTCTAATGTTAATGTCAAACATCGACAGTTCACTAATAAAACCTTTATCTTACTTCCGTCAGTTGGGTTTTTAACTCATTCTTTTCCAATCTTTCTGCTGCTACCAACTCTTGTAATTCTTTCATCATGGATGCATAGTTTTTCTCTTCACTTTCTCGATCACTTTGTTCTTGACACAACTTCCCTCTTATCTAAATGGAATAAGATATTGATGTAGCTGAGACAAAAGAAATTTAAGGACTATCAGGGCTGGAAATACCTAATGTTATGGAAAACGAATCATTGTTCTGATCGCTTAAGGTTTGCAGAAACAATGACAATCATTGTTGCCAAACTTCTACAACTTTTTACAAAAGTATTGAGACAATGGCACTCTTTTGAACAAAAGTTGTCAAAAGGCATCAACTCGTGAAGTTTGCTACTTTTTCAGATGCCCAGTTTGATAAGCAGCATTTAAATTGCACAAGTCGCACTTCATAGTATGTCTGCTTTACGGAATAATCCGTCCATGCCCATAAGGGTCAAGCAAGCCTGGAAATGGAGAAAAACAGCCACATTGATGCTAATCAACAATTACCACATTTTCATAGTTGAGATCAGATAAGATCCTAAATCCTAAATCCGCTGTGAACATTGACAAGTTTAAATTGTGTGAACCTAGTAAAGAAAAATAACTACTTGGGGGGAAAAACTTGCCGCCCTGTCTCAATATATTTTGTAGACTCTTGTAGGTTTAATACGTTAAGTTGACTCAACATATTTCTTCTACGAAAGATATCGCATACACAGACTTACTTCATTTTGTAACTTCACTGCATGTGTGTTCTCCTCTTCTAGTTTTGCAATTTGTGCTTTATGCTCCGCCTTAATAAAAATCAAAGATTTATAAAAGTTTTACTGTTGCACGTCAATAAAATACATGGACTATTTTTGAGCTCTTACTAGCATAGCCTTCTTGTCAGCTTGATATACAATTTCCATTTTATTTTTTCCTTCCGCCATAGATTGCAATGCTGTACTTAGGGCAGTGACTTTTTCTTCTAACGACTTTATTAATTCATCCTGGGAGCATTCAGTGTCTTTATCAGTTTCTTGAGTCTCACTAACAAAATGAAGACAGTTAAATATGGTTACAAAAAAAAAACAATTTCTTGGTTCAATGTTTTGTTGGTTCAATGTTTTGGTTGGTTCAATGTTTTGGTTAGTTCCACGTTGTAAACACTGATAAATTAATCAAATTATTGTTATTATTTATAACGGTAGCTAAATTTTACTTCACAAATTTTACCTAGGAAAACTTTACTTCAAAAATTCGCTTATTTAAGATGCTAAAAAAATGTTTACTCACTTTGATATACTTTCAGTAGAGGTGTCAAAATTTTCTTGTAATGCACCTAGTGGATCACTTTTAACTTTACTGCTTTCAGATGTTTCTTTGTTTTGACTAACAGCAGTTTTCTTTTGAGGTTTTGATGATAAAGTTTTTAAAGTTGTTTCAAGAACTTGCTTCTCTTCAAGTAAATTTTTATAGGCTTCAACCAGTGCTGGAAACAAACACAACACATAATTTAAGGTATATGGAAACACTGTCATATGAGCGCAAAGAATTACTTAACCCTTTACTCTAAACAGCATTTATACCGTAAATCTATCTTAATGTTTTCGTATTTGTCTTCCTGGTCTGAATCTTTACTTTCTATGCCTTGTTCCAAATAAGCGCCCCGGTATGTTGAAATAAGGACCCCCTCTGGCTATAGGAGGGGGGGGGGGGTTGGTTATTCAATCAGGGGCGCTTATTGAAAAAATGCCTCTTAGGGGGGAGGGTTATTCTAGCAGGGGGCAGTTATTCAGCAGGGGGTGCTTGTTCCGTCATTCACAGTATGTAGAAAGTAAGGTTACAATAAGGAAAGCAAATTTTTAGCCATTAGTTAGTGACCACATTGAAATGAAGACCCATTCAAAAGAGAAGTATTTCTCTCCAGATTGGAGAGAAAATTTACTTTTCTTCAATTTTAATTTACTTTTCCAATATGTTCAGATCCATTAATGTTGATGTGACAGATGGCCAAAATTCAAAAATCCTTCACAAAAGTGTTAAGTAGATTTTAAGGACATATTTACCTGAAAAACGTGTTTCATAGCGAGAGAGTTTTCTGGTTAATTTTTCACAATGGTGTAACAATTCTTCATAAGTATATTTATCCATCAGACTAAAGTAAAAAAATAAATATTATAGTATTCGAGGATATTGTGTAAAGTCAACACTCACAAAAGTAGATTTGAAAAGGAAAACTTCCAGGTAACATTTAACCTCAATAAGACCTCAAAATGTCAAGCAACAATTTCGATTTAAAAAAATTTTTCACTTGTAGTTGTATAGGAATCTTTTAGTTTTTGTAAAAATCTTTTTTAGCTTTCATAGTATTAGCAAAGATGATTCGAAGTGATAAGAAAATCAACTGTATTTATAGGTTTATAGTTACAACATGAGGATTTGGGAGAGTTGTTATGAAATGACATAAAATTATAACATTTGCTAAAAAGAACTTATATTCTCCTTCCCAATTAAACAATTACAAAAAACAGGGATTCTGATGTAAGAAGTTGCTTAGTTCATTATGATCATTTTTTAGCTTCAAAGAGAAATATGTACATGATGTGCTAGATATGTGAATGGCAAGGAGTCAAAATTTTGTAATGCTTACTTACTTGTTACTTTACCGTTTTCGATGTTGTTACATCCAGGTGACAGAAGTCTCCTATGCAATATCTCCTTAGCTACAAATCAGAAAATAGAAAACCATACTATTTTTTAGAACAAGTTTCATTCCTCTGTCAAATGATTATATTAATATTTTATAAATGTTAACACAGAAATGGATATGATATGCAAGTGAGTAGATATAAAAAATGTATTATATAATCCTTTTAGTGTGTTTTAGCGAAGCAGTTTAGTTCTTCAGTAACAAAATTGCTCAGATTTTATATCTGACTTTCAAACATCAAAAATGTAAGAAAAAACCACTAAATGCAGGATCCCGCAATCACAGTAGATATTTGTCAAAATGCTACATGATAGAAAAATCCATTATGGGATCGTCTCCAAGACAGTTTCATTTTTGATACGAACTGATAGGATTTTCATCGTATGGAAATCGTTTCAATATTTTCTTTACATCATTTCATAATCGTATTATGAAACAAATTAAATGTTTCATATTTGTTCACAAAACGATTTTATAACAGACTAAGAAAAATGAAACAATTTTGAAACTATTGTGAAACGATTTTGAAACGATTTAGAAAAACTAATGAAAATTTAAATGTTGTCTCTCGCTAAAAATCAAGTTGAGCTCATATAAAAGATCTTTGAAAGTTGTCTAAAATTTTTTTTATTTTTTGGAAAAATCTTTGTCCGTTCTTGAGATATTTGTCTTAAAAGTAGCGCTAATTACGTGAAATTGTGATGTCGTTGAGCATAATTATGGTAACTAAATAAAAAAAATTATGTAAAATGTTCAAAACTCGTCAAAGTGAACGGCCAGAAAACATTTTTAACTCTATATGGCTTTTCAAAAATGTTAAATTAACACCCTTGCCGAGCATACTCATGCATAATTAGTAAATCTTCTTAGTCCAAATTCTAAAGAATTTTAAAAAAAAATATTTAAATTCCTAGACAACCTTTTAAGCTCTTTCATATGAGCTCAACTTGATTTTTCAAGGGAGTTAACCTTTAATACAATTGTCAAAATATCATTTGTGATACAATGTACAGGTGTTAATGATGTATTATAAAAAGGAATTTTGAAATGATTGTGAACCAATTAAAAACCAATTATACTTTTTAAACATAAAAAATTTTTTCGTAAAACTGGCCATATTTCGTTTTAAAATGACAAGAACATGTTCTTTCTAAGCTTAAATATCACCGTATTTTGGTTATATAATTTTGGAAACATGATGTTATATATGAAATTTTAATGTCGCAGTATTTCGTTCTAGATTAAAAAGAACAAGTCACTTTGAAGCTTAAATATCGCCCTATTTTGTTATGTGTGTAAATGAAAACGTACCAGGATAGGTGATAAATATCTCAAAAATAGCCTCTCTTTTTTAGCACCCTTTGTATTTTTCACTACCGAGAATAGAGGGTTCAAAGTCCAACTTGCCTTACTGGGAAATTGGAGATGGTGTCCTAATTTCGAAATTCATGTTGAGGTTGGTATGATACTTTTAAACCAACTACAGGTCCACATTTTTAAGGGTGGCCATAATGATTAGAGGGAAAACATGACATTTAGACGGCTAGGGTTTTATAAATAGGGGACGGATTTTTCATGTAGTTTTAGGTGATTTTTTGTTAATTTAGCTTTAATTTAATTCAGATACTTGTAGTTCTTCTTTTTCTGTGAGAGTTTAACCATGAAAAGTCTGTGTTTTCCCTCAACCAAAAGTGGTACCACGTGACATTCTGACTGGAGAATGTCTTGGATATGGATATGTTTTGCAAGGAATAATTTACAGTAATTTACAGAATTAAACTCATTGTTCTACACGATGTAGACTGCCAACCAAAGACCAAGTTTCTGATCTCTCACGTCAAGTGGTACATATAGCTAGCTAGCTATACCGTGATTGCAAGATCCTGAACGTTTAGCCGTTTTTCCTGTTGTATATATGTTTTTAGTTTGCTGAAGGGTTGAGTCCTGTTAATTTTAATGAAAAATCGTCTTTGTTACATCTAGCTAAGCCATTGAGTCATACAGTGCTGCCTAAAAAATAGCCTGCTATAGCTGGCTAGAAGAAAAGAAAAAAATACTTACTTGCTCATATAAACAATCCCCATAAGAAATTTAATAGGCAGAATGTTATCTATTTAGTTTCCTTACTATACTTAAAAAGGTTAAAATGTTTTAAAACAAAATAAAAAAAAGTTTGTGGCCAGTCTATTTTACTTTTATCAATGTGGGTAAAGCAACATATAAAAATGACCTGCATTCGTCCACCCACGTTTTCATGAAAATCTGTCCCCCTGGTGTCTCAGCCCTCGGCGCGCGCGGTAAAAATTAGCCATAAACTGGTGTAAAAAATCCATGGGAATGCGCCCGTCTTACATATTTTAGGTACATATTTTAGGCATCGGTATTTCGTGGATCTGTGTTCGCCTGTTCAAGTAATAACATTGCTCTGCGAGGGTCTCGAATAAAGTTAAGAAGCAACTATTTTCTCCGCAGGACAGACACAAGGGTGCACAGACAAGGTGTTGTTGTTTTCTAAGATAAAATATAAGTAATATTTCGCTGTTAAATTGTGAATATTACAAGTAAAATGCTGCTAAAAGATAAAATTACATAGGCCGGAGCGAGTAGAAATCACAAATTGTGTTAACATCATACTTGTTTTACAGGACGAGAAAAATCATCCTCTATCTATTTATTCTTTATCGAGTTATATACTCCCTGTCCAACACAAAGCACAAAATCCTGCAACGAAGCCTAATAAAACCTAAAAACTTAATGCACTTTGTCCATATTATGCTAAGCGCAAATAGCTCATCTCGAGCTTTTTTGTTGGTGCACTTTAATCTTTAATTTAATTTTTATATCAAAGTTCACACGCGCTAAAAAAAAAAAAAAACTCTTGAGCTAAGATATAGATGTCCGTACTTTACTTGACTATCCTTACAAATATCGAAGGATTACCCTGTCTATTATTTTCAGGAGAGGCCGTGCTTAGATGGGGAATACTAGAGTATTTAATGCTCGTTTTGAGCTACGCAGACCGATTTAGGTTCCGCGCTCTACCAGACTACACTAGCACTAAGTTACGCGTCACTTTTGCGCCGTCGCAGAAAAAGCACGGAACCGGTGGCTGCTGTATTTTTCTCACAAGTTGCAGAATCACCTCCTCACATAAAAAACGAGAATAGAGTCCCCTTTATTTTCTACAAAAATATGTTAAATTTTCGAAAATTCGGGAGACAATGAAATTTTTTTTCACTCATCTTATAGAATTTATTTTAGCTATCAGCAGGCAAAGTTCAAACATATTTTCGCCAACTTTGGCGAAGATGTATCGCCAATTTTTCGACTCGAGCAAAAGAAGTGCAAGTCAAATTTGCGAATTTGACTGACTAATTGTCTTCTTTGTTACGGCACAGCTTTTATGAATCTGCGAGTGTTTTACGAGAGTAAACCCCTTCAAGTGTCGCAAAATCTACAGAGAACAATATGCTTTTAATTTGTTGTAATTCTAATATAAGATTGAGTAATACGTACAATTCTGTTTAAATAAAGTTGCGGCGTATAAGGTTGGATTATGTGAATATTAAGATGTTTATATCTTTTCACAACAGAAACTCTAGATGAAAATGATAGATCAAAAACTAGTTAATACTAAAAAACCTAAAATTACTGAAAATTCTATCAAAAATAAAATCCACATGTAAATTAAAATAATCATTACAAATTTATAATTAACCAAACTGCAAAAATATGTTTCCTGAAAGAAACAGTTGCTTGTTACTGCACAGAAAATTTAAGTTGGTGCGCTCAAAGAGTAAAATCTCACCTACGCACTGTATCACAGTTCTATTTGATGTGATACGTGGTTTTTTTATAACAACATAAGGATTTCATTTGTTAGAAATTAAGAACAACTTAGGAACATGTTCGGCCTACACGTATCTTACATCGAAGAACATTGATCAAGAAATCCAACAAACTCTCAAGAAATATTAGGACAATAGGTGCAAAATAATAAGAACGTGACAAGGCTTTTTCGAAGTTTGGTGTTCTTATAAAAAAACGTAAATACGCAAATATTACTGATATTTACTAAACAATGTATTTACAATGTCTGATATTTTGATCCACGAAATAGTTTTTAAAAATATACAAATCTCTAAAAATATAATATTATAATAATTGATCTATCGATGTCTCGATTCTTTTAAAAAAACAGGCTTTTGTTTCACCTGTATAACATCTAAATAAAAAAAAGCCAGATTTTTTTATTGTAGTTGCGGGAAGTTTAGAAATAAATTCTGGTGTGTGAGTCCAATGCTTGATCGTAAACAAGCAAAATTTAGGTGTGTGATTCCAATGCCTGATTGTAAACAAGCATACACATTTTTAGACAAACAATACTTGCTTCAGATTCCCTACCTACATTCTACTTCAAAAATTTACTGTCTGTATAAGAAAACACAAAAAGCTTACCCTTCATAATGCGACTCCACGGTAACGTGACGTAAGTCAAATGAGGACTTAAGGTTGGAATACTAGATTTTTTTCTATATTAAAAAAACATATGGACGTGAATCATAAGCATTAGATCCAGAGAAATATGTTCCACACACTTTAGTTTAGGGTTTTTAAAATGTGTAGAAAATACCTATTTTTTTTGCTAACATTGACGAAGTTGAAAGATATGTTACTGATGCAGAAATCAATACTAAGAAAATAATTTCAAACAAAAAAATGGAGGGGAAAATCGATCTATTTATACCTAAGTCAAATTTTCTTTGCTTCTCAACTTAATTACAATATTCTCAAACGTGTAAATCTCAGCTATCTCATATAGCTAGACAGTACCTAATTTGGCATACATAGAATGAATAGATCTTACTTTTGTTGAAACCATTTCACTGTGTTTGACCATAGTTTTGCTGCGCCTGAAAAAAAATTATGGGCATTAGTAAGAAACTTTGATCCATCTTGCCACATCAACTACTCTTTTTTTTATTAATAATTGATTTTTTTGCACATCGTCTCAAACATCACCCTCTAAAAATTGATTTATAATTGTTTATTCGGGTAAGTTCATATAATATCCTTTATCACTCATTCGCCCTGGGTAAATTGTTTATCACTCATTCACCCTGGGTTAATTGTTTAACAATTGTTTAAAATTTTGGAAATTTATAAAGCAAATGTTTAAGTTTGGCATTGTTTATAAAAGAAGATGTAACCGACACACTTAATCACCTTACCTTCATTTGGGGAATTTCTATCACACTTCGGACATCTATCTGGGTGAGTAGTTGTTGGAACGTAAATTTGAGCATTTTCTTCGATTTGACAATTACATGAGCTAGAACAGAACAGCAGTAAGAAGAATTGATTTTGCTAAACTTCCGAAACAATATAGGGCAGTTTTCAAATGCAAATACTCCTGAAAAAGTGCAGGTTATAATATCCACTATGTCAGAATCCTGTCTGGCCACTCTTAGGGTGATAAAAAACACGTACTAACATTTATACAAGGGTTGCTTTGGATTGTTTTTAAAGTGAAGATTCAGGTTGTCTTTAAAATTGTGTTGAAATTTCAATTTCTTTTAATTGACAAGATCACATTTTGACCGTCTTTTGTAACGTTTTGCAAATTCGGTAATTTGTTTTATTCTCTCTTGACTTGGGGAACAGTCTGACAGCACTAGTATGTGAACATTCACTGTGGAAAGAGAAAAAACAAATGTATAATTACCTTGCTTTATTCTCAGAGAGAGAACGATGTCTATTAATAGTATTGTGTTCAACTAAGTCATCCCTACAAAGACCAACTCTCATTTCTGCATAACCCTTGCCATGTGGTCCACGCATGCGTATATACTCAAAATGTTCATTAACACCCGTCATCCAACTGAGAGACATTTTTTGTGAAATCTTAGTCCCTAGAGATGTCTAAAAAAGAATTAAATACAAACAAACTCTCCACTATAATTGACTGAAGAACTATCCGCTACAGCTTTTGAAGTAACTTCTTGCTTTGGTTTCTAAAGTAACTATCTTATTCCAGGAAATTACCTGGGTACAAAATTAACTATCATGATATTAACATAAAGGAGAATAATAGGTTATTGCCTATAACAACTTAAAAAAAAGAATTTAATAAACACGATTTAGCTTTTTACAATAGCTTATGAAAACTCTCCAGCACAGTGTTTAAAACAACACCAGTTTTTAAACCTATACCTTAGCATCGTATACTGTCAGAAGAGCTTCATGTTTAACCGAACCCAAGAAAACCACAGCATGGCCTTTGTTTCCCTAAAATATAAGTAAAATTACATGGAACTGTATCTTGGATGGTTTTCAAGTGTATAAATAATGATAGAAACAATGTTCTGCTAACCTTGTATCTAGCTGTTAACTCAACACAGACTATTTCATTCTCTTGAACAGACAACGACTCAAACACCTAACAATAAAATTCAAAAAATTACCATAAATACCATAGGGGAAAAAATTCAAGTACAATTCAAGCAAGAAGTGGCCTTGTACTTAAAACTTACTCATTTATAAAAGTTTCAAAGAAAGGAATGTATATGCTATAACGGTTGCCAAGAAAAAAATTTCAAATTTCTAAAAAGTCATGTAATAATGGTATTGAAACAAAAAATTTGCTAATTTCTTTCAGGCAATTCTTTGACATATGGAAGCATTGACAAAGTACACAGAATAGTTATTAAAGAAAGAAAGGAAAAGTCAAGTATTAGTCTTCTTGTTCTTATAAGGGAATAAGGCATGAATGCAAGTACATAAAAACCTAAATTTAAAACATAAAATAATAGATATAAATAGAATATGTGATAAATAAATTTACCTCGTCATAACTGTCTATGATAAAAAATATGTTTGGGTATGATAAGTCTGAACTTTCACCCTTACTGTCCATTCTAAAACAAATATAAATATAGATGTTGTTGATGGTAGAAACATCATAAAGAATAGCATGTAGCATTATAGCATCTTTGGCATCAAAATAGCATTTCAAGTAAAATTATTTTTTGATTGAAACAACCAACCTTCTCATATGATGTGAAGCGTGGACATTCTAAAAATGTATTGACAAATGTTATGCCATGTTCTGGAAATTAATCTTGACTGGAACTTATTTCCATATTTTTCAGGAATTTCGCAGAAAAATCTGTGAAAGTGATGAAATTGAATTCTCTTAAGATAATTCAGAGTATTGTTGTCACTAGAACTGCACTACTAAGAAGAATGTATACATGAAATTTTTTATCAGGGATTTGTAATAAATGAAAAATTTAGATTTTTTCTAGACTTTTTTGCCCTCAAGGTTTGAGTTGAACAAAAAACGATGTTGTCTAAGCTCCATATGATCACGTTTTGATGACTTTAGAACAAAACACAGTCATTGTTTATATACGATCGTGTTTTGATAATTTTAGAACAAAATACAGCATTTTTTAAGCTCTATATAATCACGTGTGATGGTTGTAGATCAAAATACAGCATTGTTTGCATTCGCGATCTGTTGATTTGAACGCTGAAAATTATGTATATACTTCATAAAAAACTTTTGTTTTAAAATAAATAATAAAAAATAGAAATGGTTAATTTAACCACTGGCAAGAAAACAACCAACAAGAGATGTGAAACTGTTTTATACTATATCTCAGTGAAGCTTCATATTTCCATATTGATTGGTTATGTTAAGAGTTTTTGGTATCCAAACGCTACTGTACAGCCACGCTCTTGATAAATAGTTTTTTATTGTTGCTTAAATTTTAGGAGCGTCTTTTCACTTAAAAGGGGAACATTTGACAGTTCGTTTTTGTGACAGTCCAATATAAATTTTCAACAATCCGTTACCCTTTGACCAGTCTTGTCAATGACAGAAAGACTACGCATTGAACAAAATGCGGTGTCAAGTGATTTTCAATTCTTCAATTAGTTTTCCTACAAAAAATGTAGCCATGTTCTATTGTTATTACGCGTGCAATTAAGACTTTAAAATAGCACATCTAATTCTTTCTAAGGCAAGTGTGACCACACATGGTAGAATGACAAAATTGTAACACATGATCTTAAATAAACTAATCACCAACCAGTGTTTTCTTGCTTAAAACTTTTAAATCTTGATTGTGTAACCGAGCACAAATTGCACAAGTTAATTTGTAGTCAAGATCATGCATTATCATGTTCAAATAAACACTTTCTTCCCAGTTGATGTGTGGATCACCAAGACTGTACGAGATAATGAAAAGAAAATGGACTCACTCTCACAATATGTAATTGAGTATGTGTGGATAAAATAAAGTTTTAGGAAGTCTGCCAAGAACTCAGAGCACCTACCCAGGAAGAGACTTGCTTGTTTTTCTAAAGACCTTCACCTAAAAATAAGGTATAGCAAAAAAATTAAAACTTTTGCATACAAAGAAGAGTCAATCAAATTTTTTTATTTTCTCACTGAAGTCAAGAGCCACTACAGAGCTATATATCTGTAGAATGTTTGCTTTTTTTGCGGAGCCATGGTTTAGATTGGGAGTTCCAGAGTCTTTAATGCTCATTTTAGGCTATGCATACCCCATTAGGGCCCACTCGCTACCAGAAAACTCCCTGCAACACTTAACATCCTAAACAGTGTTCCATCCAATTTCCCTAACATTGCTTTGGTTAACCCAGGGCTATGGTAAAATTTACTCGCCTATACTGAATCAGCATCAAGGTGCCACAAAATCTCAAACTAACTGACATATTCTGTAATAACCACTTACTTCTTGCCCCTGTTCTCCAGGTTTATTTTGAACGTAAAACAACATATCATCATCTTCCTGATGTGATTTAGAATTAGTTTTTTCAGTGAGATTCTCTTCATCTTGAATAATGTCCATGTAAAATGTTCCATAAAGTTGAGGCCAAATCGATTCCTTAGCTAATAGGACAAATCCATCTATAAAATAAAAAATTTACCATTTGTACAAAAAAACTTATAGTTAATGAAAAACTAATGAAAGTATGCAATTAACTACATTAGTAGCATCTCTTATAATAATAAGGAGACTGTCTCTGTCCGTAACAGGCAAAGTAGACGTGTTCATTGGTTAATTATCCAGACGTTACGGCAGTACGTCAATGCACATAAACTGATGTCAATAACTTTTTTTAAATTAGCAAAGCCACTGCATTGCACTTTTATGTAAGAGGCTAAATGACTTAGAAACTGATAAAAAATCAATGGTTAATGAGCCACAATTTTACTCTATAAATAAAAATACAAAAGAGATATAACCCATATTAAAGGTTTTTGTACCACGGTTGTTTTGAGATTTCATGTATATTAATTCATAATGGCAGACCTTACATATTACACAGAAAAGTGAAACTATTATTGAAAATTCTTGCCTAATAAATGAGGCAAAGATAAAATAAGATTGTAAGTAAAATTATTATATACATTTTGAAAACTTGTCCAAGGGAAACGATTTATCGTTACTGTCTTTATTGCTTCGTGAAAACAATCGTTTTTGCCAATTTTTCAGGCCTGATTATCTCCTTAACTGTTGGTTGAAAGCACATGGTTGAATGATCCTAAAAAACGATCAAAATAATGTATAGGAGATACATTATTTTGGTCGGTTTCAAGATCTTTCCAATAGGTGCAATTTTTGGTGTATTGACGAGTCATTGATGAAGTTAACAAAATTCTAATTACATGATTTTTCAGTCGTTCTTTCACCAAGGTGGAAAAGCTTAACGACTGGGTTTAACTAATTTGTGCTAGAATCAGATAGAAGTCAATTTAGTATAATGAAGCTAAACTGCAAGTTTTGCTCATGTTAATTGTGGTGACAGAATTACAGTTCTTTAGTATCGTGGTTAATTGAACATGTCATGTAGAGCCTGGCACAGTGGGGGTGGTTTCTACCTATAGACCTAATCTTAAAGATTGCCAGGGTTATTAGTCTCACTTGCCTGTAAAGGAACTAGACCCTACCCAGGTCTTGATTATTAATGGTTACATATAAGAACCCAACATCCCACACTGAACAAGTTCTTCAGATGTACCTTACAGCTTACAGTTACCCACCCTCCCACCCTTTTATAAATTGATTTTCTTCACCTATTTCTTTTTTATTTTATGTCATCAACATGACCACTAATGGTGGATGAGATACCAATTTAATTGATCATCGTGGTGCAATGGACTCTAGTCGAAATCGAAATATCATAAACGTCTCCAATGCAACTAAAGACAACCGCATCACAACTTTTATGTGAGCACGCAGCACAACATAACCAGACAAATTGCTTCTGCCTCAAGGTTTCCCTGACATTTCTTTTGGCTCATGTTATGTCAGGGTTTTAGAAAGAACAAGTCTGTAGGGAGCCATTAATTTAATTGGTGGGTGTGTTGGGCCTCCTTCGTCAGCCGTTTAGGCAAGTAATGTGTTGATAAAAATCATTGTAGAATAAGAACACCAGTAATTAGCATGTGCCTGACGCTCAGGACATGTCGATGCGCCTGACGCTCAGGGCATCTCATCTGTCTCATGCACCTGACGCTCAGTGCATGAAAACGCCTATAACGCATATCATGACGCTTAGGTTATGCATTATATATTTGTGCATATGACGAAGCTCAAAGGAGGCACCTTCATTCCTACCCATTCCCCAAAAATTTCCATAAATAGTATATGCATACTGAATGTGTTGTATCTACTCATTCCAACAGAAGTACATTGTTTCTATCAATTTGTGTAATTATTCTGGAACCCAAAGCAATTAAGTTAATGATAAGTTGACTTCTATCTGACTTAATGAGTTAGTTTGCATATAAAATAGAGCAAAATAAAAAGACTTTTTCAGAGTGAGTTCCAGAGTGAATACACACCCAAGAATTTTAGTAGGGTTCTCAAATTCAGCTTTTCAATTAATATACTTATATGGAAAAAGCACAATTTAAATGTACATTAACCTATAGAAAGTTAATTGCTGAAAAACACACTTTTAAAGAAGTCTAAGATGGCCTGTTGTGTTATCATAAGTGACTGGCAACCAAGTGTAACAGTCAATTGTTTTAAGGGCAAGGGTGATGCCCTAGAAAGAGGTATAATTATAGAGTGTTCAAAAGTGATTGATGAGATATATACTAAGAGAATTGTGCAGGTTTGTCTTTATAGCGCATGCGAACACACTTGCACACCTCCACACACGCCTAAGAAATAATTGGGTGTTGTTTTCTTGTCTTAATTGCACGTCATTGCACGTTAATTGCAATTTGTGCAAGCCCAACCTTTATTTGACAACTGTTTTTTTTTAAAGTGTGGCACTACAGATGTAATTTATTTGGACAGCTTAAGGAAAAGTATTTAGTAAAGAGAAAGAATCTCTATTTTGCCTTTATATATTTGGAGTAAGCTTTCATCAGAGAGCCACATAAAGTTAGTTTTGTGGGCAATGAGAAATTAAGTGTGAATGAGTGGATAGTTAAGATGTTCCCGTCTATATGTATAGCAATGGTAGGAGTTGTGTTAGCATTAACAATTCATGCTGGTGTATATCAAGGTGCTGTGCTTTTTTCTTGATGGAGTTCAGAACAGAATTAGTTTGAAAAATTGAAAGAGTAAATCTTATCTACACCCAGTTAGCTAGTTCTAAAGATGATCAGGGTAAATAATTTCCTTGTTATTTTTGCCAAGTTGCCAGAAGTGATGGTATATAATCAAAAACAAGAGGGTGCCGATAAGCCGCAAACGCCCGCATATATACGGGCGAGTTCGGGCGACTTTTCGAATAAAATTGGCGTTTGCCCCCCAAAATCGCCCGCACTTTCCCGAAATCGCCCGGAACATTCCCGAAATGCAATTCCTTGTAACAAACCATACCACATAGTAAGTTTATTTTAATTTTTATAGTTTTTTTGAATCACATTAGTGTCTGGTTTTTTTCTTTTTCGGGCATTATTCGGGCCTATGCGGGTTTTTTCGGGCGAATCCTTAAATTTTTTTCAAAACGCTGAACTCGCCCGAAAACGCCCGCACTTTTTACGGCGTATGCGGCTTATCCGAACCCTCGTTCAAAACCATGGTTTGGTTGCGAGAGTGGGGCCCCTAGAATGCCAGATGTTTTATTTTGACTAATTTTAAGGATGAAAGCAACATTTTAGGAATACAGGAACAGCAAAATTGATTGGTAAAATTTCTTAATTTTCTAACAAGCTGGACAGGATGGTCCAGGGCACAAACTGAGAAAAAAACTAGCTAGCTATATACAATAATATTCATGAAAATAAAATAAATAATAATAATAATAATAATAAATATTTTAAGTGGCTAGGCCAGAAAGTTAAAAAAAAACCATACTTATAGTGGATTGTTTCCACTGGGGCCACTAAAAATACCTTGTTTAACCTAGCATCTGCAACTTTGTGCCTGCCACAGATGTTAAAAACTGTTGAAAATGTTATCAAATTAGACTCCCCATTTATTGCTGGGTAAAGTTCGTGGAGAGCGTTGTCTGAGCCACATTTATTACCTTCATCTTCTAATGTATTTCTTGGGCTTTCTTTCTGTTTATCCATTAGAGTTTCTAATGCTGCCATTAAGGTTTTGCTTTCACTTTTAGCCATCTTTTCCTCAGTTTGCACGTTCTGTGTGTGTGACATTCGATTTTTCGTATTTCCTCTGTTTCTTGCGCCATGGCGCGTATGAGTTTATCATATTTTGGGCGTTTGAGGCGTCTTGATGGGAGCATCCTCGTCCTCAGGGTCTCTTGGCCCCTGAGCCGTTATTACGGCGCAGCAAAGCCTCGTCCCTAGGGTATCTTGTATAAAGGCAGCAGGTTTCCACTCCAACGAATGCGGTCGAATCGATCGACGTAAATAGAACCGAACTAAAAATGGAAAAATTGCATAATCTTCGCCAATCGCCGTCGACCTGGCGGTCGAATTCTTTTTTTTTTAGGTTATAGGTATATTTCGCCGGTATATAAATGTATCTCATATTACAGACCTTGATAAAACAGAAGTTGAAGTAGACGTTTATCAAAGTTTTGCAAATAGTATTGTTCCGATTTTGAAAAGTATCAAAGAAAAAAAATAGGCAAGCAAAAATTGAAATTTAACAAATTTCGATAAAGAATAAATGTGATGAAGGTTGCAGCAAAATGTAAACTTTTTTTATTGGTGTATCTTTCAAGATCACTAAATATTTGCGCTAGTCTCCGTTTGTAAATTAATTCTCAAGGAAAATATTGCTTGAGTTGAAACCTGCCTTAAGCGTTAAAGATGGCGTACGTAAAATAAAAGCGATAAATGGAAGAACGAATAAAGTTTTTATTATTGTCAAAGAAAGCCGGATTGCGATGAAGTAACATCTATGATAATGTTGCTGTTGATCTTTGTAAATCAATTGCTAATGTTTCTAAGCATGACTTCGACATGCCTTGACGACTTCGACAGTACTGCACCACCTATAAGATGCCGATTGATACGCTTAGCGAAAAAAAGCCAGGCGTTCGTTCTATAGGAATAGGGAAAGTTCTTAGACGAATTATAGGTAAAGCCATTATGTCCATATTGTGAGAAGATATCCTTGGCACATCTAGTAATCTACAACTATGCTGAACATAAGGCAGGTTGCAAAATTGTCATTCACGCGATCGACATAGCAGAGATAACTCATGGCATCTTACAGATCGATGTAAACAGCGCATTCAACTCTATCAACAGAAAAGTTGTTTTTCCAATGTGCATGCAAATACTATGTCTACAGCCTGCAACATTCGTTCCTGTTATGACAAACTGTCACGTCTTCCGGAACTGGACAGAAAAGAAATAACGTTGCCTAAAGCCCAAGAAATACGTTTTTTGTCCAAAATTGCGAAAGTCTATCCTGAATTTACAAATGCAGTCTTATCCATAGTTTACAACATAAGTTTACCTACATCATGAGAACAATTGGCAACATGTCATGTCTTTAAACCTCTTGAGCACACTATGGACAATTATTACCTGCCAGCTTCGTTTAAACGTTGAATTGCAATGACTTGGAGCGTAAATTGTTTTCACTTCAAGAAAGATTGAGAGGAATGGGTTCTTATTCCAGCAGAACTCTGCTTACTCGAGTATGAAAAGGCTCATTAATTCATTCTTGACATGGTAGACAAAGTTTGCATCCAGGTTGAACGATATGCAATAAGACTGCACATTGAGGAAAACAGAAGTTAACGCTACTTCAAAGGACTGGATGAAGTAAAAGAAGAGCTTAAATATGATGCCATTCGACTCACAGTTTTGAAGATCCTTGGAGAAAGGAGGTCATCGACGCTGCAAATTACAGCTAAATTTACGTTAAATAAAAAGGCTTTCCGTTTTTTTATTTACGATACGTGCTCAGATATTTACTAGTGCGATGTGTGTGCAACGAACCGTTTACTGTTAAGCATGCCCTAACATATCACAAATGTTTGTTTATGATAATACGCCATCACGAAATAAGAGGTTTTACAACTGATCTTCTTTTATAGCAATGCTCACGTAGAATCAAATCAAAGAATGTTTTTCTCTAAGTATAGTAACCACCTGAGTTTGCGTTTGCAAAAATTTTTTACTGCAGCAAATACAGCCAGCTCTGCGGTGTACCCGCGTTTCGAGAGTCCTGATACACGAGAGGGAAGGGTGTATGAGCACCCTCGCCATTTCCTTTACCCCTTTATAGTGAAGACTTTACCCTTGTTCACATTTTAACGACTGTTTGCACTGTACATACACGCTAACTCAGTCGTTAGCCTAGTTTTCTATTCATCCAGATTACCCCTAGGTGCACGTGTTTCACGTCTCCGGCACGGTCCCTCTGCCTGGCTTTATATTTGCTACTCAAAAACTGTACATTACGTCACTTAACCGACGCGCATTGGTGCTCTCAACCAATTAAATCTCACCTACCAATTATATTTACCCATAAAATCACGTGACTTTAGCAAGCCCTTGTTTCTTAGGTCATCCCTTTACCCACACAGCATTTTTTCTCTACATACGATACTTCGAATCCTCCACTGGAGAGTAGGGACACCCAATCGAAAAACATGCTTCAAAGTGAAACCACCTTAGTTAGTCAAAATTCTTCCCTCCAAAGTGTATCGTGTTGACATCAGTTTGTTGTTGCGGTTTGTAAGCTGAGTTAATTTCAGCTGCTTTTTGTGTTGTTCTACCCTAAAAAAATTAATCAACATTTCTGACAAACTGGTCCCCAGCCTCTAAAAAGAAGAGACAAAAGGCGCTGGGGCGTGTTTGCTTTTTTGAATATAAAATTTAATTTTTGCGAGAACTAATTTCCGCGATGTTGGCGAATTTTGCGAAAAAAAAGAGTTTGATGACATTTTGTTTCTCAATCTATACCGTCTATACCGGATGTTATGTTAAATAGAGACTACTAAACTTGATATTCACATTTATATTAAAAATAGTCTAAATCGTTTTTCAAGTTGAAAAAAAATACCAAATTTCGCAAAAAATTATTTTAGCGAATTTTGCGAATAGTAACGAATTTCCTTATAATTTTCGCGAGAATTAATTTCCTTAAGTTATTTCTACAAATCTATCTCAATGAATTGCCCAATCGTGGGGTTGCTTTTAATCCAATTGGAGTAAAAAACAGAATACCTCCTCGTTAAATAGAAGTTTGGTGCGAAAGTAATAGAATTGGACTTACCGAAGCATAGTGAAAGAAGAAAGTTTTCTCTTTAACTACTTTTCTTAGTTTGAAAAATCTTTATGCTTTATTTTTGGAAGAAGAAATAATGTTTAAATGTATAAATTTTATAGTGGTATTTATTTCAGACGAGAGAATAACTGCACCGATCAAGTGTGAGATCTTAGATCTTATTGCAACCTCGTCCCTAGGAACCCTTTTCGCTTTTTTATAATGGGGACGCCCGTCGCGCCGGGGACGAGGTTGATCGTAATGTAAACAGTTTAGACCCCAGTCCTCAAAAATGTAAAGAAACATGAGGAGAGACTACATTTAATTTAACTAAATTGAAAAGGAACAAAAATTAATGTTTATCACAATTATTCTTAGAAAAAAAACAGAATAGTGTCTACTTTTTCAAACATTTACGCACTCCACCGTCTGTCTGTAACTTCTCAGTGTCACACATACCGTTCGTTGTACACAACTGCGCCTTCTTACACACGCTGCGTGGTGTGCGTTGGTTGGCTCTTTTAAAACATCTTTCCTCGCAGTACATTTTTTCATGCTTCGGTGCATTCATACTGAAAATTAAAATGTGCTCAAAAGACCATTATTTCGTGTTAAAAATTATAATGAGAAGGTTCATATTTCTGTTTATTTATATATTTTTATCAATCAATTCTGTTGCAAATGGTGGAAAGTTAGAGAGATTAAGAAACGCTTTAAATTCGTCAGTTTTTGATGCGTGGACGTTTAAATCAAAATTTGGTAGTTTTGAAACATTGAAATTAGACAAAGCGAGTATACAAGCTGGTATAATTCAAGATGGTGACCGTAACAGCGAAGCACTGCAAAGACTTTTAACAAAAGTGATGAAAGGAGAGAGCATTACTATGTATGTTTTCGGTGGGTCAAGCACCAAAGGTGCAGATCTTGGTTGTAACAATCGACAGAGCACTTTCCATTATGCTTTGCTAACTTGGTGGAATAAAGTTATTGGACCAGCTACTGGAAGTTACATGAAACGTAAAGTAATAGCCGTAGGGGGAGTGGGCTCTACATTTTTTGGCCATTGCTGGGAGGAATACATAGTCACAGCAAAAGAGACAATTGATATTCTACTATGGGAATTTTTTATTAACGATCCTGATAGCGAAGATTATGGAAAAGGAGTGGAAAAATTTATTCGCTCTGTGCTTTTGTATGACACACATCCAGCTTTGATCTTTATAAAGTTTTTCCCTGTTCAAACTTTTCCAAACGGAGAAGGGGAGATATTCGCTTGCGCAAAACATGAATACAAAAGCCAAGTTTTGTCAACTCTTTCGAAGTATTATAAATTTTCCGACATTTCTTTGCTATCAGCCATATGTCAGTACATACGTTCTAACGGAATTGCTCACACAATTGCACCTTCTGATATGTTTATAAATAAACATCCATCTCATTTAGCGCATGCGCAAATGGGTTATTTATTAATATCTTATCTACGACAAACATTGTTCCCTATGTTAATGAAAGTGTATTCAAGAAAACATGTCAAGCAAGATGAAACAGATGCTTCAAGCCTTACAAATTTTCAGCTTCCAAACGCTTTGTATAATGCTTCAGATGTTCGTTCCATTTGTTGGAATGCTGTTTTTCCGGACGATCGATTTATGTTGGATCATAGTCTATATCAGTTAACAATAAATTATAGAAACGGCTTTGTTGTTTTCCGAACTCCAAAGTGGAAAACGAATTGTGCTGTTCGTCGAGATGTTAGAGGTGGCTTTTTAACGGAATGGCCTCAAAAATATATTTCCATAACATTTCAAGTTCAAGGAAGCACACCTAAAAATGTTTACGTAGCTATTTCTCATGTACAAGCCGGTGGATGGACTTCTTTTACAGTAAAAGATAATTTTGCGAATGAAAAAACAACCCTAATAAATTGCTCACGATTAAAACATCAAGCTATGGATGTGAACTTTATAGGCACCTACGATGGAGGGACGAAAGAACTTATAATCAAAACGATAAATGGAGGGTGTGAGCTAAGTGCAATTATAGTCGAATAGTAACTTCTCAGTTTGATGTATGACTTCTGCATATAGATAGACTTTGTATATTTATTTGTATCTGTTTTATATTTCAGATTTTTCCCCTTCTCTTATAATTTCCTCTATTCTTTGTTGTGGAACGTTGGAAGGTGGGTGAATTTACCGCTACGTTATTATTGCTTCTATATAGAAGAACCAAGTGATATCCGATATCCTAGGTGATACCTGGGACCCGATACCCGATACTCTACGACACTCGAGACCCAAGACCTTCATAACAATACCGGACAGCCTAGTTTACAAACGATAGATAAACAATTTTCAAACTGACATTGTTAAGTGGGCAAAAACTTTAATTATTACCAGAAGGGGATGTGGAATAAGATTGTCTTGGCGGAAAATTTTCCAAAATATAATTGTGCGGTGGAGACTTGAGAGTGCACTTGTTGCACAATCTCCTTCCCAGGGCTCTTTTTTACTTCTGATATATGGCTAGTACGTTTGCGCCACACCATGAAAGCATCCCCAGAGCTTCTGTTTAGTAATGGAGGAATGTTCCGATTATGTATTTGAACTTTTACTGCTTCAAAAGTATAGCATCATCACACGTAATTTTTATGAATAGTTTAATAGATTTAAGTACCGTTAATGAATGGAAGTAATTACAGCAGGAGAGTATATCAACTTTCCGCTTAAGATAGGGAAAAATTAAGATATCAGGTCCCAAGTAACACCTACCTAGGTGTTACTTGGGACCTACCTATCAAATCTAGCTTTTCTCATGCTTTTGTTTGTAGTTTTTTTTTGCTTTAATTTCCATATGTGATCTTATATGTCAAGTTATCAAAGATTAAACAACAGGACCGGACTTAGGATTTTTTGTCTAATGTAAAATAGCCTCAAAGATGTTTAATTGCTTGTCAGGGCGATCAAAAACACCTGTTTATATTTCTTTTATTGTCTCTCTCACTTCACTGGAAGCTCTGCCAGCAACTAGCTAGATGCACTTTGGAATTTCCAACAAAAAAACTTACGATTTAAAATTACGATACATATATTGCAAAAAAATGTAAACAAACGTATAACAATCAAGTTTAAAAGTTTGCTACGACTAGACTACGCTCCTCTTTAATGAAGGCAACAAAAGTCACTTTGTTTTGAAGCCTACGCGATTTTCACCTGCATGTTAGTCCTGGATTGTTGTGCCGTACAGTTTGCATTTTACACCAGGTGTCTACACCAGAAAGATAGACCAGAAAAATTCTTGCCAAGCCAGATAGGCAGCTTACATCAGCACAAACTGGTGTAAATAGGAAACCGGCACTGACACGGAAAATCAAATATTTTGCAGGACAAAAAAACGCGATGTGTATTTTCTTAAATAAATGAGACTGTCGAACCCGCGCGTGGAGAGTGGGGAATCCGAAAACCAGTTTTACACGCCGAGAGCGTTATCCTGCTTTGTTCAGACTTCGGGTGTAAAAATAAAAGAAAACAGGCTCACAAAGACACATCTTAACTTTTTGGAGAAAAAATTTTACTGGTGTAGTTACAACAGTACACCAAAGCTAAGTCCTGTACAATGATTACAATAACAAAAAATATAGAGGAAAAAAAATTCTACAGATATCTTTAAAAATATTCCAACAAAATGTCAACAAAGGAGGTTGGTTTTTAAAAAACAAATATTGGATTAAGTTGTTAGTAACTATTGGTTGAATCTGTCTTCCATCACTAACCGCTTTATTGATATTGGCGTGTTAAATGTTATTCGACCCTTTGCTTTTTAATTTTTGAAACCCAGCGTGGAGAAGCGCTTGGTCACGCGAGATTGTAAGTATTTGAAACGACGTTTAATTAGTGACGGTGTAAAAGAATTCGGCCTTATTTGCCGTTAATTTTCATGCCGCGTCGTTTAGAGCTAAAAAGGTTAAAAATGGGGTCGGTGTGATCTAAGGTGCGGATTAAAAAAAACAAGGCAGTTGATCGGCTGCGCAGAAATGTTGTTGGTCATTAAAATAGAGGGAGACATCAACACTACTGTTGAAATTATTTTATTTTCATAAAAATCAGTATGATATTTTATATCCATATATGTACACACTGTGCTACGCGACCTAAAACTTCTAAACATAACCAATGTTAGCTTTTATAACAACAACTTTGTAGTAAGTGTAACCATAGTATTAAGAAAGAGAACTTAAAGAGACGTCTGTGATCACACCGTCCGGATTTAAAATTGCACTTTCCCCCGCGTTGATTTTACTTGAAAGTGGCTATTAAAATTTCATGAATGTGAAAATGATGTGACTATTCTATTTACTCGAGGGAAGGAAGCGTGCTAAGAAAATTAAATGTATATATATAAAATATTCCGAGCAGACTGATAAAAAGCCAGGTTTTATTGTTAAAAAAGTTAACAATTTTCCATCAAATAAATACGTCCATTTTTTAATGCTTTCAAAATTAAAAATTCATTTATAGTACCTTGAACGATTGTTTTGTTCTTTTAAACAATATCTTTTAGCTCCTTTTAAAAGAGAATTAGCTTTGTGCTCTCTTTCTATGTAGCACCAACTTTGTTTCGTGTTTTGGAGAACGATCGCCACATTGTCGCATACAGTGGCTTTCTGAGCGAGTATTTTATAATTGCGATATTACATCCCGTCACAAGCCTGTTTCAAAGCGAACTTTAGTCAACGAATCTGATTTCTTTAGTTTTGTTATACCATCTGGACCGACATTAAGTCGAACATCTGGTGAAGATGTAGTTATCACCATACTGGTAGTGGGGCTATAATTTGCTATTAAAGGTTTTATGGGATTATCGTTGATATCATCGTCTTTCGCATCGTCCCTTTCTTTGTTTAACGAGCTATCACTGTCTCCATGGTTACGCCATATCACATGAAGACCGTTTATACCGTTATCTTGATCGGAATAAGGAATTTCTTTCTCTTCTTCGTTTTTCTCGTGTGTTTCTAGCAGAAGTTCGTTTTCACTTCGTAGTTTTTGCTCAGCTTCTTTCTTCTCCTTTTCTTTTTTACTTGCTTCAGCAGCACGTAGTTCATTCTCACTAAAACAACAAAAAACATGAAATAATGAAAATCATTCTTTTTAACATAGCGAAAACAAAATTCGTGATGTGAATGACAAGAGCTGGGGTTATTTGCAATTAAAATTTCAAAACCTATAGTTTACTGCTTTCAGAGGTAAATAAAGACGTTCCAGGATGCAAAAATATACACTAAAGAACAGACTACATCATTACCCATGGTACCTACGTCACAAATTCCCAACAACTCCCCCTGATCAATTTATATAATTATACGATATATATGCATAAGAAAGTTCATATACGCACGCACCAATTCGAGCATACATAGCGATTAATAATGCAGCAATCACCCACAGGGGTGGGAGATGGTCACAGAGATAATTTTTACGGTAACTGTACACTTTTGCATCCAAGAGTTTTTAAAATTTCATTTTCCGTACTTGTCTTGAATACCTTAAATTATGACTTTTTTTATTTTTTAAAAATGGTCACCCAGGTCAACGTTTCTTTTAGAGTGAGATTAACAAGGTTAAAATAGACTTACCGATGATAAAAGTAATTAAAATTTGACACAATGACAGGCACTGGTAAAGCAATAGTTAGAACGCCAGAAATTGCGCATAAACTACCAACTATCTTTCCCCAAGCGGTTACAGGCTTCATATCACCATATCCTACAGTTGTCATGGTTACAACAGCCCACCAAAATGCATCAGGGATGCTCTCAAACGTTTTCTTTTCTCCACCTTCAGCATAATACACGGCTGACGAGAAAAGAATGACGCCTATTAGCAGAAAGAAAATTAGCAAACCAAGTTCTCTTAAACTAGCTCTTAACGTATGTCCCAATATTTGCAAGCCACGTGAATGTCTCGAAAGCTTGAATATTCTAAAAACGCGAACAAGACGTATGACACGAAGAACTCCCAGCGATGACACGTTGGATGACTCCATTGGTAGTGTGATATAGTATGGTATAATCGCGATCACATCAATCAAGTTCAGGAAAGATCGCACGAATTTTAATTTTTCTGGTGACGATAGAAAACGCATAATATATTCAAACGTGAACCACACAATACACGCTGATTCGATTCCAAACCAAGGCATGGCCTTTTCGTCTTGGACTTCTCGTTTTAAACAAGACTTTGTTTTATTTGTGTAAGTACAATTGTATTCCTCATATCTGAATTGAGGTAGAGTCTCGATACAAAACGTTACTATTGAAATTGTGATTATACAAACAGAAATGACGGCAACAACACGCGCCATCAACGACGTGTCTGGATACTCAAATAATTCCCATATTTTGCGCTGCCACTTTCCCTCGGGAAGGATAGGCTCTTCTTCTTCTATGTAGCCTTCCTCTCTCTCCACGCGCTGCAAAATGTCGTCTCCAAGTTCGTAAAATCTTATCTCGTCCGCAAATACATCCATCGGTACATTAGGCGGTCGTAGTAATTTCCCACCGGACTGGTAGTAAAATAAGATGGCATCAAAAGCCGGTCGATTCCGATCAAAGAAATATTCATTCCGAATTTCGTCATAATAAGCCGCCCTCTTTCTCTGATTACCTAATAATGAATCGGGATATTGCTCCAGTGTTTCCGATAATGTCTCAAATTTTAGTCCTGACACATTTACAACAACTCTGTCGTACGATACGTCCATACTAGATGTGTCAGCTGCTGTGGGAGTGTTAAGGGGTCCATTACGATGTTCTTTACTGTTCCGGCCAGTTAAATTTAAACTCTCCATGTCGAAGCCACTGGTTCTCCTCCATTGACGTTCTAAATATGATAATAGAATATAAAACTAAAACAAAAAATACAGCAATGTTAGAGAGTGTAGCCAGGTTAGACTTAGCAAACTTCATTCGCAAAAGAAATATATTATTCACGTAATCAGAATTTCGAAGAAATCACTCCGATCAGTAAACTTTATAGATCGTTTTTCTTTATATCGTTTGGTTTCTTTTACGATAAAAACATACGATAAGCTAATGTTTCTTTGCACTCATAAAACAATTGGTAAAGATATTAAAATATATTTTTCTATAGCGTGCATCAACTCCATCACTTACACAAACCATGAACAGAGAAACACCTATTTCTGAAAATAATTCTTTTTTATTTCGTTCTCTTTACAACTTCGCGCTAAAGAGTTCCACCGGGTTTTCTTTTAACGAAAGAGAAATATTTTTTTGAGATAATAACAGACGAGTTTTTTGAGAGGCAAATTTCTTATATTAACTGTTGTAAATAATTCATAGGAAGAAAAGATGGCTTTTAATGAATAATGAAAAAGATGAGGTTGGGGAAGAGAAAGATTGTTTGTTAGTTAGAGAGGGAGAGGCGAATATATATCAGTTAACGGGCAATAATAATTTCAAAGAAATCATCTGAATTATCGTTGAATAAGTCTTTAAACAAAGCCAACAAAACCTGTCAATTTGTGTTTGATGAAAAAAGGTGAAGTTTACGAGCACCACTCTCTATTTACATAAATATATTATCGTTATATTTCTGATTCTGATTATTGTTATTGTTATTAGCTCTATTTTTTTTCTATTGTTAATTAAACTTTATATTAGTCATTTATTTTATGTATAATTGCTGCAACACTATTTTTATTTGCTATTTTTTTTTATTAAATCCTTTCATAAATGAGTTGATTGTTGTTTATTGTCGTTTTTGTTTGTTGTTGTTGTTTGTTTTTGTGGTTGTGTTGTTGTTGTGTCCTAATACAATAAATCGAAAATGCAAACTTCATTGTCGTCTAATCAAAGAAAACAAAATTGAAGCAAAACACAGCAGAAAAAAATAGGCTAAATGTCTGAAATGAAAATCGCAAGTGTATACAAAACAAAACAAAAACAATTATTGTGTCTTAGTAGATAAGCAAGTAAGAAGTGCAAAAAAAAAAGTTTTAAAAAAAGTTTTCTTGCTTCGAAATATGATTTACCTACCGTATTTAACTATTTTTCATTTCACCTTTTTTTTATAAAAGTCATTTTTATAAAAACTACAGAAAACTCGCAGTTCATTTTTTATAATAACCAACTCATAAGCCAGCTGTCGCAGACTACTGGAAAAACCTTTTTTTCTTTTTTTTATGAAGATTTCAATAATAAGATGTCCAAAACTCTTTACGAGGAACAAAACCAAAACATAAAATCCTTAAGTTAAATGAGAAAAAAAGAAAAATCGGAAAAAACGATCTTAAGATAGCTAAATCCTATACTTCTAAAAAATAGCTTTCAATATAAAAATCAACTCCGGAATAACCAACGCGAGACAATAAAGTTTTTGTCACCAACAAAGTTTTTTTTCTTTCATTTACAAAAAGATGAAAAAAAACTTTTTAAAAAATCTTCTTAATCAAGTTTTTTACCAATTATACAATTCAACATTCACACATTTCATCTGTTTTTTTTTCATGTTTTTGAACTCATAGTAAAGAAGTCGTTAATGCGAACCCTTTAGCGCTGAAAAATATAAAACAAAGACAGAGGGAGGAGCGCCAATTTTAACTTAAATAAAAACAGCACACGATAAAAACAAATATATACAAAATCGGGAAACCCGAAATTTAATCAGGTAAAAAATATGAATTTTAATCTAAATACTGCATAGCAAGCAAAAACATTTACAATTCTTATTTATCTCTCTCAGACATAAACATGACCTCGTTATTAGAGTCTTTTATCAAGGCAAACAAACTGGTGTACTGCAATGTTCGACCGTAACTTTCAGTTCGCAATTGAGGCACCTAACGAACAGAAATATTTACGAAATTAGGTAATTTGTTCTACCTTTTGCTAAGGAACTTAGGGATAAGAATTATAGTACCGCTGATGAGATGTTAGTACCGCAGATGATAACGTATCATCCGTGGTACTAACGTATCATTAGCGGTACTAACATCTCATCCGCGGTACCAACGTATCATCCGCGGCACTAACATCTCATCTGCGGTACTAACATATCATCCACGGTACTAACATATCACCCTAGTTACTAACATATCATTCGCGGTAGTAACGTATCACCTTATGTACTAACGTATCATCCGCGGTACTAACGTATCACCCGCGGTACTAACTTATCATCCGCGGTTCTAACATATGATCCGCCTTCCGTAATGTTATTATTGAATGCAGCATAGCATGATTGCATGAAGGAAGTTTTAACAAAAAGGATCGAATTAAGAAACATCACATCATTTTGAATATGCAATAAAATAAACTCTTATTTTGGTTCATAAGTGAGGAGAAAAAAGTTCTATGTTTACCAATGAGGAACGAATCACGCAGCAAAACTGTGACACTGCCTATCCTGTGAAAACGGAGATCCCCGATCAAATATTCAAAACATTCTTCTAAATTTTTCAGACAACTATTAATTATAAAATCTCTGGTTTTTACGTCTGCTTTTTTGAAAGTAAGTCATAACAGAGAATTTCTAGCTATTGTGAGAATACTTCAAACTCTAAAATGAAAGAGATGAAACATTCAACCAAAATATAACTGGATACCGTATAAGCTATACTGTTTTCACGATGGAATCCACTACGGCTTCAGAAATTTTATATAGCGTTGATGTAAAATAGACTGGGTCGTGTCAAGATTTACACAAAGAAAATGACATTTCTTAGTTTTTTTTGTAAATATATGCGTTTTTAATAACATGGTTTTCCTCACTGTAGTGACGTAGGGAGTGGAATTCCAACGATTATTTTGTCCCTATTAAGTCAAATTTATGAAGATGGCGGACAACTAAACACTTATTTTCAGTTCTCCTAAACATATTCATGTCTTGCAACACTTCACATAAACTTGAAAAATGACTTTTGACGATAGAGTTTAACCTACCTGTAGAGAGCTCTCCATCGTTGGTTATATTTCCAGTAGCTGCAGCAGCATACATATCCTCCCTACAAAAACAATAATTTGGAAATAAATGTCTTTAGCATTGTCACAATAAAGACGTTTATCACAATCCCTGTGAACACCTTTTATTATGAACCCTTAAAGGACAGGCTCCTCAAATTACTTGGTTAAAATCAAACAATAGCAATCCCACAGTTGGATCGCTATAACTTCTGAGGGCTAAGTTGTCATAATAAGAGAGAGGATGAATTGGCCTACCCAACGGTACCAAGCATAAACCTTCTAGCTCAAGTACTCAGCCACTATTTGCGACTCAAATATCAAAACGCTGAGTATTTGTTGACGAAGAGTTTTTTAAAAACGGGAAGTTCTTTAAAGTTTAAAAATTAGAATTGCAAAAATAAGTTATTTTCAAGTTAAAAAAAAATCACAAACATTAATTACAATTTTCCAGTCCTGCATAAAAAATGGTATGATAAAATTAAAAAACTGGGAGTAGGTGGTGTAAAAATGAAAGCTGGGGGAGAGTGACGCGTTCATTCGAAGCATTACGGTATGTTTAAAAATTTTGTGGAATCAAATGTCCTTTCGTTTTTATAAAACCCCAAACAATAGCTTAAACTAGGGAAGTCCCTAGCTCCAGCAGACAATGCAGTCTTTGTAGTGGTGTTTGTTTCACAATTTTGGAAATAGACTGCAAAGATTTACCTTGGCAAGGAGAATGTCGAATCTCTTAGAATGGCATTCCCAACATACAGCATGTCTGCTTTTTAAGACATTAATCGATTGTGCATGTTATATTTGCTCTTTATTTTATTTATTTATATATTTAAATATTTTAAGCTGAATCATAAAGTAAATAACGTTAACATGTTTGATAAATACAACAAAGTTATATTATCCTTCGTCTTCTTCCAAATACTTCTAATGTTATACAAACATTTAAGATCAGGCATTTAAGATACATTGTTGTCTTTTTTCTCTCTCGATTTCTTTAACATCTCAGGGTTGTAGTTTTTGATCCTTGCGTTACCTAGCTTTTGGTATAACAACTAAAATTTCTCCTTTACCTGACTGCAGCTTTTCACATTTTTTAGTTGTTAAAATTAAATCTGCTTACAACTCCACTGAGACAAAAGGTCAGATTGTCATCATTTTTTACAATGTAAAATACTTTTTAATACAAAAAGGTATTTGAACTTAAAAAACCTTGAAATTCCAGACAAGAATTATTTAAGGTTTCGCTTACTTATTCCGTGCAGTGGAAAAATATGCTTCTCGTTATGTCACGTTGCCCTGAGATTATCCTGACTAGAAATTATACTAAAATTCGACATGGTCGTAACCTTTTGATCAAAACTCGATGTCTATCTCTTACGTCTTGAAAACATCAAGCTAGAAGTTTACTTTAAAACTACAGCAGAAGAAAAGGAGGTGAATATTTTGGTAAAATATCCATTTGATTTAATAATGACATATTAATATGAAAAAGATTAAAGAAGTTTCGGATGGTGCAACATTTAAAACATAGGCTTATTAGCAGATCAATCCTTGAAACGCTGCAGTTGATATACACACAACAAGTATGGGTTTATAAGCATAACGGCTTGAAATTCATATTATGTCCCGAAAGAGGACGTAAAGTTTCAGCAATAAGCATTCTTTTAACGATGAACTAAATCTTTTCTTATTCAGGAAAACAAATGAAAACACACTTTTTATTTTTCGCAACATATTTGAACATAAATAAAAAGTGGAGCCCACAAAACCAGCCCACCTACACATCCCGAAAACTGAGTAAATAAAGGGTACTGGAGTTTAAAACATGTCAAGGCTTTAGTTTTCACGAAACATTTGTAACTTATCAGGTACAAAGAAACAATCAACTCATAATGTCAAAGACTTGTTCTTGTCATAACACACAAACAAAAATCATCAAGGCTGCATTAAACCCCGATGTTATAGAAGAAAAAAATTAACTGCAGAATCGACTTAGTCTAGTACTAATAACTCTAAATACACGAACTCTGATAACCCACATAACTTTTTCGTATATAAATTTTGTTTTTACATTTATATAAATATAATGGATGATTTAAAAAATTCTTTGCACTCCACTAAACGTTCGTTCTGAATCGCGATTTTTTCATACTGCGAGAAAGTTTATTAAAAGGGTGAATGCTTGTTTCAGTTTTGTGGTCATCCACATAATCTTATATAATCGACGCTTGCTATTAAAAATATTTTTTTCTTTAATTTTCAATTATTAATTTTATTTTATAGTGGGTTCACTCAAGTTATGAATGAGTGAGCCATATTGTTAATTTGCTATTTCTGCATAAAAAAAGTTTGGAAAAAACACCAACAAAAAAACAACGTGTATATATATATATACGTACGACCTCAATTAGATGTGGTTTATACATAACATCGAACTGTTAGAAAGACTTTGGGAGTGGTCAATTTGTTACCCCAATTAAAGCATTAAATTATTAGGCGCGCTTATAAATAACAATCATGTGACTTGTACTTTTTGAGAAAGACGATTTGTGGTCAGTAGACAAAAAATAAACAAGAGGTCTTGGAACAAAGTTGCGTTGTTTCCGTAATGCTCGCTCACTGGTCTTTGAAAGGGTGGAAGGTTATGATGGTTATTTTATGAGATGAGTATTTGGAGATAATTACTCCATATTTTCCATAATATAATTATCCATATATTCTACAACAATAATAAAAGCCTTCTCCACTCTCTACGTCATTGTACGTCATTGTAGTCATTTGGAATCAAATCAAAATTTTATGCGTCATTATTTTAAAACCACCAGACAATACCGTTGTGTGATGGCGAAATATTTTTTTTTTAGACTCAAACCTGGAAAAATTTAGGAATTGAATAAAAATAATGTCATTGGTATGAAAGAAAGAGTCAATAGCTAGTTCAAATTTAATGATAGCAAAGGTGCTCCAAAAACGTTACCTTATCAAACCTCAAAATCTGTCTGACTCATCAGTGTTCACAGGTGACAAAAGTCATTAGAAACCAATAATTATATTGAAGCAAGACTACTAACGATAATAGCATGAATTTATATTAGTAGTCTTTATATTCAATGGTTAATTCGTTCCATATTTTTCTCTTAAATTTCCATTTTCCGTTGGATTTGAATGGATGGACAAACTGAATGACGTTTCGATCTTTCGCCATTCACAAATCCATCCATCATCATCACACTTTTTATTTTTATTTTTTATAGTCATGATATGACAAAATACAGTAAATAGGAGTTTATGCTCCACCAAACGATGAAACGGAGTTTTGGTAGAGTAATATCATTACATTTGTAAACCCTCTGGACGAGTTGAAATACTGAGACGAGTTGTAATACTGAGACGAGATGAAATACTGAGTAGAGAACCTTTTTTACATCTAAAACTAGACGTGACGAAGTAAGCAACTATTATACACGATACCTCTGCAGTATGCATTTAGTAAATGTATGTTATATGATTTCGTTTATTAAATACAACACATTCTTACAGACAGCCACTTGTCTGAAAACCTGATAGAACCAGGCAAGCCCCCAAGAAAAGTTCCAGAAAGTGACGTTGCTATTCAAACATTACCTTGTAATGCATCAAAAACAATAGTAATATTACTTGCAAAGTCACTTTCTTGAAACTAAGTCTTTCTAACTTTACTTTTTACAATGTTTACTACATATTAGATTTTCATAACCGAACATCACATCAAAAGAGCTTGGTGACATTTATCTTGAAGTTTCCTTGATTCCATAAATTAATTTCCGATAATGATTGTACAGGGATTTAACATTTTTCTTAAGAAGACTTATAAAAAATAACTTTAAGGAAAAAGGTAGATATATAATCGAGAATCAAAACAGTCCAGTCCTGCCATAAATACTGAGGAGTAGTTTGTTCGAAACATGGATCATCTAGGTCTTTTTCTTTTCCACCAATTGCAACTTAAATTTGCAAAAGCTAATTATTTTGTTACCAAAAAAGACTTTTCAAAAACAGGCGTGTATTCTAGGGGCGAATATGAATATTTAGTCCATCTGGCTCGTTAAACTTTAGCGTGCAGAAAATTTAGGCAATTTAAGGAGACATAGAAACGTATTATAAGTTTTGCAGGTAACAAAGACACTACTTTTAGACCTTATTTTGTTCACTTTCTGGCAGTGACATTTTGAAACAAACTGGGAAATAAAATTATATAAAATATAAGTATATATTTTCTGAAATGCAGAAGGACTTGAAAAATATATTTGACACCCTTTTCTTGTTGCCGACTTTCGAGCCTAAAAGGTACCAGCATTTAAACTTATCACTTAAAATCACACTATTCAAATCTACTTCACTTAAGTACTAAAACGGTAGCTCAGCTTTGCTTTTTCAATTTTGCGCGATCTGCGAGGGGAAATTTTCTTGCAACACTCGATAAAACGCAAAGCCAACATATTCCTCTCCTGATTTTTATTTTCCAATAAAGTATTTTAAATTTAACTCTTTTATAAGAACTCAGTGTGTATCATTTTCAATGTTTTAAAACGTGCTTTTTAACACTATGACGTCATGGAATATATTGTGGATCTTAAAACAGCACTTTGTAGGAGGTTTGATGGACTTTTTTTAATGCCCCTGCTTCTTTCTAAAGTCTCGTTCTAAATTTATATTGAAAAGTTGCTTTTCGTGCTTCTCTGTTCTGCTTACTTTATGTTTACACTGTGATAAAATCTTAACAATTAGATTTTAGAAAAAGAAAAAAAAACAGACACCGTTTGAGAACTCAGTATGTCCAGAGTGTTAACAGTTTTTTCTCAATATTCGTAAATGCTTGTACCTTGTAGCCTAAAATGTTGAGGTGTATGAAACAAAACATTATAAATTTTTTTGAAAAAACGTTTTTTTTTAATTAGAAGAAATATTTTATGAATTATAAGCTTTTCCAATGATATAAAAATCAGAAATTTGACAACAATAACAATTTGGGTGCCTCAATTAACAAAGTGATAACTTTTGGAACTTTTAGTTCTTTAAAATACCCAAATACAAAAATACACAAATTTACCCAAATTTACCCAAATACACAAATAACCAAATACACAAATTTAACCAAATACCCAAATACACAAATTTACCCAAATACATAAATATACAAATACACAATTTACAAATTTACCCTAATACACAAATTTACCCAAATACCCAAATACACAAATTTACCCAAATACACAAATACCCAAATACACAAATTTACCCAAATACACAAATACCCAAATACACAAATACACAAATACACAAATACACAAATTTACCCAAATACACAAATACCCAAATACACAAATACACAAATACACAAATACACAAATTTACCCAAATACACAAATACCCAAATACCCAAATTTACCCAAATACCCAAATACCCAAATGCACAAATACCCAAAATTACCCAAATTCCCAAATTTACCCAAATACCCAAATTTACCCAAATACCCAAATACACAAATACACAAATTTACCCAAATACACAAATTTACCCAAATACCCAAATACACAAATTTACCCAAATACACAAATTATGGCAACCTCAATCCCAGGACAAGATGTCTTTTTTTGCATATTATCAATAAGCGCAGCGCCGATGAGAGACACAGATATGCATAGAGAAGAAGTCGTTATACTTCAGCTTCGTAGCGTTGGTTAAGGCATGATTCGTCTTCTAATGGTTTTGCAAGTAAATCTTACACGGAAAAAAGCACGCTGATGAAATCAAAATTGATTTTTTTTACGATAGATATGTTAGCTACTTTCATAAATGTTATCATCCATTGATTAATTCAAGCAAATTTATTTATTTATCTCTATTTATTATTTTATTCAAACTTAAACAATTACTAGAAATAATTTATTTATTAGCGAGCTTTCAATTCTATTTCATTTTTTTCATTTTACTCGAAACGATTTGATCACAGCATAAAGTTTCTGTATAAAATTGCAAAATCAGTTGAAAAATAGTTACTCGAAATATTTTCTCCTGATACTGACTCAATGCTGGTGGCGAAAAAACACTAAGTATCCCAATATTGAAACTTAAGCTAGATTATCGTAGTTTAAGTAGTAATACATCATGTAGTATCTAAATCACACCAATATTGAGTTGTAAAAATAAAAATTTTATCACTGATACAGTCTCTATATTTTCAAAATTTATTTTTATTTCAGTGTTGTAAAACTCCGGCAAAAACCAGCAAAAGTTTAAAATAACTTTTTGAAATCTACAAAATTGGTGTCACTCAGAACAGAAATTAGCTTCGAACTGCATATAGGAAAAATGTTATCGTGTGTTTATCATTTTTGCGCGTATAACACAATGCAAAATTGGAACTATATAAGGATATAAAATATATAGATATATAATATAAAAACATATATATAATTTAAAAATCTGTATAAAACATTATTATTACCTCAATATTCAAAAACGGTTGCAATATCCAGATGGAAACATCTTTCTGTAAATATTTTCTTTAAAGAAAACTAAAATATCTACATCAGATATGCTTAAAGTTGTTTTAACAAGCAAAAAAATTATGTATCTTTTATTTTTACTTTTTTTCAGCTTTTATAAAACAGTCGAAGTAAAAAAATAATTCTTCAATGAATCCAAAACAATTTTTGTGCCGTTCAAATTGAACGTTTTCCCGATAATACGAGTGTCAAAAGAGCGCGAAGAACAAGATTAAATTTTAATCAGAGTATTCAACATATTTAAATAGTTTTGGTTTACAAAATGGTAGCAAAATTAACATCTCGTAAAAAGTTTGGAATTTGTGGTTTGAGAGAAAAAAGTCCGTTTTGTTTTAAAAAGTTTGGAATTTAATTTGAGCCCAAATTGCAAGGACGAAAATGAGGGTTTAGGGCGTGCTAGCAGCTGACAAGAAGCAACAAAAAACAATAACAACTAATTTTTTGATGTCATTTATTTTCTTTGTAAAGAGAGAACAAAACAACAGAAGCAACATTTTTTTTTACATAAAAGTATAAGAACTATATAAGAAGATATGGCTTCAGAGATAATAAGAACGTTTAAGGCTTTGCAAACACCAAAACAACTTTAAATTTAAAAAGTTAAAATATTAAAATTGACAGATTTCTTCAACTTGAGTATGCTTATAAAACAACGTGCTATTTTTATATTTTTAAGTGGAATTTGTGTTTTAAAACAAGTAGAACCAAGGTAGAGCACAATTCTAGAAACCTGGTAATTCTTTCCAGAAACTAAGTAAATAATTCGCAAGAGTTTATTTGTAATTATTAAACGTCTGTCTCTTCTTGAAAAATTGGTCTTGACCGTAGGAATCTCTTCCTTAAGCCAATCGAGGAATTATAATTATACCCGAGATGACAATTCAGCGATGCAGAAGAGGTCGAAAGTTGTTTTTTGTACAAAGGTTTTTTTAAAAAATGTTTTGAGCTATCAATCCTAAATGGCTTTGTAGATCAGACATTTAAATTTGTCATGTAAAGCGTGATCACTTGGTGCAGCTGGAAAAAAGAAAAAAAACTTTGAATAAGTTAAAAGGTGAACATTACAGAAATAATTAATCTTTATAAAGAAAAATCTTTTTTTTATTTAGTAACTAATTATAATTTAAATATACGAAATAAAAAATAAGTATAAAATAAGGTGAAATTCTCTTTATAAATTTAAGTTTGATAAATAATAATAACATAAATTGCCTTTTGTCTTATATGTCGCCTTCTCATAACGACGCCCTCTTATAATCTCGCCCTCTAACAACGCCACCCTACTAAAATGCTGCCTTTTAGGAAAGTCACCCTTAAATAATACCATTCTCTAATAATGCCGTCTACAAGAACGCCACCGCCTTCTAATAACGATGTCCGCTAATAACGTTGCCTTCTAATGACGCCACATGAAATTCAATTATGAAAAAGCGGGGAAAGAGAGAGTTAAAGAAATGGGACTCTACTCAATTTAAAAATATTATGAGAAATACAACAAATAAAGAGGGAATTTTTTATTTGTAAAAATTGAGAAAAAGGTTCATTAAGTTGACTTTCTAAACAAGGAAAACAGCATGCCATAATATAAAAGTTTTTAAAAAAATATAAATTATTTATTTTTCGAGAAATTTTATGTGCCTACCTAATAAGACATTTTTGCACGTATAACTTACCACTAGGACAAAGAATTTAACTCGACTTTTATCTATGTGTGGTCACGTCAGCTGGGTCCCACGTAGACGGACGCCGTAGGAGAAAACAAAAGAGCTTTTTAATAAAGAAAAAAACGTGTATGTGGCCACGAATACGCCTTTAAAACTTTTATTTTATTTTTTCGGAGAACGTAGTTAGATAAACAGAGAGTAGAGAATAGAGAAAGTGGATTAAAAATGTCTCATTTTTGGTTCCCTATTTTTATCGGCATCGAAAATAATTTCTGTAAATGTTAATCCCCCGGTCACGGTTTCCACGGACATAAATAAGTAAGATCTAAACTAGCTACTATATTGAAATTAAAAGCAAATGTTTGAGACTTATAGAATCTATTTGGACAATTTTGAGTATTATTTACCTTTTTTAAAAGTGATTTGGAGACATCGAGTCTACATCTGCTATGTAAGAAATTGAGAAAATTGTACGATACGACGTGTACCCTTAGGGTCATTTGATTTTCAATTTAATTGAAAATCAAAATTATTTGCAAATTTTGATTTTTAAGGATAAAAACTACGCACCAATAAAAATTCTTTTGACAAAGAAACTAAACTATGTTATATTCTAATGCTTAAACTCAAATACACGAGTAAATATAAAAAATTGTTTTTTTTTTTTTGGAAACACGGTGTAGAAGGCAACACTGCTTATAAAGAGCTAAATAAAACTAGAAGGGAAGTATGGAAAGAAAAAACATTTAATTAATTTAAAAGTCTATGACGGCATAACTTCATTGATGACGGTTCAAGTAGAAACAGGCACATTAAGCAAGTTACGTTAAAAATTTATCACCTATTTTTTTTAACTCGAGCAGAAATACATGAACGGTAGCCTCATTATTTTTTTATAGTATACTTCGCGAAGGCATGTGTTTTGACAAATAGGAGTTAAATAAACATTTGAAAATTAAAAGCAGATTTTTTCATATTACTCCTGGAGCCATGACCGTAACATTTCAATGCGTAGATTTTGAACATTTCTGTTAGAGAAATATATATAAAGAATCAGGTATCATTGATCTTCCGCAGTCGTTCTCTTCTATGGAAGAAGAAAGTTTTTAGCAAAAAATTAAATCGTGGAGGTAGATATGAACTAGAAATCTCACCCCTGCATCGGTTTTATGACCTGACGAATGCTGCAATGGATACATTTTAAAATATTCTAAATTAAAAAATCTCTACAATCCCTTATGAAAATATTGAGACAATGGCAAACTGCAAGCAAAGTCTCGGCAGCCGGCAGTCTGGTACTTTTTGAGGTGTTTAAACTGCGCTGGTCACACTTTCTAACATATAGACTGTACGAAATAATCCATGTCAGGATCCACAAAGGCACCTAGAATTGAAGAAAAATTGCCACGCTGACGTCAGCAACATCTACCACATTCTAAGAGTTGGGATCTAACCGAATACCCTAAGCTCCTAAGCTGTAACCATTGACGAGTAAACTTGTTCAAATTTCGCGAATCTAGTATAAAAATGGCCTATATAACTTTCTGGCTAACTTTTATACTAGGCTTTTGAATTTACAGTACTGGGACAATATCAGGCAATCGAATTTGAAAATGGCCATTTCGTGTTAAAAAAACGTGTCCGCCAATTGAAGTGTCCGCTTTGGAGAGATTTTAAGAAAGTTTGGCTGGAATTTCAGCGGAGACAAAAAATAGTGTCCGTCTTTTGACGTGTCTGTCAATTACAGAGTCTACTGTACTCCCACTTTGAATTCGTCAGAATGTTCATGATTTTATAGAAATTTTAATATGACGTCATGTAGGCTTTTATAGTAACAATTTTTACTAATGTTTTCTTTCATTAAATGAAATGTTGTAAAATTCAGTCTGAAGAATGCATTCTCGACCCCAGAGCTATAAACTTTAGAGGTTTTAATCTCAAAGAGCGCTGGGGACGAGAATGTGAAGAATGATAAATTCAACAAATCCGATAATAACAAAGGGTAATACAAGCAAAGATTAGGTTAGACGTGCTTATTAACGGTGAACGTATCAAAATTTTCAAAATAATAACTTACATTACTAAGGGCGCTTATTTAAAATGTTGAGTTTTAAGGGTGCACGCTTATTCGAGAGGGGCGGTAAATCAGAAATATGAAACTCAAATTTTTTTTAGGGTAAATTTACACCTACTTCTAGGTTATTTTATCATGCAGAAATGATCATGCAGAATTGCACGATAGGTTTATTCTATCGTGCAAAATTGCTCGGTATGGAATTTGCAATTGATTTTGGTGCGTGGAAATTATGTTGGGAGATAGAAACCATCGTACAGATTGATTACTTCATGTAATGAATCCTTTTGGTTTATTACATGAATTCATCAGATGAAGACTAATTATTTGAAAACTCCCGTGATCACACTACAGATTAATTAAGTGAACAAATTAATTAATTGAACTAGATTATTTTATTAATTCCGTGTGACTTTTAAAAGTCTTAGAGATTCTTAAGTTTAGAAAAATTAAAAGATAATTTTATGTTCAATTATGTCTAATGCGCGGCAGGTGTGGTAACTTTTCATAAACAATTTTAAATGTAAAAACAACTCGGTATAATATCGCAAAAAAAAAAAAAAATGATCGTATCGCAGATGTACTTGCCGCACTGATGAAGTTTCTTTACAATTACGTCACCATTTCTCTGTTAATCGCTAAATACTGTTTATGTCAAGATCCTAGTGTACAAAACAACAAAGATGGCGGAAGTGAGTACAAAAGTTGAGCATGATTTTATTATAGTTAGTTATAATAGTCTAAGTCACACGATAGATATTCAATCACGGAGGTATAAAACCTACCAATGCCTATTTAATTAAAGAATCAGATTCAATAATCAATCTATATTTATTAATTGCAGTGAATCTAAAAATAATTGAAATTGTGTGACTTCAGTTGTCTCTGCGAGGGCACTTACAAGAAACATCAATATTGAGGGTGATTACCTTTCAACAGCTTAGTCATTTCAAGGCTTTCTTTTATCATAACAAGGTAAAATATTAAACTGAAAGGGGAACCTAAAATGTGTAATCAAATAAAAATTTCATATTTAGAAATAACAGAATCCCCAACTTCAGCAATATTTTTTACTAAGATAAATTTCTTTTGTAGAAGAAACGGATGCTTCAGCTTTAGATGAAATCATCAGATTCAACAACATTAGTTTGCAAGCTGAGCATGCTGTGGAACACAACAGAAGCACACCAAATAAATTTCTTTTACACGAAGATGGTAACTAAGTTAATGTTCTATATTCTCTCCTGTCATGCATTTTGTTGCAAAATTCAAGCAACAGTCTAGTGTAGCAAAAAATTCAAGTTTTAATTGTTCCCACATGTTTCGAAAAGATACGGAAAAGTTCAATTGCGTTACTAAAAATTTTTTTTGGAAAAAACAAAAGTTTTATGATTTTTTTAGAAGAAAAGAAGTGTTCCTGATCTAATTATGCATGTTTTTGGCATATGGAAGGAAAAATGAAGACCCCGCTACTAATTTTTTAATGTCAAATACTTTCTTTTATGTTGGTTTGTCAGTGTGCGAAGTTTTTTAAACATATCATTTCTCCTTCCCAGAACGTAGATAAATAACCACGCCCTTTCTGCACCATGAAAACGAGACTCAAATATTTCCTGTCCTATCTAAAATAGGGTTAACAGGGCGGAAAAACGAAAGGATTTTTGAATGTATATATTGTTTTAAAAACGGATGGGCATTCTGTCACATACTAAGGATTTTATCAAGAACGAAGCATTACTGTTTTTGAGAGAAAACTTTCGTCCTTTCATGATGCATATTTTCTTAACCTTGTCCCCAGGGTCTTGTGGCCCCTGAGCCGTTACTGCCGCTATCAACTTCGTCAATAAGGCAAAATGCCCTGGGAACGAGGTTGATATTTTCTATAAACGATGGTAGAATCTTTGACTTTCCAAAGAGTAGCCATTTTGATTGTCTGTGTACAGTGAACAAACGTAAACAGAAATTATAGTCGTGTCTAAGAATGTTTCAAAATGTTGCAGAAGGATTAGTAATTTTTAGTTGTTTTCCTGCTTTTTTTTTTTTGCAGCTCAAAACTTAAAAAACTTGTCGGAAGGAGATCTTTTGTTGGATAAGAAAGATAAAGAACTAATAAGTGAAAATATGAACGCAGAAAAAACGAATGAGAACTTGTCGTCGAAGCGAAGCATGATACCTTACGCAAGAAAATTATGGATCTCAAGAACGGTCCCGTACATTATTAACCATCCAGGAACAATACGCCACTCAGCTAGTAAGTGATCATTACCAAACTACAACTAGTTCGAATTTGTTGTCAATTCCATTGTGACACTCCTTTAACTTGACAACAAATTTTTATGCTTCTGAGAATACAACTTGTCAACCTTTCCGTTCTTCTGAAATGCAAATTTCTACCGCGCATCTTAACCCTATGGACAGATTTTCACGAGACGAACTAGATGCCAACACCATTTTGATTTCCATGAGAAATAAGAAATATATGACGGATTTGAAATACCGAACGTAAACATTATCATAAAAGTTATTTTGAATCCAGTCAATAGTCTTTAATTGGTTAAAAGTTTACAGCAATATATTTTGCAACCATGAAATAGGAACAGTTCATAATTTCCTATTCTTTTTAAAGTAAAATCGAAATAAATAACGCAGAAGAACCATTCGTCGGCAAATGCGTAGAAAAATTTGACAACTCGTCCCCAGTGGTTCTTACCTTTTTATGGCCGGCGGCGGAGTTAACCGACGAGTAAGCGCTAGCGGCTTTATCATCAGGCAATAAACCCTGGGTGAAAGAATGGATAACATATTAAATCTTAGGAATGAGGCTAAATGTATTGAATGCTAACTGCAAAATATTTAAAAGAAATTTAATTTAAAACGATGCTTTATTAATTCGTGTAAAATATGTATCCCGCCATTTTTTTGTAGCTGGTGTGCGCAAAGAAATCGCCAAAGCTCTGAACACACTTTCTTCAAAAAGTTGCATCAAATTTCGTGAAAGAAGAAGCGATGATCAAAACTGGATAGAATTCATGAGAGGTTCAGGGTAATATATTAACTTCACCTTGCTTCTAAGGTCTTATTGATTATAACTTATAATGAAAATATCATCCATGTTGTTATCAGTTACCACTGGAATGAGCCAACCTCGCCACCAGGGCTCTTTTTCTCTTTCTGCCAATCTAAAAAAGCCCTTTGGACAAGGTTGGGGATGAGCTTCTTTTTACACTAGTGTGAATTCAGGAGATTCCAGATTAAGCCACATTGCTCAACTGTATAAATACTCAGCCTGGTGATTTGTTTAGCGGTTGCTTATTTTTATGGCACAATTCATTCTCCGCCTTCAACGATTAAAAAAATTTGTACTACTGTTTGCGGAAGTAACTTATAATTTAATCTTGAACTGTTTACATGCTACTTCAGGACTATCTATAACAAATCTTTGTAGATGTTACTCAGGCATTGGAAGAAAATATTGGGATGTGAAAGCAACCGAAATTTCGTTAGGAGATTACTGCGTCCACCAGTCTATCATTATCCACGAAGTTCTACACGCGTTAGGTACACAGTCTAGTTGAATTTTTGCGCCCGAAGGCGTAGGAAATTCTTTAAAAACCGTCGTTTTTTTCTTTTGGAGCATTTTTTTGAGAAAAAATCGACCCTGGGATTTCACGTTCCTCTGAGAGGAGGATAGTATTGGTTTCAATCTGCTAACTATCCCAAATGGTCAATTGCAACGTCACAGATTTAAACTTCGTACCCAAACTCTTTAAGTACTTGGAAGTCATCTAAATGACGTTTCAGGCCAAAATTGGTATTTGTTTTCGACAAAATTTGGTACAGTTAACAAAAAAAGTGTGCTGAACATAATGTTGACATTATATTTTTGATTTTTGTCACCTAAAAGTCATTTTAGGCCAAAATTGGTCCAAAAATTGAAACTACTTTATTTTCGACAAAATTTGGCACAGATCACAAAAAAGTATGCTGAACATGATGGTGACATTAAAATTTTGATTTTTTGCCACCTTAAATGTCATTTTAGGCCAAAATTGGTCCGAAATTTAAAACTGCTTTATTTTCGAGAAAATTTGGCACCGTTAACAAAAAATGTATGCTGAACATGATGGTGACATCAAAATTTTGATTTTTGTCACCTAAATGCCATTTTAGGCCAAAATTTGTCCAAAAAATTAAAACTACTTTATTTACGACAAAAATTGGCACAGTTAATAAAAAGTATGCTGAACAGGATGGTGACATCAAAATTGGGATTTTTGTCAACTAAATGCCGTTTAAGACCATAAAAGTTTCAACCATGATGATATGCTGTATTTTTTGTTAGCAATTTCTTGTAAAATGTGAATTTATTATGACACGTTTCGTTTTGTTTGCGTTTGTTGTAAGATATAATGTCACTTGTGTGCTTTATCTTCAGAGCTTCATGCACTAAATTTCTTCGAATGTTTGGCACGATAACACAACGAATTAGCAGGTTGTCATCAAATAATTTGGTAGCGAGCGGAAATTCTTAGAGCCCCCAGGGCTTCTTGTTTATTTCAAAATTGTCCATACATACTACTTAGTTTTAACTCAGTACTTGTTTTTCGCTAAAAACTTTTTTACAGTTTGTTAAGAAGTTGTTTTTATTATCATAAAAGTTTTATCTTTGACTGATTTTCTTTCCCTTGAACCTTCAGGATTTTTTCATGAACAGTCAAGGCCTGATCGCGATTCGTTTGTTAATATCTATTGGAATAACATGTTATCGAGTAAGTACAACCACGACTTTGTTTGGTTTAAACATAAATGGTAGACATTCTTAAGAACATTAATCTGCTTATTTTTGTCTATTTTTAAGTAGGTCAGTTTTCTCTCACATCTCTTCATTATACTGTATTGCGAATGAGACCAAGTTGATCTTATTTAAAAAAAAATGACAAATATCTAAAGATTTAACAAAATTTAATTTGCCAGTTTGACCAATTTTTGAACAGTTTGTGCTCTTTAGGGCCTTAATACTCGCATATTGTTGTAAAACAAATATTCACGACATATCAATGGATTCTATTTATCTCCATTCTAGCTGTCAACTCAACATTTAATTTTTATCTTATTTCTATGAATTTTCATTTTAAAACCTGCTGTATGTAATTATTACATATTTTTGCTATTTCTGCGCAAACTAATTTTTTTATTTGCCGTCTGTCTTGCTTAAAACAGACGCTTAAATTTCGCCCAGGGACTAACAAATTCTTAACCTGACTTATCGTTAGCCCGTGGAAAATCCACGGGTTCGCCTATCCTTTTTGTACCGCATTGCGTGCTTCTCGCTACTTGCGCAGCTAAGCTACCATTTTGCGTGACAGACAGTCGGACGGACAGACGTATACGAGCATTATAATATAGATTATTAATTTTCTACATTAGACATGGCGAGTAACTTTGAAAGACACATTTCTTACGATGCTACGATACAAGATACGCCCTATGATTACAAAAGTCTGATGCATTATGGGAAGACATCCTTCACAATGAACGGCAAGGTGACAATCGAAGCAAAGTTTGATAAAAACCAACCGTTAGGTGGCACAGTGATGACGTATTGGGACGAAGCCGAATTAAACAAAATGTATCAGTGCAAAAAAGGTAAATGTATGTCTGCACCGTGTGTATCAACCTCGTCATCATTCCTCTTTTAAAAATTCTTATTAAACTAGCAGGTAGGAGTTCTATTCAGCCAAAAGTGAAACTTTACAAAAATTAGTTCTGAATTAGATCTAAATTATGGGACAAATATATATATAAAATTCAATTTTCCCCTTTTTCCTAACTCCAACGTTGAATTTTTGAAAGTCAACCACTGTTTTGACTCCATCACTGGACTGTGGGTAAAAAGGGGACTAAAAGTTATAGCTTGGTCCACGTATTAATGTACGAGACTAAAACATAAAACATCTATATATTTATGTTTTGCTACACACGCCAATTGTCTTGCTAATATTCAATCTAGTTCCTAGGTCCACTCACCTGTCGTCCCAATGGAAAAAAATACAATATGCCCTGGGGGTTTGCCTAACGTCGCTTATTCAATCGCGACCTTGACATAAACTTGAATGTATTTAAATATCGGGGGATAATTAATTTTCAATGTCGTAACTAGACCCTAACATTTCTGTCTGAATATTAGAACCTCGTTCCCAGACCATTTTGCTTTTTTTGACAAATTTGATAACAGCGCTGCGTAATAACTACTTAAGGGCCTGGAGAATAAGATGTGAATATTACTGAGAGGCCGAGTGACCCTGGAGAAGAGGGTGTTGCTTTTATCAGATTTTAGCGATTTTATTTTAGACGACGCGTCTGTCCAAAAGGATGCGTGGTCAACTTGGGGAGAATGGACACCAGACTGTTTCACATATCGAAACCAAGGCTGTTATCAAATACGACAGAGATTTTGCATGTCTTCAGATTTCAGTAGATGTCCAAAAGCTGATGGATTTGGAGTTGAGGACCATTTAGAGGAATGTCCAGCTGTGAATTGCACAAGTATGATATAATATAAATTTAAAATCTACGCGGATATCTTCACAAAATGTTTGTTATTGTTTGAATGTAATTTGCAAACTCATCCTAAGGCTATTTTATGTTTTTAAAAGCTTGACCGAGTGGTTATGTGGTTTGTTTTGTTGGTCGTTTACTTCACAGTGCTAAGCAAGTGTCATTATCACAGCAACAGGTTAATCCATTTAATGTGAGAGAGAATTGACGCGTAACGGCGACGTATATCTAGTGTAAACAGGAAAAACCCAGATCCACACTGAGATCAGTGTTTCGCATACTGAAGTAGCTATCCTGTATCAATATCCTGAGATAGTCAGGTTTAGCCCTTTTCTAAATCCTGGAGACTAGGTTGTTAATTTTGAAATTCTTTAGTTGAGTTACTGCAACCACACTGGGGAAACTGGGCACCATATAACAAATGTTCAAGAACTTGCGGTGATGGCATTCAAACAAGGTCACGTGTGTGTAATAATCCACCACCAGCTTATGGAATGCAGTGTAAGGGTCATAAAACACAGACCAACCTCTGCAGAATGCGCAAATGCAAACCAGGTACGTCAATAACACTATATTAATCGCTTAAAAAATATAACATTTCATTTGCATTTTTATGTATATAAAGCGTTTGGATTTCAGTTGAGCTAGACACAGACTTTGAATCAAAAGGTTTTGGTGCATGGAGACAAGATTACCAGGAGAAAATGAACTGGAAACTTACATATGGTCCAACGCCAAACGCAGAAAGTGGACCGGACTACGATCACACAACAGGTGGAGGTATGTAAATCTCTTGTTGGTTTAAAAACGTTATTACAAAATGTTTGTTATGTTGTCACATTTTTTCACACAGCGTATTTTGAACAATCGTCTCGCCGCAAACCGGCTGGTGCATCAGGCAAGAAAGAACAACGATTATGTTCATTTTAGTCAGGAGAAGTAGTTAGTACATTTTCAGGACTAAGGCAACAAAGAGATTAAATTTTTTTTTCTTTAGGGAGGTATGCGTACCTCTCAGCAACTGATCAATTCTATCACAATGGTCAAGTTGGTCGATTAATCAGTAATAAAATCTCTGCAAACAAAGATGGAAGATGCGTCACATTTTACTATCAATTAAATGGAAAAAATATCAACTACTTGGATTGGTACATAAAAATTGTCGACAAGCAAGAGTTTTATACGTACTGGCAGAGAAACGGGCACCAAGGAAACTATTGGCAACGTGGCGCCTTTTCTATCCCACCCAGAGGTGACCCATACGAGGTAAAATGTTTTGACATTTTTTATCTACCAACCTCGATTCCGGGGCTTGTAGCGTTTTTTGATAAGAGGATCGTTTCATCCTCATATCAAAAAACACTACAGGCCCTGAGATCGAGCTTGTTTACCTACCTGAATCAAACATTTTTAAAACTACGTTCCTATATGCTTTGTTGTTACAGAACATAACAGAACAGAATAACCTGTTTCAAATTTCAGATTATAGTCGAGGGAAAACTGGGTTTGGCTCCGCATTCAGATATCGCAATTGATGACATACAAGTGGACAAGGGAACCTGCATCGCAGGAAGCGAAGGTGAGTTCGAATATAATATGACGTAAGACAAACTTGAAGCATAGTGGACATAGTTTAGTCATAGTGGACATTGATGGAGACACGCTAAGTAACATTAAAGCAAAACTGCTAAAAATTCGAAGTTAACCAATCAATTTTTCCATTATATTTCTTTGGTACCCTACTTTGCTGTGATTAGTAACTATTCTGCATTCTGTGGTTCAGCCTGTTTTGATTTCATCATAGGTTGTTTTGATTATTATAAATATTGTGAATACTGGCGATTACATGGCGAATGCTACAAGAATTATCGATGGATGTTAAGAAGTTGTTGTGCAACTTGCTCGGGTATGTTTACTTTTATAAAAATAAACGAATTTATGTAAACAAACCACACAAACCAAACATCACAAAGGTATATTTTTCCATCACTGCAAATTGAAATACACGTAAGGCAATTTTTAAAAAATAGTATGTGGAAAAACTGCACGATACGAACAACCTGACTGCACGTATATTTTATAACCAACTTTATTTTTTCACCCCGTGTTTGCGTTGTTAAAAAATTGCGTGTCATTTGATAGAGAAGTTACTTGGAGCCTGCATAGCAAAAGTGAAAATTTTTTTAGGTTTTTTAACATATTTACTCTGAATAAATAATTATTCGTTTAAAATCAAAAATACGTGTGAACATTTATGTTAGGGAACACAAAACGATAAACGTGTGCACGGTCCAAGGATAATTTGTTGCTTGCGCTTGCCCAATTGTCAAAATTGATTCGAAATTTTAAAGATTTTAGTATAGTTGCTCATAAAGTAGTTGCTTATATATACGAAAAATATACTAAGGCATAGAGAAGATATATCACCATTGCATTAAGTATACAAGTCCGTAGGTGAGCTAAGGACAGTACCAATCCTTTTCGTGTGAGTTCGGGACTACCCGCGTTTTGCACGCCAAAAATGGTTACATTACACACTTAAGCGCGTTGTTATTAGGTGTCGTCACTTAATATTAGTTGAAAAATTATCAAAAAAAAGAAGTTCTTACCAAACTAGATACCACCACATCATGTCTTCTCACTTTGCAATTCAGGTCAAATAGAAATTTGTTAAACGAAACCTCTTCTCTTTCTTTTTATTCCTTTTTTACTCACATTTTGCTTATCACCATCAGTTCTGTCAATAAAAAAATTTATTTTTTTGATCTAATCAATTTTATTGAACTCGTTATCAAATTATGTTTGTTAAAGCTTCTAAATTTATAACAAGTGGACTGAGAACGAAATTTTTTTAGGTATGAGTGATTGTCAAAACAAATACAATGAACAACAGTGTCAGATTTGGGCTTCTGTAAATGAATGCAAGAAAAATCCGATGTGGATGTGGCAAAACTGTTGCAAAGCGTGCAAAAGTAAGTCCATACCTCGTTTCCATGCCTTTATCATTCGTATATAATATGTAAGAAAATAATACTGTAAAACAATGTATTTCGTCTTTGGGCCTTTATCACTATTAACAACCTTTGTAAGAAAAATACTGTAAGACCAATCATATCGTTTTCGGGTCCTTCGTACGGAATATGTTAAAAATTAGTATTGTACATCCATATACACCTTTCCCAGATCCTCATTATTCGTAAGAAATGTGCAGAAAAATTTATTCTCGTTAACAAAGTTGAAGAATGCAAATTCTAATAGAACATTCAAACTCGTCCAAGTGCTTTTTAAGTATTTATGTTGGAACAAAACTTTTAAGGGTAAACTCTATACATACTTACATATTCTTAAAAACGAGTGAGATGAGTTCGTTTTACGTTGATCAAAATAAAAATTTCAATATAACTTTATAATATCTTTAGCAACTTTACTAGTCTCGTATACTTGGCGCACAGATCAAAATTTATTCTAGTTATTGTCTTGCCTACTAGGTTGCACAGATCAACACGTTTACTGCAGTTATTGGGCTGGTGTAGGTGAATGTGAAAAGAGTGAATGGATGAAGAGACACTGTAAAAATTCGTGTGGTATTTGCAGAGCTTAACTCGAAAATGATCACTTTCCAGTTGGATTTCCATTTTCTACGTAACTGTTATGGTAAACACGTTGCAAATATGCTCAACACAGGGATATATACTAACCTCGTCCAATTCCTTACAAATATGATATATTGACAGAACGGCTCCTTCGTAATTCGGGTTACGTTATCATACTAGGCATAGAAGAGACCTAGGGACGAAGTTGAAATATTATCACATTCCGGAAGTGAGTTAACTATGATTTCAGATGAACAAAAGATCCATACTTATTCCAGACTTGCATGACCGGTGACCACCTTACATTTGTGCGGTTGTTAAAACGTGTGTACATGTTGGTGGTGCGAAAATATATTAGAAGTAAAGTTTTTATAAATTGCAATAAATTTATTTAATTACATCATTTTTTTATAAGCAATATTTTTAACCTGGAACAACAAGTCAACGTGAAGTAAACATAAAATGACAAGGTAAACACAGAGATTATACTGTTTTGAGTTTTTCCTTATTCTATTATACAAGTTCCATACAACAAAAATTTGATTTCGGCTGACGAAAAAGTCTAAAGCAGCTAGCAAACACGTAAATTTGGTCTCTCCAAAAGATAGTCAACAAACAACAAGTAGACAACAGGTGAGTCTGTATAATACGAAAACTGAGTCCTAAACAAACTTTTGTGTTGCTTATAAAGAAAAGCGTGTATACAGAAAAGTTTTTTATTACGACCAGGGAGCATTGTCCTGTACAAGGAAATGCTTGCCAAAATCAATTTTCAATTATATCAAGTCAAAAACTTTCAAAGGCAGACTGGAATTTTATCGAATCAACATATATAAACCCTGACACTTGTACAGCACGTAAGATTTTCGCGACAAAAACAGAAATGCACAGGAAACACTTAATCTTAATCTTTCATCTTTCTATTTTGTTTTTGCGGACCATGATGTTAAGGCGAATCACACGGATATTTAATTTTGCTTAAAACATAGCCCATCTATAAAGGCTTAAAGATAGGCCAAGTTAACATTAAATATAAACAATGCAAACTAACTCCAATGTACAATATTATTGAACATAACAAAATACAGATTAACAAAAACGCTGTCATATATTCGTATAAATACATCGATGCTGTAATATATTCTTGTGCACAAAAGATTATTAAAGATTTTCAACTTCTGACAATATTCGTTTTATAAGATGCAACTAATAATGGTCTCGTCTGTCTCCATCTTGACGTTATACTCTTAGATACATAGATAAAGCATTACAACAGCTTACAGAGGAAATACGCAGAAACTCTAGTTAATATTTAAAATTTCGCCAGATATTATACAGCCTTTAAAGACTTTTTTCGATGGAGACATATAAAGACTACTAAAGTTGAAATTTATAATCTGTAAGTGCTTCAAACGACAGAAGAAAAAAATAGTGTGAATGGCATTTCAGAAAAAGAAAAAAAAATTCGCGAATAGCAAAATTTAAAATTTTTAAAGGAACTAATTTTCGCGAAATTAAAAAAATTTGCGAAAATAATTCTTTAAAAAAGTACTGGAATATTTCAAGAAACAAAACAAGGTTAAGATAAGAAAAAAAGAAATTACCAATGCAAAAATGCTCAGCCAATCATTTCAAAAGAGTTTGTATACCAATCATGCAGATGACAGTTGATTTACAGAGGTGTATGAAACACGGCGGGAGCGTATACTTTATGAAGCAGTAACCATGCCATATTATCCACAACTCTACACCGTTGATGTGGTATTTGCCGGCTGCTGTTACTTCTAGTTGGTCATTTGTTAAATATGTAAACAATAATAAATATTAATTGATTTCATTCTCTACAGTACTTTCAGAATCATTACTTGTTATACTCTGGTCTTTTTTTTCTTCGTTTTTCTTCGCACTCTTTTGTAACTCGTCTTCAATGGTTGGCCAATTTTCTTCTTCGTCGTTAGGTTGAGATTTTTGTTGCGCCAAACGCTCGTTCAAAGCACGCAAAGCTTTTTTTCTAAAATAAGTTTTTAAACGACATGTCATGCCTTAGTGGAGGATATTCCCTTATCAAAGATTTCTTCCACATCTACGCTAACATTAAATAACCAAAATTTGCTAGTACATTTTTTGCTTCCTTTTATTATTAATTTTTTTTGTACGCCGTTAAATTCGAAGATAGTAGCCCACTTTGATACTTTTGAGTCAAATTTAACGATGCAAGGCCTCCCGCTTCAAAAAACTTAAAAAGGAGATTACAGGCTAGGACGTTTTGCCATTGCAGGAACATATACCTTCTTCGTTCGGCATCAGCAGGATCTGTTCCAGGTAAGCTAATAGTGATAGATGATGGAGCACCGACATCATATGTCCGGACAGGATTTTTACATACGCCAAAACTCACCAGTACTTTAAATAACGCTGTAGACAAGACACGAACTGGAGGCCTGATGAAAAAAATAACAACAGAAAATTAAAAGTAAAGTAATTGCCAGTATTTCAGTAAATGTAACCAAATCAAGCTTCATTTTGATAAAAAAAATCTATATTATAAAAAATAAAAATAATTTACAGCCTGCAGTACTTTTAATGGTCACTACCTCAGTATGGGTGGAAACAGACTTGCAGCCTCAAAAGATTCAGCCATATCACCACGAATACCTTTGCCATGCGGTTGATAGTACCTCAGATAGATCCATCCCACGCCTATGCCACACATAATCATGGTTGGTTGGGTGTAAGACAACAGCCGAATCACTGACAGAAAGATATATATTAACGTGCACAACAGAGGTACATCCTGAAACAAAATAAAAAAATATATAAGAGCAGGTCTTCCGGTAACTTCAGTGTGAGCAAACTTTTTGTGGGAGAGGTTTTAGTTCCGACACAAGGCCAAATAAATGAATCAAGCATAACAGTGTGAATGGACATTTAGTTTTATTCACTCAACACTCAATGTTATAGATGTTTACAGTGTTTTCTTGAAAGAACATAAATATTTACTTTTTTTTGAAAAATAAACTTAAAAACCTACATGTACACGCAGAACTTGGAATTTTAAATCAATTTTTTGATCTGGTATTATCTGCTTGAATGCAACTGAGATTCCACCAATCACACCAGCTATGCCAGAGAACTGTACAAACCTACATAACAGAAATATCTATCTTAAAAACAGTTTTATTTCATTGTAAAATTGTTACTTCTCACTGATGGGACCAGGAACACTGTCAATTGATTTTTTTTTTCCTGCTTCCCTATTTAATGTAGTTTTGAAACAGTGGTGAAAAGTTACTGAAAAACATCAAGGATTACCTCATCAGTAAAATTTTTGAAAATTTTAAACCTTAAATTAGATTTCAAATTTAAAAGGCAACAAAAACACGAACATAAAAAAGGAGGGGCAACAACAACAACAGCAACAATAACACAGCCTTTCTAATTTACTTGCCAAGGTGATTCTTGATGTTTTGATATAAGTTGGATACAAATTTTCACTTCTAACAGTTGATTTTGAACAGGAGTGTACGGCCATAAAACATATAAAATTGTCAAACACAAGTAACAATGTATGACACCTTACGTGAGCAATTTTTTTCTGCCGTAAATTAAACTTGATCATAAAAAGGCTACAACAACAACAACAACAAAAACAACATGTGGGAATAGTGTAACATTTTACCATAACGAAGAATTATGTGTGACTGCATACACAAACAGTGACACCAATGATGTGGTCAATGAAGCACCAATACCAGTAATCGTTATAAATTTCTAAAAGAAACAAACTTTCAAATTAAACAACTGGTACCCTTGTGGTGGATAGTTCGTTTCCAGTGGGAGGTCTTTGGTTCAAACCCTGGCTGAGTCATGCTAGAGACAAGAAGTGTGAATCTATCCTTCCTGCTTACAATCAGCATGAGAATAGGATTGATATCTTGGGCGAATGTCTAGTTAAGCGATTGCTGTGCTTGCAAGACTTTTGTAGCTCAAATGAGAGCTTTTAATGCACTAGGACCCCCTTCGCAGGACCCTTGTTGATAGCAGTATCAATAGGAACTGAAAGAGGCTATCCTGGGTAAACAATTTTCAGAAACAAGGTATGTGCACATACCAATAACTCCAGTGCTCCCCAAAGAGGTTCCAAATGAAATCCACAATATATCAACACAGGAACATTTATTATGAGCTAAAAAAAGAAGCACAGTCAACATTATTTATAATATTAAGTCAAGTAAAAAAATATTTCATTGAAAAGAAATGATATACAATTTCTGATTTATAAAATGTTTTCAGCATAGTTCTCTATAGTCATTTTTTAACCTGCAAACATAAACCTTACATTAACTATACTTCTCTCAACAACTAAACCAGTAACCAATGTCCAAATACGAAAATTTGGTGGAAGCAGTCTAAAAATACACATGAAAAGATGTTTCGTGTATTGCTTTATTTTCCATGGGTCTAACATATTTTCTACTTATTTTTAAAAAGTATCCAACCTAATTGAACACACAAAACAATATACATCTGTGTATGCTAAACTGTGTTAAGACACACATGTAAGGTGTTGACATCAGCCTTGTTTTAGCACTATGTTATAGTCATATAGTGTTATTTAAGTATTTCTGAAGTACATAAACATTATAATAACCAGGCCTATCAATAAGAGGAGTACAATTGCTCTTGCTCACTCAAAGCCTCGCTCAATTCTGAGAAATGAGAAACTAGCTGAGCCATTAATTGTTCTCCCAATTCCAAAAAGGTTTTCTGGCTGAGCAATATCAATTCATCATATGGAAATCGATGTTCCCTTTCTTATTATTTACAGTAAAAAAGAATCAAAATATACCAAAAAAAAAGATAAATAAAATAGATTAAAAAAGACTTGTGATAAAATGTGTTTATAAACTTTTTCTATTTATCAAGATTGCTCGCTCAGTCTAAATTACTGTAACCTTGGGGAGCGATTTATTGCTCTGCCGTTATTTTCTTATTGATAGGCCCGAATAACCATAATAAATAACTGGTTGTAGAGAGAATTCACTAGACCAATAAAGGTGATTTGCAAAATTTTTTTTAACACATTGATTTACATTTCAACTATCTCATTTATGATTTTTAATACACTGAAAGCAGCTACCTCTAAAAACAGCCACATATTTACCGTAGTCACTACTCTGAAGGGGAAACTTCCTCAATGCAGTCACTTATCAATTTTAGGCACAAAATTAAAAAAGACATTTATATGACAGTCAAGTTCCATAAATGTTACTGTGTACAAGAGTGACTTCAATGTAGTGGAATTGAAATACACTGCCAAAGGCAACCAATAATACAACTTGTTCAAAACAGCCACTTTTTCCGAACTGACTATCATAAAAAGGTTTGTTCAAACCTAAAAATAAAAAATAACACTTACAATGATGGTGTAATTGATAGTACTGAGTACGCGCCAGGTATCAAACCAATTAGATAAAAAAATATAAGAGCAGCGATTGAGGCTTTAACAACTACAGAGGTATTATTTAACGTGTGAACTAATGTTGCAACCTGCATACTTCAACATATAGGATATCTAAGATGAAAGAAATTAAATAAAACAAATGTCATTCTTTATGCGGTCATACAAATCAGTAAAGGAAACTTTTAATGACCCTTTAAAACTGTGATTACCATTCTCCAAAATGTATTGAAAAATTGCAACCAATCACACTCTGTGGAATAAACTTTAAATTTAAGAAATTGAATTAAAAAAGGGCGATCATATGTGCCAAATTTAGTAAATGAAATTTGTGTCGTGTCTGCAACTTTTGACATTGACAAATCAAATTTAACAGAATGGACCGTGTATTGCCTGCTCATGTTGCTGGTTTAGAAGAGATGTCAAAAGCCATTAAACATGAAGGCATTTAATAATATAGTAGCAAGCAATTATCTGAATTCAAGCACATTTAATCACAAACCAGTACAAAAACTCATTATTTGTGCTTTATCACTAAAAATTGTTTTTTTGTGTATCATTTATATATACCTTGTACATCATATGATTTTCAAGTCAAAAAGATAAAGAGAAGTTTAAGAGATAAAACCTGATGTCAATTTATTTTGTGTTTATTGTATTTTTGTTTCACATTTTTAATTTTTTTTTTAGATCAGCTGTTATCAAAAAATTCACCATCAACATTTTAAACAAAATTTTGCCTAGGCCCAAAACTGAAACGTTCATATGCTAATATATTCATTGGTGAGTTAAAAGGTCTACGAAAGAAAGTACATGGGCTCGCGTAAATTAAGGTGGCAGTAACCCTTTTAAAAAACAGAATTTTTTTTTACATAATTAGTTGCGAGAGGTTTCTTTCAAACAATATATCCATTTTTTTCCGTTATAACACACTTGTCACGATTTTATATTTATATTACTATTACTTTTCCCTAAAAATATTCAGCCTCAACAATTCCTCTTTAAGTTAAAAATAATGAATATTTAATTAGTTCTTCTGATATAGCTTCATTCTACGCGCTTGTGGATCTGTACAGAAAGAAATGACATAATTATTAAAAAGAAACATTAATAATTAGTATGAAAAGGGTGTGTGGAAAACTTTTTTTTATTTTTTTTGAAGGCCCCTAAACACGCTGGGGTCTTTTTTCGCATTTTCCCAGCATCTTGATCAGACTATTGGTAGATACCCCTGGGTGATCATAGTCAATGCACACAACAAATTCATGTGTTAATCTTGACCCACCTTTGTGTATGCGTTTGAGGCTTTAAAATGTTATCAAGGGTACATGCACATTCTGATCCAAACATGTAGCTAGCTACATGTATTACAGTCTTACTACCACAATACTTTTGTGTAAAGAAATGGTGGTTACTCAATATGGGCAAGGGAATGTTACCATAGCCCCAGATTAACCCAAGCCATGTGAGGGAAATTGGGGAGATGACACACTAGGCTGGCCGTTGGATGTTGCACAGAGTTGTCTGGTAGAGCGTGAACCATAATTAGGTCTTCGTAGCTCAAAATGAGCATTAAATAATCCAGCAGGACTCCCCCTAAGCCATAGCTCCTCCTGGAAATAATAGGCAAGGTAAATCCATTGATATTTGTGAGGTTACTCATGTAAAATACGCGCATCTATCTATCTATCTAGCATAGTCCTGGGTTAGACCAAGCCATGTGAGTGAACTGTGGGAAATGGGACATACTGTGTGGGCTGTTTGAATGTTGCAGGGAGCTGTCTGAAGAGCAGAAAAAAATTGATCTACATGCATAGCTCAAAACGAGCATTAAATAGTTCAAAGGACTCCCCATCTAAGCCATGGCCCTCCCTGGAAATAATAGACAGCTTATATCCCTTGATATTCGTGAGACTAGCCATCTCCTAAATGCACTAAAAAGACCTCTCTTGCTCTTGCTCCATTCACCTCTAGCCATAGCGTCCATTATTTTTCCTACCATGCCCACTGGGAATTGCATTTAAAGTTACCAAAGCCAAAAGATGGCTTACCACAGAAAAATCAAACATTGAAAAGGTGTTCAAAGTCTAAATCAGGTATCACTGTACCAGTGTATATTAGCTGGGGCTAGCGCAGTATCTTTCTAGTAGTTAGCCAGCCATTTCCTTGCAACTTTGGATTGTTTTAAAGAAAATGCCGGAATACGGACAAAATACGTCAAAATCGCTGTTTTTTAAGAGACACGAAAAACACGTCAGAATTAGAAAACTACATAAAAAGTATTTTTGTAAAGAGAGTGGTGGTTTTGTTGCCTGTATCAAAACACAATAATTTAAGTTTAGTCTGGTTTGTTATCCAGAAAAAAAACACAAGAAAAATGAAAATTTTAACATTTGTCACTACCCTTATACTCGACGTCCGGCAAATTGGAGTCCCGCGATTTATTAAAAAACAAAATAAAGCTTCAACAAAATGACGGCTGTTTTGTGTTGTGTGCTGTTTTTTATTAGGTTGTTTGTATAATATGAGAGATTTGTTGAAGCATGTAGATTTATCCCGGCCAAGCTGTTTGCGAAACGTTTATATATTATTGCAATATTTCGCTTAATATCGCTTCTATTAAAATAGGTGAGAAAAAAACTGCCTGCCGTGTAGCTAGCTAGTATATGGTTCAAAGTAAAAAGGTCTGTGTGGTCATCCATCCTGTTTCTTTTCAGCCTATTCTACGATTAAAATGTTTTTACCAAGGAACATAAAAATTCGCTGAGCATTTCTTCCACACAATGGTCCTAAAGAATCTGGGATATTCTTGACATGTGTTTAGATTGGTGAGTTTGGTCTTGGCAACCTCTTTTTTACCACAAGTAATATTTCAGGGGCCCTTAAGGTTATAAACTTCTCAACAAAATGGCAGCTTTTCCAACATAAGGAAAAAATTGAAGTACTGAAGTTATTGACCTACCATTGCCTCGTACTGCTGAATGCATAGATAATTTAACGTATGTGCACAATCCTGTGCTGGTTGTTATGATGTGGTTGTTTTTTCTTCATCATTTTTTTAGCTATGTTTTTCTAAGGTAGTGGGGCCATGTATCAGCAAAATAAGTGTTAAAAATAACATTTGTTGCTACATCACTAACTTTTAACACCTCCCCCCCCTTCCCTGTAGGTTTGGAAAATTTTATTTTACTGATTCTAACTTTAGTTATCCTGGATGCCCGTTCTTACTTGACTACCTATGATAATAAACGCCTCTCTAAAGTATAAATTGTAAGCTTCTTTTCTGTATTAAAAAAGCAAAAAATTAATAAGGCTTTGGCTATAGGTAACATGGATATTTCTTATTTTTTGAAGAAATAATCTCTTGGCAATAATATAGTGATGAAGACCCCCTTCTCTTACTTATTATTCTGCATGCTAAAACAACTTCGACATTTGCCAGGGCAATTGTGCCAAAACTGTCATTGTTTGGTTTGAATAGAATAACATTAAGTATTTGCATGAAGAACACAGATTTGATCCATGGTGAAACTGCGATAGATAGATAGATGTGCATATTTTACATGGCTAGCCTCACAAATATCGAGGGATATACCCCGTCTATTGTTTCCAGGAGGGGCCATGGCTTAGATGGAGAATCCTAGAGTATTTAATGCTCATTTTGAGCTACGCAGACCCAATTAGAGCCCGCGCTCTACTAAACAACTCCCGGCAACATCCAACGGCCCACACAGTGTGCCATCTTCCCAATTTCCCTCACATGGCTTGGGTTAACCCGGGGCTATGGTAACATTCACTCGCCCATGTTGAATCACCGTCAAGAGGAATCGAACCCCGGTCTCCCGCACAGAGTACGAGAGCTATAACCACTAATCTATGGCTTCACTAACTTTAACCTTACTGATGCCAATCTTTGTAATAACTACAAGGCTTTGTTACAGAACAGTTTGATAGTGATGTTTTATAGATTTGTTAAAAGAACAGTTTTCATATTATTATATACTAGCCGTTAGCCCATGGAAAAATCCATGGGTTTTCTCGTCCTTTTTATACCGCATTTATACCTGCACAGCTAAGCTACCATTTTGCGTGACAGAAAGACAGACAGACTTATATGGGTATATATAGATAAGCAGGTTTCTCATTTTGAGGTACCTGATCGCGTTCCTACGCCCTATCGTGTACCTGAATTACGTAAGGTACGGGAAGAACTGTGTACCTCCGTTGACAGATTACTTCCTAATAAAAAATAGAAATTGTTGTTTTATCTATGTGTGGTGGTCTCTTTATTGCAATAAATCCACATGCTGTGATGCTAGCAATGTTTAGTTTACATTCTTTTCTTGGTCGGACACTTGTAGATCTCAGAATTATTGAATAATCCTAGTCCTTTTTAATCCATGAGCAAGCCTATTCATAGCCAACCTGACCATCCTAGCTAATTCACCGAGTCCTGACTTAGTTAAAAGAACTACGTAGACACAAATCTCTTTTGCCTGGTCCCTTCTTCGTTGGTAACCAAGTCTTACACAAGAAAACCAGCCATGCGATTCTTAACTAATGCGAAGGTGAACCCCGACGGTGCATGGATAAAGCAAGTCTGCAAACTGCACTTACAGGCGGAACAGACATTTTATCATGGATTTAATTATAGATAATTTCTTCATATGACAAAAAAATTAGAAACCATAGGACTTCATGGATCTTTTTATGCCGCAAGTGTTATTCAAACAATTTTAAAAACGAAAACGTGCTGTTGTTGTCTGTATAAATTTTGTAAAAATGTGGTTGAACTTTCTGATCAAATTTTGAAGTTTTATTTAAAGGGAACCCGAGGTATAAAATGATGTTAGACTTTTATTATAGAGCTTAAAAAGTTAGCTAACAAGTCTTTTAAATTTTTTAAAAAGCTCTTTTCGTTCGCAAGATTTCACATTTAAAGAATTTCAGATTTTATTATGCTGTATGCTGCAGATATTATAAGGGTTAATTGATTAACATAAATTTTATTGCCAAAATGACACTTGCTAGCTCGTCCCAGGCCTCTTAAATTTTTGCGGACAAACTCATAACTTGGGGTCTGCATGTCGGTTTGCAATCAAATTTTGTGAGTAAACATATAGGGCTTATACAAGCTTACCCACAAAATTTGATTGCAAACCAAGTTGCAAATCCTGAGTTATTGAGTCGTCAGCAAAAAAATAAGAAGCCTGGGGCGAGCAAGTGAGTGTCATTTTGGCAAAAAAATTTATGTTAATCAATTACCCTTTATAATATCTATGCATTGATAAAGTTTGAATGCACATCACTTAACAGGTCTAAAATTACTGATGAAAGAAAATGTCCAAATTTGCTATTACTGAAATATATGACATCATAATTCATGCAGCATAATTAAATCTGAAATTCTTTAAATGCGAATATCTTGGGAACAAAAAGAGCTTTTTAAAAAATTTAAAAAGACTTGTTAGCTAACTTTTTAAGCTCTATAATATAAGGCCAACATCATTTTATGTCTAGGGTTCCCTTTAAGCCATGTTGATAAAGATTTTTTTAATTCGAAAACGAAGCCAGGGTTCGAATTAGAAAAGTAAAGTCGGTTCGCAAAAAATTCGGCACTTTGTAACGAAGTAAACCACTATCTAGATGTGGCCTGGGAACACCATAGATCAATTACCATTGGCTTGTTCATTAGTAGCTACTTGTTTTTTGACAAGAATTTGTATTTTTTTGTGACCTGTGAGCTTTAATTTTACCTGCATTATTATTTTTTTGTTGGAGACAAGTGGGGGACGTTCAAACTCGTGAACCCCAAACACAAGAACTGAGCGTCTGAACTAGCGACTCTCTCAGTTTTAACTTTCTTGTCTCTGATAGCCGAAATAGTGTTGCAAAAATGAAATAAGTTTATTTTTATAGCATGCTGTAAAAAAACATTCAAAAGGTAATCAATGTTTCAGAGGTTCTTGACCAGTTTTAGTGAACATTACAATGCAAGTTAATTACAGTATAGTGATTAAAGTTGCTTTCACAAAAAATATGTTTGTTTCAAACATAAGTCTTGTAGTAAAATGCTGTTGACAGTACTGTCCAGATGAAAGCGTGCGTGTATGCTCAACTTAAAAAATAATTGCTTTCATTCAAAAACACAATAGGATAGCGAGTTTCTTTCAAATCACACGAAAATAATTGCTACATGTTAAATTTTTAAACCTGCGATCTATCGCCTATTTTCGTTCTTAATTTTTAAAATGCGATCTAACAAAGCTTTTCTATTGCAGTTCTTTGTTCTAAAATTTTTAACACCAATCTAAAAAAACATTTCTATCGCTGTGATCTAAAAAAGCATTTCTATCGCCGTTCTTTGTTCTTAAATTTTTAAAATGAGATCTAACAAAGCTTTTCTATCACCTTTCTTCATTCTTAAACTTTTTAAACGCGATCTAATAAAGCATTTCTATCGCCGCTTAAAAATATTCGATTCACAGTTTTGTCATTTTCTTTGCAAAGTGATTCGCAAAAATGGCATTTCAATTCGCGAATTGCGAACTGCTAATTCGAACCCTGAAGCATATTTTTGCCTATTTGCTTGTGAGGACTTGAAAAATAAACAATAAATTTGTGAATATAACAGTATAGTCATGCATACTATTTTGGACAAGTAGAAAAGGAAGTTAAGATTGAGAGAGTTGCTATCAGAGACACTCAATCAATGTGTTTGGTTTTCATAATTTAAACGTCCCCCACTTTTCTACCGCAAAATGAATGTGCAACAAAGATTAACCTTGGAGCCTGTATCACACTTGTAACGTGCGCTGTTAAACAAATAATAAGCCATTTTAAAAATCGCGTACCCAGAGCAAATGAGGTACGCTATGCAATCGCGTAACATGGTCAAATGGCGTACCTGATTGACCACGTAAACACATAAAACGAGAAGCCTGTAAAAGATATTGTGTTTCATAGTTTGGCACGAACAGATCTTGTTTGCTAAAAAAAAATGATCAAAATAGATTCTGCTGACAACCCCATTAGTGCAAGTGGATGCAAAAATTAGTGCTACATTACTAAAAGTTGACTTTGAATGACCTTGAATTTAATTGATAAGTGACACAAAATGTTATTTTTATTGTCTTAGGTTGGGGAAAACATTGTAGTTTTGAATATAGAAATGTATACCTGTAGATTAATATACCCCCAAATCTTGACTAATTCTAATTTTTTCAGTACTTTTTTTCTAATTGGGATACGATTCCTCTGAGCAGGAACATTCTTGCACAGCCTGCTAAATATGTCTAAACAAATGACTATAGTACTAGGTCACTCCACTTGCTTAACTTTCAAGCATGTAAGCATATGTGCAATTTTTAGGCTGGTGAACTGTAGTTGCTGAGTAAGCATATATATATATATATATATATATATATATATATATATATATATATATATATATATATATATATATATATATATATATATATATATATATATATATATATATATATATATATATATATATATATATATATATATATATATATATATATATATATATATATATATATATATATATATATATATATATATATATATATATATATATATATATATATATATATATATATATATATATATATAGCTTTATATATTTTTTTATTTCTTAGAGATGATTAATTCACATAATAGTGAAAGTTCAACATCAATCAGTAGCAATGAAGTTCCTCAAGAAAGTATCAAGGTATGAAGTCTTTAAATACCAAAGCTACTGCTATCAGCTAGTGCTTTACATATGTTTACCTTACATAAACAGATAATTTTGCATGGTCAGTTGGAGATTAATCTTGCTATTTTATTTTCATATAAACATAATGATAAGTGCATCATAAAATTTAAATTTTAAGTACAGGACTTAGATCTCGTTTACACGCAGGCGGGATGAAATCTCATCCCAGGATGAAACTTGTCCCAGGATGAAACAAAAAGTGTTTGCACATGAGCCTCATCCCAGGATTAATTTTGCTAACTTTGCGTATCATAATTCGAAGTGATATCTTTTAATTTGTGAGTAAAAATGTCAAACGAGAAACGCAAAATGATGGGGCCTGAGAGTAGAAGTGTAATATTGTTGATCACAATTTTATCGACTTTAAGTATAGCATCTCTTCTGTTACAGTTGCATATAGTATTATTAATAAAACTAGCAGAACAACATAGAAACAATGTAATTCTTCTGAGAGAAGCTGTTTTTGCTAGAAATAAAGCATTGGCTAGATTTAGATATAAAAATAGATAAAAATGATGAATAATTGTCAAAGTAACATTGAAATGGCTTGCATTTTTAAAACACTTTCTCATGTAGAAACATAAGAACCATAATAAATGGTCCAATAATAGATGAAATTGCATCCCGCCTTAAACATGTAAACATTGTGAGGACTTCCAGTAGACACAGGAATGAACTCATCCTGGGACAAAACTTATCCCGGGATGAGATTTCACACGTAAACGACCTCTTAGAGTTTCATGTTGATCGATTATCAGACACACCCAATTACTTGCGTAAATTGCTTGTGAAAATTTTTTGTATAAAGATATCTATTTTGATAGAAGTAAAGTTATCACGTATCACATCTTTATCATCATTTTTACATTACATAACACAAAAATAGAGTGATGCCTGACTTGTTAAATTGATATAAAGCAGGTTACTTATTGATTTGTTAATTTCATTACAGGAGAGAAGTATCAGCAGAAAAAGAAAAAAAATTTTGAATGAAATATACGAAACTGAGAAAACGTATCAATACCACCTCATGCTCCTAACCACAGTAAGACAGAAATAAATGTTTTATTCTGATGTGTATTAGTTTGTGAATAATCAACAAAAGTACATTGAATAAACACCCCCACACATCTTAGTTCTTTTGACAATTTAGTCTTTCTAATTCAATTCGCTTTATGTCAATTGGCGATATTCCCTTTGCTGCTGTGAGATGCCATTTAAGGGAGAACATAGAAGTGGGATTCAAGTTACATCCATGTTTAATAAAAACACACAAAAATTTGCTATGTAAACAAGAATTTCGGCAGCATTCCCATCAGTAACTGTCAAGTAGGGACATGAATTAGGAAGACTATTAGAGACGCACTTATTTGCTTTGGATGCTGATTTGAGGACAGTGCTTCTTCGGTTGAGAAGGAAAAAGTGAAGTGTTGTAATACAAATAATATCTTGAAGTTGTCACATGATATATCAATATATATTATATATTTATGATAAGTATATATATACATATATATATATATATATAGACGCTGAATTTATTTATTTTTAAAGAAGAAATAAATATGTTTATTCATTAAAAAATAATTACAATTTAATTGAAATATAAATAATCTAAGGTTAAATAAAATGAAAATTAATAAAGAAGGGACAGTATAGATGCCAATGTTTGACTGAATACCGTAATGCTTTAAATAAACGCCCAGGGCGTTTATTAAATTTTTTGACATTTTGGAGGGGCTTCTATTCAAGGGGAGGCGTTTAAAAGAGGGGACGATTATTAATTTTTTACACTTCGTCTCTTTTGCAGTTTTTAAGGATACCTATACTATATATCTTCACAACAGAAAATAAAAGATATTCACATGTTTTAGAGAATGAACTTCAAAAGCGAAAAGCTGAATTTTTAACCTTAAACCTAAGATTTAGGAAAAAAGTAAGTAAGTATACTTCTACTATTGCCTTGCATAAACTTCCTTATGAGATCTATTTGAGGCGGCTGTTTATTTAAAAAATGACTGAAAAGGAGGGGCGTCTATTTGAGGGGAGGGGGGGGGGACGTTTAATAAATGGGGGGCGTTTATTTGAAGCATTACGGTAGAAGAGAAGTGCGCATTTGTGACTAAATAAAACAAAAACTTTTATTCTGGCATCTACACAAGCAAGATCAAAATCATTAACCACCCCTGTGTGCAACTTGGTATTCAAGGCCTCTAAGGCAAAGCAAAGCAGATTTCATTATTAAGAAGGAGAGTTTACATCTCATCCAATTCATTATTTTATCCTATTGTTTGCTGGATTTCTGTGAAATTTTTTCTGCAAGAAATTTGTAAAATACAGAGCATTCTTTGCTCATTCCCCCGTTTATGGAAAAGACAAGTGGGGTGAATGGGCCATGTTCGTTATCTAATACACGCTGATTGTATTTACGTTTCTTTAGACACTTCAGAAGGGGTGTTAAGAGTGAGAGCTCTTAATTAAGGTTCGGTGTGGGGAATTACTTTGGCTCCTATGTTGACAAAACTTGGCAGTTCAGAAGCTACCTTTTTAACAACGAATACCACATACCTCTTATCTTTAGTTATTTTTGGAACCAATCAAAGTATCCTCTGTGTTATCACCAAGATTGATTGATGGGATTTTTTCTAATATCGAAGCCATCCAATCTGTGTCCTCACATTTACTAGAATCAATGGAAGAACAAGGAGTTGCTCATGCTTTGTTGGAGCTTGCACCGTTCATGAAACTCTACTCTTTGTATGCAAATAACTTTGATAATGCTAATAAACTGTTAGAGGTATTATAAGTTTAGATTTTTTAATTTTTAACATAAACATAAAGGTATTTTTTTTATGTTTTGTTTGTGTTTTCTAAATCTTTAGGAGCAACAAGTAAAAAATCCTGATTTTTCGAGGTTGTTGAAGTTTCAAGAGAGCAGAGAGGAAATGCAATCTTTAAAGTTCAGTGCTCTCCTTGTAACACCTATTCAAAGAGTTCCAAGGTATTGAAAATTATCTTTGTATTTTTTTGTGTGCCTACAAATGTCCAAGATATGAAAGAGAAGTTTCATTGAACTTAAATGATTATAGTAAAAAATTTTGGGAGCATAGAAAGTATTTTTAAATGATTTAACAGTTACATGCTTCACAACCGTAGACATGAATATTTTTTTAATCTGATGTTTAGGGCGAAAAGAAGCGGGTTAAAATCTAAATATTGAGTTACAATTTCGATGTTTAGATCATCCCTTAAGTTTTGTTAACTCAGTCAGGAGAGTGGGGCAAAATTTAGAATTAGTCAGAAATTATTAAAGCTTGATTTGAATAATTTCGGAATTTTATGATTTTATGAAGGGTGTTCTGAAATTGCGTATACTTTTTTCTTTAAATTTATTAGCTCTTTAATGTCTCGGTGTTCTAGTGTTTGCTAAGGTTTATTATTTTGCTTTTTTTTCTAACGCAGTTGTAAAATATTTATGTTGCTACATGCTTTTATTAGATATCGTCTTCTGCTGGAGAATCTTTTGAGCAAAACCTTTGAATATGATCCAGATTTTTCAAAGTTAAAAGGTAAAATTAGTCTGTTTATCTATCACCTTCATAAATTTTCAATCTTACAATGTTGGATATGTATTTTCTTAACAATAATATTCTGAGCCTCAACTTAATAGTTGAGGCTCGAGAAATAATTTCGTTTTTTTTATGTCATTCTACAACTCTGCAAAGCTTAATTGGGAGGGAAGGGAGGGTCAGAATCATTTCCCCATTATCAGAATTAGGTTGAGGCCCAAATAGCACATTATATAACCATTTTTTGTTTATATTTTAGATGCATTCGAAAAGATATCAAAAGTGGCAACCCACATAAATGAGTGTGTGAGGCAACATGAAAACTTTCACAAAATGTTATCTATACAAAACAGTTTTACTGGCAGTACAGCTCCAAAGATATTAGCACCAGGTATAAATTAGTGCTCAACATTGGTTGCTAGACGGTTTATACAGATGGAAAAATTCTACTGTTTTTTAATCCCATCAGATATAAGAATCATTACATTAAAATTTACTAAAGTACTTATATGCCTGTTTTATTCCAAGAATATTACTTTGAACTTTGCGTGGTGTATTCATAAACTCTTGTTTTTTTATGTTGTTCTTAGGACGATATTTTATCAGAGAGGGTGTTGTAACTAAGGTAAGTTTTACTTTATCCATTTTAGTTATAAAATTAGCTACTATATCTAATGTTAATAAAACTAAAAATCAGAACACTGCATCCAATGTGGTTAAAAATTAGCTTCTATACCCAATTTAAAACTGAGCACTCATTTAATTTTTATTAGATAAGTGAACGAGGCAGAGCAAAAGAGAAAACATTGTTTTTGTTTAATGATCTACTTTTGTGTGCAAAGAAAGAAACATCCTGGTGAGTTATTTTGATGTTTATTCACTACATAAAGTTTTTAAAAGGTTGCTATGTGTGCATTACTATGAATATTCAAATATTTATATCATTATGCTATGTGAGAACAACAGGATTCCTGGGCTCCATCCAAACTCCTTGACATGGAGGTGAATCACAGCATATTGAATCCAGAACATGGCAAGGCTTCTTATATAAATACATTTTATTTTTGGCAAATATTTATTAGAGTGTCTGAGAGCTCTGTTGACCGGACTAGCTCACTTATCCAAACATCCCTTTTTCCTGAAACATTCTAAGTTCTTTAAAAGATAAGAAATCATGTGTGAATCCTGTATGGACTAGTAATATTGTTATCAATGCACTACTCAAGCATAGATTACATAGACCATACATTTTAGCAATCTAATCAAGTCAAGCTTGTTGGTGAATGTTGATGTTGTTGTTGTTTTTATGCCTGAGCTGAATCATAAAGTACTCAATTTTTCCTTTAAATGAAACACGTGGTAGAATATTAAAATTTTTGATTTTCCCTCAGTTTTGAGCTTAGATGATATGTGATGTATATTTATCTATTCTAGCACTTACCGTTGCTGTGATATATATCCATTAGTCAACTGCATTATTGAGCAAGTGATGGGTAACCAAAGTAATGGGAATGGTTTATTTAAGGTTGGAAGCTTTGTTGCGTTTTTATGTTGCATGCATTTTGGGGTGGCCTAAGACCTTGTGAACTGTTATACACGCTAAGATAAAGTATTTCACAAGCACATTGTTGTAACCGTTAGCCTTCTCTTCACATGTTACTCAAAAATACGCCAGCAGGGCGAGACTTTTTAACAAAATACTACTACTGAGAAACACGTCCTTGCAATAACATAAATGCTGCATCTTAAAATGCAGGGTTTATTGCAAAATATGTTTTTTTTGTACAATGTTTATTAGTAATTAAACTTGATAAAGTTTAAGGAGATTGTAATATAGATTTGGTACATTGTAGCTAATATGCATTACAGAAGATATTATGCAATAGCAACGCAATGTCTACTGACAAAGTGTTCACAAAAATTTCTAATTTAACTTTTAGTTTTGTTGAATATGCCACTATGTTTGTTTAGATAATTTGTAAAGAAAAATCCATGTTGTTATGCTCGAAGTTTGAACAGAAATCTTGGAGTCATGATATTAAACACGCCGTTAGGTAAAAAAGACCTTTTTGTGTCTCTGTTTGGAAATGAGGCTCAAATAAGTACTTATTTAGTCTTCTTAATTTTATAACAAATGCCATAAAGTATTACTGTTGCACCACCAGAGCAGTGTCTTTCCTATTTGACAATATTAGTTTCATCAGCATTGTATTTCTGCTTGAAGGAACATGAATGTTTTGTATCTGCTAAAATTTCTTATTTGTGTTTTAGTCAGCTTCATTCGAACTTAGCATCATTGAAACGCACAGATTATGTTATTTCATCATCTGTACCGCAAGATCTGCACAGGTTTCAAAATAAGAAATCTTCCTCTGTTAAAGTAAGTAACAAATAGTCGTGTAAAAAAAGGACAACTTTGAAATTTCACGAAATGGTTTTTGTTTTATACGATGTAATCTAATATCTTTAATACTCGCATAAAGAATCACTGATAATTTATAATTATAAAATTAAAGTTTCAATGTAAAAATTTCTTGTGGTAATATTTGAGTAAAGAATTTTGCTAGTTGTGACCAAGTCTTGTGATAGAAGAGGACTTCAATCTAGCCTTCTATGTGAATTATTGCTGTTTTAAGTGATTTTAAATTTTCAGCTTGTAGTTCTAAAAATGTTTTTTTACGCAGGGTCTTCCATCTACTATCTCCTCTGCAAAGTTGAAGAGACTTCCAGATCTTGCAAGAAGTTGTACAATGCAAGCAACCAGCAGCGACTTGCAAAAACGGTGGACGTGTCCTAGTATTGACGCAAATGGGAATTACATCGGTGATGCAAACAAACCAAGTTTTTCTTTTAGTGAAGATACCTTTCATAAGTTAACCTGTTCAATCGATACTGAGAAGTCCAGCATACTGGAGGAGGTAGTTTGATTAACCTTTTCAATTCAATTGTCTAATGACGTTGTTATCGCTACGTGTAGTTTAAACCCTATACCGAAGAGGATTTCACCAACTGAAGGCGATTCCTCCACCAACTCACTTTCATTCCAATACATACTGCCCAAAGAAATCATTAAAACAATTTTATCGACTCACAACAATCAGCGACAAAACCACCCCCCTCTTAGGAAATCTGCTGCAGTCAGCACATTTTTATTCCTGCCAAATAATGCCTAATTTAAGGTGTGAATTCAAATATGTCCCTAATAGTACAAATATCCCTGGCTATATTTTTAATATTTTTAAAGAAACCTTTAATTGGAATTAAATGTGCGGTGGAAGTTAAGAACTAGACCAGGTCTTTGTTGTGTACTTTCCCGAACTTTTTACATTGCTTCATAACAAAGAATGGAACTACCGACAAAAATAATTAACAGATTTGTTTTGTTGTAGAAATCATCGAAAAAACGGAGTGGATCTGCATCCAGTCAAAAGGCAAATTGGACTCTTACCGAGTCCTCTATTGTCGAAAGCCGCCGTCCGTTGCACGTGTTAACTAACGGAGCGAAGAAATTAGGTTGCAGCTCTACGAAGCGTAAACAACAACGACAGGATCAAAGGAATTCTTTATCTCCTTATTCAAAAGAGGTAGAAGCACCTAAATTATTTTTCTATAAACTTCTTCCACAATAAAATTTTATTGCTTTTTTATTTTGGCTGATTTTAGAAAGCTTTATCAGGAAGGATAGTTAAAAAAACTGGAAATCTTGAGTCGCTTGATTTTACAAACTCAAGGTAAGTGAGAATGTTTATAAAAACGTTTTAGTCTTTTTCACCAGGTCCAATTGATTTTTTGCGTTATGATATTTCTAGGACTTTCGATTTTGATAATGTCGCGGTGGACATTAAGGAGGCTGCAAATAACAATAACGGCTGTGCCGTCATGTGATGGATCATATCATGGAGCTAATGTTGAATATTTGGATCATACTTAAATCACAAATTATTCTCCCCACAACATTTGCTACCGTGTTTGAGCATAGAAAACTTTAAATCGATGGATTACTTCGTAATCTTCACCTGCTTGGTGTATGACATACTTTATTTTTATCATATGTTGTACAAAACTTAAAAAAACAAATAATTTTAATGCGTTCTCTCATTAGTTGGCCGCAATATAATGGACGCCACACAATTAAGAACAGTTTATACATTTTGGCAGCGAATAGTTTTTGCCAGCTAATAATACTAGACATTATATTTTTATTCGCAAGTAAAAATTTCTAGTTTGTAAAAATTTCTAGTTTGTAAAAATTAGTAGACGTCGCCTTTTGGTGAAATTTAAAGCGTTAATTTTGACAGTAATTTTATCTGGCGGACTTTTTACCGACAATATTGGGTTTGATAAAAGCACATTTTTAAATATTGTTTCGTATATTCATGTGTTGATTTGTTATATTTTTCTAAGGTAATTTATATTTATACAGTGGTCTCTTTCTATCTTGGTCACCTGTAATATAACTGATAATCTTTTCTAATTTTAAGCTAATTTTCACTGTGTATCTCCAACTTTTCTTTATCCGAACAAATTTTCTAGTTTCTTGTGAGCTCGAGATAGAGTGGGACCACTGTGTTGCATTTTGTACAGTGTGTCGTATTATATCTGTCCCGTTATAATTATTCCATTTGAAATTAATTTTAGATAATTCGAAATTGTAATTATTTTTGTTACTCTTATTTTGGCATAGCCTTTACTTCTTATTTTACTGTAACTCTATAAACTTACGGGTTGTTTACATGAGAGCAGGGGGAGGCGGGACGGAACATTTTCCGGGATCCCGCCCCTATCATAATTATACTAAAAATCACTTTGTGTTTATATGGAAAATCTTTGTCCTACCGTACCGTTTGAGCCAAGCGAGAATCCAGCTCAGGCTGGACGTTTTTCTACAAAAAAATACGCTATTCTGTGACGAACAAGATGCTTTCTACATGTTTCAATTAAAACAAAAAAGCCATCTCGGGACACTTTTTTCCATATAAAGGCGTGACAAAAATCATCCCGGCAAACGTCTTCACGCAATTGTTCCGTCCGCCTCTCATATAAACAGCCCCTTCGAGGAAGAAGGTTTGTCGTTTTTTCCTCTAAGTTACAACATTTTGTGAAGTTGCTGCTTCATTTTTGCTGTAAATATCACGAAAAAACCTCAATATTGTGTTTTTGTTGCTCGTTGAATTGCAAAAATCCATCATGTATAAAATTATGTGTGAATAAAAATAAAACGGCGCTGTCATATATTACATCAAGAATATACAAAAACGTTCCTTATTCTTTCTATAAAGCTTCTAGCGGGTCTGTTCCTCTCACACGCGCATAATTTCTTTCGACAAATCCACGTGCACGATAACATCTATCTAATAAAAACGCATCGAATTTCTCAACACTGCCATATTTTCGTGCGCCGGCGTATTTAATCGCAAGCCACGAAAAATAAATGGTACCACGTTCGATTCTAGTAGGGTACAGGTTCATCATGTCTCCATAACTCTCCATATGAAATACCTTCTTTATTTGGCCATGGGGTAGATCATTCAAACGTCTAAGATAACTCCCATTAATCCTTCTTTTAACACGATGTCTACCGAACTTCATCGTTGGAGTGTGACGACTCAAAGCTGACCACACGAGTAACCAAGATGGGATATTCTTTATTTTCATTTTGTTATAATATCGCGCGTAAATATACGAGGCGAGAATGATGCGCGAACAGTACAGCAAACGGTAAATATCTTGATACGAGCTAAATTTGGCGTGTGTACTTAGGTGGACATCGAAGTCTTGTGCACATAGCCTTCTCCATTTAGCGTTAAATGAAACAACCGCTGAATAACACCTGTGACATGTCTGTGATACTGATAACAAGCTTGTCATATCGCATTTCCATAGAATTATTTGCATTACTTCCAACGGTAAGCCTACAATAAGACATGGGTGGCTAAAAGTTATACTTACAACACACACATCAGTTTTTTAACAATACGAGTCTCTTAGGAAGCATTTTCAAACGGCGGTTGTGGTCTGAGTAACTCTGTGAAAAGGTTAGAAGGGCCACAAATACCTTACCAAATAACTTTTAAACCAATGTCTTATTTTAAAAATTGTTGGCAGATATAACACCAATCTCGTCCCCGCTTTACCATCAAAATAACGCAAACACAGGCTAAAATGCAAAATAAAAAGTGTTTGGATAGCTTTTTTTGCAATCATGGCCTAATAATATGTGTTTAGTGTAAGAATAGCATAAGAAGGAGACAAGTTGATAAGTGATAACAGCATGTAAGGATCATTTCGCGGTGTATTAACTAGAATTGTGTTCATTGTACATTCATTAAAGCTCAATTTTATATTTTTTATTAGTCAACGCTATGTAGATTAAAAAACAGAGTGTCCAGTGAATTCTCTGGGTCAATCAGAATTTACAGACCTAAAACCCCAGAGTAGGGCATTTCTCCCCAATCTGATTTCATTTCACCTTTTCTTATTCTTATTAAATTCTATCAAGAAGATGCAAAGTCTTCGTGTTCTTAAACAATCGAAAGTTATTGTTTCTGCAGGACCTAAATTTGACTTGTTCTCTGTCAAGTAAGTGTGGTACATACTTACTCCAATGATTAATTTTATGGCGAGTTTTTGAGATAGAGAGCTCATTCAAGAGAGGTGCTTATTAACTAGGGCGCTTAATCAAGAGAGACGCTTATTAAGTATTACTTAGAAGAAAAGGCTGTAAATCAATTCAAATAGAAAAGAAAAAGAAAAAATACAAAAACTTCATTTTATAACTTACAAAAACCTGTATTTACAAAAGGACAAAATAGTCATAACCTAATTTGTTTGCATTGCTTCGCCTTCTTAAAAAACCTATTTGCAGATTGCCTTCTTTGAAAATAGAGGGAGGGATGTTGTTCGAGAAAATAGGGTAAGTAATAACAAGCAAGTTTTCCAACATATCTGATTTGAATTGACACCATCGTGGGATAAGAAAAAGTGATATTTTTTTGGTGATATTACCTGCAAATATGTTAGTGTGTTCGTTTCCACTTCTTGTTTCTCCATTCCCTGTTGCAACTATTTCGCATTTCATATTCTCATTCTCAGTTTGGTAAATTTTTTTCTTTTTAAATACGCTTGAGAAACCAATTGCGAACATTTTTATCTGTCATCCACTTCCGTTACACATCCCTGTTTTCATCAGAAAGATGACGTAAGATTTAGGAAGTTTTCTTTTTATGACGTCATTGCACCGCCATGTAGATAATGAAATTGCAACTACAGTCTACAGTATAAGACGTCCACTCAGGGGACGTGGTTGTCTTGAAAAGGTGGTCGGGTTATAAAACAACTCTGTAAGACGGCCAGCTTCTAACGTGGCCGTTTTAGACAGTTTTTTTCCTCTTAGTCCTCACCACAACTTTTGAAATACAAAAAACTTAGAAAAGATTTTAATTTCGCGAACGGATAGTTTTAAGGATTGACATAAATTTGCAAGAATATATTTTCGCGAATGTCGACAGTGGCAATTAAAGCATTTCGCGAAAAGCACAAAAATTCGCAAAATCGCCAAATTCGATTTTTGCGATATCAATTTATATAGCCGTGTTTAACTTTTGAGCCCAACATCGTAACCAATCTGGAACCTCCTTTTGTTTATTAGATAAGCCACACTTAATAAGTCACACTAAAGAATAGCTAACTATCTATTTTGCATCTGCTGCGTAATCACATTTTCATATCAGTCAGAACATCTTTTCATTTCCATCGCAGGCTTAACAGCCAATCGAATTCTTTCACAAAGAACGTCGTGCGTAATTCGCCACTACTCTAGACAAAGGGACGTAAGCCTTTTTCTAATAAAAGCGGAGACCAATCTTCAGCGCTGTGCAGTGGAAACGAATAAAATTCCTTGCCGCACGCAGAATTGAATTAATGCTCATTATGGCCAAAGGGGACGGTGAGAGTTTATCGAACAGTATGTCCAGAGAAATTTTTTCATCAAATAAATCATCAAGCTTTTTTAGAAAGCAAGAACACACTTTTTTTAAACAGCATGAAGCTTGGATTCTTTAAATGACACCTAACCTGGATTGGGCAATGGAAAAAAAGGGAAAAAACAGGGATTGGACACTAATAACTCCGGAGTTTGTCTTTTTCTAATACAAGACAAACAAAAGTGCTTCTTTATAGTTATGTAAAAAAATTAAGTGTCTAAAACGCGATTCGTAGTAATCACAGCGAGAAACAGTTGAACCAGTGAAAATGAGAAACTTAACATAGAGAATCTTATGCTCTTATAAAAAATTTTATTGTCAACAATTAGCGCATATGTAACTTTTTATTATAGGCCAAATATATATCTATCTAATCTGATCTAAAAATTTTCGCGCAGTAAAAAAATCTTGCACTGTGACCAACTCGTCCCTAGATCTTCATTTTTGGTTTCTGGATATCAGTTTTAATCTGTGCGGGACAGATTTGTTGTTGAAAAATCCGTCTGCTGCCGAGCAGGAAAACAATATGGCGTGTGATAGTGACGAAGAAGATGATACTGTTATAGATTTTTCTCTTAAGAATTCAACAGGAGGTGTCCATATTTTTGATTTTAAATACAGTAATGGAGCTTCTCCGGAAGAATTGAGGAACTTTGTAACGAATGAAATTGTCAAGGTGTTCGGAAATTCGCCTGCCAATTCATACAAAGAAAGTCAAACATCTTCACAAACGAAACAAGATCTAAACAAGTCTTCAAACATTCAATTTGCCACTGACACCAATCATAATGTTCTTAGTTTGAATAAAGTCAACCAGGATGTTTCTCAAACTTCTCTTAATAAACAATTTGTTTGCATTCTTTTGCGAGATGGCTCTGTCCTTCGTGCTGAGTGCAAAACTACGGATACAAGCAGCAGTAACTTGTCAACATTTTCCTCTTCGCCTGTAAGACAAAACAACCAAGAATTGTTTCAAGTTGCTAGTGATGAGTCATATGCACAATCATTGCAACGGACATTGAATACCCTAAATGATACAGTAAATTTGCTATCAGGAAGACGTTCCTACCTTGGTAGGGGTCCAATTCAAACATTTAATAATAGAAATTTAGGTCAAGGGACATCACAAATGGCTAATCAGCACAGAGATGTTTTGCAAACAAATGTTGTATTAAGCCCTTCCTTACACAGGTTGTCTCCAACTCTTAGGGGAAGCCGTTACATGCCATATGATCGTGATAGTAGATCAAATCGTAGACATATTCAAATGGGACATTTATTGAATACTCCATTATCACGAACTGTTATGTATTCTACAGATGAAGAAATGACTGGTACATCAATAATACCTGATAATACACAAATCGATCTTCTGGATAATATTACAATGGTAGCATTGGAAAATGGAACTCCTGAGGGGGAAATAAGGTTACCAAACTATCCACAACCTACAATAAATATTGAACCCTATGTGCCAGCCCAGTCTAATCTAGGTACAGAAATTGAGTCAAGATCATCAGATAATTCAGAGAATATATTTAATTCTGATCAATCGTTACCAATATTTGGGGAATGTAGTGTTGTTGACCTAAGTTCAATTGAGAATATGGACTTGGTATCTGTAAATGGAAGACAGAGTTTTACTCAAAATGATTCTATTGGAGTATTAAATAGTAGGAAGGTAGATAGTCCAAAATTATCTAGTTCAAAACAGAAGAAGGATGTTGAAAGTTCAGGTTGTGATAAAAATAACAAAATGAGTTGGGTCTCCAAAGTTGGTGATGCCATTGAAAGTGGTCTAACTGTAAGTTATTTCTGTTAAAGTTTCTGGTATAAATATGGTTTGTGACATTAAACTTAGGGCATAGTTGCATACTGTATTTGGCAGAATACACATTCTCTCTTGTACAAATTGTATGTAGTTACACATGTAATTACACATGGAAGCCACTGACAACTAAAGATGTGCATGTACTCCAACATGCATGAAGACTTTATTTGCAAGATATGCATTTATGTTGGTCACAGGGCATTACATCACATATTTATAATTTATGCTAGTAAATATAAATATATATTATTTCTATTTTGATGCTTCTTAAACGGTCCATGTCTATGTTTTTGCTTTCTACAATTTGTTTTTGACTGTTTTAAAACGATCTATGGTAATGATTTTATTGATGTTTTTAAACGCTCTCTAGGATCCGTTTTGACGGTGTATAAAAAACTTTCTAAAAAAAAATTAAGGACGTTGTATAACATCTAAATAAACTAATGAAAAAAAAATTAACTCTTAATGTTCATTAAGGCTGTTTTAGCCCATTAAAGTTCTAAGGTTTTCTAAAATTAACCGTGTACTCCATTCACGGTTCCTTGTGAACCATACAGAATTATGACATATGAGCCGCAAGACTCAAAATCACTTAGTCATAGATAGCAGCGAAGAAAATAGTTGTGCTAGTGAACATAGCGAAGTATATAGTTCTGAAACAGATGAGTATTTGCAAAGGGTGTTATGATAATGAACCTGAATATACTGAAAGTCAGTTGAAAAACATTTGTTCATCAAAAACTGCAAAAAATTACGAAACACATTTATATTTTAATTACAATATAAATATGTTCGCTAAAAGAGTTGTACCAGAAAAGGTTGAAATTAAAAAAATATGATTTTTGTAACTCACATGTAGGCATTCTTCCTGTATTTTTTTCTTTTTAAAGATGAATCATGTTTTAATACGGTAGTGTCATCCATGTTAATAAATTCGTAAGTTTTGTGTTTAAAAATAGTTGGAACTGCTCCACAAAGTAGCTCTTTCTGTTTTGATGGTATCCCTGTTACACGTCCTTTTAAATCATCTGTGATGGCTTGCGAACATACATATGCCAGACAACTTGGCATATTGAGTAGTAAAGACAAAATGTACAATTATAGTTAAGAAGTAAATTTCATCTTGTCTTCATACATCAAACAGGCTTACCTTAGAGTATGGTTTCACTTACTCACTCGCGGATCATACGTCTTTGCTCTCCATCGTAGAGTTTTTATGTACTTAAACGGAGATGTAAATAATAACCTTTTAACTCTAAAATCCTCATAAAAATACATTTTTCAAATATATATTTTAAAAGGTATCTTTTTTAAATAGTATAATAAATGTTTTTATGAAAAAAAATTTTTGACCTTAGTTTCCCTTTAAGAAAGATGATTTTTTTACGTAATTCTTACATGCACATCTAAATACATTATGATATTTTACATAACGTAATGGGCTTCTGAAAGCCGTTCTTCTCTTATGCTACAGTACTGGAAAAAGTTTGTTTAACATACGATACGTGATGTACCACGTGATGTACCACGTTTATAATAATGAGAAACAATTAAAATAGATTGTCACGATCTATCGAGAATATAGTATTGTGACAAAATCCGTCTCTATGTGTCACGTTGGTAGGTGATAATGAGAATAAAGAGAAAGTTTTTTTAATGAGAATAAAGAGAAAGTTTTTTTTATTTCAAACACATCTCTGCTTTACCTTTTTTTATTTTAAATAAGTGTATATTATAAGAAAATTTTTAACTTTTGTATTTATTAAAGTAATTCTAGCGCATTACTTTTTAATGTTTTTTTTTTCTATTGCTGCTTTTCGTTCTTAAACTTTTAAAATGCGATCTCTAACAAAGCTTTTTTTGATGCCGCTTTTCGTTCCTAAACTTTTAAAATGCGATTTAAAAAAGCATTTCTATCACTGTTCTTCGTTCTTAAGTTTTTAAAACGGGATCTAAAAAGCATTTCTATCACCGCTTTTCGTTCTTAAACTTTTAAAATGCGATCTAAAAAAGCTTTTCTATCGCCGTTCCTCAATCTTAAACTTTTAAAATGTGATATAAAAAAACTTTTCTATCACCGTTCTTTGTTTTTAAGTTTTTAAAACGCGATCTAAAAAATCATTTCTATTGCCACTTTTCGTTCTTAAACTTTTAAAATGCGATCTAACGAAGCTTTTCTATCGCCGTTTTTAGTTCTTAAATTTTTAAAATGTAAACTAAAAAAGAAAAATTAACGCTAGCTGTATACCCTAGATTGTTATGCATAAGTTAAAAAAATATAACACAAAGGAAGTATAATTATATTTAAACATCCACGATCATTGTTGAATACACTCTTATTTTTAAAATAGTTCTATTATGAAAAAGTTTTAATGGCCTCAATAGCTTCGAGAATAAGATTGAGACAGATGCATTGCGAAGCACTCTCGATAAAATTTAAAGGAAAAAAACGTCTATTGTCGATCGAGAATACCGTCGCGATACGCGAAACGCGATGTTAAAAAAACCTTTTTCCAGTTCTGTATTAAAATTTTGTATGCAACGCTCTAAATGAACATTTGTTACATTAAATAATGTAATATTTGTTTCTTGATCTGTTTTGCTAACTGCTTATGTTTTTATTTATATCATAAAAATGCACAAAGTAATGAAGATCAGGTCACTAGTAATGTCGTTAACATCTCGATGTATGCGTTGCGCATGTTCCAGGTTCTGCAATGTTAGTTGTCCTGATTTCAATATACAGTATTGTTCAGTATACAGTGTTCTTCGTTAACACATTTATGACATAAGTTTTTATTATAACTATCAAATCATTTGAAAGATAAAAACAGCTTAAAATAACTTTCATGTGTATCGAGTTATTTATTGTGCAATGTAACATATATGATAAAAATTATAAAAAATGTCCTAGAATCTCATTTTTTATGCACTGTAAAACTGTTTTTTATCTTTCCAAGTAATTATTATATTTTTACTTTTTTTTAAAAAAAATGGGTTTATTAGAAACTAGTTGCTCAGCCCATGGAAGAATCTACTTAGCAGAAGAATAATGGAAAAAATATAGGTTGTATTAGACATTTTTATGATGTCAACAGTGCATATTCAAAAAATTTTAAAAAAATTGTTTATCTGTTGCCTCAAGCTTTAAATGTTGATTAAGAAATTATATAAATCTATATGCACTTTTAATGAGCAGTTGAGGAGACATGGAGGTTTAAGATTTTGTTGATGTCAGTAAAGACCTGCTAATGTACCAAAACATTTGTTAAGACATTTTGTTTTACAGTTACTCCCATTGCTTATGTTGATCAAAAAAATGTATTGGATCATATCCTTTTGTTGAATGGTTGAAGAAATAATGGTGTTTAAATGTTTTTTGCTGACATCATCAACCCGCCTGTTGCGAAACAAGTGGGTTGACCCAGCTTTGGAAATTGGTCTCAGTTTAGTCCCAACCAGTCCCTAGAGCTTCCATGCAGGTGGTGTTTCAACTTGTTTCCAGTTGTTGTCCTCAAAATTATAACTGCAATGCAATGGCTTCACTGCTTTAATATAGTGTAAATTAAGGTCATAATAAGTAATTTGTTGTTCAACAATGAAGATAAAGTTCTTGCTTATTTATAAGGGAAGAAAGTGCATGCTTCCATGCCCCTAACAGGCACACTGGATTTTGTATTATTGTATTAAACTTTTTCATTTCCTCCTAAAATTTTTTTTATTCTCATACTTTTTTTAGGTTTTTTCTTCTAAAACCTTTCCTAAAACTTGCTAAACGTCCTAAAATCTCCTGAAATTACAAAAGTTGTGATCACTCTGAATGTGAATTAACATACTTCCTGACAACGACTTTGTTGTCAATGTTGATGCCTAGAACTTTGACTTGCATGTTTTTTTGTTATAAGAACAACTTAGCTGAGGCAGAAGAATGGACTTATTTTTATTTATTTTTTTAAGAAATCAAACTTGAAATTCTGGACCATCTTCAAAGGCACCTATCAAACCTGGCTTCTTAAAACCTCTTTCTACCTGGCAGCAAAAATGCATTAATTATTATATGTGTTTACTGTGGCATGAATACTGGCTTTATTTACTTTATAAGGTTTTTTTAACTTAAGAATTTGGTTGAGACTTTATGTTCCTAATGAGTTACTAATTTTGTTTTATTGGGGTAACAACCCAATATATTTTGTAGAATTTGAGAAAGTGCTCAATATCAACAAAGATGAAGTAGAGCGGTGTTAAAATTCAATGTATTTGAAAATAAATTGAAAGTACGTAACAGTCAGTTTCACGCTGAAAGACATTTGATAATCGTTCAGCGTGAAACTGACAGTTATGTACTTTTAACTTATTTTCAAATACATTGAATTTTATAATATGTATATAATAATATAATAGCTAGCTATTTGTCTGTTGAAGAACAATTCCCAATTGGAAAATACTAGGTCACTTTTTCAATCAAGCATCTATTTTTTGTACAAACTTTCATCTAACTGACATATTTTGTCAAAAAATATTTTGTTTTTTGTCGAACCATGTGCAACAACAAGGTATTACTTGAAAATAAAATTATAAGGTCAGTATGGTTGCACAAAAGAACTTGAAAATGATAACAGGCAAGTTAAAACATGAATTGATGTCAACAGAGTTGTTTCGAGGATTCTTAGAATTATGCATTTTTCATAATTAAAATCTAAATGCCCCAATTGTGAATTTCTGGCTAAAATCCTGATTAATAACCAAAAAACCTAAAAAGATGAAGCTATTTAAATATTTTACGCATTTAGTCAGCTTCATCAGGTGCATGTTCATATATGTTTTAGCAGCTGTGTGAATCTAATCGTAGCCATAGGTATATAAAAATGCTGTTGCTGGGGAAAATTGTCACTGTTGCTAAGGACATTTTGTTAATCCTTTGTTATATATACAAATTCATTTCTCACCAAACAAAAAATCTGAAACCCCAAGTGGTAGTTCCTATTTTTGTTTTGTTTATATTTGTTAGGGTGAGGTTATTTTCACTGCAATCTATGCAATGGAAAGTTCTTTTTTGTTACTGGATGCTGTTGGTGTTTTATGGTTTTGGTTTAATGATGAATCAACTCCTAAAAAATCAACATTTACTTGGAACGGGAAAGAAAAGATCACGTGTATTGGTTGTAATATGTTCAGGGCCACAGTTGTCCTTGAGTCAAAAGGCTGTGTTACATTTTATGACAGAGCTTTTTGCAGTAAGTTTATTTCTCATGTGTAACTAAACTGTGTTAGATCTAAACTCAACTTCCTCTGTATCAAGTCTGTCCATATAACATATAAGTCTGTCCTTCATGTGTAACAGAATTTTGCTTTAGCTCTTAAAAATGCGGCTGAAATGTGTACACAGATATAAACTGAGTTGATATCCATACTTCGCTAAGTTTATAGAACTGTACTGTGAATCAGCAGTCACAAATGACCTGCATTATCTATATTTTACTGACCTGGGGGATATTTAAGTAGACCTGCGCACTTTTTGTTCTAAGAGTACTCCTAAATGTTTAATTTTAGTACGAAACGGGGGTACAGAACCTACCTTGATAAAAACACTATCACATGAACCAATGTATTTTAATGAAATCATTAATGAAGATATCGCTGATGTGCAATGCTCAACATTCTTCACAGTTCTTCAAACAATTACTGGAAAAGCTTTTTGGTGGTAAGAACTTTATTTTAAGTGTTAATGTAAACATGTAGTTTGGGATTCTTTTTTAAACTTCACAGATCTAAAATTATTGAAGACTGAAAATATCAAAATTTGCTATTACTTAAATATGGCATCATAATTTATGCAGCGTAATTAAACCTGAAAAGTTTCAGGGTAAAATTCCTTGAGATCTATACATTTAAAAAGAAAACCACTCTCCCAAGTGCAATCTGGGTAGGCAAAAATTTGACATTTTTTTCAGAAAATGTAAAAGATTGCAGCAGGTATAGGTTCTACCAATTTTAAAAGTATTAGTGGCCGGATAATTTCTGGCATACAGGCTTTTTCAGGAAAGGCGTGCGATCGCCGAATGAATTTATGAAAATGACAGTATAGTCATGCATACTATATCTAACATGTAGAAAAGGAAGTTAAGATTGAGAGAGTCGCTATACGTAGATGCTCGATCATTGTGTTTTGGGTTCACAATTCAAAACGTCCCTCACTTTTCTACCGCAAAACGAAAGCACAACTAAGATCAACCTCAGATCCTGTATCACAAGCGTAACATCCTTTGCATGTGCGTTTTACATTGCACGCGTTACTTGATTTGCACGTGCGAATCATCGCACACCTACTCAAACATTCCTGAAAAAGACTGGGCATACATAACAGAAATATTTATGTTTTGCATTTTGCTTCAGAGGATTTGAAACATTAAAACTCTAATGCAACATCTAGTGGCAGTTCCTGGTTTTATTTTACCTTTATCATGGTTTATCATCAGAAAAAGCTCTGTTAATCTGTAAAAGCAAATTAACTTTGATGGCACATATATAAAACATTATAAAAGTTTATTGTATGTACACAAAAAGGTGATAAGGTTTAAAAAGTAACAGCCTTAAAAGGCTGTAAGTCAGCAACTTAAAGTTATAGCATATTTAAATTTATACCATATTTTACACATGGGTTTGAAAATAAAACAAAAATAAAATGGGAGAGAATATTAAAGGGTTAAATATTATGCAGAAAATGTACTAGCAAAGAATATCGTCCAGAAAAAATGCTTTAAATGCTTTGTATTTATTGCTTTAAAATCAACATTTTTTTTACCGTACTTACTTATTTACTTTAACCGTAGTTTAAACTTACAAATTAACTTGAAATCATTTGTTAAATCATTCATTTTAAGTAGAACAATTTTAGGGGGCGAGAACCATGTGTGCATTTATTCGAAGTTAGGAAATTACAAAAAAAGGTGTATTATTTCACTGTTAAATTTTGATTTTTTCACAAAATTTATTTTAGGGGTTTGGCTCCTTCATCAGAAAGGAATTTAAATGTTAAACCAAGCCAATTTAATTCCCATGCCAATACTGAAATATTGGTAGGTGATACTGTTTCACTCTCAAAGCAAGATAAGAATGAGACCGGCGCTTTAGTGTTTAACAATATAACTAGTCAATTTGGTGTTGTGTTGGGAAAAATGTATGATGGAGATACTCGAAACGAGTCTACAATTAAAAAGGTAGATGTCAGAGTTTTTTCTGAGCAGTTGTTAAATAAAGAAGAAGAGAAAGTAAAACCTAATGCTGAAGTATGGGAATCTAAAGATGTAGTGTTTTTGCAAGACCAACACTCTTTTACTGGCAAAGTTGTCAGTTTAGATGGTCCTTATGCTATTGTTAAGCATACAGAAATAGAAACAGATGTGACACAGTTAAAAGTTTATTTTAAAGCATCACTAGAAAAAGTTAATAGCGAGCAAAACTGCAAAACAGGAAGAAATCGATATCAAAAACATATTTCACTCAATCCAAAAGAAGTATTTACAAATAAGAATTTTACTATTGCTGCAGTTGCAGCCAGTGAACTTGGTATTACTTTGCTTGTCATTAGAACTGTGGATAACAAGGCATTTTTAATGTATCCGCAATGTTTAAACTACCATTATTCATCTTGGTTAACCTGTGGTAAATCGCAAATTGATGAAAATGAAGTTTTAACACCAGATTCAAACTCCACTGTTGAGTATGAAGCAACACCAGCGTATGAATCAAGCTTATGTCTTGCCATAGAAAAAAGAAAACCTAGATTTAGCGAAGAACAGAACATCTGTAAACAAGATAGGGATATTTTTAATGTCAGTGAAACAGATGAAGAATTACTAAGTAAGGCAAAATCACTTCAGGAATTAGATAACAGTTTAAATAAACAAGGAAGATTTCCAAGGTTTTCCAGATCGTTTTCAATGCCAACTGGCCATACCTCTGGTGAAAAGAATTTAAAACGAAAACTTGTCAATGGAGATGATATTTCTCATCATGATTTTGATAGTACTACTCTTATTAGACCCAAATTGTTTTCAATTGGAAATTTACATAACCAGTGCACATTAATGTTAGACAATAAAGGGTGTGTTTACCCCTTCCGGTTTAGCTGTTGTTTAGTTAATCCACCTCTGCTTGAAATTTGTCCAATGACATCATTTATTTTGCTGGAGAGGGGTAGAAACAAAACAGATAAGATTCTCACAGTTCTTGCAGGTTTGTTTTCTAATTTTAATTTTTTTATTATTATTTTATGATCATAGCTTTTTTTGTGATGTTTTATGTGTTACTAGCAGTTAAAAACACTTATGGGAGAATAATAAACTAGCACAACAAACAGATTTAAAATACACTTCCGTCGGTTGCATCTCCACACAGGCGATAATTTGCTGCAACAATTGGAATATGGAGACTATTTTTTTGGTGTTGGCATAAAGAAATATAAGTTACAGTTGACCAGTGTTTTCTCAATTATCAAAATTAATTTTTATTGGGTATTATACAATTCGTTCTGTATATTTTAATTTTTTAATCAGACAAACCTGTGTTTTAGTGCCTAAAAAAGCACCTTTGACAACAGCCATTAAAAACGGTGATCTGGTTGCCGTAAAGAACTTGCTGTCAATGGGTCAAGTGGATGAAAATTCAAAGAAAAAAATGAAGGTAGACATTACGTCTGATTTAAATCCAGTTGGCAATGAAATTGAAACGAAATCAATGTTTGGCGAATACTGTAACGGCAATCAGAACGTCATGCATATTGCTGTGGCAAATATTATAAAAACATCTGTAAAATGTAAGGACTCTTTGTTGTTCTTGTGTTATCTGTCAAATGCAAGGATTCTTTTTGTTAGTTAAGTAACTACTGGAAAAACATTTTGTGTTTGTAAGAATAGGAACTAAGAATTATTGTTCATAATAAACTGTGATGTATTTAGAAACAGGCTAAATTTTTGTTAAAGGGGATTCTTGAACAAACATTTATACAAATGATATAAATTATATAATGTATAAATGACATGTCTCTAAGGGTAACTGTTTGCATAAAGAAATGATAGATAAATAAAAAAAATTGAAATTTTCTTTCTGTAGATCATTTGACAAGATTTGACAAGGTTTACATTTTTAAGATATTTATATTCTTATCTTTATTATGGTAACTGCATTAGCAATCATCATCATCATCGTCATCATTCTCGGCTTAACGTCCGTTTTCCATCCTAGCATGGGTTGGATGGGGTATATTTATGACCCTCATCCTGATCTAGACTGTGTTAGATCTAAACTCAACTTCCTTTGTATCAAGTCTGTCCTTATAACCTCCTGCCAAGTCTTTCTCAGTCTGCCTCTGGGCTTTGCCCCAGGAACTATCAAGTTTCTACACTTTCTTACCCAATTATCCCCCTCCATTCTTTCCAAGTGTCCCAGCCAATTCAATCTTTTTATCTGGATAACATCTTTAATTCTATGGATACTTATCCTGCTTATTAGCTCATCTGAACTCTTTCTGTCTGCAAGACTGGCGTTACACATCCACCATTCTCATATCATTCCTTTGTAAACGGTCAAGATCTTCCTGCTTCACTGCCCATGTCTCACTACCGTACAACATAACACTTCTTACACAGGCCTCATACAACCTACTTTTTAACACAATTGACAAGAATCTGCTAGTCAACAGAGGAAGTAACTCTCTGAACTTTTTCCAAGCAGAACCTATTTTGCAAGTAACACTTCTTCCAAGCGATACACACAAAAATTTAAAAAGGCTAATTGAAACCAAGCTTCGTGAAACTAATGTAAAACATGTTTTTACAAAAAGTCCTAACTTCCCTTCAATTCGATGTATTCCATTGTGTGACCTTTTCCTACTCTTTCTGATGAACTATATTGCCAAAAAATAAGTACCTTAAAAGAGATTCCTGCCTCAAAAATGATTTTTTATATGTTGTGAGAATAAAAAGATGTTTATCAAGCCCTTTGGATTTTTTTTTTAAAATCTTTTTTCATTCTCAAATTATTCAAGATTTTAAATATTCAATTTCTGGGATCTTATGATGTCATAAGTATGTTTTTAAAAATGCTGACATCACATTTCTACATATAATTCAAGATGAGGCCATTTTTAAACTAAAAAACTTTGCACATGCTAAGATATCATCAACAGCATAAATCCACACTGCTTAAAAGTTTTGATATTAAGTAAATTTGCCAGATATATCAAGTAATAATTTACGCTTACTACCTTATTGCATCATCAATGATGATGTCATAAAGTCAGCTGGAAATTTTGAAGCTTAGTATCTTGAGAAAGAAAAAAGATTTAAAAAAAAACACGATAAACAACTTTTTATTCTCCACATCATATAAAAAAGTCATTTTTAAGGCAGAAATCCCTTTACCTTAAATGAATAATCAAGAAGTTGAAAACAATTTCCTAATCTGACACCCCTTTTTAATGTTTAGCACCTGTACAAGGAAATATCATGGATGTGAGAAATGAAGAAGAAAATGCAATATTGCAACAACTGCTGAACAATCCTTCAACATGGTTGAAAATAAAAACACTTGTAAGCTCTGTCTAATTCTTTTTTTAATCTTTCTTCTTATTATTTTATTTACAAAGTCTTTTTAAATATTATCATCAATATTGGATAGTCTAGAATATATATAGTATAAATTCTTTTTCCTGAAAATGTAATTTCTTTCAAAAAGTCAAATTCTGTATTTTTGGTAATATCTATGTTTAGCTTTGTGAGCGTGACAGTCATGGTTGCACACCATTCATGAGCGCCATTATGATGCAAAACCTTAGAGGAGCTTATCTTATCTTAGAAGCTATAAAACGAGATGGTAAAAATGCATGTAAAACTGCGGTACCTTCTGGTAATCTTCTTGTTCTAATTTCTAAAATTACTTTTTTGTTTGTTGTTGAGAAACAAGCACATTGAATTCTATCCATCAGGAAATAAAAAAATGTTTTCTGCTTTTATTAAAAAGTTATTTGTTTTGACAAATTCAAAATTCGGCAAAAAAATTGCCTACGTGGTATGGTATTTGCCTGTTTGCTTTGTTAACAATTCAATAATCTGTTTTACTTCCTAAACATCTCCCATGTGTAGAGTTGTTAAGAGCAGGCCATTACTGTTATATTTCAGATATGAATCTATTCACAAAGGCAATATGCACACCCTTATTTTCTGGGTTAACTCCACTTCATGCATTAATACAAAATTCTTCAAAGAAGTCTTCATCGCAACAATGGTTCAACACGCTGAAAGTATCAAATCTCCCACCAAGTTATTCACCCAGACTTTTGTTAAAACTTTTTAAATCCCGATTTCCATCTGTATATCGGGCCATCATGCCCATACCTAAACCATGTTGGCCAAAAAGAAGTGTTAGAGAAAAGGCAAAAGGTACGTTACAAACTTCACAAATTCCTTCTTCTGGCGTCCCTTTGAAAGCTGATTTTTTCTTTGATATTTTCACAGGTCTTCCTGAATTAAAGTATTTTGTGGTATATATTATGTATTTTTAAATTTTAGTTTTTGAAAAAAAGCAACCTCCAGAAACACAATCAAAGAAAGGAAAAATAAAACTGAACACACCACAACGTCCACCATCGTACATTAACATTGGACCTCGTTATGGTGCCAGTAGTGCAAGATACACCATCAATCGCGCTGATATACTCAGGGCTAATGCCAAGGAAGGTAAGTTTATGTTTTCAGAATTTATTGATAAAATCTTTTGGGCTGCATGTGACAACGAAAGGGGAAAATACTCTTTGTAATCGCCAGAAGCTTTATACTAACTACTCTTACCTTACGAGAAGAAAAAAGATGATAAAACCAACCCCATATTTTGGAAATTCAATTTTAAATTTTTATTTTAGTTTGATGTGTTTAAAGAATTAAAAAGAAAAAAATATTTCTATATATTTATTTTTTGACTGTAGTAAGCTTTGTAGTTTCCTTAAAGGGATCCCATGGCAACCACTTTGAATGGTATTGAAAACTGTTGTTGTTTTTTTTTGAAAAGTTGCTCCAGTCCTTTTTTAACTTGCCACAAAAAAGACTGCAGTTTGAAAGTTAGTAACGAGGGGGGATATAATGGCCGTGAAGCATATGTAGTCACACAAGCTTTTAACAAAAAGTGGATGTAGCATTGGCAATTTTTCAGGCAAATCTTTCAAATAAGCACAGCTTGTAAAAGTACCTTGGGATCCCTTTACAATTTGCACATTTTATAGAAATAAACTTTTGTGGTTGACTAATTCTAGTGTACTTTACAGAATTTTTTTTGTCATCCCACAAATTTTTGTTCCCATATGTATTTCATAAATTCTGTTTCATTATGGATTCTTATTTAAGGCTTAGTTATGTTTGGTGATTTGAACGAAATGTACCAAGCTATTACTGAAATGAATAATCACAGTCTTCTTATGAAAAACGATCACCCTAGTGGTGCCTTGTTAAGTGTGGTACAACACTTGTTACAAGTTCAACATTACCAGGTCAGTATAGTTCGTTGTTCTCTTTTAATGCTGGTTGTATTGGTTTTTTAAATATATGTTACTTCTTTTGTAGGAAAATTTATCAGATTTTGTGGATTCTAATGCTTTAGCAAATGATAAAGCTAATACGTCTGATTTTAACATGGATTCAGCTGCTGGTAGCAGTTCAACTGCAGCCTTTAAAACTATTCCAACGTCTCAAGATTTATCATCGCAGAGTCGTGTAGAAACAATTAGCAAGGTATTATTGATAAATAAAAGATGTTAGATTATTTTCCTTTTTTAATATTTGTCTTGTAACTGATTCTATTTTTTGCTAGTGTTTTGATGACATCATGGTGCATTGGTTAGTTACATCATTAATCACTTGTAACCCTTCGGTGAGTATCATTTTTTGTTTTTTTTATAACTCGTTTGATTTGTTGATTGGCCAAGAAAAAATCCACTTAATTAGGGAGGCAAAAATTTAGAGAGATATATTTTGAAGATATCATTAATGGCTTGCCCACATGTAAAAAAATATGAACACTTGTAGGTCTTTTAAATGCTTATCCAAATGATGTATGGGATCATACGGTTTTAACGAACCGTTACAGAGATGTTAGGGTTTAAAGAATTTTTGATGATGTTGTCAACCTGTCGATTATGAAACAGATGGGATGGCTTAGCTTTGTCAAAATGCTCAATTGTGGTACTGGTTTGCCATTTGTTACTGATGCAGGAGTTAACGTCAGTTATTTCCATCAGTTTCAATGTTATTTAGTCTTAAACTTGTTAAGGCAATGCTGTAATTTTAATGATACTCTTGATATCAATCTTTGTAATGACGTAAACAGTTGATTTAAAAATAGAAAATTGATTTAAAAAACGCAAATTTTGGCCTGGTTCAGTAATTCAATCACAGACAAACTTTGTGTATTATGAAGATGTTAGCAATCCTGTCAAAGACATGAACAGTTCTGTAAAGGTTTTATAGTTAATATTTTCTTGACTTTTTATTCATTTTAAGATTGCAACGTCAGCAAATGCAGAAGGAGACTCGGCATTATCATATTTTATAAAAACATATCCCCGATATTCCCCATCACATTTACACAAATTATTTCTTAATTGGCGACCATGTAATCAAACAAGTTGCAAATACAACCGTCATGTTGGCAAACTTTCAATCACATCGCAAATTGAACTGGATGCTAATGCCCCTTCAAGTAATCAAGAAAAGAAAAAGCCTGCAAAAGAGAGTGCAAAGAAAACACTCCTTCATCCAGATGATGCAACCCAGTCTTCATCACACTTTGAAAATCCCATCTTAGCAAGAAGAGGCTTACAATACAGAGGAAACTCTTTAACGTTAAATGTAAAAAGCAAATCCCTTCAAACTGACTCCGTTAGTAGTCCTGTTACACCTAGTATTCGCATATTAGATAATCTTAAGTTCGCGCCTATAGAGGTCAATGCATCAACAGGGTTAACACCGCAGATAACACATCCATTTTCAGCTGTTGACTCTTTACAGGACAATGCGCAAGGATCAACTAAGTCGTCAAATATTAGCCCATTCTTTCCACAAACCATAGAGAATACTCCACAGGTGAATGGAAGCAGTAGTGCGACGCCAAAACGAGACTTAATTACATGTAACTGTCATCGAAGTAAAGCTAGATTATTGTGGAACACAACATTTGAAGCTTCTGTCTTCTACTTAACAAAAAATTGGCCATGTCTGGTGGGTACTGTCATGTGTTATAAACCTTTTCCACAAATTGAATGCAGTGAAATGAAGTTAGTTGATTGCAACAAGCTAGATAATTTTACTGAGAATTTGTTGTTAAATCCCTATAGCATATTATTGGAAGTTTTCATCAAAACTTTAAAGATCAAGTTTCTTGAAAGTAAAATTAGTCAAAACCCATCATTACTGGCATCTTTACATTCCTGCAATCCAACTGATCAGGAAATTTTCAGGGGGAAAACGTTTAATTGTTTGCTGCCTTGGTTTACTGTGCAACGATTTGTGCGTGCTCTGGTGCGACAACTCTCTCTTAGTTTGAGTAAAAATGCAACCCTTGGTGCAAATTTGAAATACAAAATTGGTAGACATGCTAACAAGGTTCATTCAAAGAAAGAAACAAGATTGAAAGACAATTTACGGTAATTCTTTTTCTGGTCAACATTTATCACAGTAATGACTTGAGTATAACCTTGCAATAAATCATCTCTTTAGTTTATGTTTGAAAGCGTTTTCATGGATATCTGTGTTGGAAATCCTGAGAGCAGCTGACGCTATGCTAAAGCCAATCAGATCGGGTACAGTTAAAGCTCAGTCAAAAGGTATTATTCGTGACATTCAAAGTGGTGGACAACCCCTAGTCAGATCAACATTTCCTTCAGGTTTGTACATTGTATTTTAGATCTCTATTAATAGTAAAGAATGTATTGTTTAATATGAAATTATACTACAACTATCCTGTCTGTGAAACATGTTGTTCTGAATAAAAGAGTAATATACTAAGAACAGTTTTTTAACCTGATCTACGTTGTGTTTGTTTTTGAATTCTGCTAAGATGCAATGGAGCACTGAATCCCGCAGTCAGTTTGTTGGCTTGGAAACAGAACAGGAATATGTTAGAGCGCAAAGACATTTAAATTTTTGGAACTGATCTAGACAGAGTTTTTGCTAAAATATCCTTCTGTTTAAAGCAGATTTTGCTCTCAACAATAGACTAGTTTACATTCTTTTAACTGAAACAACACCGGAAGAATCAAAAACAGGACAGATTTGGATTTTACAGAATATTTTAATAAGATAAAGTTTTATTAATAAGATAAAGTTTTACTATTTATCTCTTTGTATTTGTTCAGGTATGAGATTACATATTCCATTGAATGGTACTGCACAGAACCAAAGAACAGTTATACGGAGTGCTTCGAGGTAAATATGTTGCATTTTTTAAGAAAAACTACTTGAGAACACCCTAAACTCTTTGCAGGATTAATTGAGATCGCTGCACACTTTAAAGTTGTGTTTTTCCACTGTAATGATAAAAAAATTTTGTTTTTCCACTGTAATGATAAAAAAATTTTGAAGTAAAGTAAGATAAGATATTTTTGCCTTTCTAATGTTTTACATCTTGCTCTATACATGAATATTGTTTTGGATTTAGTTTTATTACAAAACAAAGAGGGTTACAAAGCCTCTGAGAAGGATAATACGTTACAGAATAAAGTTGTCGCCTCTAATCAATAAAAAGTATTATTTTCTGGAATAATGAAGATACATGTGAGTTTTGTACAGGGTGAGCGATGGGATTAAATAGAATAAATATTGGATGCACATTTAAAAGTGCAACCTTACATATAATCTTGAGGCTCACGGCCAAACTAAAAGTAAGGGGTTCTCAGAAAATTTTGGAATTGCCAATTTTCATTCAGAAAAATCTCGGGAGTATCATATAATTTTTAGTTCAGAGCAATTGGGGAATTTTTATTGTCACAACGTATATGACTTTTTGCATGTTATAAACTATATTAATTTTTTTGTTTCATAATCGTGGCCATCTTTTGTTTTGTTGTGTGATAAATTTATAGATTTAATTTTTTTATTAGGAGATCTAATAGAATAAGTGCATCTCTACCATCTAATGGATCGACAATGCTTAGTGACGACAATCCAAATCCTACTGCATCACGTGATGACGAATCAGCTTCAGATGTCGACGATGGTATCGAAATCAACGATCAATATTCCGAACACGCTTCCCAATATGGCCGAAGTGACTTGCAAGGCGTTGGATGGAACCAAAATCAAGTGATTACACCTCAATCAACAATAGCTTGGGCTGTAGATGGACATGTTAATCGAAGAAGCGAAATGTCAAGTAGGCTGCCGCCACCAGGATTGGTACGTATTTTTGTGATTCATCACAATTTTTTCTGAATGCAAAATTATAAATAACCTATACTTCAGAGTTCTCAACAAAAAACGTGTACCCTGAATCTGGTACAATCCGTCGGTTCCGAAACGGGACTACAACCATATTACTAGATGTCGTCTACAGATCAAATAGGATGCAACAAGCCAGCTAGCTTTTTAAAACATTGCAGGATTTTTTCACCCTAACATTGTCAGAAATATAAAATCAATATATGAAAGTAACTATATGGTTATGTCTTCATTTTAGTGGCAATTTAATCAACAAAATCAACTCCAACATCAAATAATGAATACTCCTTCTATTCATGCTGGATATTTGTACCTTGCAAGAATGTTTTGTCGGCTGGTGAAAGAAGCAACGGATTTGGCAGCTTCATTATCCAACAATACACAGGTGAACATTTATACTATATATTCATACTACATCACAACCTGAATTATCTTAATGTACAAGTTTTCCGAACAAAAAGCTGAATTTGACAATATTTTGAGTGAATAACAGTGTGACTAATTCGATTAAGTGATATACTTGTAACTCGCTTTTTAGGATTACGGTCCATTGCAAGGAACTTTTTTGGTGAAGCCGCTGGAGTTTAACAACACTGTGGAAAAAACGTTGATGAATGAAGCGCAGCATGTTCTTGATAAAAGTTGGAAATGGATGAGAAATGTTCTCGATATGTTGGAACAACAGTTAACTGTTGGAGAGGAATTTGATACTAAGGTTTGTCATGTTATATTCAGTTCTTGCTATTTTTGTTGTTGCTGTTGGAGATATATGTTTTTATGCATATGATATCTTGTGTTTAGCATTTTGTACTTCGCCTGGAAAAAAGCAGCCAGGAAGGAGATATTGCTGGACTTGGACGTCCATCTTTGGTACACCTGTATGGTTCGAACCCAGACGAATACATGATGTATCTGTTGAAGCAGGATATGGGAGAAGCTGAAGATTCTTTGCCAGTGCTTGATTTGCTGAGGTAAGTCTACGAAATGCAAAGAATTATGGTTAACAACATGCTTTTCTAAAACAGCATTGAAGAATACACAGATAAGATAATCTTGTTTGTTAAGCTATACTCATCTCACCTACATCCTGGATGCATATCTTTACATGAAGAAAGTAAAACCATTCACAAAAAGAAAACCGGATGATGGCACACCCGCTGAGAGTGCAGCGCAAATGAGTGTAAATATGAAATTCTTTAAGAATACCATCGATGCGGAAGAAAGATTTATTGATGTTAAAAGTGTTCAAAAACATGTGGAAGAGGTAAAGTCTGTAGCCAATCACATTTCATCTTGGTTGGATGGTTCAATTTCAAAAAAAGAGTCTAGGTAAATTCTTTTTTGAAAATCTATCTTCGCATTATAACCTTCCGGTTATGGTTTATATTTCCATTGCTTATAATGTTTAGGAGAAACGAATCTAGCAGTAGCGAAAATGAGGAGTCGGTCGAATGGAATCGAACTGTTGAAGCATTTGCTACTTTATTTCTGACAGAAGGTCCTGGTTACGAGCGAGACAGTTTTCTAGCTATCAAATCTGGTGCATCGGGAAGAATGTCAAGGTAGTTGGTGCATATCATACTTTTCTCGCCCTTTCTTATCGTGTATGTAATGCATAACGTTCATCTGTTTTTAGGTTTCAACGCTCACTGGCTGCCGTGCGAGGAACAGATGCGGTCAATAGGCCATCAATTGTTCCTAGTCAGGCGGAGAATCCCTCTCTTATGATTAATGTTGGTCGGTCGAAACTGCTAAACGATTGCATTAATATCTTCAGTGAGGTAATTCATTTTAGCTGTTTTTTTAATGAAATATTTCAGTGTAGTATTCACTTAGGGCAAACAAATTATTCTGAGAAAGGTAACTGGTGAATATAAATTGTTTTCAGAAATATTTTTGCATGTGTGAAGACTTTTTTTCAGTTTGTGGAGGGTGTGGCTTCTTTTTTGTGTGTAATGAGGAGATATGCTTCGTCATTGTGGATGTTGTGGATCTTCTCTTCAGTACCAGTAAATATATATAAATATAAAGACACGATTGCCATCTACTTTTATAATCGCTTTTAGAGCATGGACCTTCACCCATATGGCACTTTGCGAGTTCGCTTCGAAGGAGAAGAAGGTACTGGACCAGGTGTAAATCGGGGATTATTTGCTGCTTTCGCGAAAGCTTTGAAGAGTGGTGAAAAGGTCAGTAAAGAGAATTCTACACGCAAAATTAATACTTCAGAAACAAACCAAAATGATTCGTGATATTTTTAGTATAAAGATTGGCCGGTTGAATTTTTTGGGGAATGTGGCAACCTACCTACTCAACGTGGTGTGTTCTCGCCGAAAGTTGGGAAGTATCATTATGTTGAACAACCAAATGTTTATTTTGGATACGCTATGACACAGGTTTGTTTTGTATTTCATGCAGATTATTTTGCAATAGCTTTTTCACTTGCTGAACATAGCTGGCTCAGAGCATCAAAAAAAAATTTATTCCCAGTCATTTTACTGTGGTATTGAAGTAAAAATGTTGTTGTAAATGTTAAGGGCATAGAAGGGTACGATGTCCTTGCCTGAAAGAATTGTGGCCTGCGTATATTCAAAGTAAAGAAACAACTCCCCCCCCTCTCCCCCCCCCCCCCCCCAAACCACCAATTAAACTTAATTAAGCAGGTGTTACGAGTTAGCTCTGTACGTGTCGTATATTTATTGCTTCAGGAGAAGCGATATTCAACATTCGTTGCGATTGGTCGTTTTTTTGGGATTACATTGTGGTTCAACCAAACAATACCCCTTGTGCTGTCCAGACCAGTTTTGCGCTATTTGCTTGGAAGGTATGTCCATTTGTATATGTTTGTGTATTTGTGCTTATGTTCGAAAAGATCTTAATATTTCTTTCTGTTACAGGGATGACGAGATTGTTTTCGACGACCTTGCTTTTTTCGATTCTGCATTATATCAAAGTTTTTCAGATTTACTAATGGATGCGCTTTCTTCGAAATATACCGACGATGAGTTTATGGATGTCTACTGCTTCTGTTTTGAGGTATGTGGTGTTGTTGCTCCCTTTGACATTTTGTTCAAGTTTGAAAACAGGAAATACGGGCACTGCATTGAAGAGAGTTCTGAGTTGTTGATGATACAAAATTGCGGTACCTTTTGACTTTATTTTACGGTCAACGTACAAATAATCATTACGGAAAGTCAAAATGGTATCTCAAATCTCATTTGTTTATATTTCTCTGAGATATTTCAACACAAATAGTGTGGTAGCATATACAACGCCAGTAGTTTGTGAAATCATAAAGTTTTGTTTTGTGGTCGAGAAATGTTGCAATTAGGGGGGGGGGGGGGGTTATCGTTGACATTTGAGCGCATTTTTTAAATCATCTGTGTTCTAACTTACTAAAAAAATCTTACAGATAACTGTGGATGGACATACTGAAGAACTTATGCCTGGAGGCAAACAAATTAGAGTTACCAAGCAGAATGTTCTAAATTATGTCAGGTTAGTCCAATTTTTACTGTAACGGAGATCGGGTTCTTACATGCAGTTTTCCACAACGTCTGAGAGTGGCGTCAGGCGTGGGTGGGTGAATTTTATCTGTTTTAAGTACATTAGCCGGTGGTTTCTATGTGACTTCTAAGAAAAGTTAGAGATGATGAGAGTATGCTAGATTGGTTCACTGTAACTTCTATTGCACCACCATTTACACAACGCATCTTAGGCTGTACAGTCGCCACCTGCTCATCACTGCCCGAGAAAACGAACTTCAAGGCTTAAAAGACGGTCTGCATCAGATGATTCCAAAAGAATTGCTTGATCGACTGGAACCTGAGGTATATAAATATAATAAATAGAATTGGCTGAATTTATTTTCTGAATATTTATTGAATGTTCTTTTGTTATCTAGCATATATCCTTTGTTGTTAACTTTTTCGAGCAAATGTTTTTTTATCTCTTACTTTGTGAAACTTTTGTTTACTGCTGCGTCATTCGAACTTTTATTCGAACATATTGTGATTTTTTTCGAATTAGTGGATACATACTGTATAAGTATGTTAAAATAGACACTATTTTTATTTTTTTATATATGAATTTATTTATTCTATTTATTAAATTATCAAGGACTTACAACTGTTGTTGTCTGGTGGTGTGGAAGATGTGAGCTATGCCAGGCTGCGCTCAATAATTACATTCAGTAATTCTGGAGGCTGTTCACGTGAGATACTTGAACGTTACAAATCGTAAGAACATTTTCCTGCATGCTTGATTGTATTGTTTAACCAATTTTTTTAAGTTAACAAATCTTTTCATCCTTTCTGTTTATACTAGGTGGTTTTGGAAGATAGTGTTGAAAATGTCTTCACAAGAGCGACAAAAGTTACTTTACTTTGCGACAGGATCGTCTGTACTGCCAGCACTTGACAACAGAGTCGGGAATAACGGTATGTCTTTTTCACTTCTGATTTTTCACACAGTTTTTCGACTTGTGTGTCCATTTATCTCTTTGGAGGAAAAATCACCTGTAGCTAAAAGTGGTTACTCTCCTCAGGTTTTTTTATAAGTAATTTTAAAAATTACAGCAAAAGATAATCGAAAGAGAATTTAAAATGTTTTATATTATTTTTTTAATTTAAACGTACTGTTTAGAAAAAAAAAAGAAAGTAGCAGCCCTGTCTAAATTTTCTACTTTTCATGCTTGGGGGTGGTTGTTAAATTATTATTACCACCCAAGTGGGCGCTCATTCGAGCAAATGAGACATGTTTGTATAATGTGATTTTCTTCTGTATTTATTTTAGAGGAGTTATCGATTACACTAGATATTATCAACAGCTCCAATAATTTGTCGCTACCCATGTCTAGTACATGTGGTCAAAGAATCAGTATGCCGTTATATACATCGAAAGCCATCTTGAAACGAAAGTTATTACAAGCTATCGAATGTCAAAGCTATGGTCTTGGATGAGGTTGATGATTGGTGTGTAAATAGTGGAAGCAAAGAGTCGTGGTCACACGAGTTTACGTATTATCGTGCAAAGATGTCAGTGAGACGTGTTGCACATCATTCGGTTGCGTATGAAACTGGTGCTACTTTGTTGAGTGTCGTTTATTTATTATAAAATTTTAAAACCTTAAAAAGAAATACTTAGGATATATTCGGAAGCTTGTCGGTTGACGATAATTTGACGCTCACCTTCTTGGTGGTTGTTTTACTGTCCTAGCTACATGAATATGTTCCTTAAAACTAAGAGCTAAATCATTCCACACAAAATTGTTTTATCAATAATTTTTCTTTGAGTTCTCCCTTCATTATCTCTCTATTTTAATTTTTTTAATATTTTAAATTAAAACCTTGTCAATGAAATATATAAATCGGCTGTAAATGCCCTTCTATGTATTTCTCTAATTTTGACCGAGTATTTTAAACTTAAGTACGGTAGCTATGTTGAACTGTGCGTGGTTAGACAACATTTTTTAAGGAATTGTATCGGATGATTTTTTAAAATTCTTTTAGCAAGTTATCTTGTGGAACGAATTATTAAATATATCGAATTTTTTTGTAAGATTGAAGTTGTTTGTGCGTATGTGCGATGTTACTAAAAAAAACAATACTTCAAAACACATGTGAAACGTGTGTTGAAGAATACTGTAATATAGAAGAATCTCTGCGCAGGAGTACATGTTAAGTGTTTCGCTGATCCGAACCAATCCTTGTAACCCCATTGTCATGTTTTTGGGGTTTTTTGCTTACTTAAATCTGGCGAGTTAGTAAAAATAATTTCGAGTATTGGCGGTTGTTATTATTTAAGGTAGACAGGTGGCTGTTCACGGTACAGTAAATCAGCACTGCTCTTTTCTGTTAACAATTCAGAAGCCTGGCCAAAGAAATAATTCACAACATGAGATAGTAAAGAAATAAGTTCGATCAAAAATATAGAAAAAAAGTTTCATAATATATGATAACAGTGTTATTGTTGTAGCTATTGAAGTAAATACATGTGATGTTGCTTGCTTACTTTTTTTATATTTGCTCTTTGTAAATATTTTTATATTTTTTGTGCATGATATGATCTGAATAATTTTATGTAATGTGAGCAAATGCTTAATGGTAACTTACGATCATTTTTTGTGATATGTTGATAAAAGCATTCTGAACGAGATCTACAGAACGCTCAGTCTACGTCCAGTATATGATATAAGTCCTTCTTCTGCTAGGATTTCTTATGAGCTGATAGACTTATGTAAATTGTGAATCTTTTTCTTGTTGCAATTTCTTAATTTACAATGACCTAAAAATTATTGAAATTTTAGTATTCTCCTTAAATTTTCATATTCTCCTTAAATTCTCATATTCTCCTTAAATTCTCATATTCTCCCTAAATTCTCATATTCTCCTTAAATCTTCATATTCTCCTTAACTTCTCCTAACTTTTCTCAACTTTTAGTTCTCCATCATTCATTTTTAATGGAGTTTATGAAGTGCACTGTGAAAATCTGTTAAGAAATACAACAAAGCAACCTCAATCCTAAAGCTTCTTCTAGTGACATAAATCTGATAGCAACCTCGATCCCAGGACCTGTTGTCTTTTTTGCATATCGGACGGACAGACGAGCATGGCCTGGTGGAGGCTGGTCAAAATTGTTGCCATAAAAATTTCTTTTTTTCTCTGATGCAAAACATGTATGCACAGTGACAGTCAAATTTTTGTTTACAGTTAGTTTTAACGTGACTATTTCACAGACCGAGTGACGTATTATGTTTGGCATAATTAGGTGGAAAGTCTCAACCAATCACGTCGCGGAATAAAACCAGCCTCCTCCATGACCTTTTTCGGCAGACCTATCAATAAGCGAAGCGTTGATGAGAGACAATTCCCTGGGGACTAGGTTAATCAGATAGGAAAGAGGCACTGGGAACAATGAGTTTGGTCAAAAAAGATTCATGCAAATCAGACGGGCAACGTAATTGTTCTTAATGTTATTTTATTCAGTTCTAAAAAAATATGCGAAGAAGATGAACTAAATATTCGAAAGAAGTACGTACCAATTTTTATAAAACCTTGTCTTGAATTTTTACGGAACATGATGTAGTTCATATACCTTAATATAACTAAAGTCTAAAAAAATGACTAAATTTGGGCTAAATTTACAGAATTTTAATTAAATGTTGTTGTTTTTGTGAAACTGGAAGTCACTTTAAGTGTTTCTCAGTAATATCGTTATTCGCATGGTTGATTTCATTTCCTCTATGTTGTGAAAAGTGACCGAATCGAGCTAGTCACAATTTTCCTTGCCAATATTTTTTAAGCGCCGCTCAATGGGGAAGGAGGGTCGTTTTAAAAAGTCTTGCCAGTAACTCCAAACTTCTAAGGTAAATTAACCACAATCAAAAGGCGAAAAATAAGACCTGGGAACGAAATTAGGAGTTTTGGTTTTATTATTGTTAAAAGAAGGGGCGTTCTTTGGATGTCGTGAGCTCAATAGTTGAAATGAATAGTTAGTTGAAAAAAAAATTCACAAACTTTCTTCGAAGGTGGCAGTTATCAAAAACTCGTTAGACAACTTGGAAAGAACCAGCAAATTTTTTTTAAACAAATTTTAAATTATCGATACGCAAAAAAGGCCTAAAAACAATCTCAAGGCTTTACACCTGGATTACACTTCGCGGTTTCGAAAAAAAACTTAATAAAGAAAATAATATTTCTTTAGTGGTGGCTGTAAAATCGTTAATTGTGCTTCTGCTGCTCTCGACAGTTGTCAGTAAGTAATTTGTTTTTCACGAAAAAGTTTATTCTCAGTTTTCAGATAAACATCACTTATATTATGTACTTTCACCTCTCACATTCATCTCCACTCTATTAGTTTTAGATAGGCGTGTCGTGTCGTGTTAGATTATCGTTTTTCAGAGAACGTAACGTTAGACGATCGTATTCTCAGTTCAGTTAAGGCTTGGATTATCAAATTTTACTTTTAGCTACTGTGTACGCAGCTTCTGCTTCAAAATTTTTTGACAGAGACGATATTCAACGGAGAAGCCGTATTGCTCGTTACCATAAACAAAATGACATTAAACGGACTTTAACGCCAAACACTCCGGACGTACCTGATACTATACCTTTGACACCTGATATGAATGTACTGACACCGGACACTCCAGATACACCGGACACAAAAATGAAAATTCCGGAAACTCGAGATACCCCTAGTAGTAAAGGATTTAGTGTTCTATCCGGAGATGGATCCGGTGAGAGTGGTGAGTCCGGTTATTCTGAAGCTGAATCCGGTAAACACATTCCAATACTGCGGTTAGCAGCTCCATTTGCAACCGTTAATTCAAGTCAAGGATCATTTAACGTCCTATGGAAGCCAACAGATGTTCATAAAGCCAATATTAGTATAAAAGCTGCAGATTTTTTAACAGAAACTGCTGCTGTTGATATGCCGAAAATTAAAGCCAATGACAAACTGATAGCGGAGGGGTCTGAAAGCAATGAATACACGACTCACTTAAACAACCTCAAAGCTAGCGCTTCGCTTACCAACAACACAGAAGATATGAATTCACTACTAGAAGACAACGTAATGAGTAGTTTCTTAGATTTATATGGTAGATCCCATATCCCTGATGGTAGGTTGATGTAATTCCAATTTTCAGAATTTTCAGAATAGACCAGAAGCCATTAAAGTCGGTTCTTATATTTTAGAATTTTTTTAGACGTACAGTCTGTGTTAATATTTAGTTAGAAGCTTAACAGTAGTTCAAACTTAGTCTTTCTTCGCCGCCCTCACACGCCATTATCATACATTCATCAACAATTCCTATTTCCTAAGCGCCAATCGAGTCTATTTTTTCTTTTTTCAGGTTACGCAAAACATAAATTTTTGCACCGGAGAAGCAAGCTTCGAAAGGGTACTTCTTATTTTTTTGACACTTGTGTAAGCTGAAAAATATTTTTAATAAAGGGCGTAAAAATTCGAATTAGCGCCCATATGTGCTTTAAAGTTCAATAAACGCGCCCTTTTCTTATAAATGTTCTCCTTTTCGTACTCCTTCTCATAAAGAAATTTTTCGGTGTAAATACTGCTGCTGTGAGCAAATAATTCTGTGTATACCTAGTCTGAAATATGTAAGAAAAATTTTAGAAGCCCTTGTCGAGTAGCGCCCGTATAAAAAATCAACAGAATTATGCCCAGGCCGCCAACTACGAAACATAACGTTGTGTGCATGCTTATGTCAAACTACGCAGCAAAAATTTGATAGATATCAAATGTGTGTATATTGCTACTAGAAAAATTCATAAAAGCAAGACCAGATACACTTGGAGACAGCTACAAAAAGCAAGGTAGATTCAATTTTGTGTAGATTTTATCGGTTGCCGGAATTTTCCCATGGGTTTCAAGAATTGTTATTTAATATGAGATTAAATGCAATTAATAACAATTAATTATTTCAGGTTTAGAGGTCCCATACGATGATAAAGAAGCTTTAGGAGGGGAGCCTATAGGTACGTAGAATGATTATATTTACATTTGGTAGCGTCACTTTTGTTTTTTATCAATGTAACGAACCGCCTCACTGTAAGGCTAAATTGACATCTTATTTAGCGAGATGTTACGATAAAAAAGGCGGTACTTCGTTAATCAAAAGCTCAATTATAATCATTACTTATTTATGTTACAACCCCCATCTGGTGTTCTAAGCGAAGTGGAATAAAATAAAAAGCCGAAACAACTCAACAGTCTCTTACAAAAGTATTATTTTATCGAAGTAGAAATACATCCGACTGGCGATTTTTTAGTCATTTTTGTTATTTCAAAAAACCTTAATATCATTCCAGGCAACGTTGGACCTGATAACGGGTTGGAAGGTTTGGGAAGTGACATGCAAGGTTTTCCAGCAGGTATGGGTGCAGGCGCAGAACCGTTGGGGGCGTACGATCAAAGAAATGGTCCACCAAATTATCAGAGAGAAGAAGAAACGCCCGAAGAAGGTATTTTCATTTTTAAACTTAATGAATGTTTATAATTGAAACCCCCGTTTTTGTTTCAGTCATCTTTTAAAACAATAGGTACAGTATTAGAGCTGTTGATTTAACCTCGTCCTAAGTTCCCTTCTTGCTTCCGATATCATTAGTTTAGAAGATCTTTGGGAACGAGGTTGATTTCATTTAAACTAAAAATCTCGTTCTTCTTTTATAGGAGGACCGGGATTTGGTGGACCAGTTGGCTTTTCGAAGGATCCCTCTGAACGGTTTTCACAGGGTAGTGATTCCCAAGCCGGAGATTTCTTTGAAAGTCGACAACCAGTTGACATGGATAATTCCCCAAGAAATGGGTTTAGAGGGATGCCTTCCTTTGAACAGTCACATGAAGCTGTCGTCAGTATGGGACCTCCACCGATGAGTGGGTTCATGAACCCACCAGCAGCAATGGCAGAATCGATGTCAAACAATCTTCAAGCAATGGACAAAGCGAATATTCAAGGAGATAATGAAATTGGTACACAAAAACCGTTTCTTTTTCTTGTCTAATTTATAGAATGATTCATTTGCAGTCAGCGATCCCATAGCGTTTTTTATTTGTTGTTAGAAAGGGTGGACAAACTGCGTCTTGTTGCTGAAAAAATTAGATGCGCAATTATGCATGTTTTAATCTTAGAGGGCTGGGAAGTAAGTTGCAGGTGTAATTTAAATTGTATTTTGTTTTCAGCACAATTGGTGCGTGGTCGAGGGGGACAAAATTTTCAACAAGATGCTCCTCTTGATCCGTCTGTCCCTTCCAGTAGCGAAGCTGGGTTAATGGATAAACAGAATTTTGAACAAGGCTCCGAAGAATATAGAAATTTTAAAAGTAAGTAATAAAAATTGATCATAAAGATAATTAACTGAGTATAAAACTTTTGTTATTCGTTCATGTTTTGACGTAAAACAAATAGTCGTCGACATGATGCGATATTTTTTGTCGACTTGACCCTCTTTTTTTCAATTGACGTGTCGGGAAACTTGACTTGTTTGTGAAGACGACATAACGTACGGATAACCAATGCATGTTGACGACGCACTGAAAACAGACGAAGAAGACGACATATGTTTTGTTTACACGAAGACAGCTGATCACGTGATTCTGTTGTAGATGATGAAACCGCAAACACATTTGAAGATATGTCTGCCCCTCAAAGCGTGATGATGGGTAATAAAAGAGTACTTGGGAAGCAAAAACACAAATCAAGAAAAACGAAAACATCTCATCATCGTTAATAAAGTGGCTGAAGCACCAACAATTGGATATTTCTAGTTGAGAATGATAGAACTCATAATATTAGACACCTTGGCTATGAATCAATAGTAGTTGAATGTTGGTCGCACTTCCACGTGTAGTTAAAGCATTATTTACACGCAGTTCAATTTCATGATTAGAGAGTTTCACATCTTTTTATAACAAATCGTTTTTGTGATGATCATGTGACACTGTAAATAGATGTAACAATAGAATACATAAATGCTATCCAAACGTTTCCGTGATGTCTTTTTCTACCATTTTAAACCATGGAAAATAAACAACCTAGGATAGCCTGTACAAGACATGAGATTTACCCGAAATGAGATTCAAACCACAATAAAATTCACAATAACTTTGTACACATGCGCAATAGCTTCACACACATGCGCAATAGCTACATTTTTGGCAAATCGTGTTTAATAAATCTTTATGTAAAGGCTGCCTAAAAATGACGCGGGAAATGAAATCGGGCGACGCAAACAGAAATCAACATCTCTCGGATGTTTCTTAAACTGACTTTTTCTTTCTGTTTTTCTTAATTTGCACAAGTTTCCCAGTTTTTGCAAGTTGAGGATAAAGAGAGTCTGCTGTATATTGATTAGTTTAAAAAAAGTTGGTAAGTTTTTTAAGACTAAATGTTAATGGTCGCTATTTGTCTTTTAAAATAAGAACAGAAGGTCCTCATATGAATATATCTTTGCGAGCCCTCTCTAAGTTTCACTTCGTTCTTTTTACTTCTTCCATGCAAAGAAAACAACACCACTCATCAAAACATGAATAAATAAACTTAATATTGTCCATTATGTGATTAATTATGTGTGAGAGAAACCGTAAAAACAAAATGATTTTTAATCAATTTTTATTAGCATTTAATTTTGGTTATTTTACTGCTTTTAAAAGAATCGTCACCATATTATGGTCTGGAGAATGGTTTACACGCTGACTTATCTGATGCCGAGCAAACTAAAGGTGAAGAAAAGAAACACGAAGGCCAGGTAGAAAAAGATGAGGCGAACTTTTGGAAGAAATATGGAGATGTACATTTTGATGATATCTCAGGTTAGATTTTTATACTTAGTTTAGTAGTTATCTCCATCCTCCTTCCAAAAGCATTTTGATTTTGCTGGATAATGTACCTCATTTTAGAACCCCCTTCTATGACCTGCTCTATGGGTAGGATTTATGACATAAGTTTCAAATTAGGGGTTAGGGGAGGGAAGGATTGGAGCCTCTATATACGGGCTATTTTATTCATTTCCAAATATATTTTTTATTACTTACCAGTTGCTTAGTAGCTGTCTAATTATGGTCGGCGTGATTGTGATCAAAGAAATAAGTATTTTCACATTATTTCTAAACCATGTGTGACCATGGGTATTGTATCTCTATGGTTCCATGACTTGACAGAAGGAGTCGAATTTTACTTTAAAAACTTCCCTATTTCTTTGTTTTTGTTTAGCTGTCGAACAGCGACTTGATCGAGACAATTACAAAGATATTGATCGTTACAATGAAGAGGATATGGCGAAATATAGAGCGAATAGATTTGTGGGGATTGGCCCTAACAGATTTTACACACGTCATATGAGTGAAGCAGATGAAAACATAGGTAGAAGAGAAGAGGAGAATTATTTTGGCACAACAATAACTGATCGAGAAAATCAGCATCATGAGAACGGAATGGAGGAAAATGGTAAGATTATATAAGTTTTACTATCTTCTATATTGCAGACCAGATCAGTAAAACCAAGAATCGTACATTTGATTTATTTCATTAAATAATAACACGTGATTTTTGTAACACTGTTTTTATTGTCCATATTGCTTATTTTCAAAACAACACGTGAACCAAATATCAATAGTTACCTATATAATCACTGAGTAATTACCGTGGGATTATCAGGCCCTTATCTTGGATGCTTCTTAAATACCCACTCGTACTGGCGCGTGGCCTTGTGGTTATGGAGTTCGCTTCGTAATCACAAGGTCCGTGGTTCGGTCCACAGCGCGGGCATGTTTAGCAAGTGCCTTTGCCACAGCTACGGGTCAACCCATACCATGTGAGGGAAATTGGGTAGGTATTGCCGGTGTATACTTAATGTATACATTCAGAACACAGGACCCACATTGATAACAGTGTTTCCAACACTGAAGTGGCTATCCTGTATAAATATTCGGAATAATAATAAGCGATAAATTAAAGGAAAGAGAGCTGGAAATAAAGTTTGTACATTTTTTTACCAATCAGTGTGTTACAATTTACCAATTACCAAAATTACAATTACCAATCAAAATGTTTTTAGGTGACAGCTACCCAGACCGACAGTCTCAAAACGTTATGCGCTTTATTGGTCAACCTGTCAACCGTCAATGGAGTGACAACGAAGACAAAAGTAAAGTGAATGACATGATAGGGAACAGTATGACAAGAGGTAAAAACGTCCGCACAATCTTTCTATCGTGGATTTTCAAAATGTATTTTAACTTAACTCTTAACTCAGACACTTTGTTTTCTTTTCCTATACTACGCTCTCTCTAAAAAATCTTTATGAAGCAATATATTAATCGATCTCACTTCGATTATATTCACAAAACGAAATCTTGACATTACGCGTTGCGAGATTTATTTGTAGCGCGGAAGCCATCATGAGCTCGTCACCAGACCTTTTTTACACTCTGGGTACGCAGTTGACATCACATTAATTTCTCCATTAACCAAACTCGTTCCCAGGAACTTCCTCTGCCGCGAGAAAGAGAGAAAAGAGTTGCTTATTTATGTATCGAAAAATAAAAATTTTAAAGAAATATATTTTTTGCCTTGTACTTTAATTTTTTTTAAAAATTTTTTACATTCATCGACATTCATAGACATCTCCGCCACACGCCCTCTAACAACGCCATATCAAAATTGTGTCCTTTATTTTTTTATTTTAGCGGAACAGGAGAACATTAGGTTTTCTTAGATCATTGCACATGCATGAGCATCGGCTTCAGTTTCTTCGTTTAAAATATTATTGTCCCCCTTTGTATATTTCAAAGGTTCGTCACGCGATCCAAATTATCAAATGACAGCTTACAGTTCAAAGATGCTAAATATGGCGCAAGTCGCATTGGAAAAAAGGGAAGCTATAAATAGAAACACTTACAAAGATGAAGATCGAAACGGTTTATTTCAATATTATTATTGAGGTTTTAAAAGTTTGTATATAAATATGCTTGTTGTAAATATAAATGGAGAATTAGAATTTTTAAACATATCAAAGAATATCTCACAATGTGGTTTTAAGTATCTACCGTTAATGGTTTATTTAGTATTCAGTCGGAGCCCCCTACCTCCTTTCCTCACATCGAACAAAGGAATATGTGGAACATACTTCTGTTATTCCAAAATCAGAGGGGTTCTTATTGGTTGGTAAAAGAGGCTTACTATGGCGAGTTGAGACGCGAGCGACAAAAGAACAGTTCAAGTCATATCGAGTTTTTTCTCAAAATACAACAATAACCTTTCCCTAATTCTATTCCTCTCCCGCATCAAAAATAACACTTTATTCCAAATTTTGAAACAAAGCAATACAATTGTATAACAATACAATTACTGACGTAATAACAAAAAAGCTAAGAATAAAAGAATCTCGTTTTAATTCTACGCAACTAGATGTCCTTACAAATAAAGCTACGTCGTGTCATGCCTATAAAATCGTCAGAAATAAAAATGATTTGTTAATTAAAATTCATCTTTAAAATTTCATCTTTACGTATATGTGAAATATTATACGTGTGTTTAACCAACTTGGAATCCAGCCCTAAGTGCACTTAAAGTACTGTGGATATGAAAGGAGACTGACGACTAAACTAAAAGTACTAGAACATGAAAGTCAGCAAATTTCGGGAAAATGAAGAAAACAAACAAGGGTTAGAAGAAACCTGATTATGCATAAGAAATAGCATTGTATAAAGCAAGATTGATTTTAGGCAGTATCTTCTGCTACATTTATAGCATTGGTACTTAACAAAATTAGAACATTTTATTTTAAAAATGTCAGGGTAAATTTGATCGATCTCTAGTGGCAAATTTACTTTTGCTATATGAAATTAATAATGCAAAAGGAGTTCTAATGTCAAACATAGTTTTTACACACAATATTGTGAGATACAAACAATACAGCACTCATCCCATACAGATATACACACTTACACACAGACAGAACATTTTTTAACAAATTCACTAAAGTCATTTTTGCGCGCATCTTTAGAAAGTTTACGATGGAGATCTGGCGGTTCTTCGAACTGTGACGTTGTTGTTCGAGCATAACTCACTGATTTGTGCTTGTTTTTTATTGAGTTTTTAGGTCAGTTTTAATGTTTGTTTTTTTGCTAGCCTCGTCATTAGCATTGACATCAACTGTGGATTCTGCTGAACTTATATCCTTTAAAGTCACATATGCTTTGTTATGGTCGCCAGTAACAGGCGACGAAGTGTCTTTTTTGACACCAACTTTATAACTATCTCCACCGGTGGGTCCTTCGTAGCCAATTTTTGCATATGCATCGTCAGCATCTACGTTGTGCTTCTTCTTGTGATGTTTTTTCTTATGTTTTGTTACACCAGCTGTGTTGAGTAAACTTATTAAATCGTTATTCTCGTTGCTTTCCGTTTCGTTTGCGATATTTTCTTGATCATTGTCTGGCACATCGAGTGTTGGAACTTCACTCGGAGTTAAGGAGCTTGCTCCAGTGACCAGAGATGTTAAAGACGATGTTTTATCAACCCCACTTGATTTAGAATCAGCGCTAACAGGCTCTGCTTTTATCGTTGCTGCTGCCGGTTCTTCAGTCGATGGTTGCTTCACAAAATTAGATGTTCCCTGAACAGCCTTTGCGAGGTTGTTGAAAGCCACATTGGACGCACCCTGCTTAAGCATGTTGTTTAACAGACCCAACAACTGAGCTGATTGTACCGGCTTGTCACTTGCATGACCCAAACCCAAAATATTCTCTACTGTGGCTTGCTCATTATCTTCTTTTTGTACTGGCTTTTGATTAATTTTCGTGGCTGCTACAGCATCATCCAGCATTTGCTTTAAGTAGCTTTGCTGAAGGAAATTTAACTGTTGAAGACGCTGAAATTGTGGCGCTGCATGGATATTGTAACTTGCCGCTCTGCTCCCCATCTGTTGTATTGCTTTGGTAACCTCCGCCGCACCGTTTGGTGTTTCAGCTTGCCTTGGTGGTTCTTTATCTTTAGCCGTAGGTGGTTCTTTATCTTTAGCCGAGGCTGTTTCGTGGCTGTCACGTGATGCAACTAGTGAGGCTTCTTTTGCACGCTCCATTTTTAGTTCCTCCTTTAATTCTTGTATTTGTAATGACGCGGGAACACTTAAATTCATAGCTTTATACGCCATGATGGCTTGTTGCAAAGGCGCTAACTTGCTAGGTCCTAAATACGAAATATATCTCAAATAGATTTTGTAAATGTAGTTTGTTTTTGTCGTTGGTAAAGATATGTTGGACATATTTTTTTAATTATAAACTCATTGTACCTGCATCAGCTAGACTCTCATTACTAGCCAACCCAATGCTCCCACTTGTTTCAGGACCACCTCTTTGTGCTGGTATTTTCGGAGGAATGCCAGTCCAATCGGGCTTCTCGGGCTTTTCGGGTTTCTTTTCGGGTTTTTTTTCTTCCTTTTCATCCTTCTTGTCATCATCTTTTTTGGGAGGTGGTTTTGATTCTTCTTTAGCCTCAACCAACGGCCCACCTTTTTCTTCCCCTTTACCGTCATCTTTACCACCCATTTCCATTGACCCTCCACCCACATGTTCTTCTTCTGCAGTGTTATCAGGATGATTCTCAACTAGGCAAAAAATATTTATCAGTATTATCATTCAAATTTTATCAGAAGACAGTTTGGTAAGTTACATTATCAGAAATTCTTTTCCCCATTGTTGGGTAAAGAAATGTAGTGTTGGACGTATACTTAAATAATTGCAGAGGGTCGAAATTATTTATATACCTATATGTGCAACATTGGTTTTCTTTACCCGATGTTGGGAAAAGGAACCCTTGAAAGGTCTCCTACTAAACTACTATGATTAAACTTTGAATAACATGAACACTGATGGGCACTCCGATTATTTTTTTAATATGTACCAGAAGTGAAATATGCTAACGAAAATGTATTTTGCAAAAAATATGCTCGTAAATCTAAAAACAAACTATTTCTAACTGTCTCGTTGTCTATTATATTTCTACCTATAATCTCTTCTATACTTTTCAGCATTTAAATTCTAACCTACATAATGAACTTTCTTGAAACATGTCCATGCGTTTCATGCTCGTAAATACTAACAAGAACCATACCTGGAACGTGGTATGGTATACGAGCATTATCCCATGGATTCTTGTAGGAGTAGACTATGAAATGGAAAAGTTAGGAGTCAAATAAATGCCTCGATTTCTGTAATTTCTCATGGTGAAAAATAAAAAAAAAAAAATTAAAACGCGCCCGATACTATTTCTTTCTCTCCATTCATTCGTCAGGTGAACGAATAGATTTGTGCAGGGGTAGCTTTGCAGCTAACGCCAATTTGACATTTAGCGCACACTTTCCAATTTGTGAAACACCCGTAAAAGGTTAGCAATTTGTTTCTTGTAAACATATCTATTTTTCGCGCAAAGGTTGTGAGTAGAACATGTCAAACCACTTACTGTCGTATCCAGAATGATAATGTGGATGCCCATGGTGATGTAGCAGGTTTTCATCAAGTCGATCCATCAGATTTCCATGTGTACCTCTCATGTCTTCTTCTAATTTGTGATATTTTAACATGAGAGCATCAATATGATCATGATATTGCTCAGGTGACATTTCATGATGGTGATCCTGATAGAAGACATGTCGAGAAGTTTAAAGGTGATGTGAGTTACTATCCTAATGTTTTCATAAAAATGTTACGAAAAGGCTTTTTGCCGTTGTTTTTTTATGCAACTAAAAATGACGATGATCACAAAAAAGAAACTTTAAATGTTTCTAACACATCATCGTATATCATTTATTATGATGTCAATCAACACTACAAGAAGAAAAAAAATGTAATAAAACTCACATTGACAGGAACTATATGACCATGTCCTTCATCAGGTGCACCATGAAATTCATTTGCATACTGTCCAACATCGTGGTGCTCCATGAACGGCGGGCCCATACCTATACAAAATTGCATTTTGTACGTCTATTACGAGACCAAAAGACAAAGGATTTCCCATTAGCGTTGTACCGAACAGAAATTTGAATGTGCAGAGGAATTATTGCTGTAGGTAATGTTAGCGTCGGTTGTAAATTCACTCTATTAATAGAAAGGTTGTAATACTTACCGTGATGTCCATGGTGACCGTGATGCCCATTCATTTCCATTCCAATACCCATCGTTTGCAAGCTAGAATCGATCGACGTGTCATCTTGAATATCTTGGATAGCATTCGAATGACCTTCTAAAAGCAGAAGACAAAAAATCATAATTACAAATATTTTTATATTTTTTTTATTTTTTTATCAGACTAAATGTATACCATGTACTACTGCTGAACCAATACCACCACTCCAATGGGAAAATCCATGATACCTGCCATGCATGGGCATTGAAAATCCTCCATGCTCGGACCCTGCAAATCCATCCAATGTTTCTGAAGGCAACAGGGTTCCTAGGTCGTTATGACCATAGTATCCAACATGTGCCCCCCTTCCATGTTCACCGTCATAGTCATGGTCCCAGATGGCACCGATCAGACCTGCAGTATCATGGTCTGAGGATGATCCTGAGCTTGATAATGAATGCATTGCATTATCGTTTCCCATGTGACCTTCTGCAAGACCACCAAATATACCATGACCAACAGCGTTTCCACCATCCATGCCATGATCACCTTCCATAGTATGGTCCATATAACCCTCCATTCCATGTCCACCACTAAATGCCTCCATGTGCCCTCCCTCTACAAAACCATTCATATTACCTCCTCCACCTCCTCCTGCAAAGGCAGGGCCATGACCATGAAATCCGTGGGCAGCAGGAAATAGAGGAGCATAATGAGAACTATGATGAATGTATTCACCCTCCAAGGAACGTGATGGACCAAGACCTGCTCCGCTGTAGTACCCATTTCCAGGAGAATGCATATTGTTCCATTCCTTGTGGATACCATCGCTTTCATCTTGATGGCCTACTGTCATTAAATGAGGGCCACCACCTCCTACACGATTGTTATAATCGTTTCCAACATTATCTTCTAGAAAACCATGTTGAGGCCATGTAGAATGTGTCCATCTTTTGTTACTGTTCTTAGATAACTTAGCCACTTGGTTTTTTCTTGCCACTGGTAATATTTTAGCTAAGTTCGATCTTTTATTATGGTGACTTTTTCCTTTCATCTCTTTGGCACGTACTTTATGAACCTGATGTTTCTTTGCATGTGATCTTCGTGATGCTTCTTTCTCTTTTAGATTTTCTTCTTCACTAGGCTTTCCTTTATGGTGTTGTACAAAAATCGTGTGCTGATCAACAGGTTCTTTTCCCTGACCATCTGGAGTACGAGTATCACCAGTTTCACCTTGAAATGTCGCGTCATTATTTATCACTTTTTCAGAAATTTGTTTAGAATTTGGATTAGGAATTATGGGATGTTCGTCGTCAGCATTCGTTGTCATGTCAGAGTCTTGTGTTTGTTGCAAATGTTCTGATATTTCTTTCACACCTGAATGACTGTTTACTCCAACACCTGTTAATGCCAACGGAGTGTTACCTGTCACAGCGACATCGCTATCTCCACCAGTAAGAATTTCTGACAAAGGTGAACCGTTGCTATCCCGCAAAGACGGGTCAATTGCACCCTCCTGCATCATTTCATCTGTTGTCGATGGCACTCCCGCATCAAGAAGTCCACCTGGCATTAGTACTTCCGGGATGTGACTACCAACTTCTGAAAATTCTGATTTTTTTTCAAACGGATGTTTGACCTTTTTGTGTTTCTTGTGTTTTTTTATTACCGACCGCTTTGCGTAGCGTTTATCACTTTCGTCACTAATAGTCTTATCTTGATCTCTGTCTTGCTCAAACGATTCATGATGATGATTTATAAACCTTTCTGGAGGGGATTCATCGTTTTCATTCTCTCTAAAATTCTGTTCCTGTCGATCGTCTGTTTGATCATTAACATGATGACGTCTTTTCTCTTCGTCAAATCTATCGTCTTCTTGAAAACGATGTCTGTCGCGATCTCTCAACTCTTCGTCAGATTCCATTTGGTGACGGAACATAAAACGTCGCGAATGTAGTGGGCTATCCTCTATGTCGTGATCATGTAGATGTTTTGCCATATTACGCTCTATGGGAGCAGTATGAATAATTGGTTTTGAAACAAAATGTGCCAGTCTATCTTGTGGACTGGCTACTGCAATTTTATCTGCGTCTGGATCTTTTCCAATGTATGTTTCTGCTACAGGTCCTTCGTCTTTTACAGTTCGCACACGAGGTCTTTCGGGAACTGGGTTTAATATATCATTTGGATCAATCCCTCCTAAGTCCATGCGCTTACTGCCTCTAGAATCATCATGCAGCAGTTGATCGAAAGCGTCTTTCTGCTGTTTGTTGTTAAAGAATGGTCCACTCCATTTATCTATTGTCACTGCGTCATCAATGTATTGACGTTTTATGACCTTTGTATATGCTTGCAAGGTGCCTGATAATATAATAAGCATTTTATGAATACTTCTGAATACTGATAATGGAGTAGGTTAACATTACATAAAAGAAGACACTGTCAAATAGGTAAGGATCAGTATTGAAAAACAGCAAATGTTCAAAAACACATACAGAATTAACGATCGATGTCTTTATCGTTGCTAAAGAGGAATACTATGTAAACACTTACACGAAAGAAATAATATTGTTGCAAGTTTCATCGTTATTTCATGTTTAGCATCTCCTAAAATTGATCAAAATATGTGTCATTGCTACATGTTTGGGCGTAATAAAAAGATGGGCGTTGCAGGTGAGGAACAATAAGAAACAGTGTGAGAGAGAACTCCATTTGAACACTGCGCAAAATGATCACATAGACTCAAAATTATCCATGTTACAAAAGTGTCTTGTTATTATAGAGGGGTAAATAATAGACTACAGTGATGTATATATTGTAACGGTATATGTCTGCGTCAAGTCTTACCAAAGCTAAACTTTCTTGGATAACCTTCTTTCTGTTTGCGCAACTTTGTAAACAATTTTTTACAGTTCTATTTCGCAGATTATTCACAGCAGTGCTATCAAATTTTACTCCACAGGAAATTGAGTATACCTGTAAATTAATTACACACATGCCCATCGTTTGCTCACTGCTGCTCAACGAAACAGTCGAACCAACATACTCACTGTGAGTGAACAATAATTAAGAATGAACAAAAGAGTAATAACTTGTTGGTTCTTGTTTGTTTTTAATGTGCCTATTTACTCGAATGAACACGAGGATCATCTCCGTTTGAATTTAAAACATACTATCTGAGAACAACCTCTCCCTATTATTTATTTTAAACAGTATACAGGTCAGGCCGCAGCAACCCCCAAAGAAGGAGAAAAAGGAAGCTTTGGATAACAAAAAGAAAACATTACTGCTTTTCTTTTCACAAGCAACAAACTAAGTTTAAAAATGAAAGAAACCTTGACCATCCTGCATTTTGTTAAGATAATACATATATTGACTGGCTGGCAATAGAGTTATTTCAACCCTAACGCGCCATAACGCTACAACAGTCGCGCTCATTCGCGCGAATCGTGTTCTCAGATTTCCCAGAAATTGCTTGACCTGGATTACATTTTATTTCGCACATATAAAGTTGCGGAAAAGGAAGGTGCAAAGTTCTTGTTGGTCACTGTCTGCTGCCCCGGTGAGTTTCCTTCGCGTGATGTCTTTATACTTTTTCGACTTTACGCTTGTTCGTATACCAACTTTAGCTTTAACTTTAAACTTTTTGAGCAAAAAAGCGAGTTAGCTAGCATATGGGAAATTTTAGTTTCGATTTCTCTGTTTTTGATTCAGCAAAAATTACAAGCATTTAAAATATTAGCTTAGGCCATTAGCTATGTGTAGAAAAAACGTAATTAGGTCTCGTATTAAGGATTATGCTTCGTAGAGTTTGGCTTGGAGCTATTATCTTAGTTGTATGCTCCAGTACTCACCACACTTAGCTCAGCAGTTAGTCAGATACAGACGTACATTGTCCAATTTGCCAACCAATATATATTTTTTCATATGCCTTTGACCAACTACACAGAATACATCTGGCAAATAATACCAGCAACAGGTGGGATGGTGACCTGCTATACAACCAGCACCTTAGAGGCGCTCCTGTGTTGCCAAAAAGAGATGCTGTTGCTTGGGGGTCATCTTCATCCACATTCTCCAATTTGAGCTATGCATGTTTTATCAATGAAGTAGGGCACTCCGCTAACCAATGCCCCACTCGAAGTGGGCGGTTTAGGAAGGCCAATGAGCTGCAGTTTTGGAATGTCCCCCACCAGTTTCGAAGTAATTCCCAGCAACCACGGTGCATTAAATTTAATAGAGGACTCAGTTGCACATATACCCCATGCACCTACTCTCACTGGTGTTTTTCCTTTGGACACCCAGCACTCCATTGCCCACTCAGGTCCTCTAGGCCAAAAATCAAATGAATTCTTTCCTGTAAAATTGCTTGTCACAACCCCGGTTAAGGTTGACATATTAGAGAGTCTCTTGACTGGTCATCCAAACAAAACATTAGTGCGGTTTATTGTATCAGGTTTAAGATATGGATTCAAACTTGAATGAGTTGAAATCATACATAAATAACAACAAATCTTCCATAAAACAAAGTTGATGAGGTGATTTTGAAAGAGCTGAATAGGGGACATAAAATGGGCCCATTTGCTTCACCACCATTTAAATTGCATTGTTCTCCCCTGGGTGCTGCACCAAAAAAGGATGGGACAGTGCGAGTGGCATTAGACCTATCTTCACCACATGGACATTCGGTTAACAATGGCATAAACAAAGAGGACTATTCGGTCTCCTACTCATCATTCAACGATGCGGTTGAAATGGTTAAAAGGTTTGGTAGAAATTGTTACATGCCTAAGTTGGACATAAAGCATGCTTTTAGACTGTGCCCTGTGCATCCTAGTGATTGGCACCTATTAGGTTATCAGTAAAGGGGAAGATACTTTTTTGACATAGTTCTTCCTTTTGGTGCGTTCCTCTCCTTTTATTTTTAACAACTTTGCTAGAGTGGATATCATTGTGGATTTATTTTGTTAAAAATCTCTTACATTATTTAGATGATTTCATCACAGCTGCCCTGTCTAAAAATATGTCAGACTATAGTAAAGTTGATTAAGGACATTTTTCACTTGCTTATTGTTCCGTTGGCTCCAGATAAGGTGGTAGGCCCCTGCCAAGTAATTACATACCTGGGCATTGAAATAGACACAGTAAATTTTGTTGTTCGTCTCCCACAAGATAAGTTCACTGAATTACTATCTTCACTTAATAATTGGTTAGGGAAGAAGAAATGCACAAAGAGCGAACAGTTATCCCTCATAGGGTCTTGTCTTTTGCATGTAAGTTTGTGAAATGTGGTCGAATGTTCTTACAACATCTTATTTATCTCTCCACTACAGTTTGCACCATCATATTTTTATTACACAAGGATATTTAATGGTGGTGTGAGTTTCTCCCCACTTGGAATGGCATCGCTATTATCCACACTAAGACGTTAGACTCCTCTTCCATAAGTCTTTATACTGATGCTTCAGGAGTAGGCATAGGAGGATTTTTTTCTAGTGCATTGTTTTCTATTGCCTTAAACCTTACTCATAAGTATAGTATCACCTTTATTGAGTTATTGGCCATAGTTTTAGCAGTTTTTTCTTAGGGCGAGTCATGAAAAAACAAGCAATTAGTTTAGAAAAACAAGCAAACTATTGTTCTTGTGTGGTCCTCTGGGTCATGTTGTTGTCCAAACATCATGCATTAATGCGTTAAAGGCCAGCACAATACTTATGCAGATCCTTTGTCTCGATTGCAGGTACAACACTTCAAACGTATATGCACAGAAGCTGAAGCAGATCCAACACCAATTCCTTCATCGATACTACAACTCTTCAAAGAGATTTAAGTCATTATTTAAACTCGTCCATTTCAACAAACATCAGGGCAACATATTGGTCAGGATATCTCTCCTTTAAAAATTTTTGTGAAGCTACATCCGTACCTACCTTCCCTCTGACAGAATCAAAACTTCAACTGTTTGTGACAAATTTGGCAAGAGGTGTCAAATTTGCCACTATTAAAGTCTATCTTTGCGGGGTTCAGTATGAGAGTGTAATACGTGGCGTTAACACGAAGATTATGTTTTTCGTGGCATTAGAAGATGTCATCCAAATTCTGCTTCTCAGAGACTACCAATTACACCAGCTGATCTGTGTAAAATGATAATGTTTATTAAAAACTCTATATTTTTTAACCACAACAAAGCAATGTGGAATTGTTTTATCTTAGCAGCATTTTTTGGCCTGTTAAGGGTGTCAGAGTATGATTGCCCCTCCACATCCACTTTTGATGCAGAAACTCACCTCACACCCGCTGACATATCCTTTTCCATGTGTGATTCAAATGCTGTAATTAACATTAAGTGCTCTAAAAAAGATCCGTTTAGGCTAGGGTGAAAGATTTGCTTAGCAAAAATTGGAGGCTATATTTGTCCCTACAGAGCCATTCAAAATTACCTAGCATTCAGAGGAACCAAACTAGGGCCCTGGTTCACGTTTAGTGACAGAAAATTTGTTACCCAGAAGTTGGTTTCTTCCTTTCTTACAATAAGCTTGCGTAACAATGTTAACATTACCACGCATAGTTTTCGCTATTAAGATTATTGGATGCTGGAGTAGTGATTGCTACAGAAAGTATAATCACCTGTTAGACAACGTTTTGACAAAATGGTCTACTTGCATAGGAGAGTTAAATGGACTGATAAAAATCTGAGACATTTGGTCTGTGCTTTAAGCTGAGTTTAACTTGTATAGTATGTAGGTTATTACAGTAACATATACAAATTTAAGTTTTAAACGCCTGCAAGGATACTATAAAAGTTGCACTATCCTTTGTATATTTTCCATATGACAGCAATTTATTAGTTGCAGATATTTATTAACGATTACGTGTTGTGTTAAATCATAGTATGTAGCTAATGTCGTACTTATAGAAGACTACATATAAGTCAACTCTTGGTTTTTCAATTTGGGGAAATTTGGGGGTGCTGGGCTTCCTTTGTCAGCCAGTTTAGGTGTAGATGTCTATTTTGTTGACAATGATAGAGTTAATTAAGTATTTTGTAAGTATAGAGCGTGTCAGTTCATGTCAGTCTGTTATAATGAGACAAACGTTTAATTGTCATTAATCGTCATGTACTTTCAAAAGTTGGTTGCTAAAATGTCAAAAGAAGCCAGTGGCCTTATGGTGCAGGAAAAAGAAGCCCTATGGGCCAACCCTTGCAATAAACACTCACCATAGTAAGACATATGTGTCAAGTGTCATGAGTCCGTTATCTAAGGCATGTAGTGCCAATTGTCTTGTCTGTTACAATGTCAGTAATTTGTCAATTGTCTTGTCTGTTACAATGTCAGTAATTTATTTCAGTCCTTAATTTCTAACGAAGCTCAAGCACCTCAACCTATACCTCAAATATAACTGCAAACTATTTAAGAATACATTTTCTACCACTACTTTGTGTCGTTTTTACTTCTCAACCATACCAATTAAAACTAGTCTATTTCTGTTGGTGTTCTTTTAAAAGAAACAATAAACCTGGTCTCCAATCAGAGACAAGACAAGTAAACTAACAAACCTGAGATTGGGGCACAAGGTCTTTACCTGCAAATCACATCTTCACACATTGACATAAAGACAGCTGCTGATTGTGTGAAAACTGATCTGTACATGTTCGTGTTATGGGAATGAAAATTATAATAGCAGTAATGGAGAAACACACAATTTGGCTATATATTATAAAGATCATGGAAAGCCCATGGAAAACACGTAGACGTGAGAACAATGGAAAATTTAAAAATATTAATGATGCAGCAGTGAATATATAGTGATATGACCAAGAAAATGTGTAGGATCATGTGTTTTTTTATGAACTGCCAAAGAGATATTGGACTTAAATGTTTTTGATGACAACATCAACCTGTCCATTCTAAAACAAGTGGATTGACCCAGCTTTGAAATTAATCCTGTTAGGTGGTCCCTAATTACCCACACAGAAGTTCACATCAATTATTTTAACCTGTTTTGAAGTTATTTGGAATCGAACTTTAAAATGCAATGCAATGACTTCACTATAAATTACAAGTTTACAAATTTTATTGAAATTGAAATTCATCCCAAATTTCCAAATATATTAGAGAAGCTTTATTTACTACAAAATATGGAGCTGATAGTCTATTTTATACAAGTTGTGAAGGAATAAAATTTTAATAATACCTAAAACCATCTTGATGAAATCCCCATTTGGCATTTAGCGGCCCTTATTTTACATTTCTGGATTACACCCTAATTTTATAAAAACGTAAGTCTTAAATGGACAACATAAATACGGTTTCAGCAGAATCAAGGTGATAAATGATGTTAAACGTATGTTATAAAGCTAAAAAAGTTGTCTAACAAGTTCTTTTGAATTTTCAAAAAGGTCCTTTTTGTTCTCAAGATATTCACATCTAAGATTTTGACTTTTATTATTCTGCATGAAATATTGGCTATACCAGAATAAGTTGATGTTTTTTATTGTAATAATATTGGATATGGATTCAAACTTTGTTAAGTTACAGAGTTTTTTTTTTGAATTGTGAATCACTAATTGGAACACAGAAGTACGCTCTAATTCTGTTGTTTATCAATCTGATCTTCTGAATTTTAGATTGAACAATTGAAATGGGAGAAGAACAACCATCTGTGTATAATTCACCTGCCAAAATTTATGGTGAAGAAAAAGATGTGCAAAATCGGTACTGCTACATTTTACATATTTTTAATTTACATAAAGAACATGTTTTTATTTTAACTTGTATGTCATTGTATAATACCGGTATACAACACAAGTCTTAAGTCGAGTCACTTAAAGTAATCACCTAGTCAAGAAATTATCTAGCGTACATTAACCTTTTTTAATTTTCTGAAATCATTATTACGTTACTGTAATAATTATGAACTGAATGAAATAGTTATGTCTACTTGAGTTTTATTTTATCTTATTCGGCTTTTGAATGGTTAAAAAAAATAGGGAAAATTAGCACTAATCAGGAAATAGGATTAGTCCGGTGACAAAACTTTTTAGGATGATTTCTCCTAATAACATAACTATACATTTTTTTCAGGTTTGCAGCACTGAATGATGCTTTTACAAAAAAATATGGCCACCCTCCGTTGTTTTATGCGAGAGCACCTGGCAGAGTAAATATAATAGGTAAATAAAATTTTGTTAAAAAATCTTTCTGTAACTAATTTTGAAAGACTAAATTATTGTAGCCTTTCAAAAATTAACTTTTGTGACATTTAAAAAAATTGAGAAACACTTTTTTCAATATTCTTGAAAAATAATTACCCAAGGTCAATTAGCGCTATATCTTCTGTGAGGAAGTCAGAACAGGGTGTTAGCTAATAGTCTTTCTTTTGTCTGGTAGGCAAGACAATACCTAATTGAAATCACTAGTTACTTTTCCCATCAGGCATCATTTTTTTTTCATTTATTGCATGATTCATTTCTGTAAGTTGAATTTGATCGATGTTACAAAAAATTATTATCGGGAGAGTTCCTGGATGCCACTATTGGATGCCTCATCTGAAAGACTCCTGGAAATTCGAAATTGGAGCTTTACAGCTCTAATTGTAAATTTTTAGCTAACACCCTGCAGGAAATACAAAAATATATATATTACTTACTTTTGCTATGACTCATATTTAAGGAAAATTGTATGATTGTTATTATTTTTATTAATGACTACTAATGCAAAAAATGGCAGTGTTGTAACACTATCTGAAGAAAAAACAGGATGTGTTTGTTACAGGACCTGGAATTGTTATACTGTTACCTATGAAGTGAAAAACGTCAACATTTTGTAATTTAAATTTTGAAAATAATCTTTTTCTAAGAAAGTTGCAAAAGGTATAGAATTTAAAGATACCAAAGTATGCCTACGAAATTATAAGGTGGATGTATCCCTGAATTTCTTGACTTGAAAGTTTTTTAAATCCCATATGCTGAAATATCTAAAAACCAAGATTAATACTTTTAACATTATCTCTCTAGTAAGTGCTTAAAACATACTAATATAACCCAAACTGATCAGATCTTTTGACCTACAGATAGGTATTTCACTGTTCTGAAATATCCTTTTTCTACTTATGTTAGAGCTCCTTATTCCTAAGTGCAAAAATAAATGAAAGACAGAAAACATGTAGTTATGTTCTAAAGTTTTTATTTGTGAAGCAGACTTGTACAGCAGTCCTAGCCATTATTAAGACACAACTATCCCTGGCCTGTTTATGAAAAACTGGCATATTGATGTTTTATAGGAGAACATATAGATTACTGTGGTTATGCTGTCTTTCCAATGGCTTTGGAGCAAGATATTGTATATGCTGTTTCAACCAATAATGATGGCAAGTACAAAATGGCAAATACAAATTCTAACTTTGGGTAAATTCTTATTTGTTAAAGCTTCAAAAACTAAATTCATACCTTTTTAAAAACTGATGTTTTATAAATTGAATGAGACTGAAAAATTCTTTTTTTACATTGTCTATTTGTATCATTAGTGATTACGAAACTGATGTGAAATCATTTGAAATAACTGGACACGAGTGGTATGACTATGTGTTGTGTGGCCATAAGGTAATCAAAACACAAAACACTGCTTTTTGTTGTTATAAATTCTATGTTTATGTTGTCATTCATTGTGTATTTTTATTTTTCTTAGGCAACAATTGACGAGGCGAAAATAGATGTTCCGGTTGGAATGAACACACTTGTTGATGGTACAGTTCCAAAAGTAAAAATACACTCTTTAACAAAATAAAATTATTATTTGTTTATAATCAATCAAGCTTCTATGTTGGTTAGATATCCACTGTGACGTGGTTGTGTTGTTAATAATTCTGAATCTCTTCATTTCTGCTCTCTCATTGAGGGAACTTCTGACATAAAGTCCTTACTTATACAGTTTTGTAAAACATTTTGAGATAAATAGCTAAAATGATGGAAGCATTTAAATGTCAAGTAAATTATTCTTTGTACTGTTTTTCTCTTCAGAGTGCTGGTTTGTCAAGCAGTTCTGCATTAGTCTGCTGTTCTGCTTTAACAACTATGTATGCCAACAAAAAAAATCTTTCTAAGGTCAGATATTTTATTCTTTCACTTCTTTGTTGTCGTTTTTTTATTCCGACTTACTGCAGAGTCCAGGAAATCAGGGGGCTTTTTCATAGATCAGGAAGGGCTAGGGGAAATTACTAATATTTGGACCACAGAATAATGTTATTGGGTGTAAACCGTAACATTTCTGGAAACGTCTCATTGCCAAATGAAGCTGTTGTCAGCTTTATAATCTGATCAATGAAACTTGCATTGCCAGAAATTTTCAGGGGATGTTTTGTCTTCCTATGTTTGACTTGTATTTCAATAATAATGTGTGGAAAAAGCCGTAAGTTTTGGTGTGTTGGGAATCAGGAGAAGATGGAATTTAAAATATTAGGAATTGTCAGAAGTGTTCAAGTTTATTGTCAAAATAACACGGAAATGAATTGAAGAAATGAATTAATAATTTTCATTTTTTACAATATTAGCAAGAATTAGGTTTTTGGTGTGTTCTTCAAGAATAAGTTATATTTTTTGCAGCCGGTTTTATCCATATACTTGTAATAAAATTTGCATTTTTAGGGTAATCCAAGGTTCCAATAACTCTAAATTTTTAGACAAAAATAGTTGAAAATATAAGGGAAATGTCAGGAATTTTAACTTTTGATTTTTTTGTGTAGTTAACTTTGGCTGACGCCAGTCAACGATGTGAAGCTTATGTTGGAACAGAAGGTGGAGGGTACGTTTGTTTTGAAATGTGCTAAGTAGACGTGCCTTCATCTGAATATCATGGTTTGAAGGCTCTGCTATACGTATGCACGATTTGGTTTCATATTTAGGATGGATCAAGCTATATCCTTCTTAGCTGAGGCTGGGACAGTAGGCTTTGTTATTTGTTTAGATGATTTCTTTTCTTACTTCAATTTCTCTCTATAGCAACCTGGGTCCTAAGCACTTGGAAAACTGGGCACAAAATATGACATAAAATATGTACATAAATACTTTTTTGTTTAGGCGAAGTTGATAGAATTCAAACCATTAAGAGCTACCGATGTTCGTTTGCCGGACGGTGCAAATTTTGTGATTGCAAATTCTTTGGTAAGTGTCACAAATGCATGAATTTATATAAAACTCAAACAGAGTTTAATTTATATTCAGACCTCTTAGAATTGTACCTTAAGCCCTTTTCTAACCTCTTAGTGTGTTATTTATTTCCATTAGAATACACCATTATCCGATAAACCCCACTTCTCTGGACTTTCAAAAATTAAGAAAATGAAAACTGGGAAAATTTATAGGGAACATAGTTATAGTTAAAAGGAATGGCCCACACACTAAAAATAAGGAGGTTGAGGAGATTAACCAAACCACAAAAACTGTCCCTCATTTTGGTAATATGAGAAGGTGTCCCGGCTTTTATTATTTTTAAGGATTATTTTGCCAGATGCTTTTCAGATTAACCAGATTTAAACCTGTCGCTTTTTTGTGAATTTTCAGCAAGGATGTTTGCTCAGGGGTTGCTTAGGTTTTGAAACAACAGCCCTTCCAACAACTCTCCAAACCACTGAGTTGTTTATAAAAGAAATTCGTATTTATGTTAAAACGTTACTAAGGTTAAGTCACGCATTCTTTTTCAGCGAGAGATGACGAAATCAGAGAATGCAGGTGAATATTACAACAAGCGTGTGTCGGAATGTCGAATTGCAGCTCAGGTGCATATTAAAAATATTTGTTGTCCACACATTTATTGTACGTCCAACTCCAACTTTTTGTGTATAGATATTATTTTTTACTCACAGATATTGTCAAACAAAGCTGGCATTGAATGGAGAAAAACGAGACGTTTGGTAGATACGCAGAATGCAATGAATAAATCGCTTGATGAAATGTAAAATGCCTAGTATTTTGATGTTTATTTTTCGACTTAATATTTTTAAATTGATGCATATATCCGCACAGTGTGTTATCACTTTTTTTCATGTAGGGTGCAGCTTGTAGAGAAGACATTTCACAAAGAGCCATACACTAGAGAGGAAGTTTGTAAAGAATTAAATATTACAGTAAGATCGATCAAGATGCGACCTGCTTCCTAATATAAGTTTTATGACGCTATCGTATGCAGAATACTTTTGTTGCACCCTTATTCCTAATTTCCCTATTGGCAGAGGACACGAAATGAGAGCTCCGTTACATCCCCTCCATAACAGAACAATCAAGTATTAACCCTTTTTATCCAGGCTTGTTCAGGAGATTTTTGATAACCAAGGCTGTCCCAAATTGGATAGAAAAAATTAAGTCACCTAAAGATTGGAAAACTCTTATCACGATGTTTTTACGATAATGTTGTTATTGCCAATATCGTTTAGTCACTGTAATGGTCGGACATTTTTACAGGATGAAGAGTTGATCAAGGAATGTTTGAATCCTACCACAGCATCTAGCAAAGAATTTAAACTGTACCATCGTGCAAAGCATGTTTATTCAGAAGCAGCTCGTGTTTGGAAGTTTAAACAGATATGCGAAGAAAACCCTCCAGATTCGTTAAAGGTAGTTTATGTATACAGATGAACTAGTGTAATTTCAGCAGCTAGGGATGTTAAAATTTGTTCGGACCACTTGGATTTCGAATTATAGGAGTTTAAGTTTGATCAGACATTTTTTTTTAAAAAAAAATAAAATAAAAGGTGTTTACAAGCTATAAGTAATAATGTTAGGACGTGAAAAAAATTCCAATGTTACAATATTCGTATTGATAAAAAAAACTACCAGGAGACCAAAGAATCAGTTGGATTTAAATGATTTTTCGAATTATGTGAGTTCGAATTAAAGGACCTTTCTTGTATAAGTTTACTAGTAAACTCAAAAGGGACCGAAGAATCAGTTCGATTAAAATGATTTTTAAATTATAGGAGGTCGAATTGTGAGTTCATCTGTACATGTATTCTTATTATTCCTTGTTTCCACCTTGATATAAGGTTTATGTTTCTTTATATTTGTAAGTCTGCATTTTTTGTTGTTTTGTTGTTTTACAGGCGCTCGGCGAGTTGATGAATGCAAGTCAAGAGAGTTGTGCTAAAGATTACGAGTGTAGTTGTGACGAGTTGGATGAACTCACTACCATTTGTAGGTATGTGTGTTGCAATGACGAATTAATCTGATCCAAACATCTTTAGCTTCACTTGTTTAGAAACGCAAGCTTTTCTTACAGCTTGGGTAGCGTTCTGAGAATACCCAAGGCTTGCATTTTGTCCTACATGATCAATTTTTAGGATTACTTTTATCACTTGCATAATAATTATGAAATATTGTGTGCCCTATCAGTTTAGAAACAACTCTAATCTTAATAATGTTTTTAGAGAATCAGGCGCACTAGGGTCGCGTTTGACTGGCGCAGGATGGGGCGGATGTACAGTATCTCTTGTGACGTCAGAGGTCATTGAAAGCTTTATTGAAAAAGTGAAAAGCAGGTATTTTGAATGTAACGAAAAACGACGTGAGAAAGTCAAGGAAGCTTTGTTCGCAACTAAACCTGGCTCTGGCGCTGCAATTATTCTCATCTAAATAAGGTGACACGTGACAGGTGCCACGTGAAATAGTTCAATTTTTAGTTTTATGAGGTCTATGTCCAGCTGATATGTGCTTTTAATTACTGCTAATGAGATTGTGTCAATCTGCTTATCATTGACAAAGAAGAGGTTACATAATCTTGAAGCATGAGAATCAAATGGAATTAACCACGATTTATTAAAATCTGATATTAAGTCTTTTTCTATTTTAATCTGGTGAAAATAATGATTTATACTTAATTTTTTTTACGACGTACTTTATAGAATCTGTAACAATTAATGGGAATTTAATAAATAAACGAATAGTATATTGATAATTTTACATGTTTGTAGTTGTCTATTTGATCATTGATATTAGTCATTCCTGAAATTAGAAAAAAATGAAGGTATGCTACACATCCGCTGTACATTGTGGAAAACTACATGCCTCTGTGATGGAGTAGAAGAAGGATTTTAAGAGGTTTCTTTTGTGCAGATTTGATGTTTTTGTTGAATACGAGAAGTTAAAAATAAATAATTCAAAAAACAAAAATACAATTCAACATTTTTAACCATAATATTGAATACTTCGTATTTCTTCCATATGAATGGATGCTGAAAATCTGGACACGAGTTCTCACTGTTGTGAAACATCAACTAAATGTGAGTAAAACGATGTGGGTAGATTAAAATTTGATTTCTCACTGGAAACAACATTTTATTACAACACAACTTCGCGCGCTACACTTCTTTGATCTCATTCATGTAAGATGGCGTATGAAGACAAAACATGGCGAGAGCAGGAGTACGAAGATATACATAACGAACTCAAGTGTATCGCATGGAAATTGTACGACTTAACAACCGATTTTAAAGAGTTGCAGTTAGAAGCTGACGAATTAGTGTCAAATCAGTCATGTGGTAAAAGGGAATACTCTCAAAAAAGGATATCAAGTAAGTTATCAAATCATACTGACTTGAAGCAGGAGAAAGCAATGTCAAATATGCGTGCCAACAGACACGTCGAAGAGACGTATGATCGACGTTATCGCGATATGACCACTCAAGAATTGCAAGAAGAACTGAAATTTCGTCTGTGGAAAATGAAGGAAGCTAAAAAACAAGAACAGTATACGAAACAGCAAAACCAATGTTGCTGTTGCTGTAGCATAAATGTTCCCGTTGTGGAGAAGATGAGATTCTCTTCACCGTGTCGGTGTTACCAAGCCATCCCTCGATGTCCCAACTTGTATAGCGGCACGCGTTATTGATTCCAATGATAGCAAACATTTGTCGACTGTCACTGTAATAGTTTACGTATTTCTTACAACGCCTCAGCCGTATATAAAAAAAATTTCATAGTGTTGTTTTCAAAAGTGTTTTTAAATGGGCGTTTTTTTAACAAGTGACACCTTGTATCGGTATGATTTATGATGGTATTTTCCCCTTTTAATGACGAAGAAGAGGGTGTTAAAGGGCGTTCATTTAAAGGGAAATTATGTGATAAGATAAAATATGTGCATTCGCAATCTTTTCTTCCGCAAACAATTTTGTCGCTTAAAGTAACTAGTAAAGTTAGTTTGTGGCGTCATCTCATATAATTTTTCAACTGCATGAAAGGACGCACTGTAGTTCAAAATTAGATTTTATTTAATGAGACACAGAAACCACTTTCTTAAAGTTCTATTATTAGTTCCGCCTTTCCTATAACGGTACCATCACTTTCAGAGATGCGTATATGCCATATAAATGCTGGTTCACCGTCAGTCAATGCCTTCTTCGAATGGGCCGACTTTGTCATCCTTTTACAGTTAGAGAGGCACAACATGCGCAGAGAAAAGCCTAATTTTCAACGAATATAACTTTAAAAAATAATCAAAGTTGAAAGGGCACACTTCTGTGTCCAAGGCTATATAACTCCTTTGATAACGCCGAGCTCGCATTGGTAACAACACGAAGAAAAATAGCGGGGTCAGACGCGGCATTTGACTTTAAGGCCCAAGGTCCCTGCGCACTAGCCTCTCAATATCAATCGCGTTAATATTATCAATGTCAACTGTTTACATGACAGCGAGGTTTCTGAATCTTATGACGAACATGCTATAGTCGTATAACCATCCTTGAAATGAACTAATGACGTAATGCATACACCTTAGTTCCTGTTCGAACAAGTACATGGTTGTCTCGATTACCATGCAGCTGAAACTTATAGTATGTCAAAATTTACTGGAATCCTCCCTACAAGAATCACCAGACTGGATCTATGTGCTTTTATTAAAGTTTTTCTGTATTATGAATTGTATAAGAGTTAACAGAGGTTAAAAATAAACCCACTATTAAAATTATGAGGCTAGAAGCAAAATTCATAATCCCATAAAATGATATGTTATGTATGGAGGCTTAAGGGAATGGAGAAAACTTTATTTTGATAAGTACTATCTTCTTTCACTTTTGAAAGCATATTTGATACATTCACAGAAAAATAATTTAATAATTTTGCCTATATATTATACCCTATGAAACGAATATCAAGTTGACAATTTTGTGACAAATTCCCTTGATTCTTGTAATATAATATATAAAAAAGTAAGTTGATAATTTCCTACAAAAATAAAACGAGAGACTTCTAAAATCCAGTAAAATCATGATAAATTCTAAATATATATAACATTTGCTAGTAAGAACAAAGCAACTAAATTCTGTATATACAAAATATCTTAGAGATTCTGCTGCGTTAAATACTGTTTTTCAAAGGCAATGCTGATTCCAAACACTCGACGGAATACATTAGTTCAACAAAGATAGGAAAATAAAGGTAAATGTAATAAATTAAGATTGTGGTTGTCCGAGGTACAACCTCACATTGACATATATATTGGAGTTCAAATTATTGTAGAGATTTACTGCTAAAGGGTCACTGGCCAAAAAATTTGCTTGGTAATAATATAAAAAAAATTTCTTGAATTTCAACTCACAATTGCAATAAATGGAGTTCTCTTCATATTTAGGTGTTAGGTGTTGCCAATAATTTGAACTATCGTATATATTTAGTAAAAAATATTTGGATTTTTTACCACATATAAATACATAGCTATATTCACAAAATTCAACAATATCTATATGTGACTAACATTTTTTACAGAAAATATTGTTTCGTTTATGATTTATGGTGACACTGAATCTTAAATTTAAGATAAGATGGACTTTTTACTTTGGTTGTTTTAGCTAACCTTGTTGTTCAATAAATTATGAAACAAATTTGAAATTCATGTTAACTGAACCGTTAAACAAATGTACGTGTTAAATCACTCTATGAGAGTCAAAAATATTGTATATACATACAGAAACTGCATAAATCTAACTGGACACATGGCTATTTATGAAACTTCATAAATAATATTAAATATATATAAAATGAGTTTCAAATTTATGCAACCTCTAAAAAGAACCTAGCTAACTACTTTCTTTAATTATTGTTTGATAAAAAAGTTTTCATTTCGAGAAACTGTTATTGGAAGATCCGACGACTTGTTCAATACTATACTGTCCAGGTTAAGTGACGATCTGCTTCTTTTCCCAACAGAGCAAGAAATTTCTGATATTCCAGGAGAACTTTCAGACGAATAGCAATCCTCGCTGTCACTAGTTTTTCTTTTCATATGCAACGGACTGCTCCTACATGATCCCAAGCTAATTCTGCTAGTTTTTGCTATTAAATCTTCGCATGAGTCTACTAACTTCGACAAGTGTATAGATATGTTCATAGGTTTTCTTCTTGAATTAAAGCTTGGACTAGGCGGAGGCGCACAGGGAACTGACGTTTCCTCTAAAAGCTTTGACTTCATATGTTGAGTTAAATCCATTTCAAATATCATAAGGTCAAGCTCCATAACGGCTTATAAAGTAGCAAAATAGAAGAAATGTAAACGTTAATCAATAATTCTTGCCCAAACCTACCACAGGCATTCCTTGCTGTACCTTTTCCTTCACGTCCAAAAGATTTTTTTACAGGGGAAAGCCTAGAGAAAACCCTTCGTCGTCATAGCCAATCAGAATTCATGACTTTTGTAGTAGTAGCCAATGAAATTTCCGCAATGAATTACGTTAGCTATTATAGGGGCTGGGAACTAGTTCTTGCCTATTCGTTCTGTCCACATCAATTTAACAAATAAGAAAATAAGCATTCGAAAATAAATTAAAAATGGTAGAGTTGTTTTGAAAACATTAATCTAAACCAAAGACTTGTAGCTGATTGTTTTTTTTTGTTGTGTATGTCTGCCCTTTAAAATCACTGACTACATTCTCTAGAAAATGAATGTAAAGTTTGGATTATTTATTTGCTTACAACAAAATATTTACTTTTTTAATATTTTTTTAGGTTTTTGGTAAAAGCAGTCCAGTTAGCTAAAGTTAACCAAGTTGGCCTAGGGGAGTCCTAGAGTATTTTAAGGCCACCATAAAAAATATGTTATGTTCGCGTCCTGAAGACCCTGCAAGAATCAGTCAGTCGGGCTGTGGAGCGTATTTTTTCCTTGGATTTTTAGATTGGAGCGAGTAAATTCCTTCCCAGTACTAAAAAAAGTATAGCGTCACTCGACATTGTTTGCAGACACTTTTTCGCCGCCCTGCAAACTGTTAGTACGACGAGGAGTACCCTAAAGGAATTGATCTCTATGGGAATACACCTTTTTCTAGTTTTAAAAGCGTTCTGCAAATTACACACTTTTTTGGTGGGAATTTAAAAATTTCGATCAAAACAAAATTAAGTGGAGACACATGTGGTTACAGATGGATAATGAAGAAAAGCTGAAATTGGTGTGTATCGCACTATTGATGTCGGTCACGTAAAATTATTTTAATTACTAAAACATGAAATAGTGCAGCATGAAATTGCTGCACCAGTGAATTCTTGTGAGACAAATTTTTTCTTCTTTCTGTAAACAATGACTGTAAGTAAATCCTAAAATTTACTTGTGAAAAATATGAAATCGTTTATGCTATTTAAGAGTTTTGGTAACTCAAATTTCGTGACCTTATATTGCGTTTGGAACGGAAAAAAATTTCCGTTTTTCTTTTTCGACTTATACCAACCCGGGTTTTTATTACCAAAAGTGAGTCAGTCGGAGGACGCGAACATGACATATTTTTGATGGCGGCCTAATTCAAACTCAACTAGGGTCCTCGCTCTGCCAGACAACTTTTTTCACACAGGCGGCCCAGGTTCAATTCCCATACCAAAATGTAGGCTTAGTCTTATTCAGAAAGATTAAAAACTCTAGTTGTAAATTAATTTATCTTATTGGTTTAACTGGTTTTCACAGCGTTGCCAAGGGCACTAGAAATATGCACAAGGTATCTAAATATATCATGTATATACAACAGGATTAAAATAACTTCAATAAACTGAACCTATAATCTAAACCAAAACTAGTACTTTGGGAAAGTGATCACTGCTGAAGATTACCATGTCAACCCTCTCCATATTGAAGCGGTCAACAAGCTCAGAAAGGCACCATCAACAATTGAAGAACGACGAAGTTTGCTAGGATTCCTGGGATACTACAGATCTTCAATTAAGGACCTTGCCCGCATCGGAAAACCTTATTGTCAAACCGAATGAGAGTTAAAAAAGCATATTCGTAGTTTTTGCTTGGTGTGTACTTTTTCGGCATGGACGCGATTGTATTTTTACATAATGTCATTTGACAGAAAAGTTAAATTTGTCTGCGCCGATAGAAATGTTTTTTAGATAACATTTTGAAAGTTTAAAATCGAAAAGCGGCGATAGAAATGTCTTTTTAGATCACATTTTAAAAGTTTATAAACGAAATTTAGATCGCAATATGCTTTTTTAACACAATGCATCTTGTTATTACAAAAAATATAATTGCCCCAATATTTCTTTGCGAGTGCATTTTTTAACACGCAAATATGTACTTGCAAAACCGTTAAGGGATTTAATTATAACAAAGGACAAACGACTGCCGTCCTTCACGCAAAGGTGTGATATTAGCGTGTACACGGTAGATTACATACAGACTGTATATACTGTATTTTGTTGTTGTACTCTCAGTTTATTATTTGTGGGATTTTATTACAGCTATTTATGGAAAAAATGATATAAAAAACAGTTTTTTTCAGAACTCTTCCACTGCCACTGCTCTACATTAAAAGAAAAAATTATAAATAAGGTAATAAATTTTTTAAAAATGTTGTTTTGGGTTGATTTAGGTTTCTCCTAATGAAATATTAAGTTTTTTTTAAAACGCCAGCGTTTCAGGCCAGTCAGCACCCTGATGGACCTAGGCTTTTTTAATGATTTTAGGGAATATAAAGATTAAAAATGTATTGGAATTGTTTTTTTTCACAAATAATACTTAACATACTTGCATTCATTTTTGTTGTGATCTGTTGTTTACATTTTTTGCTTGTGCATGTACGTATAAAAACATTACACCACAACTAATCTTGGTTATGGTTTTTTACTGCTTTAACATGTTCACTACCATTGTACTCTTGTCAAGGCGAAATGCTGTACAGTAACAAGAATACTTGTTTGAGTATAGAGAGTCATATTTCAATGTTTTTACATCACAGCTGATATAAACTTTTTTGTTGTTGTTGTCGATGTGCAAGAGCCATAACAAACAGTTACGATGAAGCTTCTATCCAGTTAATATCCAAGCTATTGTTTAAATTATTTCACACCATCTGTTTTGACACAGCAATTAAATATTGTAGTTCTGAGTGCTCTATTGTTTTATAACAAAATACAAAGATTTTTAATGCTCGTTAGAACCTGTCTTTGTCATTATAGAAGACAAAACAGCAAATTTAAATCTTCATAGGGATGCATTCTTATCATTTTACAGCAAAACACAGCGATCTGTAGCTTTGTAAGGATGTTTTCTTGTCTTTTTGAATGAAATACAGCGTTTTTCAAGCTTTGAATTTAACCCTGTTATACGTGGTGTTTTTTATGTGTAAGAAGGGCACAAAGTGCCTGTGGGCCATAAATTCCTAACTCATCATCATCATCATCATTCTCGGCTTAACGTCCGTTTTCCATGCTAGCATGGGTTGGACGGGGTATATTAATGACCCTCTTCCAATCTGATCTAGACTGTGTTAGATCTAAACTCAACTTCCTCTCTATCAAGTCTGTCCTTATAACCTCCTGCCAAGTCTTTCTCGGTCTGCCTCTGGGCTTTATCTATCAAGTCTCTACACTTTCTTACCCAATTATCCTCCTCCATTCTTTCCAAGTGCCCCAGCCAATTCAATCTTCTTATCTGGATAACATCTTTAATTCTACAGAGACTTAGCCTGCTTCTTAGCTCATCTGAACTCTTTCTGTCTCTCAGACTGGCATTACACATCCACCTAACCATTCTCATATCATTCCTTTCTAAACGGTCAAGATCTTCCTGCTTCACTGCCCATGTCTCACTACCGTACAACATAACACTTCTTACACAGGCCTCATACAACCTACCTTTTACCTCAATTGACAGGACTCTGCTAGTCAATAAAGCAAGTAACTCTCTAAACTTTTTCCAAGCAGAACCTATCCTGCAAGTAACACTTCTTCCAACACCCCCTTCACTGCCCAACATATCACCTAAGTAACAGAAGTTCTTAACTATCTCTAACGAGCCACTGTTGTACATCATTAAAGCTGGAAATACTTCATTCTCTATAATCTCACCTTTGCAACGCTTGCATACAAACTGTATGTCAGCTCTTAACCTTCCACTAATACTACTGCACTTCTTATGTACCCAATGCTTGCAAGTCTGACAAAAAATTGAGTTACTACCAACCCCTTTCCTGCAAACTCCACAAGGCGACTTTCCAAATACAAGGTCACACTTGGCTGCAATGCTACTTATCATGACTTTAGACTTTGCTGTGTTTACCTTCAGCCCTTTCTCTTCTAGTCCTTTCTTCCAACTTCTCAAACTTTTCAACTAATTCTTCCATCGACTCTGCTATGAGAACCAAATCATCTGCATACAATAACTCCCATGGACAACCTGTTCTGAACTCCATCGACAGCGCTTCTAAGACTAGAATAAACAACAAAGGACTAAGTACAGAACCCTGATGTACACCAACATTTACACTAAATTCATCACTAAGTGAATCGTTAATCCTGACACGACTTCTAGCATTGCTGTACATAGACTGAACCATCGTAACTAGCCACTCATTCACACCTAATTTTCTCATAGCCCACCAAATAACTTTACGTGGCACTCTATCAAAAGCTTTCTCTAAATCTACAAAGGCAAAATAGAGATTCTTTCTCTTTCCTAAATACTTTTCCTGAAGCTGTCTGAGTAAAAATATTGCATCTGTAGTGCCACGCCCTGTAACAAAACCAAATTGCATCTTATCTATATCAATTCTTTCTCTAAGTAACTTATCAATCACTCTTTCAATAACTTTCATTACTTGATCAACCAACTTCAAGCCTCTATAGTTACCCCTTTCTAATGCATCACCCTTGCCCTTGAAACAGTTCACTATTACACTCGACTGCCACTCACTCGGAATAGCACCATCCTTTATAATCTGGTTAGCAAGACTTGTAATAAGCTCAACTCCAATATATCCAGATGCTTTTACCATCTCTGCAACAATGCCTGATACTCCTACAGCCTTGCCAATCTTCAATTTCCTAATAGCCTCCACTACCCATTCTGTCTTGATCTGCATAGCTGGCCCTTCTACGACATCATCATCAGACAAATTGTCCTCGTCCCAATCAAACTCAGTGTTAAGCAACCTCTGATAATGATTCTTCCAAGCTACCCTTTTCTCCTCCTCTGTGCTAGCCAAAACACCTTCATCATTACGTATACACTTCTCACCTACAATATCTTGATTAGTCTTCTTCATTTGCTTTGCTATCATGAATACCTCATTGCGCTGGTCTTCCCTTCTTAACACATCTGCAAATCTGTTTCTCTCTGCTTCTGATTTTGCCTTATACACTGCTGTACGAGCCTGACGCTTAGCTTCTAAGTAAATATTTTTACTACCACCTGACTTCCACTCTTTCCAAAGTTTCCTCTTTTCCTTTATACACTGGTCAACCTCATTATTCCACCACCAGGTCTGTCTATGTCTAGCTGGTCCTTTCGTCCACCCACAGGTATCATCAGAAGCTTCTAGAAGACAATTCTTTAAAGTAGTCCAAGTACTTTCAACATTGTCACTATCACATTGACTATTGTATGCTAACTGCTGAACTTTTGCACTAAATTGTCTTGCTACAATCTCTTCCTTCAGCTTCCAGACTTCTCGACGGGGCCTGTACTTTCCCTTGGCTTCTCTGACACTCTTCAAGATAATATCACAAACCAGCAACCTATGCTGGGAAACACACTCTTCCCCCGATATAACTTTCACGTCCTTCCTTAAGAAACTTAATATAGTTGTTATGACAAATCTCATTCCCGTTATTCCGATGACGTCACAAAAACCTAATGATGGATTAATTAAAAACATGGGGTATCCCAATCTTTTTTCTCTGTCCAATCAAAGCCTTGATGAAAAACTCACTGGAGTCGATATTCATATTGATATTCAGGTTTACTAAAAACTTCCACTACAAATAAAACATATTTACATATCTCCAAAATATTGACACCAACTTTGTTGTACCACTGCAACATCTCTTGATGCCAAAGTGATAGAGCAACATTTGGTCACATAGATCAATACCAGGCATCGTTACATTGTAGTCTCAGTATTTGGTCCTTCCCATTATGATTAACAACTGTGAGCATTGGAAATAGTCAGAGCTTCTTGTTGGTCCTTCCATTTACAAACAGTGATATCATTCCTAGATGTCCAAACCTTTTCAACTTTTTTTGGAAAGGCTGGAGGGCTTTAATATTTGCCCATTTATATATTGTTCAACAACCAGTCTGTGTCAGTTTTATCTTGAGTATTATTTGCTTATACTTTTTTTGTTGTAACTGTAACCAGTTTGTTTATGTTGTTATTATCATTGTTCATGATAGAAGGATTATTTTCTTATTAAACATTTTCTTAAATAGTAGTGTAAGGTCTACAGTACTTTCTTGTAAGAAGTCTAAGCCTGGAAGTAATTACAAATTCCATTCCTGTAGACAAGAACTTCAGCACAGTTTGCTGTATTGTAAACCCTTCTCATTTTATCACAGCTTGTGGATTGCATCACCAGTATATATATTTGGAATTTCAACTCTTATATTAACAAGTTGTAGTAAGTTGTGTCTTTAATTAAACTTGCAACTACGTGTGGGCAAACAAACATTTAAGTTATGGAAAGTCATTTTTTTTAATCATTTACTGGTCTAACATTAAAATAATACTTAATCCATTACAAAAAGAAAAGAAAAAATATCATGTTTGAGCTATATACATTCAGAAGAACAATGATAAATAGGGCATGCATACTTTTTAACCTTTTGTGAATACATGTTAGAACTTTCTTGTAATTGCACCTCTAACGTAGTCAAAGCTTAAAATTTGAGGAAAAACTAGCTGCTTATCATTTTGGGTTTTACACAAAGAAAGTAACATGTGAGAATCATAAATATGTTCAATAAGGAGGTAATTCTAAGAGTTCACAATGCTTTGTTATTTGTGAAGGGATCAAAGAACAAAAAATAAATCATTCACCAGAAATACCAGAAACATTGGATCTTTTTTACAATGCTGGTTCATTGCCCAATAGCTTTAGTACAAGTTAATGATCTATTAGATCTATAAACATAATCTTCCAGGCTGCAAAGGAGATTAGTCTCACTTTCTTGCAAGTCAAGGATGCAATTCATGCGTCAAGTAAGTAACAACTGCAGGCTTTGGAGATGTATTATATATGCAGAGATCTATATATTAGAGATGGAATTCTTAAAAGAAAGTAGGCTTCCATTACAGGTCATTTGGTCCAAAAGATTATTCCAAACTTTTGCAGCTCTAAATGGGAAGGCTTTGTTGTACCTTTTTTCTGAAATTTGAAAGATCTGAAGCAAGTCCATTCCTTACGTTGTTTCAAAGAAGAAGCAGTAGAAACACAAAACACAGCAAAGCTGCCATCATTAATCATAGTTGGATGCAAAACTAATTTAGGTTAGAATTCTAAGTAAGGAAAATGAGTACACTAACCAAAAATAAAACTTGTATAATTAACCACGAAAAAGTAACTTTGAAAACGTGTTGTTTCTTGTTTATTTCAGCATATGATCGTATCCAGTTAGTTTATTGTTGTCATGTGTCTATTTGTTACCTGTGAGTTAAATTTCATTACCCTTTCACTAAACACTTATGGCTGTCATGGTTAATTTACAGTTTAAAAATTTTTCATCCATATTATTGAGATATTTTAAAGGCACTAATAGTGTTGAAATGAGCGAATATAGTTCTAAATGTGGTTTTTGTGATTTGATGTTTCTTAGAATACCACACAACTTTTCATCATGACCAAATATAATTATTGTTTTATTGTAATTAAAGTCAACACTTGACTTCTATGTTTTCTATCAGGCTATTAACTACAAAAGTTGTTACAATATTTCTCTGTCTTATTTTTGATCCCAATAAACCAGAGCAGAGACTTTACTTGTTAATTGCAAATTGCAAATTTCTGTTAATTGGTATTACGCATCTAGGTTAAAGTTGAATCTTACAAAAAAAAAATTGAATTTTTTATCACTTGTCAATGTATTTTTTAATTAAGGAACAATTTAATTTTAAAATGTCAACTTGATAAAAATGAAGGTACTTTCTAATTAAAAGGCTATTTGTCATATAATTTTTTTCTCTTTTTTACGTTATTATCACATTATTTATAACGTTTTGAGAGCCTACTTTGTAAAAATGAATAATATTTTGACTACATAAATATTTCTTTTAAAATCTTCTAGGCTAACATAAAAATGGAAGCACAACATTTAGGTGGACAAAACCAAGATGATCTTTTGCAGAAAATGGAGAAACTGGATAAAGAAATTTTAGTAGTAGAACACACAAAAAGTGATTTACAAAGCAGAATGGTACAGCTGTTCGTTTTTTATTTCTAAGGGAATAGTTAGTATTGAAAAAAAAGAGAAACATGTGAGGGAAAAATAATGTTAATCCTACTGAAATATTTAAGACAGCTTTCAAAGAAATGTTTTGTTTATAATGAGAAGTTTAAGTTCCAAAATCACATGGTTGTTGATAGATATATTGGCAGCTGTATTTTTTTTCTTTTTTATCTTTTTAAGTGTAAGGTTTTCATTATTTCGTATATATATAAACAAGCTTAAGTACCTCGTAGATTATAAAGTTACGAAAAAGCATAATATTTTTTACATAATGTTGTGTGTTTTTTATTTATCACTTCGGTATTTATTTTAATACTACTTAAAGTATTAAGGAGTCCTACAACAGATTTCATTTGTTTAATTCTTTTATGTTTTAGAAAGAACTTCTTTCTTCAATCGAAACATGGAAAAAGATAGAAAAGGAACAAGAACAAAAACAGCATGAGGAAACGATAAAAAAGGAAGAAATCAAAAATGAAGACCCAGAAGTTGAGTACAGGAGACGTCTGATTGAAAGGTTTTCATACAAAAATACGGAAAATATAAGACGTATCTATAAAGAGAATAGAGTATGTGTTTTACTGTTCTATTCACCTAAATTCCTAACGATAAATGAACTCTCATCACCTTACTTCTGTGACAGTTTGTATTTTGTGATAGTATAGTCCTAAAAGAAAAAGAAAAATGCTGCACAACCATGTTTATGTGTTTTAAGTTATCCACATACGTTTACATGAAAATATCATTTCAAGAATTGTTATCAAGTTATCAACCTATTTTGCAAAAAGAAAAATTATGATGGATATATTGACAATAAAAGAAACAAAATAAGAAATAATTCTTTCATTTTTTTGATTTTTTTAGTAGCTTTAGACAAATAAATGACCTAATTTTTTAAATATCTCAGAAACGTGCAGAAGCGTCTCATCACAGCTTGTATCATCTAAATTACAAGGGAGAAAATTTACAACTGGTAATTATATTTGTTTTTCTTCAAAAAAAAACTTGGTTTCATTAGGTTATAGTATAATCGTTTTGATATTATTCTTAATAAGTTTTAATTTTTATTATAATTCTTCCTTATTTCTTTGTGTGGGATGTTTGAATTATTAATAGCATTCTGTTTGCCATTTCTTCAATTTTAACAAGAATAAGGAGGTTATTTATTTTTTTCAGATTTTATTATGAATCAATAAAATCGATTTTATTTCTGATTCTGATTTTATATCTGATTCTATGTATAACAATGATTTTTTGCTGCATTGATATTTTTCCCGTTAACAACACTGAGATTGTAGAATGCTTTTGTTTTTATTTAATATTATTTCCTAACATCACAAATATACTCTTCACTAAAACATAAATTTAAAGAAATGAAGAAGTTTAAGCATAGTGGAGGATTATACTATAATTCTTCTAAAAGAAGGTGAAGAACAAAATATAAATCGTTTGAACTGTCTGAAATGATACCAGTATGTCGAATGTTTTTGTTTGTAGACATTTCTCTTTAAATAATTTATCAGATACACTGATATGTTTTGCAAAGTTTTGATATTGTTGATCACGTTGGCGAAGTGTGCACGTGTTAAGTGGGAGCATATTAGTTTTTGTGATGTGTTCTTTAAAATATATGTTTACATGATTTGTTATGTTTTCTAGCCCTTGTATAATCAGCCATCGGATCTGGTTTCATATCATGAGAACATTGAAAAGTATGTTAAAGATTGCTTGTTTCATTCTATCTTCTTCTTCTTTTTCAAATTTTTTATTTTTTCAATGCTTCTAAAAGCTATGGAATTTAAGGAACTTGTTTACTATGGAGTGTTGTTCGATTAATTTTGCCAACATCCAGAAAAAACTTTCAAAAACAGCCAAAACAATATGTCTATTTTTAAAAAAGGTTTGATGATGAACAGTAATGTCATTTTCTGCAGCAAAGTTGGTTTAAGGCTCTTCAATGAAGTGCTGCAATAGACAAAAATTGATATAGAAAGAAGCACTACAGTGCTATTGCAAAACAAAAGAGATTAAGTCACAACACGAAATTGTGTTATTTGTGTCTCATATCGGATCCAGTATTTCTTGCAAATACTTGCATCCCTTTTCCCCTCCAAAACATGAACCAGTTTTACCCCAAAAACATTTAAAACGTGTTGTTTTGCACATAGTATTCAAGATTAAAAAAATCCTGATTCCATCAAATCCTTTTCTACGATCAAAATTTTAAAATTTATTTTTACCGTTTACATGCACCAAACATGTAACTTTTAAAATTTATTGGTTGTACAAGAATAAATAAATCCCTTAGTTTGTCATTTCTAGCTGCCTTGTGTTTTTTCACTGCTTTATAAGTGATAATAACTTCCCCAGACTCTCTCCTCAATATTTGTAAATATCAATGATACACCTAATTTAAGAAGCTTGTGCCTTGACCAAAATTCTTCTGGTCGGAATGTTTTTTTTATACTTGAAATAAGAAAAATATTGTAATGGCTCCCTAAAAGATACAATTTGTCACTAAGGAAAATCTTTGTATGATTACAAAAATAATTTCGAGCTTTACAGCCACGTAATTTCAATAGAGAGCATTCTTCCGAAAAATGTGCGTCTGACACACGATGTTTATGTATATTATTGTGTCATTGTGATTACCATGCAATTAATAGAAAAAAAATTTATCATTTTAATTTCTTATTGAATTATACTTTTAAATTTCATTTCTTTTGTTTTTTTAGATTTAAAGCCTTTAAACCAAGACTGGTGAAATTTCTTCAGATGAAAAGACTAGCTGAAATAAAAATGGTTAGTGATTTCTAATACATCGCACTGACTGGTAGCCTTGTGGTAGAGTGGCCTTGTGGTAGAGTGGCCTTGTGGTACAGCGTTCGCTTCCAGTGCGGAAGGTCTTGGGTTCAAACCCCAGTCGAGTCATGCCAGAGACTATAAAATTGTGAATCTAAGCATAAGAATAATATTGACATCGTAGGCAGTTGTCGAGTTGAGCAACAGTTGTACTTTCACACTTAAATAGGAGCTGTAATGCACTAGGACGCCTTCGCAGGTCTCTCGTTAATAGCAGTACAAATAGGAACTGAAGTGGCTATCTTGGGTAAATAATTTTAATAATAATAATCATATGTATATATGTTCAATTCAATCTATCCGAATAAGCATTTGAAACGGTTCTCATTCATATAAGTACGATATGACAATCTTTTATTTTGATGCTGCGTTTTTTCTATGCTAAAATAAATTACTTTATCGTATGCAGGAAAAACATTTGAAAGAGGAATACCAAACAAGAGAAGAAGCTTGGTTAAAAAGAATTGAAAAAATTGAAAACAACCCAAGACGAAAGTAAGAGTTGCGCATCTGTATACTTTATCATTTATGTTTTAACATTTAAAATCGTATATGCTGTATCCGTGTCAATGAATCTATCCCCAGGTGTTAGTTTTAAAATTAGAGGCATTCATCAGGCGTTGAAGCTTTAGTATATTCAAGCTTCATCAACTATTTGGCTATGTATTCTAACTAACATGAGAACGGGTTACGATTGGGACTTCGCCGTGTTTGTTTCTCACTTAAAATTGCAGGCCTCGACATTATCACGATGTAGTAATGTATAATAATCAGAGTGATAACATCATAAGTGACGCTTTTTTTTGTTATTTCAGACAAAGACAACAACGTTCTCGACAGTTTTATGAAAGAGAATTTCCCGAAATTAAAAAACAAAGGGAGCATCAAGAACGTATGGACAGGTAGATACAATCTGTTTTTTCTGCAATTGTCACACGCACCTGAAAAAAAAACTTAGACAAACATAGCAGACCTTCTAATCCATTGTTTACAATGAGCTTAATATTTGACAAATCTGAGGGATACTTTAAGAATGTCTAGTTATTTTGGAACGGTGCGGATGTTTACAACTAATTTTCTAGAAAGCAATAATTAAATACCTTTTTGTTCTTTTACCTCATCGGTATTTGTCTTACTGGTTAGGTGTGTGCATCACAGATGGTTTTTTTGTTGTGTATTATTTTGTTTAAAGCTAGTGTTTTGGCGTTCAATCAATGCTTTAGAAAGTGTGCCTCGATAAGGGGGCCTTGTGTCTCGCCAAGTGTGCCCTAACGAATGTGCTTTGATAAGTGTAGCTTTGTGATTTTATTTCAGGATTGGATCAAGAAGTGTTGGTTTTATACGTAGCGAAGCTGAAGTGGACGAAATAGCGGATAACCTTCGAGAGTTAGATGCGAGTGAAAAACAAATGCAGCTGTTAGCTGTGAGGCCGCCATATTTACTGAGTAAATATGAACGAACTATAAAGTATATCAATAATAATGGCCTCATCAGAAATTTGGATCAGTTCGAAAAAATAAGAAAAGCAGGTATTATATGGAGTGAGGAAGAGAAGCAAATATTTCGTGAGAAGTTTGCACAGTTTCCAAAAGACTTTGAAAAGATTGCATCTTTCTTAAAGATGAAAAATTGTTCGGACTGTGTACTTTTCTACTACCAAAATAAAAAGAAAGAATACTTTAAGTCCTCCAAGTTAAAGAAGAAGAAAGGAAAAGCAAGCACTCGAACTGGAGGGATATCCATGAATCAAAGTAAGAAGCAGAATAAGCAACCACAGGGGAAGGAAAGTGTCGAAGTTGAGGTGGAAGATGAAGACGATGATGAAGATGATGATGGTGCTAGCGACGAGGAAAATCAGCCGGCTTTAATGGACACTGCGACATCCGTGGAGACTAAAGTGACAAAATCAGATGTTGATGTCAGACCGACTCAAAATAAACAGTGTAGTTCCAACCCAGCTCCGCCATCTGTTACCATGGAAACTGAGAAAATTATCAAGACTACAAAAGCCGTTCCACTGCCTCCTGTAAAAGTTTTTAATACGCGCTCAGGAAAATTTAGTTCTAAAACAGTCACGGCACCAATCACTAAAACTGAACCTGACGTCAGCACTAATGAAACTTTGGCAGTCTCCTCCGCAGAGAGTCCACATCCACCATTAAAAATAACAATTGTAGTGACATCACCGTCTAACATCGGGACAAGCAGCGCAACCATGTCAGTTGGAAGCATTGTATCAGAGACAGTTACTGCGGCGGCTGCTGCTGCTGCCAAAGTTGCATCCGAACAAACCACTACTATCGTACCAAGTGAACCGACTATAGCAGTTAAAGTGGAAGAACTGATTAAACAGCACTTAACAAAAATGCCAGGTATGTTACAGGTGGCTTGTAATTGTTTTCTTTTCTGTTCAGTTTTTTTTTACCCTGCTTGTATCACCATGGCTCAATGAATGTTACAATTGTCTTAGTGAGACATAGAGAAAATATATGTCTATACAAGCTCAAGTTACTCCAATATCTCATGATAATCAGTGTCCTATTTACTTTAAGTTTCCCTCTACTATTGTATACTAAAGACAAGTGTGATTGAGAACTTAATTTTACCATATTTTTACGAAAAGAACTTCAATTTAACTCAATGTTTTTCCTTCTAGAGCATAGCGATCCCTCGAGATGGTCAGAAAGTGAAATGATGAATGCTGTGGAAGGTATGTTACCGAATAATAAGTTGCATTTTGTCTTTGTTGAAGTTATAGACGTGTAAAAGTTGTTCATTGTTGAAACGAGGAACTATTTTGTATATATATATATGGATTGGATAAAAGTTAAACTAGAAATAAAATTTTGATGTAAGTATACCTGTACATTAGCTTTCCAAGTGCTACAAAGATGATGGATAGATTTGGATATGAACCCACGCCCTGTCGCTTGCCAGGCGATTGTTCTCCCGAATACGCTATCCATCATATGCTATCTACCTAGTACATAGTAGACAACCTAAGAATGCTACTTCCGTGCGACATACCACAAGAGCGAGGCGTATGTCTTCCCTGTGACGAAAGATAATGTGCAAGTTTACTTACCAATATATCTCACATTATGCACCGTTGTTCCCTAAATAAAAATTTTATCACAGAGAAATTTGCTCCGCAAAACAAGCAATTAAATCTAAATATTGGTTGATTATGCATTTGGTTGATTAAGCGTACACTCCAGGAGTTTCAAAGTTATTTCATGCAAAATGCTGCATTTTCTTACCATTAATCTCTTGCATTATTTATATGTATCTCTGTGTAACAGTATTCTTTGCATTTGATTTGAGGAGAAATGAAAGTGAGAGAAAAAGTTGTTGTTGTGCAGTCCAGCAGTTAATTTTTCGTTGCAAACTCTATTTGTGTGTGTATTTCAGGCCTAAAACGTTACGGACGACATTGGCAATCTATATCCAAACTTGTTGAAACAAAATCTGAAGCACAGTGCAAAAATTTTTATTTTAACTACAAGAAAAAGTTCAACTTGGAGAGTATACTTGGTATAGCAAGGACGAAAGAGGTATAAACCTTTTTACTTTTGCTTCCCACTGTTTAAACATTTTTAAGAATTCTGACAAAAATTCATGTTCTTTTAATTTCCCTGCAATATGTTGCTCACGGCCTGGAAGTTCCTACAAACTAAAATTTCTCATCGAAAACTCTGGAATAAAAATTTAAAAACATGTTCTGGAATGTCGAGTAAAATTTGTATAAATGGCGATATGTAAATCTTTTTGTAAAGCTTACGTAAAACTTTTCCTCGAAAATTGCGTAAACAAAATCTTTTCTTCATTACTTTAAAACTTGGTTAGCCCTTTTGTCCTAAAATCGTCCTGGAACAGTTTGACCTGGAAAAATAAAAAAAATATCATAGAAAGTCTTTTTTAACCATGGGAGCAAGTTAACATTATTGTTGTTTTTATGGAAAGTGGTAACGTGATGTTTGATTTCACTGTTTGCAGAAGCATGTCATAACATAGTATTTGTTAGCTCAGAATTACAGTTACCGACTGAAAATTGACTGAAAACGTCACTAGATTATGCTTACGATGGATACATTCATGCCACCTCTGGCCTATTTTATGAATTAGTACTTATTGATGTTATATTTTTTTTGTTTGTTTGTTGTTTAAAGTAAAGTACTACAGGAAAGTTTATTTTACTCTATAGAAAGATGAAACTGTTGAACAGGAGGAGGATTTGATCAGTTATTTGGAAGAACTTGATAGAATGGAAGAGTTAGAGAAGAAACAACAACAAGACGCGCTTGAGAAACAACAAAAACTGGTACAATATCTATTGTTGTTGTTGTTGTTGTTGTTGTTGTTGTGTTGTTGTTGTTGTTGTTGATGTTGTTGTTGTTGTTGTTGCTGTTGCATGTCGTACTTTTTGATAGTGATCTTATTGTGTTTTTTTTGTTTGTTTTTGCAGGAAGTGAAATCAGCTAAAACAGGTCGGCATCGACATTCATCAAAAAAAATCATGCAAGAATCTAGCAAGGTCATCATTCAGACCATCGATACTGAGATAAATCAGCTACCATCTACCACGCAAATCAATATCAGCACTCAATCTTTTTCTGTCGCAGGTTGTTCCAGTACCACGCAAACGTCTAACACAAACCAAACAGATAGCAAGACAACTGATGGTCACGTGTTTAGTGCAACTTCTTCAGGTGGGTAGTGTTAAACATTCGAATACAACCACGCCAAGATGGTAGATTTGGAGTAAAAAAATATGTACTGCAAATTTAGTTTAGGGCATTAAGAATATATTCAATATATTGCTTTTCCATAGAAGTCGTCCCATTTGTTACCTCTCGAGAAGGGACGTTACGCCCACCGCCTCCACTGGTTGCATGCAGCTTACCTGCGGACACAAGTGTTCCACCAATCAAAGAGATCAGTCTACGACAGGATGTCGGTTTGTTCCAGAAGAAACTCCAGTTTTCATTGGACAAAGAAAAAGTATTGAATGTTTCTCTTCCACTTAGTAACGCAGAAAGTTCTTCTGTTATTTCCGTATCGGGTGAAACGTTACCTCAGTCCGTGACAACTTCGATACATGATTTATCAATGCATGCTCGACAATATGTTGCATTTTCTGGACATGCCGAGTATCCGTTAACGTCTCAGCATATCAATGTTTCTCAGGCTTCTCTTCCCACCCAGCCGTTTTCTCAGGCCCCTCACCCCAGTCAGCCGTTTCCCGTAGCCACGCCCAACCGACTTGCGATGGAGCAGACTATCAAATCTTTTAACACACTTTCTGGATGCATGTCTTCACTTCCTCCTCAAGTCAATTCTCAGCCTGACTTACCGTCACAAAGATTTCGTTTTCAAATGTCACCCGATAACATACAGGCTCGCATGCCCGTACCTAGAAATATCCCGCAGCCTTTACCACACATAAAGCATACATCAGTACCCTCTTCGATAAATATCCCACAAAGTCGCTCGCCAGGTTTTTCACAAAGTATGCAATCAAGCCTGACTTCTCCGACGGGCCAAGAGTTATTTATTTCTCGTCTTAACCCCCATCAACTGGAGGAAATAAAAAAGAGGCAAGAATTGGAATACTTTCACCGACAAAAGCAGTTGGAGAAGGAGCACGACACACCTAGCCTGCTTCGACAAGAAATTGAAGCCGAGCGAGATGCGCAATTATTATTTCGAAAGAAAGAACGAGAATTTCAAATTCTGGAAGCGCAGTTCCGTCAACAAGAAGAACGAAAGTACATGCATTTAAAGAAACTGGAGTTTGATAGACGGCAAGAAGAAGTGAAACATATGCAAAATCTAATGGAGATTGACAAACAAAAAGAAATAGAAATCCAACGAAGACTTTTTGCTGAAAAAATGCACGAGCATGGCCCCATGTCTCAAGATATGGTACTTAGACTCATGAATAGATACTTTCCTGCCGCTGCATCGATAAATCAACGCAACGAAGAGCTTCGCCATTTTGGTTCTCAAGAAGATCTTAGGAAACTTCAGGAGTTTGGATCGCAGGAAGATCTTCGTAATATTCGTGGATTTGGCTCACAAGAGAATCTGCACAAACTCTTCCATGAAAAACCACTGCGTGAGCAATATTTACGCCAGCTCCCTCATCAGCCGAAAACACGCGCCGAGATGCAGAAAAGAGCAGTGTCTATCCCAGACTTACGCGCCAACCTCGGTGTAACGTCGGATAAGTACATACCTGAAATAATTGGTCATCAAAGAATTCGCACTACATCTGGCCCTAGCCACAAATCAGTCATACCAGACGATAAACATGCGGAGTATATGCCGAGACCTGAAGTAAACCAACCCTACCATCCTGTTCACGGTCTTGGTTTCGACCAGTTACCTAAAATCTCATTGCCTGATGTTCCTCTCGAGCCTTTGTCTCGACCAGGTAGCGCTGGTAGTGAGGTTAGTGATGCTGCTGGTATAGACAGGAATCTGTATGGTATATCAACTGGATTGGCAAGAAAGCCTCCACCGTTAACTTCTATTACTGGTGGTGGCATTTCTGTGGCTTCTCCTGGTCCTAGACTTAGTAATATGCGTCAAGTCACGACTGCTTTCAAAACTAACCTTGACACAGAACCACCAAGACGAAAAACTATAGTCCGTCCATGGGAAATTGACACAGAAGTGTCCAAAACGAAGACTCCACCACCACCCCTACATGGTCCAGTTCACTCGGGTCTTGTTAGGTCGAGTCCAAACCAAAGCAATCCGCAGCCAGTTATTCAGCTCGCCGCAACTTCGAACCAGTTTAAAGAACAAATAATCAACATGGCGCAAAAAAATAGTCCTGCTCCTCAAATGTTCCCCAAATTTAACTTCTCTGAGGTGCCTTCAGACACTCGAAAGGTAAGCACGTCCTCCACAACCCAAAGAAGAAACCCGTCGTCTAGCGAATTGTCTTTATCACCAACATATCCTATGCCTGTGAGATCAAACCGAACAGATGCACACATTATGGTAAATTCACCTTTTCCAGAGCAAAATTATTCCACTAGGCCAAGAAGCGATTCAGAAGAGACAATATCTGCAGATGAGTCCGAATCCAGAGAACCAACAGCTATACCACCATCGTCAATGATATCCCAAGTAACCGCCCTTTCATCTGTCCCTAAATCTTCACTACTCATGCAGAGATTAAAATCCAATCAGAAACATCACAAGGAGAATGTATCTTACAAAACAGAATATAAGAAAACTAGCGACGCACCTAAGCAAGCATTTGAAGGTCATAGTATGGTTCCCCAACAAGTACAGGTGTCTGATAATCTTGAGAGTGTTAAAGAAGATAGTGGCGATGTAAGAGACTTATGTAAAATGAACTACTGTGAAATGTCCGAAAACAAACATCAAAGCACGATAGAGAACAACCCTGCTAACATAATGCCATTGATAACAACTACCTTGGAATATAAAAATACTAACGACTCAGTTGTTATCGCTGTTTCATCATCTGGTCATACCAGTGTTGTTTCACATACAATGTGCGATGAAAAAACTACAACCAAGGAGACAGTCGTTCCTCGTATGGAAACAAACGAACCGATAGTTGCAACAGTTGATATCGTTGTCCCTCGTGCCTATGACATGACAGAAGGTAACCTTTCAAGTACAACTGAAGTAATTACAAATCCAATACCTGTTGAAAACCAGGTAACAGATTTTGGCACTTTGTCCCCTGCCAAACTGATCTTACCATCCTCGACCTCGACCTTCAGTAATCAGTCCAAGTCGGAGAGCGAAGAAACTTCCAGTGGGGCACCCAAGGAGTTTGAAGTGAAGGGCGATATCTCAAAAATGGAGACGAATGAAAAGGTGATGAGTAAAAACAAAATAATGCCACCTGATGCTTCTTTAAGTGAGTCAGTAGTAAAAAATTCTGCTCCAAAGCCTAAAAGAAAAGAGCGACTCGATTCACCAGACATATACGACGATTTGAAAGTTCATAATTACGATGATCACTCTCAGGACTCGTTTGATCTTTACAGTGATATGAAACCAAAGTCAAACGAACTGCAGACATTAACTGCGACAAGGAACTCTCCAACAAGCGACGTTGATTTGTTTTACACCACGGAGGAGAGAGTTGCTGATGACGACAAACAACCTGAAGTGTTAGATGGTACCGCTGAAAGTAGCGAAAATACAGAAATATCGAACCTAGTCGCGTCGAAGGATGATCACGAGGATGGAGGTCGGAGCGATGCAAGTACTCCGGTTATGGATGAGCCTACCAACGTGGCTTCTGTTTTTATACCAATTAAACCTGACACGACTTCGACGTTAGCACCTGAGCAGAACATACTGGAAAATACGGAATGCTCATCAGCTGGTTCGACACCTGAAGCGAAAACACCATTGCTTGATGAACCAGAATACTCATTTGAGCCTGTACAAGCTGGAAACCTTGAGCTTAATATTGATTATATGCAGTTTAAAAATCAATCTGTTCTTGTACCCTGCGAAAGTAAGCAAACAGAAAATCAAGGTAAACCCATTTCACAACCGCAACAGGAAGCATTTGAATCCATCACACCACCTAGTTCACCGGAGTCAGGGTCTACAGGTGCAAGTTCTTCAGTACAAGTTATGACTTCTACCAGTCAATCAAGTTCGGCCATTGCCTTTCCCTTTTCGGCTCTGGCATTCAGTGTTGGTTCAAGGCCGAGCTCGAGAGCTGGAAGTGGAGGACACTCGCCAGATGATCGAGGAAGATTAGAACAAAATTCGGGAGGAAAGAATAAAAGTAAAAGAAGCCGCGATGATGAGAATAAAGATGTAGAAATTCCATCTGATGCTCATTTTCAACCTGTTGATATTAAAAGGGCTTTGAAGCGTAATTATCGTAGATCAGGCTCACAAAGCTCCTCGAGCTCGTTTTCAAAATCCCCTGAGTACGAATACAAAGGAAAGAAACTAACGAGTTCACGATCAACTGGACGGTCATCCAGTGAAAGACATACAGAAGATGTTTGTCGGAAACAAAAACGTTCTTTATCTCCGGCTGACTTCGACGCTGGACACGGAAAAAAACAGCGGACTTTGTGAAGCCTTTTAGTATATTTTGAATAAATATAATACAAGAAAATGTTCTGTTTAATGAAGTTTTCATTTTTCATAGTTTCTTATTTTCCACTAAAGAGGTAATACAAACACGGGAAATCATCCATGTTCGGATATTTCCTAACAACTGATTCTTCTGTTGACTGTAGTAATTGATGGGAATCAGATTCAGTATTGGACTTTCAGCAGTTAATATACTATGATTCTCTTTGTTTTACTTCTCATTATTACTGCGGGGTGTCAAAAAATGTCTTTAAAATGTGCTGACAAATACTAAAAAATGAGACGGTTTTTCGAGTTTTGGGTTGCTTTTTCGAGTTTTGCGACACTTTCTTGTCACCAGCCCTTCTGCTTACTATCCGCTACATCTATCTCATAAATAGAAAACACTTTTTATTTTAGAGTTATAGCCAGGGTGGTGGGAAAAAGATTTATACCCTCCAACGTTATAATAAATTGGTCGGAATAGGAATAGAGGCAACCTCGTTTCCAGGGCATTTTGTCTTGTTGATAAAGTTGATAGTTAGCCACTCCGTATTAACGGCTCAGGGACCACAGGTCCCTGGGGACTATGTTGGAATACAGGGACGTCATTAGTCACCAGAGAGTATTGTTTTGGCACGTAACAAACCCGATTCTCGATCTTTTTTCGCATCTTGTTTTTTAATTTTTGCAGTTTCCACTTTTTTTAATAAGAAACCTAAGCAATAGGTGGAGCCTCGAGTTTCTTAAACATTTTATATGATATTAAAGTTTTGGTATTTAAACAACGTTTGAAACAGACGAAAACGAGATTACTATTTTTTTATTTTTTTTTTATAAAACCTAGTTTTTTGATAGCGTTTTTTGATGAAACGCGTACGAGGCCCTGGTACAACAGACTTACTCAACCAATGAGATTGCGTGTACGGCTTTTTTAAATTATGTTAAAAAGATAATTAATGCAGAAGTTTGTTGCAAGCACTGCATTTTTTTATCCACAACAAATATGGCGATAAGCATTACGAAGATTTTGGTTACTTGTTTATGAAGAAAATATTTATAATTACGTTATTTTTGACTTCCTTGCTTCGTTTACAAATTTATCAAAGCTGTTCAAAATTTTTAAACAATACTTTTGTTTCCTTATTGATGGTGAAAAAGGCGACAACTCAAATGGAATAGTGCGACGAACATCCTGTCCTGCGACCTTTTGTTGTATTTTTTAAAATTCAATACTGAATTTTAAAAAAACTGAAAATTTTAAACACCATCTTTGATTGAAACGTCACGCATACATTACTTTTCACTGCATGCTTAATTTTGGGCGAATTTTAAGTCTGTCGTACCAGGGCCTCGTACGCGTTTCATCCTCATATCAAGAAACGCTACAGGCCCTGGGATCGAGGTTGAGTGGAATTTTGGATACATTTAAAGCTTCAGATGACATCACAGAAAAAGTGCTGACATCACCACCATTTTGCGTCTTCTATGACATACAGCTATGCTGAGTTTGATTCAATTTTGGAAAGACAATCAGAATTTTTGCTATTTAAAATATGATTGTTTAACAGCATAAGGAAATGAGAAAATTTTGGTATCCTAAAAAACCAACAAGTTTAAATAAAAAATTGACGTAAACAGAACAAAATTTCATTCTATTTCCTCATAAAGTTTTTTTTTCGGAAGATAAAAGCATAAAGAAATTAAATATAATATAAAGTCGTGGAAATAAAGGTACAATACTTAATTAGAAGTAGTCCGCTATTTGATACTTGCACTGCGAGTGTGTTTAAAAGAAGATAAAGAAAATTAATCTATGCGAGCAACAAAATAACTTGGCGTGAAAAAATATTTTGAAAAACTGACTTCAAAAAAAAAGAGAAAGCATTTTTAAGAAAGTAAAAAAGTCTTCAACACCAACCGGTTAAGTAAAATCTATTCATTTTTCATAAGTAAGAAAATATGCTAATTAAAGAAAAGAGGGAACACTTAGACAAAAATTCAAAGTGGAAGACTAAGGCTCAAAATTCGACACACTTGGTTACAAGAATCACACCGACATAAGTGCTGAGAATTTTTACATTTTAAACGTTTTGTTTTTCTTTTGTCCAAAGTATCTCTGAAGTTGAGACCGTTTAGAAAGCCTATTTTGATTGTAAAAATGATGATGATAAAAAAAATGATGACAATGATGATAAACTGTGTTTGTGGTTCAAAATAACTATTTGTTTTCGCAACATTTTGAAGTCTTAAGATTCTAAATTTAATTCTTAAAAAAAAATTGTAAGTTTCAGTCAAGTTTGTTACGACTCTAAATTATTTCCAAAAAGAAGTAAAAACGCCTCAGATCTTTTATTGTTCTAAAATATTAGATTTTTGGAGGCTTGATCCCTCGTCAGGGGGGAAACTATGCGTTAAAATGCGATGGAGGGTGCATCCTCACACGACAGAGAAATGTGCGCCAAGGGCGTGATGTTAAAATGGTTGAATCATTCTCAAATTGAGAATTTGTCATATTAGGATAAAATCCCATTTGTCAGTTAACAAAAAATTATAAAAAAGTAAATATTGATTCTTGATCCTTATTACGCCACCCTGAGTTAACGCCTACCCTTTTGACGCCCTCATGCGCCTGTAAGAGGATGGCGTAATCAGGTTCAATACGTTAGATAGTTCTGTCACTATCGTAATAAATATTAATAAAATTGTAAAAAAATATTTTTGCATATTACCATATGCTGTCATCACACTAACAGAAAGAAATAAAAATTAAAAACAAAACATAACATAAAAAACCACTCTATGCAATAAGATGACAGGTGACCTGGCAAGTTTCTCTGCCAATGAAAAAACCTGAAGTGAAATGAAAATAAAAATAAAATTTAACGTTTATTTTGCATGTAGTGCATCAATCAAATCGACGTGCGATTCCAACAAGCGCTGATACTGTTCCAAATAATACAGATATCTTTCCTGGACAACACCTGAGTAGAAGTGTTTCGTCATGTCACGTGGTTTTGGACAACATGAACAACTCTCCAGCGCAGTGTCTTGAAAGCTTCGTTCAGTAATAGCTCTTCCTGGCTTACAATCGTATGTTATATCAAAACATGCTGATTCTGGTGAATGGGTAGGTGCTGAGCGAGATCGTTTCACTGGATAGAAAGCACCCTCCCGCCTCTCCTCCAGTGTATTGCGTCGTTTCTCTCCAATAAACAATGATTTTACGGGTGATATAGGCTTATTAGTAATAACTTCATTTAATCTGTGTCTTACCTGAAAATGCTCTCTAAGATGATCAATTTCTTCAAAGGACTGGCTACAGTAAGCGCAGGAGTATGATCCGATGGTGATTCCTTTTTTAGGATGTGAATGACGCACGTGTGCTCTCAAAGAGCTGATTTCAGCAAAACCACAGTTACACGAGTCGCACACAAAAGGCTTCAACTCGAGTGGGTTGGTGTGGTCAAACATTCTTCCCGATAATGGCGTGGTTGGAACTTCTGCTATGTATTCTCGTTCATATTCTTTCAAGGATGAATACCTCTTCAGAGAAATGTGTGTAGGACTTGTCCTGGGTGTCTCGTCAAATTGATCTGTTAAAACTCGTTTCGGAGAGCTTCTGTCACTACTGATGGATTCAACTTCAACTCCGCTGTCGTAATTGGCTTGGCTCTCCTCCTTTTCGCTTCTTCTTCTATAGTCAGCCATTGTTGGTGAACACTGATCAGACAGCGAATCAATGCTTTGATTGTCTCTCTGCTCTTCTTTTTCGACAGCATCTAAACAAATTAAATATACTTATAATCCAATAATTTTTGTTATAGAATCTGTTGGTAAAGCACGAAACTAAGAAGAAAGCCTTTTTGGCGACAAAGCGTTGAAATTTTTATTTAATTAGTGCTGCATTAATGTATTTTTTCTATTTGACTGCTTTTTCCGCTAAGCACAAAAGCTTATGAATTTTTTTGGTAGCACGTGCGCACTTAACAAATTTGAATTTTTTAATGACCTCAAACGTGTATTTCTCATCTGGCGTCGTTCTCATACTCACGAGTTTATCATTCTAAATAAGGAGATATTGCATATCTATTCGTTGAATATCAATAATTATTCACTTAAGATAAAGCAATATCTCACATTGTGCGGCCGTGTGATATATTAATCTTACCGAGAAATTTAACAATGGACATGAAATATCTATTTTATCATATACTCATTTAATCCTTGTTTGTTCCTTTTTGAATTACATATTTTTGTTTTCAGAAACAAAAAATGCATTTGTAGATGTTCACAAAATTCCTGTTTCACAGTACTTTTAACCAATTAGAAGACAGAAAAATACTTTTAACCAATTAGAAGACAAAAGATTAATAAAATAAAGTAATGGTTTCAACTGATTGCAATGGTAGCGATTGTCATTGAATAATAGAAGTTGGATATCCAAAAATATTCCATCGCCGGTTTTGTCTACGAGAATAAGATTATCTGACTTATGAGACAATTATACACGTTACTTACTGGTGTGTTTTCTAACATGATACTGAAGATGTCCTCGTTGCCCGAACTTCTTCAAGCAGATGTGACATTCGTACGGTTTTTCGCCAGTATGTTTGCGCATGTGCACTTTCAAGTTGCTACGCAACGTAAACATCTTTTTACACACGCTGCATTCATGTTCCTTAATCCCTATAAAGAAAAAATTTCGGAAATATATCTATTAGTTCTCCTTTCCTAAAAAGTTAAGACGTGCAGAAAGTATCATGGGCTGGATGCTAATTGAACTTTAAGGAAATTACCTTGGCGCTTATTTAAGGAGGGCGCTTATTCGAAGAGGCTGGGCGCTTAAACGGTTCATTACCGTGGCCAAATTATATTAAGTAGAATTTTATCTTTCGAGGATCTACCTAGTTTCGCTTCCCCTTCCTGAATGTTTTTAAAAAGTTAAAGGGATGTAAGAATAAAATATTTTACTGATAACAACAATAACTGAGAGTAAGTACTTGGCCAAAATACAACAACAAGCATGTTCGGCAGGATCACAACAAAACATCAACAGTCCTTTCCTTCAGTACCCGCCACCCATTAACTTGATTGGCATAGAGACCAACAGAAAATAATCTTTTAATTTAGGGATAATTGTTTAGGAACTACCCCTTACCACGATGGATGTAATTGCAATGTGTCTTCATCTCAAATCGACTGCCAAACGATTTCGGACATTCCGGACAGTTGAACGGCTTATTACCGGTGTGTGTTGTCATATGGCGTCCCAAATGCCAAGCTTGTAGAAAACCTACGAAGAAGAGCATTGTGAATGGTACTCTCTTTTGTTCAGATTTAATGCTTCAATTTTACTGGTGACTTATAACGAAATTGCCAGTGTTTATCATATCACTGTATTGAACATAAAGCGATGTGTAAATGCCTACCTTTCTTGCATATGTGACATTGGAAAGGTCGTTCTGAGCTATGGCACAACATGTGTCGTTTTAAGTGACTTGGAGCATGGAATCTACGTTCACAATTGGGACATTGGAAACGAAGTGGTCGTCCTCCGTAAGGTTTTTCTAATAATATAAAAAGAACAAGAAAACAGTAGTAATAATATTTGAGAGTGTGCTCGTTTTAGCATTTTTTTGTAAATGTTTATAATGACGAATCTTACTTTTCATGTCATTTTCGGTTCCTTTCGATGTTTTTGAGTAATCACTATCGCTCGTCGATTTAATAACTGGGATTTTTTGTGTACCAGTTATTGTGTCATGTTGGTTAAAGCTTGCCAAGTCGGCAATTGTTTCATTCGAATTAGAATTCGTCGTTATTTCTTTGTTTTCAAGGTGTTCCAAGTTGGGACCTGTTGTTGTATGCTCGTCATTGAGTCGTACCTTTTCGGTATTCGTTAGTTCTGTTTGCACAGCAGTCAATAAAACAGACATCTCTAAGCCTTTCATTTCTGGAGGTATCTCCAACGTCTAAAAGTAAAAAGCATTAATTCAGCCTCGTTTCATAACTACCACGTCAGACGATGGACTTCGTTTGTTTTTAAGAACTAGCTTTATAACATCAATACATAGTAACACGTTCCTATACCTTGATGCATTTGTTGTCTAATTTTAGATATACCTAAAGTCTGCTTACAAATCAAAACAAAGCACTGGGAACGAGGTTTTGATTTCCTTGAGCGGGAAAAACAACAAAAGGAATTTACGCGCAATTTCTACTAACACCTTGCTGTTTCGAAGTTAATAAAAATTATTATCAACAGTCTAGTATAAAATTCTCTTAAATGGGCTAATTTGAGGGAGATATTCTTCTAAAGTGACAGTTTGCAAGGTTAGCGTAATTCTTTTGATATGCTTAATTTTTAGGGTTATGAAGTGTGAGTATTCGTTTCAACAGGATTGTTATATAAAAATTTTAGAAGGTTATAATTTAATTATATAGATAAATTCTGTGCTGGAAAGACAAAGTGGAGTTTTTACAAAATTACTAAGGGCGTATCTTCTTCGCATCTTTCATTACATGTGAATATGTCAGAAGGCGAAGACATGCTATGCAAATACACTGTTGTGGAAAAAGAATAAGAAAATCATGAACCTCCCAAAATTTTGGAGCCATAAAACATTTGAGCTTGTTGTTATGAAAAATTAGATAGAAAAGGAAAAGTTAGTTTCCGTATTTAATAAAGAAACCCATCAAGAAAATTTAAACAGAACATGTTTCTATGTTGATTAGGAAGAACTTATTTCCATCGGATTATTGTTTTAGTGTTTTGCTGACAAATTCTCAATTTAAGTGATAAATAAATTTGTATACTCCAATAAAAAGACATTCTCGAAATTATATAAACAGTTTTTGGTGACACTATTATCACAAAAAGAGCATAGAGTTCTTTGATATTCTGTATAGTTTGTGCGCGTTTTTTTTTCAGTTCTAAAGGGTAAAAAATAATTTTTTTTTAGATAGAAAAACGTGTATGTAAATGAGAAAAAAGTGTAAAATCATCTTTATTTACTTAATTTTGTAATATTTAAGAAAAAACAAAATAGTTGGAAGCTAATGATTACAAAAATTTGACTGTTTATTTCCGATTAAAAAGGTTTAATTTTGGGTGGTCTAGGACTAAGTTGCCAATTTCAAATAATAACAACAATAAAAACATAACGATTCAATGCACTATATAATTCCTTAATTTCTATAAGATATAATGAGAAAAGCGTTCTAACAACTTTCATTTTCGTGCGGAACAAATACTGGTAGAGAGTTTGCAGATAAAGACCATGGAAATATTACAAATTGAAAAGAGTGACGAAAATATTAAAAATTAAAATGAATTTCTGTAAAAACATTTGTGAATGAAACCGATGAAACGAATATTCTTAATTCACTTTATTTTATGACAGCTTTATTTTTAATTCGACAAAAATAAAAGAAAACAATGCATGCTTAGTCGAAAAAAAGGTGATAAATTTGAAAGTACTTTTAAAGGTGACAAAGAAAAACTTAAAGAAATACCATTTGTTAAAACTCACAGAAATTACATGTAAAAGTTGTATTTTTTCGGTCGAGAAGCGAAACATACAATAAATCTACGTCCTTCTAAAATTAAAATTAAACTTAAAAAAAACCTTAGGATTTCTCTGTGCAAGTATTTTTGAAATTCAGACCAATCATTATTTTAGTGAAGCCTCTTTTTTAATTAAGTTTCTTTGTTTTGTCTTTTTAGTTTTTTGCATTTTAGAGCAAAACATTTTTAAAAATACTGAACGAATCCTAATTTTAGTGAAGTTTTAGCCCAGTTGTTATTTTTTATAGCAATATTCAACAGTCCAATTTTTCTTACAACATATTCTTATCATTGGAGAAATAACTAAACTCCATCATGGCTGATTGACGAAGTCTCGTAAGCTCACAACAAACAAAATTAAAAATTTAACAAAAAAAAAACGAGGTGGAGGGAGAAAAAATGAAATATGAAATTTATTTCATGTAAACCAATGAAACATTGTGAAATATACACACCGTTCCTATCAGATGTTACCGTGATTGAAAAAAAAATAATTTAAAACAACATGGCAGGCAAAGTTCCTATATGTTTTTTTTATGTCGAATCATATTTTTTATATATACTTTTATTTTTTTAAAGAAAAATAAGGAATATAAAGTGGGTGTTTTAAACTATCATCTATAAATTTTATAACCATGTAAAAAGTACTTGCAGTTGAAACAAAACAAAAATAGAAAAAAAATCCTTACTAGTGTAATTTTTGTGTCGCTTCTCCGTTTTTATGTTATAAACGGTCGTTGTAAACTGTAGATCATAAATAGTTGATGCCTCATTAGCTAATTACAATAATCTCCTCCCCATTCCCCTTTTTGCATTCACCAACTACACAACCTTAATCTAATTGTTTTACGTAAAAATAAAATATTACTCCTTAAATTTTTTAAATTGTTCTTTTTTAGCGTCACCATGGTAGCATATATTAATTAAAATATTCATTTTATCAGTTGCCATGGTATCAGCAGATGGCAGTTGAATCAGGGGGAGTCTGGTTTCATATGTCTTTCTTTAGCTGGTTAAAATAGTTGCGAAGTGACAGCCTGGTGATGAGTTTGATATTTTAGTTATGCCTGGCAACGCCTTGGTGATATGACAAATTCTATAAAAAATTTTATTTGTTTATTTACTTTCTGCTTATTACCATGGTGACGAAAGATTTGATGGTTTGGCAACCAATACTAAAGTCCCGCCATTTAAGAAATTATGCATAATTGTATAAGTAGCGCTACATAACTTGATACCCAGACCTCAATTTAATGATTGTTTCATTGATTAGTCCGGGGAAAGAAGGTGTATTTTTCGTCATCGGCATCTATAAATATACAGCTGAATATTCGTGTATAAAAACATTAACAATGAATTAAAACTTACTGCTCACGATTTTTTGAATTAATGACGAATTTATTGATCCTTTTTTTTCTCTTTCTTTCAACTATTCAGTTAGAATTTCCAGGTTTTTTTTCGTTTGACAAATTCTAAATATCCTTAAAGTCAAGCTTTACCACAGGACTGTTTTATGTCCATGTTGTGCTGACCAAACGTTTAGTTAGTATATCACACGAGAATAATAGCCCTGAGTACAAGGTTGCAGTTGGACTACACTGATATTGATCTGAAATGCGTAAGTGTAGGGCTTCATACGTGTTTTTTCTTCTGACAAACTGTGATACAGCGTCCTTTTTAGGACATTGGGAAACTGAGAACAACGATGCTTGTGATAAGGTCGAAGATTATATTATTTCTGGTTTTTCGAAAGATTACAGACCAAGTAATCCAAGTGAACCCCCGGATTCAATCTACAGTGATTTTCAATAATTTATATCTGTGTATAAAACAGCAAAATAGAAAATTTTCATTTTATAAATTATTAACGATGTATAACCAGACCTCTACCACTGCTTTCTCTGTTTTTAACCACATTTTTAAAAATTAAAAATAATTTGATCAATGCTGATATAAATAACAAGAAAACCAATGTAATTTGGGACGGTAGTAACATCTTCCAAAAGGTCACATTTATGACAAACCATAAAATACTACCTTTACTGCTAATCGCATTTAATTGTTCTTTTATAAGCAACTACAAACTGAATTCAGACAGTATAGCTTTCTTAATTTGGACATGAAACCGCACAGATTAAAAGATTGTTCACTAGGCCTTAGCTTAAAACGTTTAATTAAAAAAGATCTTTTTTTTAAAGTTTTTTTATAAAAAATACTTTAATGCAAGTTTCATTTTGAACAGTGCTGTTTATAATCTATTTCACACTAATTATACAAATCAATAATGGCTGCCAATTTTAGAGCGGTGTAAACATGTCACGATGTTTTGAAGTTGCAAACTGTGTTCTGAGATCTAATTTGTGCAGCGATCAATTAACACTGACGTGGGGAGCTATTTCAAACACATGATTTGGTGAACAATTTACAAAACTTTTAACAAAACTTGTAAGAAATATAGTTGGAAGCAGAGCCAAATTAACTCATTGGGGATGGTCATCCTCGTTTCCAGGGCTTTTTGTCTTTTTTCATACAAGAGAAGACTCTGCATATCAAAAAAAGCAACAATCCCTGGGAATGAGGGTGCGATGATGGTAAAAAAATTACTGATTATACATTGAATAATTTTAGAATAATACCACGGGGACATGAGGCAACTTTTTATCGTGTCGTATCTGTGTAACAAGTAACATTTCCATAACAACAAGGAAAGAATCCGGTTTAATTACTACATTCTGATTGGCTGAATACAAAGATATTGACTCAGAAATGTTGCTGAAACCATAACCATAAGAAGTTAGTAACAAGCTTTGTTTTGTTGCTAGTAACAGGATACAAAACCAAGTCGACTTATCTTGTTACTAGCAACAAAAAAAAATGTTGTGATCAACAAAAAGCTTCATTGGTAACACAAGTTTTTAGGCGTTAGTAATTAACATAAGTGTGTTACTCTCGCCTGAAAAAGTTGCCTCGCGTTTCCGTCGCATTCATCAAAATATTTTGCTAAGAAAAATTAAGACTGTTCTTTTAAGGTAAAATAAAATCATAAAGAAATCCGCGTAGAAAGGTCATCTTAATTGTGCCTTTTTCTTGTCTCCAAGATGTACACAACCTCGTTACCAGCGCTTATTGTTTCTCTTTTTGTATTGCGACGGCGAAATGTTTGTTATGCTGTTGGCAGAAATCACAACGAGACAAGAGAAGCTGGAAACGAGATTAAATGGCATGATTTGCTACATTCCATTTGCATTTCCTTCTCCAATTTAAATTACATTATTCAAAATATATGCTCGAAAAGTAGGAATGCTTCATCTGCTCCAGAGTGCTGATAAAAAAAATCAAAAGAAGAAAATTAGTGACATTTCATTTGTGACTGAATAAACAAAAACTTGTAACAACAAGAATTGAGGTTTGCTTAAAATATTTTTCATCCTACCCCCTTTGCTTTGGACATAAAACAATGATTCAAATAAATATTCCGACGGGGGATCAGATAAACCAATTTTCTGGCACATACTTTTCCTAATTTGTTATTTAGAGCCCATTTGCAGGTTTATTCTATCCGTTTTCAAAATCTTTTCTTATTTAGCCAATTCCTTCCATGTTATGAGATAAAACTATCCTCGTCCCTACGGTTTCTAAGCCCCTGAGCCGTTATTACGGAACCGTAATTAAAAAGGAAAAATGCCCTGGAAAAGAGGTTAAATTTTTACATCTTATATGCATCAGTATGATAAGTTATAACAATGAATATAAAAATGTAAATCCGATTCGCTTGATTCGTTTTATTTCCGCTGAAATTTAACCCGACGTACTTATTGGGGTAACTAACGACTTTTTTTCCTGCACTTTATTATTTTTGCGAAGGATTATAAACTCTCCTTGTTAGGTGACTAACTTGACCACTCGTTAGGTGACTCACTTGACCAAGGCCCTTTCAATATTCATTTTTAATAAGAAATTATGTAATGTATATTTTCACGTCAAATTCTATATAATTTGACGTCAATTACCTTATTCCATGAAATTAACGAGTCAAGATTAGCAAGCATTTAATTAACGCGAATTTGAGAATACGTGACATCACACGAAGCAAAAATTACGGCAACAGTCAAATCCATGGTAGTGAAGCGGCCCTCTCTACAAGGCGGTTTGGAAATCGAATTCGTTGTTTGGAAAGACAAGGTAAAAAATTTAAAAATTATGGAAGAAAATGTGCTTTCAGTTAATTTTCCACTTGGATCAGAGTATGAAGATGATACAAAAGCTATTTTAAAAAAAGATCGCTGAAAAAGAAAACACCGTTGAGCTATCATCCGATGAAGAGAAAATAGTAGAAAATTTGTAAAAAAAATTGTATTTTTATGTTTTTGGGTTCTTTTATATATTATAAAAAAAGGCAACAAATTAACAGTATTTTAATTAACGAGTCATGAGATTGACGGTCTTTAAATTAACGGTCATTAAATTACGCGAATTTTAAAAAACCGCGTTTATTTCATGACTCGTTAATTTCATGGAATACACTATTTGCATAGATTAGAGAAATGTTCTTGGGGGTTGATTTATGTTTTTATGAAGTTTTTGATGCTTTTTGTGTGGTTCATAATTCGTTCGTTAAAAATTGCTCAATATATTTCATTTATTCAAAAAATGTGTTACTTATAATCCCGCAGTGAAGTTTTAAAGGCAGGTTAGAGTAAGTACGGTATGTGTATTCCGGAAACCAACTTGTATATACTCTAAGTTCGCATTCAATTTGCACAACAAGAGTATCACAACTTTTTATTTTTTAAATTTTTTATTAGAAAAGTTATGTTATCCATTTCATGGATCTGATTTGCACTAAATCTATTTATTATTTACTTTCTATTTGTCTATTTGTATTCTTCTTCTCTAGTCCATTCTCGTCCCCAGTGTCTCTTGGCCTCTAAGCCGTTCTTACGGACAAATTAATCACAAGGGCAAAATGCCCTCAACCTCGTCCCCAGGGGTTCTTGCTTTTTTAACATCATCCGGCAATAAACCCTAGGAACGAAGAATGAAAATGTGTCGCCCCTACAATACATTTAAAAAAAACGCCCGTGGGGCTACGGTGTAGGATGACGCACGGCGCAAAAAGAGGTTATTTACAGCTCCCTTTCAAGCCAGTTTATGACGTAACAAACGGTAATAAACTGTCCTGTCATTATGGTGTTTAAGGAAAACAACAAAATGGTGAAGTGAACAACAAGTTGTCAATCTGCTGCTATGGTCTCTGCCTCCTCATCCTTGTCTGTAGGACGTACATGTGTTCAAATATTAAGGTAAGGCTAGGTCTAGCAATAGCAATAACTGTTAAATGACCCAAAACAAATTTTAGCTAGCTAGCTAGCTGCAACGCGTCATTTCATCTATAAAAAAACAGGTAGCTACAGTTTGTCAGCTAGCTAATTAGGATATAATATAGTGCTATAACTATAGGTAGCTGTTTTACTAGATAGCTAACTATAGGTAAAAAATATTTCAAACCCTTAGAGAGTTTGTACCTCACAAGAGAGTTGGCATCTTAGCCGAGTGTCAACTATGAGGGTGCCGATAAGCCGCATACGCCGTAAAAAGTGCGGGCGTTTTCGGGCGAGTTCGGGGTTTTGAAAAAAAATCAAGTGTTTGCCCGAAAACCCCCGAATAGACCCGAACAATGCCGAAGAAGAAAAGAAAAACAGACACTAATGATTCAAAAAACTATAAAAATTAAAATAAACTTACTATGTGGTAGCGAAGTTCTTAAAAGAACTGTTTTTGATCGTTTAAAATAAGATTTACTTGATGAATAACTTATATATAAACTTTATAACTCCTTTATCTTCAGGCGTCTTCTTCCAACTATCGTCCGCATGGTATGTTTACAAGGGATTGCATTTTGGGAATGTTCCGGGCGAGTTCAGGAAAGTGCGGGCGGTTCTGGGATACAACCGCCAATTTAATTCGAAAAGTTGCCTGAAATCGCCCTTATATATATGTGGGCGTTTGCGGCTTATCGGCACCCTCTTTGTCAACTATTCACACCACTTTTTTTCTTGGGATTTGCAATTGCAATATTTTCACATTTTTTCGCTTGTCTGTCTTGTTTTGTAGTGTTGTCTGTGGAAGTTATTTGTTTTGTATTGTCCACGATGTGGAAGTTATTTGTTTTGTATTGTCCACGATGGCTGTCATACTTCGAGCTCTGCTACTTTGGCAGTTTCTTGGGTTTACACTAGGGCATAATTTTTAATCAATAATGTATTTATCTCCTAGTAAACTGAAATATATGTTTATTTCATTTCATTTCAGCTTATACAAGTTGCATGTCTAGCTAGCGTAGCGTATTACAATTCTATTACATGAGTATCTAAACAAACAGCTGACAGACGATCAAGCAACTCAGCTCACTATAAATAACTTTAAGATTTTGACAAATAAGCCATTTCTTAAAACAACTTTGCAAAAATACCAATATACCCCCATCGCGCAAATAATTTTTGAATTAATGTAAAAGAAACTAATTTAAAATGATTTACTATGTATATATATATATATATATATATTATTTAAAAAAAGCAGGTTACATGAGTTAAGTTTTGTGGCTAGCCCATGTCTCTTTTGTCACTCGCAGTAGGTTTAGCTATTTATATGGTAAAAATTATAAAAACTCGTGGAAATCCATAGGAATCCACCCATCAGGAAAGGTCATGGGATTTTTGCCGCTGCTCCAAGCCCGGTCGGGAAATTTACCCCCGTGAGCGCTATGTGCAATCACAAAAGCTTGTGCAAATTAGTTTGCGTGAGTGGTCAATGAAACAAAAAGTTACGACATGCACATGGCCATCTCCTTAGATTAGTTTTTAACTAGTGTGATGGTCTTCAGCTTGTTTTTTTTTTTTTAGCAATTTATCTAGCTAAAGTTCCTTTTTCATTATAACATTTTGTTTTTTGTAATTAGTTATTTTCCCAGCAAATAAACTCTTACTTACTTACTTACTTACTTACTTACTTACTGCTTGATCTGTAAAATAAAAATAAAAATAATCCAGTCATCGCTGATCAAAAATATCAACAAAAATACTCGATCGAGAGCCCTTAAAATTAGAATTTTTTTACGTCGGCAATAAAACAATGTGAGATTCATTTCAACTGATTTGCGTCAGAATTGTGTCGGCAATATTTTTTTGTAGTGAAATTGCTCTGTTCTGCCCAATCTTGGAACGCGGCCCGTCTTAAGACTGGCCAGGCCAATCTTCAGACAGTGACAAATGGGTAGCCAGTCTTAAGGCTGGACTGCCCAATCTATGGACGTACATGCCCAATCTTAGAACAATTGTGGAAGACAAACAGAACAATAAGATTTTTAGAATTTACCTCTTATTAGGAACTTTAAATTGAAACTTTTCTTGGAAAATTAAAAGGCCAAAAATTTATATATACCATGTATTATATGTTTAAAAAAATTGAAACTACTCAACCATATTATCTAGCTGGCTACATGAAAATAACAGCTAGCTAACTAATAATATGGTTGAATACGATTTTTCTGATTCTTCATAAGCAAAAACATTTTATTTTTAAAATTTAGCCACCACTACAAGCTGTATATAAATGCACTGTGTCCAAAAACTGGCCGGGTCAATTCAACAGTACCCAAAATATGATGTTTTAATGTGCCTGAGAATGTTTGTTGGGTCCTGCAAAAAACGGAGCTCATGTGGTACATCCCTTCTTTAAAATCTAAAAAAAATTTGACCCTCATAAAAATAAAAATACTGGATTAAGCGAGTTTAAGTGACATTCTTGAGTTCAGAAAGTTTTTATCGTAAAGAGAAAGGTTTAATTTAAATACAAAAGTGAAAAATATATATAATAGTGTTATTTGAGTTAGTTCACATTTTTATATGTTGTGTACATAGACCTTTTTAATGCTTACAATGTCTGTTTATTTCTTTTGTTTCATCATGTGCCTAAAATGCTATTGAACAGTCTATCGCGAAAAATTAGTTCCCTTGAATTAAAAGAAAAATTTGTGTGTATAGTTAAGTATGCTTTAAAAACTCTCCCCCAGGTTAATGGCAAACAGGTAATTATTTTAAGTCCTGCAAGGCATTTTAGAATTTTCAAAAGCATAAACTCATGAAACAGAATTCGTGAAACTCAAAAAAAGGTTTGTGCTCATAAAGTAACATGGAACATTTTGTTTGTCAAAATTTTTCCTTTATTGTCACTAATTTTTTTAGTTTTTTGTTTCAGAGAGTGTGAATCACTCAAGTTGTCTATCCAAGGTAAACATTCTAAATCTATATTCATATATTTTATATTTCTCATAAATAGATATTGCTTTTAATTACATACAAAATTTTGGATTTCAGGCAAATCAAGTCAAGTAGCTGATGTCTTCTCTGATGAGTTCATTGTTAGGCAAAGGTATGTTTTTTAGAAAGTTTTTACAAAGTGTCCCATGCACCTGTGAGTTTTAACTATTCTATTTATAAGCCTGAGAAAAAACCCGTAGAGAAAATCCACAGGAAGTAGGTTGCTGTTACACACTGCTACCATATTTGCCTCACAAATGGAAAGTTGGGTTTTAAAATATAGATAAATATGGAAAAAGAATAAATATTAAATTTTTACAAAGGAATTATTTCCTGAGAGACATCATTCAAACAAAGAATTATTTTGTGAACAGCTTGTTTTGTTTACATTTTTGGACTAAAATGTATTCACCAAAAATAGTTTTATTTTTTATTTTTGATATGACAGAAAATAGTTTGTTTAATTTATACTGAAGCAACATTGCATTGATACTTTATTTAACAACTGAACCCACTTTTAAATTTTAACATGTCGAAGCAAAGAAGTTAACTGAAAGAGTGTGTAGTTGAACTGCCCAGACCTCATATTTGTGTCCACCCTTTGTAAAGATCTCCTTTTTTTTTCTTCTTTTTTTTTTTGCAATTAAAAGCTTTAACGTAAAAAATGCACAATTAGTATTTTTTATAAAATTTAAGTTAACATATAGTATCAAAAAGAAATATATAGGGGAATATATATACTTTAATAATTAACATTTTATTGTCTATCTTACATTTTTAATAGTTCTGTTAAAAAAAAAATTGTTATAGTCATTTCTGCAATTGATCAATTCCAACCAGCTTTTGGGAAATTTATTTCCACGACTTGCTTTTTAATCCTTTTTGGCCCATGGTTTTTCAAACATATTACATTTTCATTTTCCCCTAATTTAAGGATTTTATAAAAATTTAAGCTGTAGTTGAATTTCCGCGCCCGAAGGCGTAGGAAATTCTTTAAAACCGTCGTTTTTTTCTTTCGGAGCATTTTTTGAGAGAAAATCGACCCTGGGATTTCACGCTCCTCTGAGAGGAGGATAGATAACTGACTAACTAACTAACCCTGTCCCAAATGGTCAATTGCAACGTCACAGATTTAAACTTCGTACCCAAGGTCCCTAAGTACTGGGAAGTCATCTAAATGACGTTTCAGGCCAAAATTGGTATTTGTTTTTGACAAAATTTGGCACAGTTAACAAAAAAAGTATGCTGAACATAATGGTGACATCATAATGTTGATTTTTGTCACCTAAATGTCATTTTAGGCCAAAATTGGTCCAAAAATTAAAACTACTTTATTTTCAACAAAATTTGACACAGTTAACGTATGCTGAACATGATGGTGACATCAAAATTTTGATTTCTTATTACCTAAATGTCATTTTAGGCCAAATTTGGTCCAAAAATTAAAACTACTTTATTTTTGACAAAATTTGGCACAGTTAACAAAAAAAGTATGCTGAACATGATGGTGACATCAAATGTTTGGTTTTTTGCCACCTTAAATGTCATTTTAGGCCAAAATTGGTCCAAAAATTAAAAAAACTACTTCATTTTTAACAAAAATTGGCGAAGTTAACAAAAGAAGTATGCTGAACATAATGGTGACATCAAAATTTTGATTTTTGTCACCTAAATGCCATTTTAGGCCAAAATTGGTCCAAAAATTAAAACCACTTCATTCTCAGCCAAATTTGGCACAGTTAACAAATAAAGTATGCTGAAAATGATGATGATAGAAAGATGTGATTTTTTGTCACCTAAATGTCATTTCAGGCCAAAATTTGTCCAAAAATTAAAACTACTTTATTTTCGACAAAACTTGGCACAGTTAATAAAAAAAGTATGCTGAAAATGATGGTCACATCAAAATTTTGATTTTTTGTCAACTAAATGCCGTTTAAGACCATAAACGTTTTAATCGCAAGACTTTCAACCATAAATGATAGGCTGTATTTTTTGTTAGCAATTTCTTTTAAAATGTGAGTTTATTATGACATGTTTCGTTTTGTTTGCATTTGTTGTAAGATATAATGTCACTTGTGTGCTTCATGCACCAAACCTCTTCGAATGTTTGGCATGATAACACAACAAATTAGCAGGTTGTCATCAAATATTTTGGTAGCGAGCGGAAATTCTTAGAGCCCCAGGGCTTCTTGTTCTGATTAAAATGGCCAATAAATATGACTCTAAAAGGTATGGGACCTAAACAATTCGCATGAAGGTTCCTAATGGACTATTATAAAAAGGCAGTAGGTATCATAACCATTCAGCAGAGCAAAAAAGAATTTAAATGGAGAGAGCTGCAGTCATGAATGTCGTAAGATTTGTGAGTGTTTTTTTACTTTTTTGACGAAATATTCCTCTCTCTTTTAGTTTGGAAAGTCATTATAAACAAATCCTGCTGTCGGATGTACAATTTGCACTTGACAATAAAGTGGAGTTAGAACTGTAAGTAGATCTTTGTATTTCAACAAGTTATCACGTTTGGTCGTTCATACAAAAGAAGATTCGCCATTTCTGTGTTATTCAGATTTTTTGTCTTGAAAGCAAAGTAACCTGTATCCACAAACTTTTGATCTCAGTAGGTATTATCAAAATGTATTTTTTCATTGAGAATTTTAAGAATCTTTCGTTTGCTGTTTATAGTTAAATTCATTTCACGGTGAGTGAGACCAGTCTCTTTCTACATTTTACAAATGCAGATCCAATTTTTCTAAAACATAGCAGTAAATGTTTGAAGGGAAATTAAACCTTCATAAAAAGATTTTAATAGGGTTCGTTTTTCATGTACGACTTGAAAGTTGTAAAAAACTAAAAAGCTATATTTATTTTTTGCTGTCTAATAGTAGCTTGACTATTAATTTAAAAATATGTTAATATATGAAAAAGCTTAGAATTTATGTTTACAACTAGTCAGGAGATGATGTCAATTGTTTCCCACCATTTTCATGTTATTTCGCCTAAAAAACATAATTGCAATGCAATAGCTTTAGTAGTTTTATGTTAGTCAGACTTATTGATGATTACGTAATGATAATGATGATTTTTTTAAAATAATTGCATCAACATTTTTCAAATGAAACAACACCAAACAGAGAAGTTTCTTTCATGCATTTTAATCCAGTGAATCTGCATCATTTTGGGGAGGCAAAAAGGGGCATCCTTGATTAGGCACACCTTTTTTGTTGAGAATACTTTATGTTGAAATTTTAAAAGTCCAGACAACAGCGCTGCTGCATTGTTGTATTTCTATAGGTGTGTTTATACTAAGTAAATGTTTTCGTGTTACTAAGGATATATTAGTGTATATATTTTGTAGTAGCTTTCTGATAATTAATAATATTATTTGTTGAGAGTAAATTATCTGACAAATTTTTTACTTTTTTTACTTTTACTATTTTGTCTGCAACCTAATGTTTCTGTTTTAATGCATAGTTTTACAATTTAGATGGAACCGTGCTTTCAAAGAACATATTGATAGCTTCAGAAAATATATGAAAAGCGTAAGTGCCATAAATTTTAAGTAGATATTCAAAGTATAAAAATGTATAAGAATCTTAAGTATTATGATCTCCTAAATTACTTGTTTTTATATTTTGATTAATTTGTTTACATCGCATTACATTAATATTCTGAATATCCTTGAATGTCCTTTTACGTTGTCTTTTTCACAAATTTTAATGTTGTTTTCCATAATTTTGTTTAAAATGATCTTGCAGTTTGATACAGACCTTCATTAAAATGTAAATTGTAAAAGTTTTGAAATAACAACATGATTTTTTTATGATTGAAGCAATCAAGGTTTAGTTGAAAGATTTCCCCTTTTTGAAATATGTTAATTTTAAAAAATTTTTATACACCCTTTTTATCTGTACAGAAATTAAAAAAAAAGCATTTTCTGAGTTTCTGGAATAACAGCACACATACTGCATTGAATGCACATGTGTAACATCATAAATTTGTAACATGTTTAAAAGTTCACAATTTCTGCTTGAAAGTTCGTTTATCTTTATTTTATAGCTTAAAACAAAAATATGGTAGATAGTTTATTTTATTTTTACCTTTTATTGAGGAAGAGAGAGAAAGGAATTTTATCAAGGAAATTGGATAGATATTGCTAGGGATCCCAAGTGAAATGTTTAACAATGAACGAACCTTCAATATTAAGGACTTGAGCATGTTCATATTTTAAAAAAACCTGGACTTAAAAAGCAGAAACTTTACTGCTGTATACAATCAATATTTTTTGATCAGTTTAAATTTGACTTTATTGTGTATTCTGCATTTCATCCTGGACATAATATTAGGTTGGTCATTAGATATGGCAAAAAATAGGTATTAAATTATTATTTGTACAGTTAGTTTAGACGACTAATAGAAGCACTTTTGGAACTGTGACACTTTCAGTAGGCCAAAATTTTACGTAAATTATAATAAGAAAAAACGGTTAAAAGAAAACCAATGTGTTGAGTTGATTAAAAACAGAATTCACTGTATGTTATATCTCTTCATTTTTAGAGTAATGAAAAAAGTGATTATCAAGTTAAATTATCTGTATTTATCGACATGTCTATTGGTTTTTACTTCCAAGTAAGTTTTCTATGACTGTTGTAAAAAGTAAGCTGTTCTATGTACAACAAATGAAATCAGTAAATGGAAGACATAGATACATATGGCAAGTGAAGAATTAATGTATTTTTTTAGCTCCTGCAAGAGTTTTGTGATGTTCATGATCTTGATCTTCCATATCACGGCAAAGGTAGCCAGCTTGGAATTTTACGAGGTATGTTGTGTATATCATTGTTATTAAAGGAAATAGAGATGATAGTTAAACTCCTGTTTTGCATTTCGCATGTAAATTGGTTTAGAAACAATTTGGTGAATTATAGAAAACGCAATCTTCAAATTAAATTTCTGAACTCAATCTGTAAAAAGATGAAACATTAGAATAGAATATGTATTTGAAAACAGAACAATCTAAAATGTCTGAATCTCAGTTTTAACAAGAAACCTATGATAAAATTATTTATTGACTGTGTTGATATTGTATGTAACTGAATTCTCTACCTCAAATCTCAGTGTAAACTTACCCCTCTTTTGCTTTATGAATAAATGTGTCTATTTCCAGATTTTGGAAGAACTGCATATTATCTTTATGACTGCAAATTTTTTGCACATATTTTATTATGTTTTTAACTTGTGGTACAGACATCAACGTTTTTAAAAATGTGCACAATTTCTTTTCTGCTTTTCAGGTTAGCTGATGACACTGTAAAATATACCTATTTTGTTAAAATTTCTACATATCCTACTAACAAACATGCAAATAAGTTCATGTGACAATCATATGTACGTGTATGAAAATAATTCTATTTCAATTTTTAAATTGATTTGATATTTTTTAGAACCAAAAGCAGTCCAGTCCTTAAAACCGAAATCAAATGCTTGTTTTTACATATGTCAAGACTGTTTGGTACACCTTGGTGACTTAGGTAAATGTTGTGCACTTTGATAAAATGAATTGTAATATTGATCCAGTTTTCCAACAGTTTTTGAAAAGACAATTTTGTCAGTCAAAAATAGTAAACCTTTTCGAAAGCTGTTATTAGTTGGCTAAAAAAAGGAGTTAAAGGGTTCCTGTTTGGAGCTGTTGTGTAGCTCAATTCATTCTCTATTTTAAACAAGAGCTATTTTATTTACAACCAATTCCTCTGGAGTTGAATGGCAGTCCAACAGAGGGGCATTATCCGTTGTCTAAGTGTTAAATTATAATATATTTTTAAAGAAACCAAACAAGAATATGCAATGAAGTTTTTGTTTTTGTTTTTAGCTCGTTACAGAAATAATTTGAAGCAAGCTGCATCATTTTATAAGTTAGCATCGAAACTGCTACCTGGAAATGGTATTGTTCTTCAGTTTGTTTGTTCAAAGAGATTTGTCTTTCAAAATTGTTATATTATTTAAAAGTTAAGGTAGAAAAAAATTATCTGTTTGCAGTTGTCACCTTGTTGTCTTTCTTTGTATAGGTCAACCATACAATCAACTTGCGATATTATCCAGTGCAGTCAACGATTCATTACATACTGTTTTCTATTATTGCAAAAGGTTTTTTGTAGAATTTATTTAAGTATTTTATATGTTCTATTGATCATGTTATTCAACCCAGTTATCTGATATTAAGGGAAAATTTTGTATACGGATGATTGTTAAGAAAGTTGTTAAAAATTTATTTTTTTTTAACACTAAAATCAGCATAGAAAGTAAAAATAAAAATTAAAAGTCATGAAACTAATTACTCTCACGAAACTTAATCACAAAATAAATAAAAAATTGTCATCCCAAAACAGCTCGCAACCTCGCATACCTTCTTAACAAAACATTTTAAAGGGCTAGTTTTGACTATGTTCTGTATAACAAAACATATATTTGCTTTTGTAAAAAATTGGACCCAACTTATTCAATTTTCTGATATTCAAGACATCTTTAGTTGACATCGCATGCTCCACTAAATTACTTGTGATGTCTGATTTTACCTTATTGAATATTTGCTTATTATTAGATTGCAATATGTAATTATATTTACAAATTGGTGTATTAATGTTCTGCATTATGTATTCAAGCTCTACTACATTCGTTTTTAGTATTTCCGTGCCGAATCCATTCCCTGCTGCAGCTTCCAACCTCCACAAAATATTCAATCAAATATACGCAAAACACAACCACAAGTATGTGAGATATTCTTTGCAACAATTCATACCTTGAATTTCCTCCGTCAAACTCTTGTCTGTGTAGTTTTTGTAAAAAATTGATACTAGTAAATTTGCAGCTTTGTAGCTATGTTTAACTGGCTCAGAAGATATTGTCTGCCAAGCACTTAGAAAAAAGAATCGCTCTGCATTGTCGTAGCTAACCAACTCAATTGGGGTTTGAAACCGTGACCTTTAGCACTTGAAGAGAACAGTTTAACATAGGCTATTAGTCAGCAAATTCTGTAGTATAGTTTGTTATGATGACTCGTCTCAATGGAAACTCGACATAAAACATAAAGTGTTTTTAAACCCAATGTACTGTTATTTTTTTTAACAGTACATTGGGTTTAAAAACATTAAAACTCATAACATTAAAATTCTATGCATGGAGAGTGACTCTCTGTAAACCACAATAACAAAATTTAATTTTTATGTTGTGTGAAATGCTTTTCCAATATTCTCCAACTGTATCGTGTTAGACAAGAATCGTGTATACGTTAAATAAATTTCGCTTTTACGTAGGATTTTATCCAAACCCAATATTACAGATGCTGATGATTTCATTGACTTATTTATTTATTTCAATGGATGTATATACATTAAGCAAGGTATGTAAACAGATGATTCTGTATGCTGTCTATTGATAATATTAACTCAAGTTAAAAATAGAGCTAGCTACACTGATAATAATAACTCAAACGTGTAAAGGATGGAGCTAGCTACATCACCCTCTGTTGAATGATTTGCAATATATTGTAAAACTATTGTTTATCTTTGTTTAGATATTCCGAAACTTGTAATTGTAAGAGATAAGCTTCTCCAGGATATTAAAGTATGTTTAATTTTTTAGTTTTTTCCAGAATCTTTTGCCTTGTAGTTTTTCTTATGATCTTATCACCCATTTATATTATGCTGACCACTGCAGTTTTTCATGATTATAGGAGATATTGTTAGAATTGACACAACAGCAAGTTATACTTATAGCTGGCATATGTATATTTACGTTGGATAAAAATAAGCACAACGACGGAGAGTGTATAACAGAAAACGAGTCCAGTGTATGGCATCTCATATTGTCGTTGAGTGTTGGTATCTTTCAAGCTTTTATTGAAATCTCAATTGAAATGTTGTTTCGCCAACCTATTCTGCTGGAAGATATGAAATTTTTACCAGGGGTTAAGCTACTATTTGATTGGATCATATCTTGCAATGTGGAAGGTTTGTTTGAAGAAGAACAGTTCCAAGAAAATCCAGAGTAAGTTTCGTAAACACTCGGAAAAAATACCCCTTCGATGGAGGGTGTTTTTGTTTCTGTTGCAATTTTGACGCCTTTAAGTAACCTCTTTTTTAAGCAAGGCATTTATTATTTTTTTACTTTACCTGAATTCGAGTTTATTTTATAGAAGTTGGGTAGAACGGATGTGTAATAGGGTTGCAAAGGCTGAAAAAACAAGCGTTTTTCTACCTGATAAGGTGTAAAACGTATACCCCTGCAATCAGTTTGTGCTAAAGATTTTTTTTCTTCCAAGACAATTCTTCCCGTAGTTGAATTAATTTTCAGACATTTACCAGCAACCTGTACTATTTCTCTTTCAGATTATTTAATCAGCTGACTGTATTTGGTAACGAGCTGCAGAAAATCTGCACAAAGCATGAAAAATCAGGTTTCTATTTTTTTCTTCTCAAGTTTTATCTTTGCCATTAAAATAGGGAACTGAAAAATTCAGTTGAAGGAATTAAGGAGAGTTAGATAAATCCTACAACTGATTCTAACTTGTCAGATTTTGTTACGAGAAGTGAAAACTTCGAACTATAGAATTATTACGTAAGAACTAAAATCGCATCAAGATTTAGCAAGGATGCAGTTCAACCTTCCCTGTATTCAATAGCTGTACTAGGAAATAAAGAAATAATGGTGACAACTCTGTAATACTATTATTAAAATTTCATTGTCAAAATGACCTTCTTTCATTTTTTAAGCACTTCCATTGATAGAAGATTGGGAAATGCATGGTGTCATACCTTTGAGACGGATACACAGGTTTGTGTTAATAAGTTATCAACGAGCGGTACGAATTTGAGCTACATCATACACAAAGAACAAAACGTAGAGGTTGAACTTTGAGCAAGCAATATCCTATCATCTCTAGCAAGAAAATGATCGGGAATTTGATTTTAAATCAATTACAAACGATACTTGGATGACATGACTAGTGTGAAGCGACTCATGGTGTGCTAACCCAAATTATACCACGAGGAATAGTTTGAGAAATATATTCTTAATCATTTTACTAGCGTTGTGGTATAGTCGAGGTCAATTTTATGCAAAAAAGACTTTAAGCCATTAAAATTAATATTTTAATGGCTTACTTCTAATTAGTTTTAAAAAGAATTGGATACGCCAACCACGTCACCCTTAAAAATTATTTTAAATCTAAATTTTTTTGAAAAAATAAAGTTTTTTCTCCGAGATAAGTGACTAAACGACCTGGTTTTTCTAAAAATGATCCAACTCTGAGGCTAAACAGAATAAAAAGTGTTGCTTATTCAAACGTTGTGTAAAAATTACTGCTGCGTTATCTTGTACCAACTTTCATGTTTAGACGATATGATTTCGCTATGCAACCTTTAAAAGTGAATTCGGATCAGACGTGGTTGATACGGGTCACGAGAATATTAAACATTCTTGACTCGCTCACCTTAAAACAACAAGTCGCAAGGTATGCTACGTGCAGATGTTTTAAATCGCATTGTGTATATTGCTAACAAGCGTTTCGCAGTGTAACTGGTATTTTTTCCGTCTGTAGGTTTATCACTAAAGAGGAGGGTGAGCGGGGCACTTATAAATACATTTGTTTGGTACAGCAAGTAAGTTTTTTACATGATTCGAAGAGCAAAAAAAACATTGCGAATGGGAAATAAAAATCGGTGAAAATTAAAATATTTTCTTTTTTTAGAAAGCAAGTACCATACCGAACAAGTCAGAACGAGCAAGGTATTTAGTATTTCATTGACTTATTTACTTTTTATGTGTGTGTTTCTTTACTCACTGTTATCACATGTCTTGTTCTGAAGGTCGTTGTTCCGCACCGAGTCAGAAGAGTTTGGTATGGCTGCTGTACAAGGTCCAATTGCATCTTCTTATTCCTTGTTTGATACAATGTGGAATGCTAGCCTACACAGCACTCCTGCAGAAGGTATGTTGATACTTAATATGTCTACGTAGCAAGAAAACAAAACAGATATTATTTTGATTTTTCTGTTTAGTGTTCTATATTATTTATAGTTTTCAAGCTTTATTATTTCTTGAACACGATAGATTTGAAACATCGTAGCCCCAACAAAGGGGGTAAAATGGCATAGAGATTGCTCGAGTTATTTGAGTGTTGTCATGAACGGGTAATTTTTATGAGAGCGTCAGGAAAAAGAAAAAAGACTTCGAAGTGGCGAATATTTTCATAGTATTTTTAAAAATTTTTTTTGAAGCTAAAATCTGCTACAAACGTAGTAAACCCTTATTTTATCTCTGTTTCTTTTATAAAGATGTTTTCATGAAATTTTACCATGAGCAATCTCTGTTTCGTTCTGTCATTTTACCGTCTCGAACCGCGGGAAACCAATCGACATAAAATAAAAATTCCGTGCTCATATCTTCAACATTCGTGTTCTTAAATAGTCAAGAAAATAAAAAACATCACTATTATCGCTTAATTTATGAATATTTTAGAAATCATAAATCATATTTTATCCATTTCTTATATTTAGAAGTTAAAAAGCATATGGATAGCACTGCTGATATCTCCACCTTGCATATGAAAGACACGCCCTTCATGAATCAACAGCCTCCACGTTTACCGTTATCTTCCACCATTTATGAGGGACAAGTAGTTTCACAGTATCCCAACATTGTACCAACAAATTTGTTGCCCGCGGTTGGTAAAATTCCTTTGTCTGGTCATGTGTTAAACTTGTCGTCCAGTTTCGATGAAGTGAACCTACTTCAGTCTTCGCCGACTGTAGTTCGGCCACCTCTTCCCATGCAACACCAGTTAGATCTGCGTGTGTCACATCATGACGTCAAACCCAACTCGATACCAATACAACCGCCATTTGCGTCCATGCAAAGCAACAATGTGCATCGATCAGCATTTCCGATGGTAGAACCAAGAATGAGACCGAACTCCATAATGAGTCATTCTCCGAGTTTTGGTGCCGTTGGTCAAAACATGAGAGGGCCTCCAGGCTTGCAACAACCTGTGCAGCCAGGACATTGGCCAATGGGTTCAAGGAATGTTCAACTTGGAATCTCCCAACCTCGTTTAATAGGACCCGAGCATGCCATGACTAGTGGGCAGGTAAACGTTTTAATCGTGCTTTGCGGACTCCACGTTTTTGTTATAAGTACCACGATTGTATGCATAGAAAAGGTCCAAATGATGCGAAACCTTGTATGCTTGGCTTATTCCCAGCATATTGATAGGATTCCGGAACTATAAAACACATATTTAGTGGGAAAAAACGTAGAAAAATATTCAGAAAAACGACAGAAAACATTTACTATCAATTTTCGATCCATATTCTTAGCACAATACCATAACATGGCATATCTCCTTAACGACAAATAGAACACCATGCCATTTTTAAAAACAATTTTCTATCCTTTTTCCAACGATTCAATTTATTGTTTATAACATTCAACAGTGCTAGACATCAGAACAGGATCACTTATTTGAGCTCATTAGATTCTGTTACCAAAGAGACTTTGTGCCGTCTTTGTGCCGTTTTTCGAAACAGAAGATGGCTTATTTGCGAAAGTTTTCTTTATTGTCAGAAAATTAGGCTTGAAGAGATTTGGATTTAAGATAAACAGCTAAATTTTTGCATTTTCATGGAGTTTTTGCAGGTGACGTGGAACCATTATTTAAGATCCATTTTGTTGAGATTTTTTTGGCAAGACCGCGAATGTATCTCTAGCTTTTTTAACGACTGGCTAATTTGTGACTTACTCTTTAGAGTATCTGGAGTTCAAATTTTGCGATCGGTCAAGGTGAATTATCTCCGTTAGAACAACTGTTGCAAGAACAACGTCGAAGTCAACTTCCGAAATAAGTTGCAATTCAACCGATGAGAAATCCATTTTGCACGATAGCGAAACACACGTGAACCAGGAGCAGTTGAAAGTTTGTAATTGGGATTTGACACAGTTGAGTTTTGGCCATTATAATGACAAGAAATTATAGACGCCATTTTAAATTTACATGGTACAAAAAACGCAAGAACATTGATGGTATTACGTTCGTTTACAGTTTTGAAGTCGTTATTTCGTCATGCCCTCTCACGACGTCAATAAATTGCCGTCAGTTGAATGCCGTCAGACTGCATCGTCAAGAGAGTTTTCGATCACTTTATAATTTTCACTAACGCGTCTCATTTTACCGAACTTACATCACGTGACTGTCGTTATCGAAAAAGCAGTCACGTGATGATTGTAAACACGTTCATATCTTTTGAAAAAATAGAAGTTGAATACCGATGTGATTATTTATTATTGATTTGTTATGCCTTAGAACACTTGTTCATGACTCGCCAAAATTAGTATATGTATTCAAGGATGTAACACGTGTTACATTCTCTGCGAATGTAGTCATCCTTTCATGCATTTCTTTCAATATGAGAAAAACTTGTTTTTCCTATTTCTATTACTGGTTTTCTTGATATTTTCTTTGTTAAAGCATCCCTTTCCTTCTTAAGAGGAGGCGTAGAAGGCGTACCTATTTTCATTTGCAGTACTCGTACAGACCCAATTGATGAAAGTATATCATGTTTAACAAATCGTTGATGGAATTAGTATTGTATACTCTTTTACCTCAAGGGGCGCTTTTTTCACGAGAATACCAAATTTCTAACCATGCTGATCATTATGCTTAATTTTCTTTTGTTCTAAACCATAGACCTATTGTTTTTAACCTGAATTTCAGCTTGATATTCTAACTAAGCGTATATTTATAGAGAAAAAGCGTGTAGCACAATTAAGGCTTTTCATGAAATACTTGAAGGTATATTTCGTCCTTCATCAACATCCCAATCAAATTCATCAGCGAAATCATCATCTCTGTCACGGACGTAAGGGTTCACCGACTGATGTCTCTTCACACTCCTCTACTTCATTAGAACAAGGTTTTAAAAAGAATCTCGTGAGAATTTAATTTGGCGAATGACGGGATCGACAAAAATTCACGAGAACATCTTTTTGCCAATGGCGACAGTGACGCCAGATTCGAGCAAATGAGTACCAACAGAGCTGTTATCAAGATAAAAATTCAGTAAACAAGTTTATAAATTATTGTGCAACTAATATTTAAAAAAAAAAGTCTACAACTCAATTTTCATTTTCAGTTTGACTAAAACAGAATTTAGTTTATCCACTAATTCTTCAGATAAAGCTATATGCGTGTCCACCTTGTCTCGTATCCATTCGTTCACTGTGTCTTCGAAAAAGTATTTCTTCAACACTGTTTCGCACTTTGATCGGAAATTTTTAAACGATGGAAGCAGCCTACAAAATAAGTTCAAACAGGTTTGACAGAACCATTTTATTATGTTCTCTCCGCCCACAAAACAGAACGAAACGGAACAAGAAAAATACCTAAAATTTGATTGGCTATCTGCCAATTATTCGTATGTTTTTTATAATTTTCCCCGCTCCTGTCCAAAAAAAAAGTTGGAACGGATCAGAACGGAAAAGCCCATCAATCAATCAGATTACTGTCCGTTCTGGCATTTCTATTATTGTCAGCTAGAAGGGGGACGGTAAACTCCCTGCTAAATAAGTAAAAATATAGACCAGTTATGGCATGATCAAAACGTAATAGGGAAGATGAATGAGTATAAATTTTCTGCTGGATGATTTTATATTTCGTGGTTAAAACAACAAAAACAACAACAAAAACAACAACAACATAAAAGCACTCACTGCTTCAAAGAATCTGCTACTCCATTAATCTGTAAAATGCTAATAAGTTTTTCTTCCACTTGACGTTCATTTCCCCAACTATCCAACCTAAAGTTTATACAGAATGCTTATTTGATGCAACATTTCCTCTCGACGAAAAAATAAATAAATAATTACCTTGTTTTAGTGCTGGTGTACCAATTCACATGATTTTCATACTCGGCAACAAGGGAGTAGACATCTCCTCCTGGGTAGTTAGGAATCGACGTATCCCAACTGTAACGGAAAAAAAAGAAACCGTCAAAGGTTTTGACAAAAAAAGATGGATGGCAATATTATCGTAATCTTACCTTCCAAATATATCTTTTTCTATAATAATCGGATTTTTAAAACCTAGCATAACTTCGACGAAATCTTTACCACGTTTTTTAAAGGACCCTAGATACAAAGGTTGTTGTAAGACGGAAAGACAACAACAACAACAAACACAATAACGACAAGGATATCAACAACAACAACGACACCAATAACACAACAACAGCAGAAACAACAACAATAGCTGGTGAAACAATGAGATGAAAATCCTACCTTCACGAAGAACTGACAAAGACAACGCCAACGTTGGGATAGCAGCTGGTAGAAGCTCACAGAGAGCAGCAAAATGATCATATCTATAAAAAACTTTGCATATAAACACACGTAAAAATACAACCAGCGTTTCTAAGTAAAAAGGTTATTAATATCATACCTGGCCCAACCTGTTAAAGCAACACCTGTGACTTTGTTCTTTATTTTTTTAATGATGCGAAGCCACGATTCATGATTTTTTATATGCATTGTTATAGGAACTAAGTTATTGTTGGCTGCAAGCGCACCTATAACATGGAAACACAAAAATGTTTAAAATAGGACTCATGAAATCCATCAAAATTGACGAATTAGAAAATTTATTGACATTGGACATTCGAAACATCGTTGTATGGATGTTGAATTCATGTCAGTATTCGTTTCAAATTAAAATTGCTACCTTTATATGAGCTTGCCACCCAAATTTTGTCGAAGGCTTCCGCGTATTTTATCCACATGTCTAAATATAAAAAAAATAAATATCAAACCTCGGACAACTATAAATAAAGAATAAAAACAAGCCAATAGCACAAGGGAAAACAAACAGTTCCCCTACATATTTAATATAGCCATCACACACGAATTATGCGGATCACTAATTCACAACTATTTACAAACCTTCAGGAAATAAGGAATAGTTGTCCAACTCAGGCACGTAACCCCAAACCATAATGTCTGCTAGACCACGAAATTCTAAAAATAAAAACATCAAATCAGAAGAATAAAATAATAACATTTAAAGTTTGGCTGTACAATGTTTTTAATGGGTGAACAGAGTAAAATATCTTTAGACTTCGGTTGTGGAAGTGTCAATCAGGTGAATATCAGCCCTTGGATAAAAGTCCCCTAAAGTAAAAGTTGTTGACACCCCCAAAAAAACAATTCCTTACGTTTCATATCGTCCACAGTCCATTTCCTCAGCATGTCATCCCAAATGATTGGTTTCACTTTCGAGCGAGTTTTACCTCGTACATGCTTCAGTATAGGAATCATATGATGTAAAAACAAATGTTCTTTCGTTTTTTTGCTTGACTTGCATTTTTCACAGTCCTTTAAATTAAAAACCTGAAATAATTCCAAACACAGAGGATTAAACAACATACACTTTTAAATGCATATCAAGGGACAAACGTTATACCAACCAGGAAGCATCCATTCTGAACGACGATATCTGACATTTATTTACATAAACTTACCTCATCTCCTCCCAAATGTATTCTTCGAATATCTGGGTGTAGCTCCAATACCTGATTTATCATTTTGAACACGATTTGTTTTGTTTCTAAAACAGTAATGATATGGAGGATGAAGTGTCGTTGTCAAGAATAACAATCACACTCATTCTAGATATTATGCTTTTTAAACAATTTTGTTCTGGTCCAAAACATTTCTTGATTTTTGACATAATCACCTCGGATTTCCTTCAGTAATCAGATTACTAAAGATCATCCGAGGGTAAAATAGACGTTGGACTTATATTGTAGAGCCTAGGTCAACAAGTCTATATTTTTTTAAAAGCCCTTTTCGATTTTAAAATATTCGAATTTAAAAGATTTTTAGATTTAATTATGCTGCATAAATTTATGTCATATTTAAGGTATAACAAAGCTTTCACAGGTCTTAAATATTAACTTACAAAATTTAACAGGCCAGGAACGAAGGAACTAGGGCCAGCTTGCTATAATTTGTCGGTTTAATTAATTAACCTCCATATCTTTACATTTTAAGTTTAAATTTTTTTTTGAGGACAAAAAATGCCGAGTTTTGGTATTTCTTATATACTAGTCGTTAGCCCGGGTTCGCCTATCATTTTTATACCGCATTGCGTGCTTCTGGCTACTTGCGCAGCTAAGCCACCATTTTGCGTGACAGACAGACGGACAGACAGACAAAATACGGGCATTATAATATAGACTAGTCGTTAGCCCGTGGAAAAATCCACGGGGTCACCCGTCCTTTAAATTAACCTGTTGCAACAAAGTGGACAGAAATTTATCGCATTTGGTATTGATGCGCATTTTAAAAATTTCGTGTTTCCGTTACTGGACACGGCTTTCGCGGACACACAGACAGACAGACGACGGCTATTATTAAAGAGATAACATAATTTATGCAACATAACTAAACTTGAAAAACCTTTATATGTGGATATTAAAAACAAATGTCATAAAACGAGCAGGGAGACTTTGTTCTTCTGAAATTTTACTCAAACAGCTTCAGTAGCAAAGTTGTCACTCTTTTTTTAGAGTCGAATTTGAGATATTTGATGAAATGAGATCTTTCCACATTTTCCACAAATTTATTAAGACTTGAGATTTAACAGGCACGTCACGGGTGAAGAAGATTTAATTAAACACATATGACAAATTCGCTTTGTAAAAGGAGAATGAAAATTTTAGGAGAAAATGGTCAAAAATCTATATTTAGAGGACTTTTGAGGGAAATTTTTAAAATTAAGGACAATTAAGGAATTTTGAGGAAGTGTGGTAACCCTGAATAGGTTCTTAACTTTCACGACAATATATATAACCGATGCTGTCTGGTATGGTGCAACAGCATCGAATAATATTTCGGTTCTTATAGAAAACAAAATTCGACACCAACATTACACAATATACTTTACAATGTTTTGATGATAATCTACATATCACTTTTTACTTACTCTCATGTAAAGGGCATGGCATGTTCGGATATTGTTCAGTTTCTCGTAAATGGCGGAACTGGTCGTGCTTCAAAACAAACTAAAGATTAAAAATATCAGAAAATAATTTTTACTGAAGCAAACTTCGCACGAGTAGGTCATTAATTTGTCCCAAATCAATGCACGAAACTTTGGAAGGATCTGAGAGACCTGAAGGGTATTTCAATGCAATTGTTAAAAAAAAAAGAAGTCTTTAAAAAATGACATAACTGCTTTAATCTTTTTCTAGATAAGCTCCAATTTTTGCTTGCTCAACTCCTAATTGAATAGAGATTTAAAAACAGCAATACAATTCACGTCGTCTGGTGCTTAATAAACACACAGTTAAATGCTAACTAAATCAACTTTTCACCTCGAAATGTCCAAGCGTCTGAACTAACGGTATGATTTCCAAATTTAATTTCTTTGCTAATTTCAACAACGAAGCAATATCTTCATAACTATAGAAAATTTGGAACACATAAGACAATGCTAGTTCTTATCGCGTACAAATATCGCGTACAAATGCACAGGAATTTTTCCATCATTACTCGAGGCTACCATTTTGGCTTATAGAACAACATACGTACGGTGAACATTATAATATAGTTGTAGACTGGCAGTGTACGTGTAAGAAAAGGTACCAAATACAAAGTTAAATAAATGGACACACATAATAACGCTCGCTGTCACACATTTTTAAATTTCTTATATATGCAGGAGAGGATGCAAGAGTTTTTATTTTAAAATAATTCAATTTGCAATAAACGGTTACTCCTGTTGCTCGCATTTTTTAAATTCCACAGCTCATATAGAGGAAAAAGCCAAGACAGAAAAAATGAGCGATTAAGTATAAAAAAAGCTAGCCGAACAAAATAAAATTTAAGATTTTAGTGGTTTAGATTTTAGTAGAAGCCATTTTAAAAAGATCACAAAATTAACTAATTAACATTTCACCTGTAAGTATTTGGTGATGACAGTGCACGAATCATACCGCGGTATGGAAACATATCTTCATATTCCAAGAGAAGACCATTCGCACCCATATCTTTCAAAAAAGGTAACATCTAAGGTAGATAATAAAAGGTCATTATAAACACTACCAAAATTTAACCAAATTGCCTGAACTTTCCCGAAGTATTTCCAACATTTTGTTTTTCGTGATCATTTTAGACATTTACCTCCATGACTCGAGTTATTTATAAAGTTTATCTAACCAAAAAAAAATTATTAAAAAACATTCGTACTAGCATAATTTAGTTTCAGTTCTATCGTGAAACAATGTCGTCACTTGCACAGAAAGCGGCACAAAAAAACAACTTTTTGAAGTCTAGTGACGCCCTTATTTTTTAATTATTCTTTAATTTTTTTTACTTATGATATCCTAAATCTTTCACAGTAGAGTAGGGCCTGCCAACAACAAAAAAATTGTGTATGTAACAAAATATTCTAATGCATTTCATCTAACAAGGAACCAACTACACAAACAAAAGATGCAGTCCTATAGTTTTCGTTGCCATCCTTCTCTCCACACGACATTCTTTTGCATCTATAATACACTGAACCCTTCAACAACTCTGCTCTATCAGAAGTTTTAAGAATACACACCCTGTAAATTTGTACATAAAGTTCATGTTTGCTGTAGTGCCATACACAGTTTAATATTTGAACAATTCACTTTGAATGATATCAACAAAATCCTACATACCTGCAACAAATATTCCATTTTAGGTGGTGCACCTTTTAAATCCAAATGAACAATTCTAAAAAAGATTAAAATGTTCATAAAACACGTCCTGCTAGTTCTCTTACTTTAATAATTAAAAAAAAATTAAAATTAAAAAAAATTCTTACCTTAGTCCAGAAAACCTAAAAAAGAAAATTGCATATAAAACTCTAATCTGTTGACACACCAGTTCAGATTTTTGTGGCATCACGTTTTTAAAACGTTTTTACACACACTTCCATAAAATTGAAACAGATTTGTTTCTCCTCGAGCAGAGTAGTCACAGCGTGGAAGTATTTTTTGGTTATTTATGGTTACATGGTACACAAAAACTTATGCAGCACAATACTGTGAAGGCATGCAATATGAGCAACATTTAGACTTAAAAATACAATAATGGGGTACATGTATAAATTATTATGTTTCCTAAAACATGCATCCTCATACAGACTTTTCAACCAACACAGATATGAAATTTCTTGCTAGTATAAACTTTTATGGCCGCATGAGTTTTATGTTGCCTATGTGTAAAGATTTACAATAGATACTCTGGCATGGCCACTCTGAAGGTATAAATTTTTACCCTTGAATCTTTTTCTTTGCAGTGTCTGGAATTTTAGGCCTATCGTTTTCGAGCATTTTTCTGTTTTCTAAAATAAATAAAAGAGTTTTAAAAAAAATACCAAAATGGTAAAAGATGGTTAAAATGCATTATCGTTACTATTTATGTTTAAATGGTAAAAGCCGGGCTATTCAGAAAAAAACCTGTGGAAATCTACAGCTCAAAAAAGGCGTAAAAACCTACATTCAGACTATTTTAAACAAAATAATCAGCTTATCTATCCTCATTCACAATCTAGTGTAAGTAAAGCTTTAGGTTAGTGGCTTCAAAAAATTGAAAGAAATATATGAAAGCATAACCAACTTACGATTATTTCCATGTGAACAGCGTTTTAATTTTGCTATAAAAGAATTTTTTTCATTAACATAAAAAGATGTGTGAAGATCTTAATGCCAGAAAGCTGTCTTCTGAAGGAAATTGCAAGTCAAAACACTTAAATAGTGGCTCTTTTATGTACATGATAATGCCAATACCAAAAGCAAAATTGACTTCACCTTGAATTGAACATTATTTTTGTACGTTATCATACTACCACTTGCTATAACATACCAAGGTAAGGCGAAGAAAAATTTTTCTCTGTATTATTTCATTTTTTACAGGAACGTAGTAAGAGGCAGACTAAATTTTAAATTATAGCAAATAATAAATAAAAATAATTTAAAAGACCAAAAAAACATACCTGTTAATTCATCTATCCTTGTATGCAATTCTGAATCCCCTTTGAAGGCATCATGTTGTAATGGATATTCAAACCACACCAGCAAAAAAAGTATGCTGCTAAAAAAAAACGGGTTTGGTTAGTAATCATTTATATATATATATATATATTGGGTTCTTTTGTGTACCAGGTAAAAGCAGTAACGTTTGCTCAAAGTACCAACCTATGTTAAAATTGTAGATTAATGTTACTTGAATTTTTTTTTAAATAAATTGCATTTTTGCAGTTAAAATTTTAATACAACATTTTTACAGACACATTTGAACATGTCATTGTTTTTGCTTTTTATTTTGTTTCAAACATTTCAAATGTGAAAAGTCAAAAGGTTGGCATCCCTTGATGTAAAAAATGCACAAATTTAATGATGAATCCAAGCAATGAAAATTATAAATATGATTTGCAAAACTTATTTAAGAAACTTAGAAATTTCATGATGTGCAAAAGGGTTTGACAGTTCATATTAAACACAATATGTTTGAGAGACTGTAAATAAAGCTTTAATTTTAATTTTTTTCGATTCCACTCATAAATAATGTAGAAAATAGAAACAAATGGGAAGACGCTTTCAAGTAATATTATTTTAACATGTTTACTGCAAGAATCAAGGAATATACAAAGCTATTTTTCTACACCTAAACTCCAATAATTTTTAAACAGAATTTTTAAACGCGATAAAAAAGATGACAATTAAGGTGATGAAAATCACCTTAATTGTTAAAATTATGTAGATACATTCTATAATCACAAAACTTTATTGCAAAGTGATTTGCAGATTGTCAGCAAACATTTAAGAGGCTTGGGACGAAGAAATAAGAAATAAATACCATCTAATATAATTTTTATGTCAATTAATTTACTCTATATTAAATTGTTACAGTTTGAAGGTATATCACTTTATAAATCTACTGAAAATGTTGATATTTGTTGTTTAACAAGCAATAAGTGGGGGAAAATTACACAAGTTTACAGAAAATTCGTGGAAAAGAGTTCAAAACGCAAGATAATTCTTATTTATTTTTTTCGAAAAGAGAGCGGAATGTCACTCCAGTGTTGTTGTTTGCCTAATACTGAGTTTTACTTTAAAATTGTGGCATAGTGCAAAACAATCTTTTTTTGCAGCATCGTCCGCAATGACACGCAAATTATTGAGGAAACTGAAGCTCTAAACTACAAAGATTTTTACTATCATAAAAGCTACAGTATATACACTCACAGTAAAACGATATCAAGTTACGCCAAGCGTAACAAGAAAAAGATAAAAATATTGTTCCTACCGTCGCAGAAACAGAGCAATCGCCTGTTCAAATAAGTGCCTGTTTTCTCACGGAAGTAAGATAACCAAAAGAGTAGATATAAAAAACAAAGTTTAGCTTTCATTAGTTTTTATTCGTCTGATTTTTACGTAAGGAAACTTCTTAAGCTCACACATCACAATCACAAACTCACAAACAGATGACCACAAACCATCAAACTACGATTATTTTACACACGATATATTGCTACCCCTTCTAGGAAAAAGCCGTGTTGAACGAATGTTGAACGGAAAGCGTTACAACAACATTGTTTGCACATTGTAGTACATATGGGAGCTCTATCGAGACTCAAATTTTTTGTCTTTAATGACTGGTATTCAAAGCGTGAGATTGTTATGTGTGCTATAAAGAGGTGACTATTTACTGTGATTATATTTTGCATTTTTAGACCAAGTAGCACGAAAATAATTATAACATTCCTTCAACTTCAGATTCGAGTTTGTGGAAATTCTTCAACTGGGGAATATTATGAATTTACATAAGGAATTTTAGGATACTTTGCGCTATGTCTCTTTAACTGGGGCAACAGCGGCCTATTGGTCCCCCCTGTCTGGAAATGTAACACATGCAATGCTGGGCTGGTTCTTTGCTTATGGTCGACCTAACTACTCAAGATATTTAACATATTGCTGGGCTCAAATGTATCAGCTTGAAGATACACATCCAAAATTTTTTTAGGAGTTTAGGTGAGTTTAGAATCTTTGATGTTTCTACTATTAGTGATGCAAATTAAGGACAATTAAAAAATATTGCGTATTTTTAGAGGTGGTAAGTTGGCTGTTATAACGTGTGGAAAATTTAATATGATAAAATTATGGTAAAATTATTACTAATACTAATTTTGTGAAAACATTTCTTTGTTGTAACGTATAGTAGTAAAACAAGCTTCATTGTTTACTTTTACTCCACAGGTTACAGCACAACAAATGGTACAGTTCAACGCTGGGTGCTGACAAGCCTCATAACAGCTAAGTGTTTTGCAAAACTAGAAGAGCATATGATTTCCAGCTAAAAGACTTTAGACAATCAAGAAAAAGGTTTGATGTCATAGCTGCTGAAAGGGCATACAATCTTATCACATCATGTGGTAATTCTTTCTTATACAGGAAAAACCTTATCAATATAATTTCTGGATTGACAGTTCCCGACGATATAAAAGACGACCTACTATTGGCTTATGACAAAGGCTTAGCCCAACTAAAAATCTGTATGAAAGAAATTCTGAGATATTCTTTAAGCTTGATTCCTTGGTTTCCAGCTAATCCTAATGGTGACATGGTTAAAGCAGTAAAATCAAAATTTTTGAATGTTATATCTGACAATGTTCCAGTTTTAAATTCATTACCCAAAATAGAGCTTTTGTAATTAATGGTGTGGTTACTCTTCAACAAACCATTACTACGAACATCGGTACATTTGGAGGATTAGCCAATTCAATGTATGGTAGAGTTTTTGGAGGATTAAGGTCTGGACAGATTTATTTCATCACGGATCAATATCGGGAAAACTCTATCAAAGGCTATGAACGACAACAACGTGCCATTGCAGAAAAACTCTGCATAAAGGTGGAAAGAAGAGATCCAAAACAATTTTGAAAGTTTCTTAGTGAGGATGAAAATAAAGTCGAAATCATCCTTTTTTTCTACAAGAGTGGCCACACTGTACTCTTTATGCAGACTCTATTGGCAGCAAATGTTTGTATGTAAATGTTGAAGATGATTACTATCGCATCAGGGTTACCAACAGAATCGTCTCCTTAACTGTTGAAACTAGCTTAGGCACAACTCAGGAGGAGGCTGACATGAAAGTGATTCTTTGCTGCCACCACGCACAAGAATGTGGAGCTAACACAGTTTGCATTTCCACTGTCAATAGTGACATTCCTATTTACGCCTTATACTTACAAAAATTTATTAAAGTGCAGATAAGCGTAAAGATTGAGACAGGAAATAACCTGCAACTACGCTTGGCCTGATGCTTTCGGCTGATGTTTTTGATGACGTCATCCACATAATGATGTCATAGAAATATATTTGGGCTAAAAAAGGGTTGGGCCTGATCCTAGTTAAAGCCGAACATATTAAAAATAAAATTACGATGCCTATCACTTGTCCAATTTATTTTGCTGTCTCCTCCCCGATTATTTAAAGTAAGCTATTCTTCTAGAAATGACATCATAAATTTCAGGGCTTTTTATGCAGCAGGCATTCCTAGCTTCAAATGCATTCATTTACATCTGGACAACCAAAACAGAATAATATAAAAGATACCTCACAACAAAGAGCAAGATCTTCAATATTCTCCAGCAATGTCGTTGAAACACATACGATATCATTTAGAGGTTGATGCACTAAGGAAGAAATGATAATAAGTACACTCCAAATAATTACTTTTTTTTGTGCAACTAAAAAACTGTTCGCAAAAAATAAAATCCTTAGCATGTAAAATTTGTAGTAAGACACCCTATATCAATGCATATTCTTAGTGTGATGCCTTTCCAATTCATGCCTATCCAGGACAAGTACCTTATTAAGAGCCCTTCTTAAGCAAATGCCTGAGAGTGCCTATTATTATTATTAAAGCTAAAGCCAAAGGAGAGGCTCATTATGCATTAAAAACAACTGTGATGCTCTCTTGGAAAATCGACCACTTCTCTTTCCGTATTTAAAAATACGAAATACGGAAATTTCGTAATAAAAAATACAAATTTCGTATTTTTAAATATTATAGAGGCTTATTATGCATTAAAAACAACTTTCTTTTAAAAATTTTATCTAAACAACATGGTTTTTCAAAATAAATAACTTTTATCGGCTGTTTTGAATTAGCCTCACCCTAAAATTTTGAATAAGTACTCTGGAAGCTTACTTTTTTAGTAACCATGTTATATTTGAAGTAACAAATCTATTCGCATTAAAATTAAATCGTTGTTTGGTGAATAAGTATTCCACTCAATATTATATTTTATAAGATCATATAGAGATTTCTTTTACCACAACTTTTAGTAACACATGCATACAGGAAAGACCTACCCCCCAAAAAAAACCTTTAATTTCACAAATCCTTTCAGAAAAAAAGGGAAATATAAACAACAGAATTCTATTATAAATTATTTCAAATGACTAAAAAAACGACAATTTCAAGTTGACTTGTGGCTGTTATTCTTGACATACACAATATTAATTAAAAATAATCACTTCTTTAATACAAAATTGTAATGGCTCTTTTACTTATTATGCTAATTAGACTAATAAAACAAATCACAATAATGAATGAAAACATTGTTATTGCATTCTTTATTACTAAGTGAAAATATTGTTTATGCTAAAATATGGTTACTTTGTCAGAATAAGGATAATTACCAGAAAGACAACCAGATTACTACAAGACATCAAAATAGAAAAGCAGGTAAAAAAAGACAAATTATACATCTATGGTAAATTCAGCATAAAACAGACACACAATGCAGGGAAACCACAACTGAAAAATAAAATTTAAGAACTTTCAAGCTATTGTTTTTTATTTCTCTAACCCTTTAAAATTCCAGGTCTTTTCCAACATCTTTGAGCCCAGTTTCATGACTTTAAAAATAATAAAAAAAGCCTAATGATTGCAATAAAAATGAAGAGAATCAAGAAATAATTTACCTCCAACAAATGAAGAGAATCAAGAAATAATTAACCTCCAACAAGAAAAAAGAAATGATTCAACAAAGCACTGCCTAAAATTTCTTTTAAGCTGAGGTATTTTCTGACAAAAAACGTAGCTTTTTCAAGGCTATACATTCAAATGAAATAAATTTTTTTTGTCCATTTTTAAAACCTCTGTTTAGCAGATAACAGTAAGCCCAAACTTTTCTTAGACCCATACATGGTCTTCTTTATTTTTATGCTTTACTGTATTTATACTGCATTTTACTATATAATAACAAACACATACCTCCTTTAAAAATCTTTTGATATACCAGTACACAGAATAATGCCTAAACATGTTACATCATTATTTTAATCACAAACGAAAAAAAAAAATATTCAAAAAATAAATAGTACCTTCCTGAATTTGGAGTTGTTTTAGTTCAGAGTTCAGAACTATTAATTTGTGAGTATGTAAATTTTCAACTCAATCCAACATCATGGTGTACTTTCTTGATTGTAATATTGTCATGGATAGGGTTGTAGGCTCTCCTACCAAGTAAAACTTCAAGGTCATAATTTCCTTTAAGGGAAATCTTTTTGTCAGGTTTGTAAATATCTTAATTAGCAAAATTTAACACAATTACTTTCCAGATCAAGACATAATTTTGTTGTCAAAGTTCTAGCATTCCTCAGGACCTTGGTAACCACGCTTTGAAAACAATATTTTAAATATTGTGGTCACTTTTCACAAACTAAAAGGGATGACCCAAACTTAAAAAATGATACACTAAATGTCAATTTTTACCCTCCTCCCTATGCTAAGCCTGAAATCAAAGCACTCAAAAGAATGCTCCTGTAAAAAGTACACAGACAACAATCTGTTAAAATAATAAAAATCAATGTTTCACATTATGGAATATTCAAATATTTAATCAGCAAATCATCTAGTCCCTCACCTTCCTAACATTGGATTGACATTAGCGTACAATTTTCAAATTGCAAATATCACCTGATGAAAGATTAGAGACGGTTGTATTTAAACAAATATATGTAACAATTTGTGTTATGTATATATACGTAGTTGTAATGTCATATCTTTGATTGCTGGCTTTATGTCAAAATAGTTACATTTACCGTTCCAACAGCAAATAACACAAATAAAAAAGAAGCTTTTCTATAAATTATGTTGTTTAAACAAGTCTGCAGTTTGAGCATAAAAAAGATCTTAAGGTTAAAATGTTTCCTTTCCCACAAATATAAATAGCGTACAAATAGAATATGTCAAATGTGATAGCAATATAAAATACTTATGTTTCGAAAAATAAAAAAGTTTCGAGGATAAGCAAAAAAAAAGACATTTAAATAGCTTCAAATTTGTTCAAAAAATAAACAATCCATTTTGCCTAAAAGTTTCACACTAAGGAAAAATTAAATGTCAAATGTAATGGTGATATTAAAATTCTGCTTTGTCACTTTACTAATTAAACTTTCTTTTCCTAATTAAGGATCCCACATTTATCAGCCTGTAAGGACTTTTTATTTGAATTGCAGCTGTTGTTGTCCGTAACACAAAAAATGCAAATGCTTTTTTTAAAAATTTGCAGTACATGAAGATACAACCTACCTTACACAGGTTCAAGTTGATGTTTTAGTTGTTGTTAGTATTTGTCTATGTTAGTGTAAGTTAGTCGTCTGTTAAAGAAATATAATAAAAAATTGTATTAAGAAAACAATGTATACACATTTTTACTATATAAATGCATACTACGTGAAAGCACTGTGATGTATTTAATACACAATTTACTAATCCAGCTATTGACACAGAAAAATATTAATTGTAGTATTATTTTGCATATATATGTCAGTTTTATAACAAGTCATTTATTATAAACAGTCCTATCAATAAGGAGAGAGCAATAGCTCTTGCTCACGCAAAAGCTCGCCCAATTCTAAGAAATAAGAAACTAGCTGAGCCTGAGTTGCTTCCCCAATTCTAAAAAAGTTTTTATTTGAGCAATATCAATTCATCTCATATGGAAATCAATGTTCTTTCTTATTATTTACAGTAAAAAAGAACCAAAATATATAAAAAAAGATAAAATAAAATAGATATAAAAAACTTGGTGATAAAATATGCATTTTTAAACTTATTTTATTTATTCAGATTGTTCGCCCAGTTTAAATTATTGTAACCTTTGGAGAGCGATTTATTGTTCTGGTGTTATTTTCTTATTGATAAGCCTGTATAAGGTAGGACATCAGAACACCTTAGTCTTATTAAAGTTGAAGAATAAAGCAACCATAAAATTGAAACTGTATGTATATACAATTTGGTGTTTTTATTTATAAAATATATAAAACAAATACATATCTCGTAATACATTAAACAATTATATGCAGTCTGGATACAAAGCCATGTACAAAACTTTTGATAAATAAAATAAATAAAGTTAAAATTGTTATCCTTAGATAGATTTTTTTAAAATGCTGTTATTTAACTTTAAAATGGTTACTGAAGGCAAATAAAAATGATCAATTATGCATACGGGACTGCCCGGGAGACGACTGAATTGCAAAAGCAAAAATCTCTAGTGTTTAAGTTCATAATAAAATATGATAATTTTTATGTACATCTAAATTTTGATGTCTTGGATGTAACTAATTATTACAATTTTCGCAATTTTTTTCCCATTGGATTGTATCTACACATTTTTAATATTAAAAAAGCTGTGGTGATTTGGAGAATGAATAGCCAGTTCTTGCAAGCATATCACATATCACATATCACAAATGACTCTAAAAAGAACAAATCTGAAAATTTTCATATGTCAATATTAACACATTTAAAATTACTTGGTACTTTCATTTTTATGAAAAAAAGTATTGTCAATTTAAAACAAAATTTTAAGGTATAAAGAAAATCTCTAACCTTTAAAAAGCTATATCTCATCATGCTGATTTGTTGATTTTTGTGTGTGGTTCGATTTCATGTAAGAATTTTTACTACTATCTATATTGTAGGAGCAAGTTTGTCTTTTACATCTACAACCAATTCGCACTATCCAAATGTGTTTTCAGTTAAAAGATGTGACTTAAAGTCCTGTTTATTGTCATTGGTTTATCTTGTATGTTAACTGCAAAAGTAAGACAAGAAATACTACATGGAAAATGCATAAATATTTATATGAAGTTTGTAGACAAAACAAGCACAAGTGAACTATGTGTCCATAACAGGAACTGTCATTTTGAGAAATACAGTAGGAAATGTTTGTGAACGATTTACTTCGATACATTATTAAAACATTACTGTGAAAATTTGGCATAGACACCTTTACCATAGCTTTCTCCTTATTCTAGAAAATACATTTGCTATGTTTGATATGTGTGAAAACTTGTTCTGTAGATTCTTGAAAAGATAAAGAACTTTATTGAACTTTCTCATTTAATTTATTGTGAAATATTTGTCATTCATACTGTATTTCACATGCTTGACAAATATGATGACCACACTAATCACACAGTGGGAATATTAAATTAAATTTGGTATTTAAAGTTACTCAAATATAACGAAAAAAATTAACGAGATGATTTCAAATGCAGTAATCGATTTTGTTATACCTTTTATCATGCTACCAAACTGGGGTTGTTCGATAATGTGTGAGGAGACAATTGGACTTATTATGAGTTTTTTAAAAATTGTGTCACATCATTTAAAATCACCTGCGTTAACATTCTACATTATTATTCTACATTATTTTTTTAATGCAGCTCCCTAAAAATAATAAAAAATGTAGTTAGAATCAGTTATTATAATGAATTATTTCATTCTCCAATTCCTAAGATTCTTTTAAAATTCATGGAATAAATCTTTTCAAATTAGAAGAAGAATAGTAATAAATAGAGAGAATATAAAACAGCAACAATAAACTATAATTTAGTGCAACGACAATTTTAATTAAATTTTTGCCATTGTTGTAATATAATATGACGGCAAAAAAATTGCCGTTGCTGAAATAAAGCATGACGGCAATTTTTAGAAGACTATAATATTCCCTTTTAAACAAAGTCCTGTGATAAAAGTATATAATAAACATATAATAAAAGTATCAACATGTAACGAACCCACTAAGGAAATGTCTAAATAAAGTTAACAACTCTTTTTTCCTATTATGTATACACAGGGTTCGAATTAGCAGTTCGCAATTCACAATTAGCGAATCGAAATGCCATTTTTGCAAATCACTTTGCGAAGAAAATGATAAAATTATGAATTGAATATTACTAAGTGGCCATAGAAATGCTTTTTTAGATCGCATTTTCAAAGTTTAAGAACAAAGAATGGCGATAAAAAAACTTTTTTAGATTGCATTTTAAAGTTTAAGAACGAAGAACGGCGATTAAAAGGATTTTTACATTGCATTCTAAGAACGAAGAACAGCGATAGAAAAGCTTTTTTAGGTCGCATTTTATAAACTTAAGAACGAAAAAAGGCAATAGAAAAGCTTTTTTAGATCTCATTTTTAAAGTTTAAGAACGAAGAACGGCGATAGAAAAGCTTTTTTAGATTGCGTTTTTAAAATTTAAGAAAGAAAAGCAGCGATAAAAATGCTTTTTAGATCGCGTTTTAAAAACTTAAGAACGAAGAACGGCGATAGATCTAAGGTGTTCCCAGCCCACATCTAGATGGTGGTTTACTTCCTTACAGAGTGCCGAAATATTTGCGAACCAAGTTTAATTTTCTGTTGCACAATAATGTATATTTTGATCTTTCAAAACATCAAAGTATTTTAAAGCGTTTTCTTTCTTTAGAATAACAGGTGACAAGAAGAAAAATTATTATGCAACATATTTGTTGCTTAAAAAATATTTGATGAATGGGTTAAATGTTTTATAAAAAGGTACGTCTTGCGTGTTCGTCGTCGCTTTCGAAGAAGCCAGGTGTTCTATTCTAATTTAACTTTTTTCTTCGAAAGAAGTTAATAATAAAATTTAGTTAAAATTTAATTTTAATTTAAAGTGTTTTCTGATATTGATTCGGAAAATTTGAGAAAATAACTATTTCAACTTTAATATTTTAGACAACTCTTGGTTTTAAATTAACTTAACATGTAAATATTCTTATACAATTATAGTGGACTGACCTTAAAAAAAAAGTTTTTAACAACGATTTTGTGTCACGAAAACGGCTTGTCAGAAGCAAATAATGTTGCGTAAAAAACACTAACCTAGCTACATGCAAACGGGAAATAATTTAAACAAACACAGCCACTTAACATCGCTGCGTCAAAAAAAGATAATAATCAAGTAATAATTTTTGTCGTTCACTCATTCATTGGAAAAACATAGAAAAAAAGTCACAACGGCAATTTTTTTGCTGTAGTCAGTACAAAGAACGAAGGCATTTACGACGGCATTGACGAATGCCGTCGTCAATTCCCATGGCTGTAAAAAATATCCACTAAATTTTTTTTTCAATATAATATAATTGCAAAAAATGCTAACATCTAGGCGAAACACTTTTCTGTAACAACATGTGATTTAAAGAGAGAAACTTTTGCAAGGTGCATTTAACGTACCTAAAAACTAAAATGGTTAACCAAACAAAGAAATTAAGATAACTTTCAATCACTATTTTTAGGTTTGTTAAAATTAAATGAAAAAACTAATGTGTAAATGTTTTTGTAATATTACAAATTTTAATTTTTTCTCTACTTTCTTTCTAATGTTATTTCAGGTGCAGTTGCTTATCTTGAATTAAAAACAAATGAAAACACAACAATAACAAAACAAATAGCATCATATTTATCCATTAAACTTTAAAACATTCAATCTACTGAAAGTCTTTCCACATTTATAACATCCTTTCTGAGAGTCTAATAATAAATTCAAACATTCTCGACAGCACAAGTGAAGGCATGGAAAAGTAAACAGTTTGCTTGTCTCATTGGTTTTACATTTGCAACATGTTATCTCCATTTTTTTAACTTTTTGGCAAATTGGAATTTTTGATAAAGTTTGAAACAAGGATAAATTTAAACTATCCTTCAGGTCGGTTTCGTGATTTTTCTCAGTTGTTGTGTTCGATGTATCAATTATGCTAGATGAACTTGTGGCGTGAACATGATAGTCATTGGTATTGCTAAAAATTTTCCTTTTCTTCAAAGTGTTACTAGTATTGGTAAATGTGATATTGTCCCTTAAAGAATCAACAGTCTTTCTTTTCGAACTTTCCTTTGAACCAGATGTTTGACTGCTTTGTTTAATTAAATGACCATGTTTCAAAAGAAACTCATCGATTCTGACCTTCAAACTAGTATTCGGTATTGCTTTCCGTGAACCATGAAAAACAATTCCAGTAAAGGGATCAGAAGGAAGACGTCCAAACTTTTCTTCTTCTGCAACATATTTTTCTAGTGTGTCTCTATCAACAATATTTCCTGATGGTAATAGTAATGGCACAGTCATGAGAGAAAACGTAATTGGATCAATGAAGTCTTCAGGAATAACAGTATTAACAGGCTCTGAAGTTATTATTTCAACTTTTTTAGATTCATGGTTTTCTGTTTTTACTTCACTTGGGGGATCTTTCAATTTAGGATGAAAAATATTATGTATCACTTTAAAAATGAAATCAGGGTTATTCGATGCAGGTGTTCCCCATACTTCAATTTTTTTTAGCACAGGAATTGTTGCCCAAGTTATACGGATAACCATAAAACTACAAGCACGGGTAGATGCATATGGTTTTAACTCAGTTTGCACATAATTTGACATCGTGGCTTGAAATGGCAAAGAATGACTTCTGTTCACAAATAAAACTTTATCTGGTTGTTGTTGTGGCTCATTCATATTACACTTATACTTGCCAGCAAAATTTAAAAAGGGTTTTTTACTTTGCCGTACTTCAGGCTTAGTGAAATCGTTTACATATGTGCAGGGGTATTCCAAATGATTCTTTTCAGTTTGTATGCCTGGTCTTTTTCTAATCATTTCTTTTAACTTATTATTTTGTGAATTTGTAGTAACTAAAAAAGTACTTTTGTATCTTTCCATGACGGTGAACACCTCGATGCATTTCGACTGGTGACTTAATACTTTTGGTTCTACGCAAACAGCCGATATATCAATGAGGCAAGGAAAAGTCATCACTATCTCTACTGGACATTTGATGTAATATTCGGACATAAAATATTTTGAACAGTAAAAAGAGCTGTGTGATTGGTTTATTAGATTCTCAATTTCACATCCATCTACTGTTAAAGCAGTTGAGCATATCTTTGTGCCATAGTCTTTAGAAGCGAAATTTATAAGTCGACTTTGAAGCATCCGCTTTTCCATTTTATTTCTCACTTTTTGGGATTAGAATTAAAGTCAAGAGTTAATGCAGGAAAAAAAAACAAATGTCAAATTTAGACAACAGTTAAATACAACACCCCACTCACAGATGCTTGAAGATGTCATGCATGATCAGTGGAACTAGAAGGCTAAAATTTTAAGAACTAATTAGGACTTTTTAAAAAAGATGCACAAATCAACTTGTTTCAACAGAAGGTATAAGCTTGAAATTTGTGGCAGTATGTGTTGAAAATTAAAAGGTAAAGGTCTTTCAATTAACCTATTCTAAAATACAACACATCTAGTTGCCCAATCCACAGTATAGGCATAACAACTTCATGCGTAATTATCCAGCAGTTTTACTAGCTAGCTACTATTAATTGTTTTTAACAATTCGATTTGTGTTTTAAACATTTAACATAAATTTTTAGAATCATAATTATACAACTTGACAACATATATTTATTTAGGCATATAACTTCAAATCAAAAATAAATACGAGTTTTATTTATATAATATAATTTACAGCAAACTCCACAATACACAGAGGACATATAAAACAGTAGTTAACAAAACATAATAATAAACAGTAAACCAAACAGTAACCAAAAACAGTAAACAAACTATATAAACCCTATATACCGCAAGGCTAACGTAGACCACTAGGAGCACAAACGCACTTCTACTCTTGTTTTCTAGAAATAATATTTAATTCAAAACAATTTCAATGGAACAGAATAATTCCTGCAAATTAAATGTGGGACTGCTATCGCAAATATACATGGCCTTAGCGAAATTTCTTTTTTTATATTAGTGAACATTATCTATCAAAATACTAGAGTTTTTTTTATTCAGAAGGTGGGTGATTCTCAGTGACTGAATCTCTTGGGATTGAGAGTTCTTATCGACCTTTTGAGATTTCTTATCGATCTATCATTCTTACATTTTGCCTCCTTGCTGTTTCATCAATATATGTAGCATCACACTATTCCAGCAGACAAGTATATTTGCAAACAACACTATCTTTATGTTCATCCTTTGTTCTATTTTTCACAGAAAAAAAGGAAATAACTTTCAACATTGATGAGCAATGCATGGTTTGACATTGGCAGGTTGAAACTGTTTTAAAGTTGTTTATCTAGACGCTTTACTAAGCAGTTACCATGATCTCCTTTGTACAGTAAAACCATAAATAGTGTTATATTGGAGGTTCATAATGCCTAGTTTTTAATGGTGTTTTATCTTGCAGGAAAAAATTATGTGGAGACTTTTTGTCTATCAATAAAACTTTTTGTATTTATTTTAATTTGATAACAGTCGGGGTAGTTTTTGGAGTAGTGTCCGGGTGGTAATTTTAGCTATGGAGATGAAAACTGTCCCATTAGATTCCGACTGAATGATTTCTACCCAATATTTTCAGCTGCTTTGTTTTCCTGCTTGGGAAACCATTATGAATATTTTATGCAAAATGGGCAGCAATGCAACAACTAGCCTTGTACCCTAACCCTCTTTTATTTCAGTGGTTTCCCAATCAGGAAAACATTTTTCATATGTCTTCACCATTATTAATAATAGCAACAACAACAACAACAATAATAATATATATTTAAAATGGCTAGCCCAGAATATCAGAAAAACCTATAGTTAGTTAATTGTTTACACTGGGGGCCACTAGAACAAAAAATAAATTTATAATCTGTGAAAATTGAAAAGAAAAAGAATAAAAAACAAAGTTAAAAAGTAATCTTCATTAGAATTTGCCAAATACATTAAAGATGAAACCTGGATGTTTTGAGTCATCTCTTGAGCTGCTAAATATTCAAATGAGCTGCAATGATCAAAACTTAAAAAAAGCATATTTTTTGGTACACAAGATTTACAGTGCCGATCACAAATAACTATACACGAGTATACGAGTACAGGTACATTAAATGACGAGTACAGTGCAAGACGAGTCAAGCATTCTGCGAGTATACTATTCCGTACCCTCGAGTACAGCCTCTTGCGCATGTGAGTACAATAAGTGAATGATTTGTGAGCAAGTGTTCAAGTATAAGATAAAAAAAAGCATAATTTTTATCGATAGCTCACATTTGTCTGCTACCTTAGACATTGTGAAAACTTTTACTTCGTTTTCGCGTCGTAAGAAATAACATTTTTTTTAACATTAATTTTTTTTATGTTGCAGCAAATTCTTTTTAGTTTACAAAAAAATGTATACTTTTCTGTAATGGCCTTTTTATAACTTTACATTTAAATGCTTTATTTCTCATTAATGAGGAAACCCTTTGCCATTTACATCTTATCTAAATGCTTTTTTCTCCTAGCTAAATGTGTTCTTGCTGCATTAAACATTATTCCCCTTCTTCCCATACAGGTATTAAACAATGGACTCTTGAGAATAAATTAAGCCAATCGAATTTAATTTAATTGTTTTGTAAGTAACCAAAAGAAAACACGTGCCTGACAAATGACAAGTGAGAATGATGTATCTTCTTATAAAAAAAATTATATTTTAAAATAACGTTAATCAAGCATCTGCGTCTTTAAGATGCGTAAAAAGAAACAAAAAACTGAATTATTACAGATCGTCTGTAAGAACGATGCACGGAAAAATTTTTCTAATGTTTTTCTAATTTTATTTTCTATTTTTATCTTACCAATCATAGTGTATAAAATAAGTGGCAATAATAAAATGAGTGCCAGTAATGGGAAAGACAAAGTTTCATCTGTCTTATTAATTGTATTTTTAAATTTTTTTTTCACATTTTGTGTGCCCACCTGTTGTTTAAAAGTAGCCAATATAAAAAAGAAAAAAAGAATCATTAAACTAGATTGTTACATTTTTAAATGTTTTTTCACAGCATTTATCAATTTAGTCCTGGGTACTAGCTTGTTAAAAATACATGTTAATAACACCTAAAAATAATACCTGCCATACACCTCTATTACCAGAAGGAAATAATTTAAATTATGCTCAATGTGATTGCAAAGATATAAATAGATTATAATAACATTCAACGCAAAAGAAAAATTAATCTTCAGAATCGTGTTTTAGAGAGTGAGGAAATCGTTATTGAGAGATAAAAGTAAAGCACATAGTACAGTAAAAATTAGGTTTTTTTAAAAATGAAACAAAATGGCCTATAATACTACTATATTTTATTAGAAAACTGTTTAAACATTGTGGGATTTCATTAGAAAACTGTTTAAACCTTGCCATGATGTATTTTATTTGAAAATTGTCAAAACAGAGTTTCCCTAAACTTATGAAAACATTGTTCTTCGCTTTAAAAATATGACGAGATAGTTTGAAACCAAATATCGTCCTAATAAATTAAAAAAAAATATTAATGCAAACACTGAAAAATATTTTTAGAAAATATCGCAAAAGTTTGTTTAATTTTACCGTTTCCCTTTAGTGCATGCTAGCGAGTACTTTATGAGTACAGTAGAAAAAATGTGCGAGTATTTTTGACGTACTCGTACACACAGTATACTTGCATACTCTTGGAGTACCCACAGGAGAAATTTCTCGTACCCGTAGTTTGATATTTGTGTATAGTTACTCGCGATCAGTACTGTCCAGGAAGCTAAATGTTCAAAGTTGCTTTTTCTTGACTGATTATGCCCTGATTATGTACAACAGCTTGCCCCAGTTAAAAACAGGGCAGAAAATACATAATCAGGGCAACATAATCACGACAGGCCAATTTATGTATGATAGTCTAATATCATTAGTTGCTCAAAAAACATAATTGGGCCAGTCTAATATCATTAGTTGCTCAAAAAACATAATTGGGCCAGACTGGCTTTTATATCATTCGTGACAAGCAAATAGCCGTAGTGGCAAAGTTGTCATGAAACTAAATTTTGTGGAAACCAAATTTTAGGATTCACAAGTTTAATAACGTTTCACCAAACTCAATTCCCGCAAAACGAATAATTTAGGTCATAATTCAATTCCTGCCAAAAAATAAAATAAAATAAACCCACCCATCTGCAAAATCTAGTTAGTTTTCAATGGTGCTTTATCATGGAGAGAAAAATTACGTCGAGACTTTTTTCTTTCGCTATGCTGAGTTTTCAATGGTGTGTTTATCTTGCAGAGAAAAATGACAAGTGGCAATAATTCGTCAATGCAACCACCCGATCGAGAGAGACTTACCCGGATCAGGTGAGTATTTTTCTTGCTTAAAATTGCTTTTTAAAAGGGCAAGCTACTTACTGGCCAAAAGTGTAATATAATTTTTGTTTACATCAAGTCATAAACTTATTTCACCGTGTCACTGATTCAAAAAAAATTCACTGTGCTGTTCCAATGCTATTGATTTCTCGAGTTGGATGGACTACATGGTGCATATTTTCAGTTTAGGTTGCACATGCTGTGCCTCTGAAGCTCATTTTAGCTGTTTTATAGACATGTGCTTGGAATTAGTTTAGTTAAGAAGCCAGTATAGCAAGCTATATAGAGAAAAATGTGCGTATTTTTTATCATATCTGCCACAACATATAGTAGAGAAATATTTACATCTTTAACATAGCTAGTTAGCTGTCTCTAGAGCTTAAGCTGACTAGGTGCTAGGCAAGAAGTCTCTTCTAAGCACCTTCGGTTTGTTTCTGTATTTAGCTAGATAAAAATTTACCGCCAGCTATGACTCATTTAATCGGGCGGTCGTGAATAATTGCCACCAGTTCCGACTCGCTCGATCGAGTGGTTTACTTAATCGGGGGACACTCGTCCGATCGGGGAATCTGGTCACTACAAGAAAAAAAACATAATCGGACCATGCGTGCATAATCCCGCCGTCGTGTTTATAAACAGGCCGTTTTCTCAATCTGGGCAAAACACCACCACAAAATGTTGCCTGGTTTAAAAATATGAATTAAGTTTTCCAGAAAATTATTGCAAAATTTTTAGAAACCATGGCGGATTTCACCTAATTTGTTCCGCAAAATTTTAAGTTGAGTTTATGTTTTTTGCATAATTAGTTCCGTGATGTTAAATTATTCAAAATGGTTTGCATCAACATAAAAACAACAACTTTGTACCAAAGTAGTGTGTTCTTCTTGGACCAGAACAAGATAGAAAGGATACATGTCTCTTTTCCCTGCCTTCCCTTCTCTCATAAAAGGGAAAAATGATTAGTTTAATTCACTAGTTCATCTATCTATCTATCTATCTATCTATCTATCAGTTTCGGGAGATGACACGAAAAGGGAAACGGTTTCCCCATGTTTTATTAGGAAATTCTTATGTCATATAGGGAAATGGTTTCCCATATAGGAAACTGTTTCCTAAACTAATTTTTTTGATTTTAATTTGGGTTTCCCTTTTGGGAAACTGTTACCCATTCTCAGAACCATTTTACGGAATTGCGGAAAGAGGCCACGATAAAATTTTTTTGTGATGAAAGGGATTGTGGTTAAATTTGCTTCACCTAGCACACCCCACATCTTTTTTCCTCCCACATAGATACCAGAGGCATAGAGCTTTACCCCTGAGAATGTAAACAAAGAAATTCTTCTCTAGCGTACAGAGGTACTATTTCACCATAAGTACAATATCATCAGGAAGAAATAAATTCTGTTCATGCCACAGACATAGGTGTTTAAAGCCACTTTTATTGATTTACGGCTCTTCCTCGGATTCATGTTTAACAAAATACAAGGTTTGGATAAACGAAGCAAACTTCTGTGGATAGCTACACCTGTATCTTTCCCAGACTCGTGATTCGCTGATTATTTTTTTCCTCGCAACTGTGGTACAATTTTTCCAGACTTTGTAAACACAGTTTTTTTCAACTAAGCACGCCACAGGGGACTTAGAGAATAGTATTAGGTTGAGTTACCAGAATATGTTGTTTCTTTTTCACAGTTAAAAACTTAACTGGCGAAATTGTACCCATGCTGGCGAAATTTTACCACTCCATTTTCCAGGCCTCTTGTGATATTTTTAATTGTCGGTGTCCGGCTATGTTTAATATCCAAAATAAGCCACAATAGGGCAGCGCAACGCAAAGCGATAAGATAAATACTATTTTTTTTGGAAAAAGTGGCGAAATTATACCATCGTACGCTAGCTAATGCTGACTTTTTCTGTTTTATTAAAATTTATAAAGTATTGACATCCTGTTATATTTGAATAGGAACACACATGAGCAAAACTAAAATTGTTGTCTAGCTAAAATTGTCTAGCTATTTTCTTGTTTAACTTTTGCACCTATCATTGTTTTTTATTGTAGAAAATGAGGTAATAATTCTATGCTCACTGAAAATCTTCATGGCATCATTCAGTCATGCAGAAAATGAGATTACATGGAAAGCTAGAAAAGCCTGGTAAGATTTAATTGAATTATTTAAGGTTTAAAAGGATTACAAAGTACTTTTACAAGTTGGGCTTACCTAAATGATTTTCATGCAAAATTCCCAATGACATATGCACTTTTTGTTGAAAGTTCATATAACTTCAGATATTGCTTTTTAAATATTTATTATTCTTGACAACTTGAACGCCACTTCGACCTTCTTTTTTGTAAAAAAAACTTTGAACTAGCTCCAGTCTTTTTTAAAAACGTGACCCCATTACGTAAGATATCAGAATTCATAAATAAGTGTGCCTCTACATAATAATAAAATTCATAATAATATCAGTTAATAATAAAATACACAGGATGGACACATGCATCTGTCCAAAATTTTTGGCTGACAAAGAAGGCCTGACATCTCCATCATTAAAAGGTACAATTTGGAATTGGAATGAACAAATACTTCCACAGCTGGACAAAAACCTTCACAACTTTTTTAGCCAAATTGTTTTGCAAGGAAACTGTGCAACTATAGCAACAGTGCAGCAAATATTTTTGGTATTCGGGTAACCACCAATCGACAACAGTGCGATGTGAGTCAATCCAGAAGCTTGGTTGATGCCTGCAGTGCTTTGCTAGTGTAAGAAAGGTAGCGCCAGTTGCTTACAGAAGTCAATCATATTATATCGTGAGTCTAAGCAAATTGGAAAAAGTGCTACATATGATATTTATAGGGTGGGTGTAAGCTTGAAATCTGAGGAGCTTCAGTGTCCCACAACCTCAGTTCTTTATGGCTTAAAAATGAATTAGACGGTCTGTATTTATTGACTTGTTTCATTATGCGAGGCAAATCAGAGGCATATTGACATGGGAAAAAAATACTCATAGCAAGTATAATCCAACATGGCTACTATAGAGTTTACTGGATCAAAGGTGCTTCATTTTTAAACCTTATTTAAGGTACTGTACTTGGCCAGAGCCAGACGTATCATTCTACAGGTCACAGCTAAAAGGTTCCATAAGTCACCACAATTAACATGAGCTAAATGTTTAGAAATGTTATTCTTTTTAAAAAAAAACGAACTACATCGCAGACTAACAATAATATATATGATATAGTATAATTTAATAACACACTATAGTTAATAAAATAGTTATTAAATTTAGGTTAAAAATAGGTTATTGCCGATAGGTTATTGCCAATGCCACAGGCCCGGTCGGGAAAATTTACCCACGCGAGCGCTAAATTGATCACATAAATTAATCTGCATGAGCGATCCATGTGCAATCACAAAAGCTTGTGCAAATTAGTTTGCGTGAGTGCTCAATAAAACAAAAGTTAAGACATGTACATGTTTGATCTGTAAAAAAAACATAAAATAATCCAGTCGTCGCTGATCAAAAATATCAACAAACACACTCGCTTGAGAGCCTTTAAAATTAGATTCTTTTTACGTCGGCAATAAAACAACGTGAGATTTATTTCAACTGATTTGCGTCGGCATTGTGTCGGCAATATTTTTTTGTAGTGAAATTGTTCAGTTGGCAATATCTTTCGTCATTATCCTTTTATTAGGGCTAGGCCTCTCATGTATTCAGTGTACTAATGGATGGCGAACTTCGGTAGGTTAATAGTTTTGTCAACTGGCTTTTACTGTTTCTAAATAAACCTATTAGGTTAGGGCATCATTAGATTGTATATCGCAGAAGTCGCCGGTGACATGCTTTAAAAATGCTTGTCACAGGCACAGTTTAATATGAAGCAAAACTGTACAGTACACTCAATTGTTAGAGTCTTCGCAGAACATCTCTCCTCACAAAACCGAGGGCAGGGCTGACTTATTACCTGATGTGTCGTGTGGGAGAAAGAACTTCTGGATTTCTTTTAATACAATATACATTTTTTTTATTATTAGTATGAATCAAATAGCATCACAGTATTTCTGTAGCCTGAATTATTTTAGTTAGTGATAAGGCTGAATTTAAAATATTTGTGTTTGCCGTCGCCCGAGTGTGTCAGTAACATAGCACGGGTTGAACTTATTTTTTTAGGTCACCGTTGCAATTTTTTTTTCTTTTTGCAGATGCAGGAATGCCAGCCTTAAAACGAAACCCAAAAAAATGAATTTTGTAAAATGTAAACCACAAGTGCAAAGTTGAACGTGATGATGAGTTGGCAGATTTGGTATATTTTTAAAACTTTATTAAAAATGTTTTTTCTTTGGTATTACATCATGAGAACATTTGTCTGAAAGCTGTATTAAGGTACAGGGCACCTAACCTCTCCCATGTTCTGGTTATATTTCACTTGCATGGGTGCGAATTCTTCTCGCAGTATTCTCTGTGACGATGAAGGTCAGACTGACTTGTGGCATAGTTCCAAATGGTCTTTTGTTCGAGTCTCAGTGTAATGCACCAGCCGAGCATAAGAGTGTCAGCATGAAGGAAAGGGGCCAACCTTAATGTTCTCTTTACCTTATGTTCTTCATAATAACACAATCGTTCTTCATAAGCTTTGTGTTTTTGGTTGCGCTTATTTCGTAGATTCTCTTAAGATGTGAAAAAAATCTCGTAGGATCTCTAGTAAATTCTGATAAATAGTCTCTTTTTGGGCGTGTGTGGGCGTGTGCGCGTGCGATCACACGCGTCTCCTGACTGGGCCTGTGCCATGTAAATTTAATTATCCTGCATGATTGGTGAAGGGTCTCTTTAAGAGACAAGAGAGGAGTTAAATGTCCTCCACCATACCTTAGTTTAAAGAAAATGAAATTCCAGATAGTGATGGTGTCACTTTAAAACACACCCAGTTCGGTCTGTGAACGGTTGGCGCTAGGAAGGGCATCAAACCAAAGCTCTTTATTAGTGGCAGTAAGAACAGTTGATCAGGCAAACTGCGTAAACAGGGCTGGAACTCTAAGGAGTGAAGGCGTCGGGCACGGTAGGACAGATGTCAGGTGTGAGCATCATCAGACCGTTGCCCAGCTATCACATCGCAAGGTAGACAACACTAGGGATGGCTAGTGTAAATGTTGGTATTCTGAGAGGTAGAGCGAGTGAAGTAGTTGAAATGTTAGAACGTAGATCTGTTTATATGTGTTGTGTTCAAGTCAGGAGGGCAAGGTATAAGCCAGCGATTAAACTGCTTTCATTCGGTGTCTTATCAAAAATGAAAACATTTTTGAAAACTGCAAGTCTCATGCGTTTTAGTTGTGAAAAAATAATTTAAAAAATCGTTCGGGAATTGAGTTTACTCCCTGGGTACTTTTTTTGTATACTTTGGCTATTGGATGGGAAATAATGATGGAAATGGAGGAGTTGGCATATTCGTTGCAAAGAAGTCGATAAAAAAAGTAATAGATGTTATGCGTGTTAATAGTCGTATTATAGTGATAAAGTTTTTGATAGGTAATAGGATTGTCTCTTTTCTGTCAGTTTATGCTCCACAGTGTGGACTCAGTGAGGAAGATAAAAATAAGTTTTATGATGAGTTAATAGCAGTCACATCAAAGTTTGGAGACACATGGTGGACAGCGACTTTAATGGTTAGAAAATCAGACAAGAAAGTGGTGAAGGATGTGAAAGTTATATCGGGGGAAGAGTGTGTTTCCCAGCATAAGTTGCTGGTTTGTGATATTGCCTTGAAAAGTGTTAAAGAAGCCAAGGGAAACTACAGGCCCCGTCATGAAGGAAGAGATTGTAGCAAGACAATTTAGTGCAAAAGTTCAGCAGTTAGCCCACAATGGTCAATGTGATAGCGACAATATTGAAAGTACTTGGACTACTTTGGAGAATTGTCTTATAGAATCTTCTGATGATACCTATGGGTGGACGTAAGAACCCTCTAGACAAACAGACCTGGTGGTGGAATAATGAGGTTTACCAGTGCATAATGGAAAAGAGGAAACTTTGGAAAGAGTGAAAGTCAGGTGGTAGTAAAACGATGAATTTAGTGTAAATGTTGGTGTACATCAGGGTTCTGTACTTAGTCCTTTGTTGTTTGTTCTGGTCTTAGAAGCACTGTCGATGGAGTTCAGAAGAGGTTGTCCATGGGGGTTATTGTATGCAGATGATTTGGTTATCTTAGCAGAGTCAATGGAAGAATTTGTTGAGGAGTTTTAGAACTGGAAGAAAGGACTAAAAGAGAAACAGCTAAGGGTGAACACAGCAAAGTCTAAAGTCATGATTAGTAGCATTGCAGCGAAGTGTGATCTTGTGGTTGTAAAGTGGTCTTGTGGAGTTTGCAGGAAAGGGGTTGGCAGTAACTCAATTTTTTGTCAGACTTGCAAGCATTGGGTACATGAGAAATGCAGTAGTATTGGTGTAAGGTTAAGAGCTGACATTCAGTTTGTATGCAAGCGTTGCAAAGGTGAGATTATAGAGAATGAAGTATATGCAGCTTTAATGATGTACAACAGTGGCTCGTTAGAGATAGTTGAGAACTTCTGTTACTTATGTTGGGCAGTGAAGGGGGTGTTGGAAGAAGTGTTACTTGCAGGATAGGTTCTGCTTGGAAAAAGTTCAGAGAGTTACTTCCTTTGTTGACTAGCAGAGTCTTGTCAATTGAGGTAAAAGGTAGGTTGTATGTGGCCTATGTAAGAAATGTTATGTTGTTCGGTAGTGAGACATGGGCAGTGAAGCAGGAAGATCTTGACCGTTTAGAAAAGAATGATATGAGAATGGTTAGGTGGATGTATAATGCCAGTCTGAGAGATAGAAAGAGCTCAGATGAGCTAGGAAGCAGGCTAAGTATCCATAGAATTAAAGATATTGTCCAGAAAAGAAGATTGAATTGGCTGGGGCACTTCGAAAGAATGGAGGAGGATAATTGGGTAAGACAGTGTAGAGACTTGATAGTTCATGGGTCAAAGCCCAGAGGCAGACCGAAAAAAGACTTGGCAGGAGGTGATAAGGACAGACTTGATACAGAGAAAGTTGAGCTTAGATCACAGTGTAGATCAGATTGGAAGAGGGTCATTAATATACCCCGTCCAACCCAGGCTAGCATGGAAAATGGACGTTAAACCAAGAATGATGATGATGATGATGATGATGATGATGATGATGATGATGATGATGATGATGATGATGATGATGATGATGATGATGATGATGATGATGATGATGATGATGATGATGATGATGATGATGATGATGATGATGATGATGATGATGATGATGATGATGATGATGATGATGATGATGATGATGATGATGATGATGATGATGATGATGATGATGATGATGATGATGATGATGATGATGATGATGATGATGATGATGATGATGATGATGATGATTCTACATTTTCCTTGTGAACTAAGTATGAGCACTAGACAAAAAAGATTAATAACTAACTATATTTGTTAGTCCGTAAAAGAATCCAATTTGCATCCATTTTTTCCTGCTTCTTAGAGTGAGATAATAAGGTTTTACAATCATTTTGGACAGAATATTGGTATTATAGAATTAGCCCGCCTATCACAAAAAAAATATAAAACTAGTTAGTAGCTTGGAGAATTAATGCATGGTATTGTCAAGAGACAATGGCTTTCAGCACGCGTTTGATTGGAGATTTTGGTCTTTATATATTTATTTGTGTGTTTATTTATAGTCATTAAATTATAAAAAAATGTTAAGTGTTAATAACAACCAAAATAAACGTAATATAAACATATAGATATACCATAGTACACCTTAAGATGAAGAATGGATTATTTATTATAAAGGCTAATTTAACTGGACTAGTAATTAATTTAATGAATTGAACAAACTCTGTTGAGTTTTATACTAAAAAAATTAATTGTCACTTGAGGTTCTATAAATTTTTTTGCAATTACTTTCCTAAGAAGAAAGTTTGAAACTTGCACGTAAAGTTTTTGTTGATGTAAATGATGTCACATTTTTATTTTATACATTGGTTGTGTGACGTTACAATGGCAAATTATAAAATATGCAAATCTAACAAGTCTAACATTCCACAAGATTATTAGAATTATGCTTTACAATAAAAAGAAATTATTCTGCAAGAACTTTTTAACACGGTATAATTTCTTGCTCAATTTTTTTATTATTGATATAAGTATTTAACTTTTGTATTTAGGTTTTTAAATTCAGGTGGGGAATGACAAATGCTGAAAAGACACGCATTCAGCATACCCCCTTACATTGTAATTTTTTTTTAAAAAAAACAGTGATGAAATTTATGCAGGTACTTGGGTTATTTAATAGAAAATATTCATCTTCCTCTCAAAAAAAACTATTTTTAGTAATCCTTTTTTTGTTAACATTAAAAAACTTGAGTTTAGAAATTAGGGTAAGAAATCAAAAGATTCATTTTGAATCCTATGTTTACAAATAAATGAAGCGGGATTAGATTTATTATTTAACTTGTGTCTTATTAAAAAAGAATTAACCTAATACACTATCTTCTTTATATAAAATTAGTACACTATTGGAAATTAATTAAAACTTAATTAATCCAGATTACTTTGTTTTTAATTTGAATAACAGTTTGTCAAAGTTTTAAATGCAATCTCATTATACCATGATTTACGCATTTTTTAGGTGAACATTTGATGGTCTGCCATCATGAGGTTCTCCGAACATCTTGGAACACATCTTACACCTGAATGGAGAAGTCAATATGTGCAATATGATGTATGTATACCCAAATTGAGTGTAGCATAAAATAATATCCATTTTTCATGTTCTAATATGTATGGTGTATTTCTTAGGAATTAAAGAAAATTTTATATCAAGCCCACGAAAGAGCTCCAAATGCAGAAGGTAAAGGTTTGTTACACTTGGTTCATTTGACATTTACCAAAGATAATTAAAAAACCTGTAAATGTTGATCTTCTATACTTAAAAAATTATTTTCCTCAATGAAGTCTCCATATAAACAAGTAACATCTTTTTTTAAGTGAGCAAATACCGTATTCATTCGAACAAGCACCCTGGGCGCTTAATAAGTTTTTATACTATTTGCGTGGGTGCTTAATCGAGGGGGGCGCTTAAAAATGCTTGGCGCTTATAAATTTTTCCTAATTTTGTATAAATTAAAAGCAATGGTAATTTTCAATTTTTTTTTTTTTTTCTTAAAACTGTAAATAAACAAAAGATGTAACAAAATGAAGTTTAGTTTGAATATTTGTGTTTTTTTATTCTCAATATAAGATATATATATATAACTTTTTCAAGGTAGTTTTTCGATTAAGCGCCCTTTTTTATCAGGTTAGCGCTTATTTAAGGGGGCGCTTATTGAACTTTAAGAAAATTTACCTGGGTGCTGCTTTTTGAGGGGTGCTTAAATAATGCGCTTAATCGGATCATTACAGTATGTTATGACTAAGAAGTTAAGAATAAAATAGGAATAGGAGTTTATTTTCGTTTATTTATAAGTAACACGTTTTTACATTTCTTATTGTATTTAAATAGCTTAACTTATGTGTGAGCCAACAAAACAGGTTTACTATAACATCTCTCTGTAAAAAATGTAAAACAAATTTACCTCAAATTTACCTGGGAAGTAAGTTATCAAATTGCATTTGCACAAGAACACATCCACTACCTATTACTTAACACACAGACTTCAGAAAGTATTGATGTATAATAGTTGTATGGCCTATGGATTAAAAATTAAGGTTAAAAAATATGAATGGTTGATATTCAAGCAGTTGTTAAAATAAACAACTAATGCAATATTAACCTAAGCATATGACGTCATCAAAAAAATTTTAAACCTTAATATTTTCTTAACTAATCATTGAAAACGCATGATTCTATACATTTTCTAGATAAGCATTGTAAGCTATGCACAATCGAAAGAACAGGATAAATTATTTTAAGTTTAAGCTATTAATGATGGGAAATTTTTGGCCTCCTAAAAATGTTGAATTATCATGTTTTCGAAGAAAATTTTGGCAAATGATGTCATGTTGTTCTTAAAACCAGTGGGTTGGCCCAGACCTTGGAAATTGAAATTTTTTTTGAGATGTTGTAATTAGCTGTACAATATTTATAATACGTTGCAATGGCTTTAGTTAGTCTTCACTACTGTATTGACATCAGTGATTTGACATTGTGTCATATTGTCAAAACAGTTGAAAAATAAAAAATAATATTTAGCTACTTTTAAAAAAACTAAATCTTAAAAAAGCCTGCTTTGCCTGTTACAAAAAATATGGTATGGTATTATTACTAGTCGTTAACCCGTGTATAAATCCACAGGTTTTCTCCTGTCCTTTATTAGCCACATTTTGTGTGTCTTGCTACTGTGGTTACAATTTTGCGTGACAGACAGACGCATAGGGCTGTTATAATATAGATTAACAATATATTTTGACAAACATTTTAGATGTGAACGAGGAAGTCTTAAGGCAACACTTTACCAAGTATGAGGATGGATTTTTCATGTTTTGTGATAAAGAGCTAGCTAAAGTAAATACATTTTTTGCTGGTGAGTTATTTATTTTATTATGTTAATTTCATGAAACAAAGTATAATGCTGTTTCATTTAGACGTTTTTTTACGGGTATTTTAAATTGTCTCTAAGATTGTCATACTGTGCACACTCAATGATTTGAGTCTTCATGATCTTGCCAAAAGCCCTTGGTATTTTGATTCTTAATTTAAGTCCTCTCATAATCTGAACCTCTTGATAAAACATTTGTTTTATTTTTGCAGTGTAGAATGATTATAATTCATGTGTTATGATGTTTCTCAAAAATATTTTTTGTCTTCTATACCTCACACTGTCTCCTTGTTTAGCTTTTAGGATGACGATTTTTTATTTGAACATGCTTTAACAAATTAAACTGATCATTTTCCTTGTTGTTAGTGAAGTTTTTCATAAATCAAAGTCTTATTCTTAGTCCACGAAGGTAACACAAATTGTAAATGTAACATGAGTTGGAAAAGGTTCGGTAGTAGTGAATACTAAGTCCCCAAGAAAATAATTGTCTGCCCTTACACTAACCGAGTCCCTTACCAGAGGAATTAATCCCCTACCTTTAGTGTATGTTTTGGCTCTGTACAAGAAATATACTGATCCTTTGAATTTTCTATTCAGAAAAACTTGCTGAAGCTGTTAGAAGATTTAATGAATTGCAGTTGGAGATTGCTAATACTGGTGTCAAAAGACTTCAGAGAGTTGCAAAAAATGCTAACTTTGATCTATCAGATCTTGATGAGTTTCAAATAGGCCGCAAAATAGGAAAGAAAAAATTAGAAGAAATGAAATTTGCTTTAGGAGAGTTTTATTTTAGTCTGGTACTTATTCAAAATTTTCAGGTAATTAAGAAAATATTGTATTTCTTTATAATTTGTAAAGCAGTTTATGCCAGTGTAGTAGTGTATTTTTTTATAAGGAATTTATTGTCACTTAAAGTTTGAGGTGGGTTATAAGATATGTAGATGTGACATGCTTTCTAGAGGATTTCCAAATATATTTTTCTTAAAAAATATCCACATGATGATATACGTGTATTCACTTTTATGTTCACTGATGATGATGATGTCAGACATAATATTAGAGATTTTGTATGGCAGATGGATTTGGGAAACTGTTGAATACTTTAGGATTTAAAATGGAGAAATTATAAGAATCTCTTCTGCACTTGCAACCTGACTCAAATAAAGACTAAAGTAAACCGACTAAAGATGAGTTTAGTAGAAAGCCATGTAGTATATCACATACACAACTCACAATAGCATGTTTAACCATTTTTTATAGCAACTTAACTTCACAGCTTTCCGCAAGATCTTAAAGAAACATGATAAGGTAAGTTACTGTTTATCTCTATGTTCCAAACTGTAGATATTTATTGCTTGTCTACCTTGAAACCATAAATTCTTTCTGACAAAATGATTTTTACGTAAATGATTGCAACATCATCGCTGTGATTTTTGTGTAAAAATCACAATAACGAAGTTACAATAATAGCCACACTAGTTCATGCACACAATGTAAAAGTAATATTTTTCTCCTATTTTTTAAAACTGAATTTGAGATGTTTTAAAACCTTTTGTGATACACTCTAAATGTTCAACAAGAAAAATCATCCTTTTCTTAAGTTTTTGCACTATGCTAAATGGCTAGGTAAATAAAGAATTCAGCTAATTTAGTAGCAAAGGGCGTAGGAACCAACTTTTTGTATAAGTCTTCACAAGATCAAAAATTATTCATATTACAGAAGGACAAATCACCAACCATAACACAATTATTGGCCATATTTTAGCAGCCATTACCAACTTGTATTGAATTTTTGTTTTTTTCTTTTAATTATACCAATGTTGAAAACTAGCGGCAGCCATAAGCGTTAGGTATTCAATGCATTAAAATATTTAGTAAAATTGAAAAAGATAGAATGTCTAAAAAATGAAAAAGTGTGGCATGTTTCCCTTCGTTATCAAGGTTGCAAAGATTTTAAGAAACACTGAACACCTTGTTTCTTTATTTGAAACTATGTCTTTTTATATCTTGTCAAATAATTCTTGCCATTTCACAGTCCTAAAAAGAAAACATGCTACACAATCACAAATAGACATCGTAAATAGCCCATTCAATATCTAATTTATAATTTTGTAAAATGCAGTTTTAAACTTTGATTTGTATTAATTAGTGCCAGAAAATCCGTTTTTTACTCGTTATAATATATGTTGCAATCATTTTTATCTGCAATAACGTATATGACCTTTTTGCATTTAGATGTTCAAGACAACCACAGGTGTTGAATACAGAGTAAAAAAAGTAGAGCCATCCACATTTTACACTAACAAGCAAATTGATGAACTTATTCTTGATACAGAGGTACTAGATTTTATTATTACATCTCACCTTTCCTTAACTTATGGCAAAAATGTTTAAAAAAAATAAGATGTGGTATACTAAATAATTTTGGGGAAGCAGCAGCAGTATTTACAGGGCATCAAATTTCACATAGGGGCAACCATTGTGACTCCATGGTGAGCTGTTTGTGAAAATCTTAGTGACTGTAAGGGATATAGTCAGAACAATAAGTAACTTTTTTATGAGGTTTTGGACCTCATGGCAAGGGAAGACCGTTAAAAAATGTTCTGTTCATTTAGTATGCATTCCCTTCGTTACATACCGTCAAAAATACTCTGCTATTTTATGAGAGCTGTTATTAAACTGTTTACAATTAATAGAAGAAAACTATAAAGTAAAAAGACCTTCAATTTAAAAAATACTTGTTAACTAGCACAGAGCAGCAGAAAAAATGAGTAGAACCATTAGATGGTGGCTGATCATGGTCAAGGACATTTTTTTGCCATCATTCTTGTTTTCGTAAAACAAAAATTGCTTTTATTGTACGGAAAGTTAAGTTCTATAGACAGTACTTTTCCATTTTTATCTATGAAGTATGGCTTAATGATTTCCCAAAAATTCTGATAAACTAACCTTTTTATTTTTATTTTATTTTAGACTATTGCGATTGAAGATTTGGAAGGTGGTGATAGAGCAAAAGCAATGAAGAGACTCCGAGTTCCTCCTTTATCTGAAAGAGTATGTTGTTGTTGTTGACAAAATTATTGCGAAAATAGAATAATAACAGGGAAAAAAGAGGGATAAAGACATAAAACTTTCGGGGAGTGCGCTATGGCACTAGACTGCGTAAATGTACTTTTAGTCCAAAAGCGTATAGAGGGTTCTAATCATATGTTAATTATGCTACTATTCTTTAAGAGCAACCTGACTTTTATTACTACGTCACATATTTTATACAGACTCCAGGAATAGTAAAGTCTTGCTTTACGATTGAGTCTAGTCTTAGCTTGTATTTGCATCCCTTCTACATTTTTAGCAAAGTTTATCTTCATCATTCTGTTGGGGATTGTTTTCTGGTATTTTTATCATTCTGGTCATCGTGCTTTGTATTTCTGGTAAGTAGTATGTTTGTGTTTTTCTTTTAATTTTGAGATGACAGATGTGCAAAGTTGCCAAGTATTACAAAACATCAGCAGAAGATATTGTTCTGTATGTAGATAGTGTTTGGCTAACCTGCTTACCAGACTGTTTTTTTAGGGTAAATGTTATTGATTTTTTTCTTATTTAGCTTATTACAAAGGTGATAAGTTAGATTGGCAGCCAGCTGTTCGTATGTACAGAGGGATGTTAGTAACCTTTATTATGGTGGGCCTACTTGGTGTGAATATTCATGGTTGGGGACGCGCTGGTGTTAACCATGTATTGATATTTGAACTGGATCCAAGACATCATCTTACTTATGTCAACATGTTAATGGTGAGTTTAAAAAAATGCAACCCCACTTATAGCAAATGTCCCAATTAATGGAATCTTTTTGTTAGCGAGACGTTAATGTTTCACTTTCTGGAGGTTTTTGAAGTTGTGTTTGGGGCCTACTTGTGAACCCTGCATAATTACCCAAAACATAAAGTAAAAACTACTCCACGTGTTATTATTTGTAACTTTTTAACAAAAGGGACTTACAAGAACGCATCCATCTGTGTTGTGGCTAAGTAACTGTTAAAACGATAGAGTTTGTAGTTTTCTGTTTCTTCGAGTATTTAATACCTGCTTTAATAGTTTATTTTTTGTTGCTTTTTTGCCAGCTTCTAAAATTTATTTTCAAAATAACGCAATACGTTGGCCAGGATTTTCAATACAAATTCTTAAAGATTGTGTGGAATTTTGTTAACGTTTGATCTTTGATACCGTAATCTCCGCGCACTTCATATTTTAACGCTAAAAACATGCTGCACATGATTGGTAATTTAATCTTTCAAGGGAAAATTTGTTTAAAATAGAAAGCCACTAAAAACATCATCCCAATTTCGTAAATTTAATTGACAATAATAATTCTATGTTCACTCTTTTGCTGCTCAAAAGTTGCTTAATTTTCCAATAAACTTGCGGCAAAGTCGCCAAATTGTTTGACGTAGAAAAAAAGAGAGCTTTCTTTCAAGAAGTTTCACCTGTGTATTTTTATTAACTTGTGTAATTTTTCTCCTTCTTTCTCGTTTAGATAGCATCGCTGTTCGGCACACTATGGTGCGTCAGCTGCTTGGCGTTTTTGTTTAGTGAAGATTTCCATTTACCTGTGTTTGCACAGCCCATCAGTCTTGCTGCATTCTCTCTCTTATTTCTCTTCAACCCGACAAAAACATTCTATCATCGATCAAGAAGATGGCTTATTAGAATCCTGGTAGGAACAGAACATTTTTTGATCTTGAAACTGTGAAAAGCTAACTTTAATGAAAGAATTGCCCTGCGTGATTATGTGAACACGCAGGCAGTTAAAGGATCCAGCCAGGCGTTGTTGTACTATTAGCCATTTTGTCTCTTTGTATGATTCGTGATGTTTCTAGTGATCGGATATTTTATCGATCCTCCTGTGGTTCACCTAACTGTTCTGTGACTGTATCTAGGCTATGTGTTGTTATGTACGAAGGTTGACAACACACACTACCTTCACAGCTACTCAATGACTGCTTAATTTAAGTCCAGTGTCAACTAATTAAATATATACTATATTTTTTTTTTTTTTAGTTCCGCATTTTGACCGCGCCGTATTATCCTGTCCGTTTTGCTGATTTCTGGCTGGCCGATCAGTTGAACAGTTTGGTTGTGCCGTTGTTAGATTTTCAATATCTAGCTTGCTTTTATATATACGATTGGTATCAGGATGGTGGTAAGATTATTTTTTAGTTTCCTATTCACCTATCGTCAATATACGAAGAAATATATCAATTTACGAAGTCAAACTCTTGTGTAATTCATCTTCATCTCTGCACTGAGAGTAATAATATTGTACATGCTGACCACTGTGAAGTCCTGGCATCTGTCAAGTGATACTTCATTCAACAATTTTATTTTATGTGTCTATCATAAACGTTTTTTTTCATTCTTTCACAATGTACCAACTTTTTAAGACAACATTCTTCAGAGATTTAGAAATGGTGTTTGCAGTTTTTATCTTTGCTAACAAATGACGGGGGAGTGCCTTTTAAGATAAAAAGTATTCATCATGATTGGACCAAAATTGTATTGTTGTGACATAACAGCACGATAAGGTTCGCCTGGTGAAATGAATTTACTAGTGGGTATTGATATAAAAAGAAATTCATTCAAAAAATTGATAAAGTAAAATTGCTCGATAGAAATTGTAAAAAAAAGCTTACTCGCAAGAATTGATAAAAAAGAAACTTGCTTTGGAAAATTATTAAAAGAAACTCCCTGGCGAGAGTACACGTTTTCACTTGTTTTTAGATGATCGAGTATGTACTGATCCGAAAATTATAATTCGTCCAGTCATAGCTCTCCTTCCAGCATGGTGGAGATTTGCACAATGTCTCCGACGTTACATAGACACGAAAAAATCTTTTCCTCATTTGGTAAACGCAGGCAAATATTCTACATCCATGTTTGTGACTCTGTTTTCAACACTTTCTTCTGTCCGAGGTGAATACTTTTTTTTGAAGAGGATTATTTTTAGGTCTGTCCGATTCTTCGTGCGCTGCTACATGAAGCCATCAAAACCAACATCTTGTGATAAATGACATTTCTAAGAAACATCGTATTTATTTATTCAATAAAAACAACACAAAATATTTTTAATTAATACTTTTGTCTATATGCACAGCAAGTGTCCTAAAATGCTGATGTGAGAAAAGCCACGTAGGATGCAATTGTACCTGAATTCTAGAGAACAACTACTTAGGATGAGCTCTTTCCACCATATGTTTAGGCCCAAGAACTTTTTCCCATGTTCAACAACAATTTTTATTCTGTTTTTGTCTTTATAAAACAATATTCTACAATTCTTGTGTGTGCTTATTATTTTTATTACTTATTTTAGATCATGGCGAAACCGGAAACCCTTTATTTTATTTCTGGGTTTGCTCTTTACTCGTCAGTACGTTTTACACCCTCTTTTGGGATATCCGAATGGACTGGGGTCTGTTTGCAAAGAACGCGGGAGAAAACAAATTTTTGCGGGAACAGATCGTCTATCCACACAAGGTAAGAGTGTATTAATACCTGCAGAATACAAGATTTTAATAAAATGTCCGTAATAACCCAAAAAAACTGGGGAAAATGTGAGAAATGTCAAGTATCTAAGTCAGAAAATGTCAGGAAAGTATGCCGTTATTATTGATTGGACAACCGGAAAAAAATGCTTTATTTAAAATTTTCAAAAATGATGAAAAACAACTTTCTAAGCCCTTATTATCATTCACCGCAAAATTTCTCATGTTTTTACTATTAGACTTAACATTTATTGTATACTAGTCGTTAGCCCGTGGGAGAATCCACAGGGTCGCCCGTCCTTTATATTTACCCGTCGCAACAAAGTGGATAAAAAGATCTCGCATTTGAAATTCGTGTTTCCGTAACATCATTTTCTAATTCAGCGGGGGGTCCGCGCAGAGACAGACAGACGACGGCTATTATTATAGAGACTGCTAACTTATTTCTAGCAAGAGAGGATTGAAATTAATTTTGTAAATATCGGCGTCTTATCGACCGATGTATTACAATTTATTACTAAAGTACAAAGCCCTTTTTATCATTTTAGGCATACTATTATCTTGCTATGTTGTTTGATTTACTTTTTCGTCTTCTTTGGACACTCACGGTCTCCATTGGAAATGCTGGTTTTCTCCATCACGAATTTTTCACTCTTTTTATTGCAACATGCGAAGTCACTCGGTAAGTTCAAAAGTAACACTTTTTTTATAAAGATCAAATCAGTATGATTCGACTTTAATGTACATTTTTCCGAATTTCTTGCGTGCCGAAATTTTGACGAACTTTGCGAAATTAAATTTCCATGAAAAACGTTTAAGCGTTTCATAAAGAAATTGTTTTCTTTTTCTATTTAATCAGTTGATTTTATTGCGCGTGGAAAAATCTTTTAAGAAATAAATAGTTCGCTTTTTTTAAATTTTCGCGCGAGAAAAATGTGCGAAAAAGCAGATTTGCCTGGAAATTATGTGAATTCCTCTTGTAAAAATTTTAACTTTTCTTTAGTTGTGGAAAAGGCAAGCATCTTAAAATATCTGAATTCGATCGATTAGCAAAAATAAATTTCCCAAATGGCGCGATTCGTTAAATTTTTCTGCATTAAATTTTTTTTACCACGCATATAAAACGTCTCAACCATGTATGTTTTAGTCGTTTCGTGTGGAACTTCTTTCGTTTGGAGAACGAACATCTCAATAATGTTGGAGAATTCCGTGCTGTTCGCGATATTTCGATAAAACCAATCGTATCTAAAGAAAAAAGAAAACAGTCCATGTCTCTCGAACACTTGATGGATCTGGAAGAAGGCCCTTTACCCAAAGGCAAGGCTGTAAAACACATTCTAGATGCGTCCGAATCTGCCACTTCCAGCACAGCTGGCCCAAACAAATTGTCAAATACGATCAAAATAGTCTGACTTATCGAGGTATCGTTTAAACACCTACTCGAAAAAAAAATCACTCGTCCCCTTGACGTTTCATTGACATGTTAGGGAAAGTAGTATATTTCAAAAATGTTTTATTGTTTACAAGTTGTATATATATGCTAGTTTTTTTTTTTCGATTTTTTATTTCTTTTTGTGAAAATAATTTTGATAGTTTTCTTGCAAAATATGTTGTGGTCATCTTCATAACGACTCTTGAAAGAAAAAGCTAACAGTCTGATTAACCTGTTACAAAACAGCAGAGAAAGTTCATGCGAAAACCACAACTTTCGCAGAATAGTTTCCCATAAAATGTTCAATTATCATATACATGATGTGACAGATCTATTCATGATAAGTCTTAACAAAGCAGAGACGTGCTTTTCTCGTGGAAGAGCAAACTTGTTTGTTTTTCCGAGAAAACCACTTCATGCAAAAAATATTTATGCCGTACGAAAGGAACGATTTATTTGTTTTAGTGCAAAAACCGAACCTAGGCGAATTTTTTCAGGAGCGATCATTTGCGAATATAACTCCTGATTATATTTTCGCTCGTTTTTGTGTTAGCGCATTCCTGCAAATACGCGATATGTTGTAGCATAACGTTGATGAATCTTTTTCCCCGCAGAATTTAAACGAAAAAAGTCCGTAATACGCGTGTAATCCATCACAAACGATCGAAATCGTGCAAAATAAAGAACGGGTGTTATGTCTGTCAGTAACATATGATTTGGGTTGCTTTTATTTTTGGAGCTGGAAAAGTTGGTCTGCAAAATATAAATAGCGTGCCGCTAGACACACGACGTCCGATGATGTGTTGGCACGTAGCAGTCAATCCAGTTGTACTTGTTTGACAACCAGAGAAGCAGCCGTTTGGCTTTTATTTTGTTTAGGAGAAATAGGAAATAATTAGACCGGATTTTTAATTTGTTCTCTATTCCACATTCTTCTATACGTGTTCCCAATAAGCTTCCCAGGAGTCGTGAGTTTTCTTTTAGAAATGTTGATTTACTAGTAAATGTATTTAGGCATCAGTGTTTTTACACAACTTTCACATGTCCACGTGAACGTGATAGCCTGCGGGATAAATACTTTGAACTCTATTTGTGAAATGTTTTAATCCACATTCCATTCGAGCACTTAAAACAAATTTTTAACAGTGGTAGAATCACGTTTATGTAACGTGATATTATCGTAAAATTATACATGTTGTTGTTCAACAAATACAACCTCGTCCCTAGGGATTTTCTTGCAGCTGGAGTGCTAGCGAGTGAAACGAACAGTCGAAATGATTCAAGATTGTCATCGGAATAGAAATCCTGATTCATCTAGCATTATACAGAAACTGTTAGAAAAAATCAGTGAACCTTGTCTCCACGGATCATTTATTCAGGGTCCGGAAAGGGGAGGAGGAGAGTTTAGGTCACTTTTGGTACACGTAAATTCTCTGTGTACTTCGGGGCGCCGTAACTTTTAATAATGTGGATATATTACTGTTGCGTATACAGGAAAATATCAAGCGACACTAAGTCGCCCTTGTTGTAAAGAAACAAATGAGCCTTGAAATGATTGATAAATTGGTGAAAGTCTGACCTAAACTTCTGTTGGATGCTATACCTTTCAGAATCTGACTCTGTCCGAAAATTTAGTTAACATTTTAGAGGCAGCAAGCAAGACAATCTCTTAAAATTTTGTGTGTGAAAATTCAGCTACGGCGTCACAAAGTGTTCAAATTAAACAATCTAGGGATTTGCAATTTTATTACGATTAAATACCATGACAGAGAATGACCTTAGATATGAACAATATAATTAAAAGAATCTCAAAATAATTATAAATTTCCAAAAAATTTTATTTTCGTTTTTTTTTGGTTATTATATATTAATTAATCCACAAAAACACTTTTGTCTTTTAGACGACTACATATGGACTTCATAATAGTAAACTATTAAATATGTTTGCAATAGGGTTCAAAGGTCTTTTTTGTAAATACATAAATAACGCGGTCTGTTTATTATGAGCTTTTCGCGTTTAGTTAAAAAACACATTGGGAAAGTTCAGGTCTTTAAGGAACAGAACTGATTTGTAAGGCTAAAATAAGCGATCGTTTTGTGTTGCATCGCAGTGTAAAAGCTGCACGAAAAAACGAACTGCATTCTTGTTTTGTTAACGACATGATTAACGTATTAAAAACAAGCATGCGATATGTCATGAGCTTTCGGATGTTGAAATAATCGACCTCTTATTTGTTATTTATAGCACTTATAAATAGAAGGAATATTGGAGGTGGAAGATAGATTTATGATTTCTATCTAGCTAGCAACACACACACACTCACAACATGCCAATGAAACAAGCGATTAACATTGTGAAAAAGCACTGCACAAGGGCGTATAACATAACGCAGTTCGATAAAAATAATAACAAAGAAACACCAACAAAACAAACTAACATGGAAAAAGAAATTTTTGAACAGCCTCAAAGCGTACGTCGAGCAATGCTCGGTCGAGTAAATTTTGAAAACAAGCGAGTATTTTTGAATGAAATTTCGAAACACACTGATGATATTTTGCGATGTAAACGACTAATCGTGATCGGAGCTGGTTCGAGTTATCATGTTGCGATTGGAACTCGCCAAATTATGGAAGAATTAGTTGAATTACCAGTATTTGTTGAATCGGCGAGTGACTTTTTAGACCGCGAGGTTCCTGTATTTCGAAATGACGTATGTATTTTTATCAGTCAATCAGGTGAAACAAGTTCAGTGATCCAAGCTTGTCAATACTGTAGAAAGCGTGACGCATTGACAATGTGTGTCACCAACAACAGCCACAGCACGTTGAGTAGCATCACTGATTTTACTTTGGATATCCACTCAGGGAAAGAATATGGTGTCACCAGCACAAAGACATACACAGGCCAATTCCTGACTATGGTATTATTCGCCATGCACCTGGCTTCTGACAAACGCACGAAAGTTCAAAGAATCCATGAAATAATTAAAGAGTTGGAATTTCTTCCAGAAAAAATCGAAAAAGTTTTGACGTGTAGCAGCCAGCTGCGGGAATTGTCGAAATGCATGCTGGACCAAGAGAGTATTCTGCTCATGGGAAGAGGTTATCAGCAGTCAAGCTCGCTGGAAGGTTCACTCAAAATGAAAGAAGTCACCAACATTCATTCAGAAGGCATTCATTCCGGTGAATTAAAACACGGACCACTCGCCCTTATCGATGAGCAAATACCAATAATTATGATAATTATGCGTGACGCAGTATTTGACAAGTGTATGAACGCACTACAGCAAGTGCAAGCTAGAAACGGACGCCCTGTTCTCATTTGTGAGAGCGATGACAATGAAGTTGCCAATATGTCAGACCAACTAATTAAAGTTCCCAAAACCATCGATTGTCTGGCTGCTATTCTCACTGTCATTCCTTTACAAATGTTATCACTTTATATGGCTCTGCATAAGAACAAAAACGTTGACCGTCCAAAAGGGTTAGTGAAAACAGTGATTGATTACAAAGCTCCTGCACGTACGCAATAGCAAGAAACATTTGTTGACTTTAGCGTTGTTAACGCTTGCTGGATTGCTTTTGTGAAAAATAACGAAGCCGAACGACTGTTGATTACATTGTCAATACAGAGATTGACAATGTCAATAAAACTGTGAATATTTCGTAATATATGACGTTGATAATTTAAATGTATTTAACTTTGTTTATGATATCGTGTGTATGTTATTTTGTAAGAAAAGACGTGTAAATCATTTATACAAACACTTTTTAATTCTGGTACACAATTTTCTGTTCCCTATCATCTAAAGTGAATTCCGTTTTCACCCGTCTATTAACAAGTTGTAGGTAGTGGGTTTCTCTGCTAAATAAGTTTAATGTGTGCTTTTGCGTCTAGAAATTCCAGGATCTATATGATAAATTGTACCAGATTAAGCAAAATTCATAGGAAAATTTTAATAGGGCTCGTGAAAGTGCGGCAAGACTAACGACAATAAAAACATGAACCAGACACAGCATATATGAGCCCTTTCTATGTTAATTTTCCTTAGTCGAAGTTCAGCTTAAAATTTAGGGGCTAAGAACAAAGAAAAGAAACAATACGATAAAGAAAGTTAATATGCATCAATGCATTAAAATTTATAAATTATATACATTTAAATATATAAACAAACCATAGTTCTACTAACTAAAACATACTGGGAACAGAATATAAAACGATTCTACAAGATTGGAGTGTCCATTTTATTGACAACAACATGAAAGTTTAACAATTCAATTTTGACACTGCAATTTATACAAACATTCCAGTGTCAATTTTTAGGAAATGCTACTTCTTAAATCACACACATACAGATGCATGCTCCATGCAACCTTGAAGAAAACCAATAGAAACATATTAGCGGTTTTGCATCGGGATAACTCGATGGCATAAGAATTTCATCTATTTTTTGTCATAACATTCGATGATTATATCGGTTTCATCACAAGCTGTCTTATATAATGTTGACATCATTTGTAACCTGTATCCGATTTCGTCTAAAAATAAACACCATTAAACAATAAGAATTTTGACAACAAACTGGGTGTGAGTTATGACAGGCATCAATGACAGCGCTTGGTGAAACATGACAATGACGTCATCATAGGCGGTAAAGTTAAAAAAAATCTTCATTGGTAATTGAAATTCTTTCATCGCACTTAGTAACACTAATTAATCACACCGCACACAATTTCCCTTAAGATAATAGTTGCATGAGGTCAATATTTAGCCACAATACTATAAATGAAACGTAATTTTTCTCAAATTCAGTAGTGAACAGAAAACATTGTACCATACTCTTCAAAACAATCAAGTAACCATAAATAATTAGTTGAACATATTTTCTAAAAACCTTACTCGCAAGTGGCAAGGGGTTATGATCAGATTAATTTCGCAAAAAACGTCATTCTCTTTAAAAAGAATAAACAGGGCAGGGTCCTAATAATTCCGGGGTTAAAAAACTGAAAAATTAACAAGGGGGGGGGGGGGGGGGGGCTTTATGAGGCACCTATTAGTAAACTTTCCAATTAGAAAATCCAGACATTTTTGTAAAAGAAACACGAGATTATAGGTACTTTTAATTGCTAACCTGCGAAATATGGAGAAAGTTGAAAAATAAATTGATAAATTGGCCGGGGTCTTGCTAAAAATTGGCCGGATTCTTGCTAAAAAATATTCTAAAGGTATAAACAAGGGTCAGGGTCTATATTTTTCCGAAAATGTCTTTTAAAGTTTACAAACATCCAGGCTAAACCCTAAAATATTTTTCTCATAAAAAACGTTCAAGGGGCCACTGCTAAATCATATAATCTGTGCAAATATCACACAAACCTTGACTTTCTCAGTGGTTATCAGATCTATTATTGCTGCCAATATCCTTTCATCACGTGATTCAGTCATGTGACCAACTCCCAGCTCCATAGCTGGATTGTTGATTTTCTTGTTTAGCAGAATATCTAGTTCATGACGTAATTTCTAAAAATAACGTCAACATATTAGAAAGGGTAAAAGTGTATCAGCTTTGTAGTACAAGGCAGCAGCTACCTTAACCAACTGAGCAGTCTTCAAGGGTGAATGAAACTTAATCCACTCATCCACTTCTATTGTGTCGTGACCATTTTCTTGATGAACAGTAATCTTGCCACCAAAAAATAGAAGCGGAAATGGTGCAATCATCGTCGAGTCAAACAAATAAAGCTAAAACAAAAAAAATCTTTGAGTAAAGTTATTTGTAATTATTGGATGTAAAGCATGGCTGCTAACAACCACAGACGTCTTCATTTTTTTTTATAATCTTCTTTTCGCATTTCGCATATGTTTTTCTTTCCTCAAAACATAGATCTCTTATTTTCTTTATCAATTTTCGACAAAAGATAAACATGCAACATAAGAACTTATCAAAGAATTGCGTGTAACCTTGTTATCAAGTTTAACATTTTTGTCACGTGAACACGCAAGGTTAAAACACGAACCCACGTGTGTAAAACGCAGAAGCTGAAGTTCTTAAAGTACCGTAATTCCTTTATTTAGCCCCTTAAGCCCCTTTTTTGTATATTCAGTATTTTAAAGAAGTCCGCACCCAAATTTACACCAGACAAAAAATCAACCATGTTGGCAGTTAAAACGTGAAAATTTACCTTGTTCGTTCTCATTTTTTGATGATAAATCAACCATTGTGATTCATACTGTCGAACGTCACTGTTCACTGACTTTGGATGGATTTCAACACGACCATACGACACAGTACCTAACTTCGGTGGCCTAAAAAATATATTCTTAATATACATCCACGTTGAAAGCAAAAGTTCGCGCGAAAGCATACGTTCAAAACACTTGAGCTTGTAACAACAGTACACAACAACAAACAATTTCAAGTATGTATCCACTTTGCTGTGTTTTTACTGTAAGTAATACATAAAAAGAACGTTTTAGTCCGACGGTATACAAATTGTCTAACAAATTGTCGGACGGATTTTTCATTTCACAATGACGTACTAAAAAATTTCTTTCATGTTCCAAATGCAAAGTGATGACGTTACGTTAATACGCAAAATTGTGTGACGTCATATCGCAGTTCAGAGACAAAATTCACCTCTTTTTCCCTTCTTTCCCTGGGATCACCTTCGCAACATTAGGATACAAACCAGCACATATCGCTGCCTTGATGAATTCGTTGCAAACCCAATGTCGTACAACAATTGTGCAAATTGTTTCTTCATGTTGTCAATCATCTGGAAAATAAAATATAAAATCATTTGCACAACGTTTGCCAAAAATAATATCGCGCATCTATTGGAGAAACATCTCAAACATCTTCATATTTTTCCAACATTAGTATTTTGCTCCCCCGTTTTTCTCTTCCTTTATTTTCCATATCTCAAACTTTAAACATTTTTAAACAAAAAAGTAGTCACCCTTAACGTATTTATCGATAAAAAATATCTCCAGCAATATTGTCCCTCAGTACCCATCAACTTTGATTCTTCCCATCCCTGAAAAAGTAAATAAAGGATAACAGCGTAACTACAAAAGACACAGTAACAAGGAAACATAAATCTAGAAAAATTAAGGAGTCGGTCAACCCATCAAGGCTTCTGTATTTTTGGTGTTTTATAAGATGTACGTTTGAATCGTTCGAAACAATTATTAAGATGGTCGAATCGGTCAAATCGAGAAAAATAGAAAAAAGTCCCATAATAATTGCCGCCAAATATTCATTACAGCTTTCTTTAGAGACGACTACCACGACAGAAGAAACTTTCACCTTAAATGCATTAATAAGCATGATATGATCACTTTTTGAACCACGTGACAACTCGTTTTTCTTCACGTCAGCTTCTTTTTCTTTGTGCTGTGAAAATCATGAAAAATTAAAAACATAGAAATGCTGAAAAGCAAGGTGACATCGGCCACTAAAATGTGAGAGGATTAACTTTCTACAAAAAAACCTGTAATTTTGACTTTCCACTGGGTATCCACCACTAATCTTATGTGGGCTTGAGGTATCTTCTTTTCTTAGGGATCCCACTATTTGCTATAACTCGCTGATACAAGATCTCTTTCCAATTTACTACTTTTCGTTAAATCAAAAACATTCCAAAAACTAGAATGACATACTACTGAATTTTGTCAACTTTTCAATTTTTATTTTAAATATGTTTCTCTTATTTCGCAGTAGTTATATCAACAAAAAAAATATATAGCACAAATTTTATCCAAATTACTTACAATGGGTATATAAAAAGGATCTTTGAAGTCGAGGCTAGCAGCAATAGTCAATACTGGATCAAGACAAGAGAAGATGGCACCAAACAAAATCATTCGTCCTACTTTCGGAGCAACTGGGATCTTTGCTAAATGGTAACCTAACGGTGTTAGATCTTCATGTTCGTCCAGCGCTCTCTAAAGATGGCAAAAAAAAAAACTACTAGTTACATCTTACATATATTGTACGATAGCGTTCTGAATAAAAATAAAAGTATGTTTGAACAACCTTACCATTTGAGTCAAACATTCGATAGCGTTATCTACAGCTTTTTTTGATGGAGGTTCAATGGATTTTAAAAGAAATTTCCACATTTTTCCAAGTCTTAGTATCTATGACAAACTGACAACATTAGCACTAAGCTAGCTAAACATTTCTCGTCCTTACAGTTACACAAGTACTCTAGCTATCAAATAAGATGGAAATTAAACGATGCAAACATTGTACCTTCAGCTGCAAGCAGAGTTGATCAAGAGGTGTTCTTAACATCTCTGGAAGTTGATATTCTTGAAAATTATCATAATGATACTGAGTATACAGGTGAAAACAAATTCCTTTTTGAACTCTAAAAAAGTTTCAAAATCTAACTTTAATTTCAAATGTCACAAATGTTAACGAAAAGAATCAATGTTAATATGGTACCTTCCAGCTCTTCCTTTTCTTTGCTTAGCAGATGCCTTGCTTATCCAAACAGGTTGAAGGCAAGATATGTTTTTTTCAACATCGTAAGTCTAAAAAAAGTTCAAATATGTTCTGCGGTTAACTTAACAACTTTCCCTACATGAAATTCGTCACTTTTCTAACGTTCCGACGTGAAAGAGACATAAGAAAAAAGATAGTCTTACTTTCAGAACATGGAATTAGTCTGACAAGAGTCGTACAATATAATCAGTGAAGAGAGAAGTCATGCAACTAACGACTAAAAATTAGCTATTAACCATGCATGAGAAATATATAAAATTACTGAAGTAATAGTTCTCACATTTCTGTAAAAATTTTTCCCATAAATTACTGCAGGACTCGTATTATCTTAAATAAAAAATTTTGAGTTTTCCTGAATTCAGACGTCAAAGAGTCATTTATTTTTCTGACAAAATTCTAGCATTGTGGAAGCAAACATTTATCGAACAGCAAAGATTTAGTGATAAAATGAGTAATGAGAAACTATCATTTTAATAAATCTTTTTTCCGGGCTTTCTTTGATCAAACTAAGAAAAAAAAATTTATTCCACATTCCCTAACTTGCAAACTCGTCAGAAGTTTTCCGTCTGACTTTCCAGGTGCTGTTAACCCCGTTAAAGCGTGATAGCACATCGTGGAATTCACTTTGCATTTTTGAGAACAAACCGCGCGAGCATATTTTGCGAAAAAGCAATTTTTAAAAAATCATTCAGCGTACTAATTATTACCTTTTCTTTAGTTTTACCAGTATCAATAACAAAAACCACATCATCAATTGTAATGCTGAAACAAAACATATAAGCATAAAATAAAGTATACCAAAAATCTTGTTTTATAGCCTCTTACTAAGTTGGAAGTTAAAAATTTGGTTATTTGGAACCAACAGTAAAATATGAGCAAAAATTGATACAAAGCATATTAGCACACCTCGTTTCCGCAATGTTGGTCGCTATAATAATTTTGCGCACTCCAGGTGGTGGCCTTTCAAATACCTGAAAGAGAAAAACAGCTTTAAAATACGTAGTTAATGTACTAAAATACAAGCAATTCTAACCATAAAAAGTTTTCCTGTACCAGGGTACATTGAGATTTATCATTCTATGAAGTAGCATGTATTACGTTCAAGTTTAAATAAAAAGCTTTAAAACGAAATGATATGTTCACAGACGGATCAAAATTCGTTTTTGAATACCTGTTGCATGCATTTCTCTGATGACAAGAAACAGACATTAGTAAACCTTATCGCGGAATTTAAACCATGGAAAAAAATGACTAAAGTTTCTTCAGTTTTAATGACTAATGAAAAGCCCTGACAGGCTAAAAGATTTCAGATTCTTGTTCGTCGTGTGTAATTTTTTAATAATAGAAAAAAAGGTTGACCGAAAATGTTGCAAGCAACCCAGAAAGTTCTGTTGACAGTACTGCAGACCCAGCAAGTTCTGTTGAACTGCAGAAAATGCTGAAGGTGCATATGTTAAAAGGAACATTTTTGACATGTTTTAACTGACTGTGACATTGTATAATTGTTACTTAAAAAAAAGTTGGCAAGGCAAGGGTCATAAGTTTAAGATGCCCAAAGCAGTAAAAAAACGCTAGCTGATCAGACTTTAGAATCAGATGCTTGTAAAAAATTAAGCTGTGAAAATTAATACTTTAAATAATACTGCACTACACTTGACATTCATAACAAAGAAACGAAAACGTTTTGGCATATCAATTCATTAAATATTATTGCATGTGGTGTAGCGATTTTTTGGAAATGTTTTATTATACCTGCGATACGACTAAAATCGTTATAAAGTTTAAGATAAGATTTGACAATAAAGTTGGATCCTACAAGTTTAAAAATAAAAAAAGAAATAGAAGTAGAAGTAGGCGATAGAAATAAAAAGGTTTTGACTACGATCATTGGTTTAGAATTAACAAAAGAGACTAAATCCAAAATGCAATTCCGTGGTATTAATATTTAGACTAGCCGGGGACCCGGAGTCGAAACGCCGGGTTAAGCCACAAGTAACTTTGTTACTTCGCGTTGAACGCCTGAAAGAGCGATAAATAAGAACTGTAAACTGTGTCACATATTTAGGTGGAGCGCTTTAGTATAGTATGTCATAAATCGTGTGAGGCGCAGAGCATTGTGTTTCCGTTGTAATATAATTTCAAAAAAGTAGGTGCACAACATTATGGTGTTTCCGGTGTAATATATTTTTCAAAAGATAACTTTTCACAACTTTGGCTGAAAAAAAAACACAATTTACAACTCGTTGCTACCCTGTCATAGAGCAAAAACAGTGTCTGCCAACCTTATTATTTTTCAAAGAACGTTCCTGCTAAAAGTTCAAAAATAAATATTACTCCAGGATGAGTAATTTGTACAGGCAAACAATGTCGCATAGGTATATTATATACCCTTTTTTAAAAAAAACTTTGTTGTAACTTCAGTTAAACAGAAACACACGAAACAGCCATTATTAACATTGGACTGAGTGCTTAGTACAGGTAAACTGTGTCGTCGATGCGTTTAGGCATAATACCCTTTAAAAAAACTTTGATGTAACTTCGGTTTACATAATAACAAAGGATACACACTGTTAGCACTTGGATAATACAGGTAAACCGTGTTGCATATCCATATAGGCATTAAAACCCTTGAAAAAACTTATCACAGCTTCAACTTAAACAAAACAACAGGAAATAATCTGTTGCTAACAACGGGCTGTGCACTTAGTACAGGTAGACGGTATTGCACATGTGTTCAGGCGCAATACCCTTATCCAAAAAAAATTTATTACAACTTCAGTTTAATTAATAAACAGGCAACAGCCTGTCCTTATGCCCTTTAGCTAAAAAAAATCCTTCAGCAATTTTATATTGTTGAGTAAGTTTTTATAACAGTAATAAAAGGTTGCTACCTAAACTGCATTTGTAAGAAATATTGATTAAGAATTTTGTAGTAGCTAGTTAGCAAGCCAAACTCCATTTGGCTACTTTTACTCTTCACCTAGGTAGCTATAGAGCTATCTAGCCACAACGCCAACATAAAAATAAATAATATTATACCAAACTTTAAAAGAATAAGAATAGGCTAGGTACAGCTTAAGCAGGATGTTGCTTTGAAATCTACGTTTGTAGCTAGCTAAAATCTCAAAATTGATTTGTTTCAGATTTACACATGGCTAGAAAACGTAATGATATTTTCATCTTATATGTGAAAACATAGACAAAATAAAGAGAATATCTTAAACGTTCATAGAACTGAAATTTAGGCAGTTAAATAATTATACTAACTGAACCAAATATTTCTCTTCGCTTCAAAAACCTTCGCTTTGCTTAAACTCTGTCCCTCGAAAGTAACCACTCGTACCTTAACCCCTAGAGCTCCGTTTAGTGGAACAAAATCCGCTAAAAACATTTGGAAACACAAATTTAAAGGAGTATCTAGCATAGCTAATCAAAAAATATTAAAATAACAGTTTACAACAATATTTGTGATCAAATTTGTAGCACAGTCTTCATTCTTCACAATTATCAGGATACGCACAAAGCCAGGGTAGCGCTAAGTCGCGGGGTCAGGTCGGACTTTAAAAGCTGTGACGTTACGGCAATCGGTTAAAAAATCGGTCGAAGAAGGAAAAGGAGAAGGGGAAGGCCACCCGTTTCAATAAGATCTCGGATGTTATCCGAAATCTTAATAATTTCTTCCGATTAACTTTAACTCAAAAATAATTCTTACTCACACATTGACGACTAAAATTTTCCTATACTAATAATTTTTTTCTGAGTAACGAAAATTTTAGTTTCTTTTTCCCCCGAAAAGGTATTAGAAACTACTCGCCTCTCTTTGGTTTGTGGTTGGCATCAAGGAGTGCAGAGGTATCAAAATAGAATTACCTAAAGATAAAACTCGTAAATACACATTGGCAGATATGATTAGAATTTTAATACTACCTGTTAACTACATACTTGAGTCAAAACAAGGCTCCTTTTCAAGCATGTCGTGAAGCTTGCTTATCTGGTCCCATCCTGGCATGAAGATAAGTATTGCGCCATCCTAAATAATGTGGCATACATAACTGTGTTTCATTGTTTGTGGCAAACGCAGCATACATTGCCTAAGTGAACATCCTTTGACATCTACATATAGTTCGCAGGTGAGAAGGACCACACCTGTTTTTATGACAAACCCATGATAAGAAAAGAAAGGGAAGGGTGGGTTTCAACACTCTACAGAGTGTTCCTCCTGAATTTCAAACTTTATTTGCTCCCATTCCTTATTAAATCATTGGCTGCATCTCACACCCCAATAAAGTTACAACTATTTGGTTTAAAATGAATAAATTTTTAGTTTTGTATCTATTAAATAGATTCAAAGCCCAGTGTCACGGTACACAGATAAAATATTAGTCTGATTAAAACATGCCTACTTGAATTACTTAAAAATGAAAGAATCTAGAATATCCCAATTCTTAAAATGTTAATTCCTTACCTCAAAATTGCGACAAATGTATTTGATAACATGCAAAATCAGATCATGATTAATGTACTCATGATCCATGTTTTCTAAAGATTCTATTGTATACCTTGTATATCTGCAAAAGAAATGAATATAATTGTTGGAGAATAATAACAAATGAATATAATTATAAACTAATGAAATAAAAGCAAAATTGTGACAAAATTATTTCGGATGGAAAATAAAAAACATGGAAAATAAAGAACGAAAATACACACTTGTTCTGAATGCTGTAGATATAATTAGAAAATCTTTGTTGCTCTTCTAATTTCACCTTTCTGTTCTTGCCATATATTGGTCTTTTTCGAAGCGGAGGAGTGATATAAAATCTAAATCGAACTGAGCGTTTAAGTAATAACTAACTACTTAATTAGTCAATGTAAATTCAAGAATTGATATATACCTTGTTAGATCTAGTATTTGTTCAAGAAAGTATTCTGTGACCTCGTATGTAAAGCCAGGAATATAAAGCATTGGGCAATTATCTAAATTATTTTTTAATTATTAAACAATTTCTAATTTCTAAATTATTTTATAACAAAATCAATATTATATAAAAAGAGAGATGCGTGGTACAACAGTCCTGTGGAAAAAACGCATTAAGAAAATGTTGGTAAACCTGAATTTCTATTCTTGGATTAAAAAAATCCAGCTTGAGAGTGTTTACTGTTGGTGTCAAACTTAATCACATTGTTCATAGTAGAAAGAATACATCGGGGTGATATCATCAACCTTTACATCACTGAGTACTTTGGCTTACAGTGTTTGGGCCCTGGTAACATTTGAACAGTGGAAGTTTCTTGTTTATAACAAAGACATCTATTGAGGTTTATAACTTTTAAATATTAAAAAAAGCTGCATGCCATACAGACTAACACAAGTAATTACAAGACTTCGAAAATTGGATATTAGAATAAAAAGACTATGAAGGACTAAGAACAAAGTTGTCCGGTTTCGTGATTAAAATAACTAATTAAATATACTATTTCTATTTATCCAAACAGTTCTTATTCAGTAACAATGAGTGGCTATAGTTGGCTGACAATTTATTTTCAAAAATTAATGAAAAAAACCTACTTACTAAAATAAGTTGAAAACATCTCTGCATTTAATGTTGCACTCATCAAAATAACTTTTACATCAGGCCTACAGAAAAAAATAAAATTCAATTTTCAACACAATGTAAAAAGGGTTTAATGCAAACAAACAGCAAATAAAAACACACCCTTACCTATGTGGTAATAAATCTCTCACAATAACCATTAAAAAGTCTGACATCAGATCTCGTTCATGTATTTCATCCAAAATTATGTGACTCACATTTGCAAGGTACCTATAAAGAAGTCACACTGCAACAAAAAACCTGTTTAAAAAACGTCCAAACGATTACAGATTTTGATTATGATGTTTCACTTACGGGTCATTTATAAGTCGCCTCAGCAGAATTCCAGTAGTACAGTATAATATTGAAGCTCTTGACCTTGGAAGGTGGCTATACACAAGATAACACAGAAGGCAAAAATTAAAACAAAAACTAGTGTTAAAGTACTCACCTAATCAGAAATTGTTTAACCCTATTCGGTCCGGGGTTTTTCGAACATACTATGACCAGGGGGAAGGCGGGGGGATCCGCCCCCCCTTAATAACTTTTTATAGGGCTATTCAAATTGTATCAAACTTGGCACGTTACGTCATAAAAGGAACCAGACTGCAGCAATAAATTTATGCATGCATCAGCACATTTTCTGTGACATCATCAGTAGCTTCAAATTTTTTTAAACTTTAAAAGTTATTTAATATATTTTCCAGTTTTTACGTGGATCGCATAAAAAAATGCCAAAAATTGCCCGAAAATCCAATTTTTTCCGATTTTTGGGTAAAATCCGACAAAATCGGGAAATCAGATTAATCACGTGTCCAAACTATACAAAATGATTCTTCTAATAAAACAAAGTTGTGTTACAAGTTTGAAGTTCTAAGAATAATCCTAACAAAAGTTATTAAATTTTCCCTTCAAATTTAAAGGATTTCATAGAGATATTTAAGGGTAGTTTTGAGTAATTGCCAATATCAAAGCCTCTAAAAGGTATGGGACCTAAAGATTTGGCATGCAGGTGTCTAATAGATAAATATTGATAGTAAGTTTCATAGCCATATAACATAGTAATAAGGAGTTATTAAAAAAACCCGTCAGGGGGGGGGGGCGGAACCCCCCCCTCCTGACTGAATAGAGTTAACACAAGAAGGAACCAAACTATAACTTTAGCATTAAAATTTGACGAATAGTTTTACACCATGTGAAAGGACACAAAATTTCTACTTTTGCAAATGTCGAGGCCAGATTAAGAACAATAAAAATGCGATCATCAGCGTTTCCAGAACTTCTTATAATATTGCAGTTGGCAAGGTGATCTTGAGATCCTGAGATTTGCCTTTTCCTTAAAAATATGTTTTTCCAATTACGATACACACAGTAGTTCTACCTTTCCAATCTGATCTGATATCCACATGTATTTCCAAAAGCTTCTCCACGTTCTGATGCAACTCGTTCTGCAACCTTGAAGCAAACGAGAGAGGAAAATTGATTTGGGTTCTCTTTAGTTGTCACCATTTTCACATGAAATTTAATTTAATGACTGCTGTTATTCAGAATAGTATGCCATTGTTATAAAATATGTTTTAATTATTTGAACTGTACATTATTCATCATTACAAGGCCAAAAATCACCTGTTTATCATAATATGTGCGAAGTAAATTCTACAATAATGTTACATAACTATTACTTAACTTAATCAAGCATGTTCAAACTAATTCAAAAATCTACATTTTATTAGTCGAGAACTTACAGAAATAGCACTGATTCTTCTCGGTTGTGTACATATTATATGACATTCTGAAGCTCTTTTTTTGATTATAAAATAATCTAAAATAAACTGTGCGACCTGCAAAAAAAATATGAGAGTTGTAACCTCCATGATTTTGTTATTAACAAAAAAGCAATCATGGTTAAAAAGAGAGTACCTGGGTTGTTTTTCCACATCCAGTTTCTCCACTAATAACTAAAACTTGATTAATTGACACCAGTTGGAGTAGGGTCTACAAAAGTTGAGAAAGTGTGAGGTGCCATATAATTATGTCCTTTTGTAAAATATTGAATCAACGTTATAGTATCAACCTGTCTCTCAGAAATTATAAAATAATTTTTTGTTGATGAATTTATAATTAAGGCATTAGTGAGGTATGTTAGTTTCCTCTTCTTGTGCTATAAAAGGTACAATTTATAAAGGCACAACAGTACATAATGCATACCTCCTTCATTTTATAAGCAGGAAGCTTCTTACGAAATTCCTAAAAATGTAAATGTACAGCAGAGATTAAATGATTAAGGCGATGTTTAATTTTTGCGAATTGAACTTTTTTTAATTCTTCGGCACAATTGCTATTTTCTACAGGTTGGAATACATGTTTGTTATACATTTTTCATAACAACTGTAAAAAGACTTATTCAAAAGATCCTATGCCCTGGCCTTGTTTACCAGCTCAAGTGATTGTGGAACATAGACATGATAAGTGCAATTGTTTTCTCATTTTACTTATTAACCAAGATGAACCTCGTCTCAACAGAACAATTATTTCATTGCCCCTGAAACTATTTCAGCAAGAATTGTTTCTATTATATTTTTCTATTATATTTTTCTACAAACTGTAAGTTATTAAAAAACTTTGTATAATAATATATATATATAATCAATGTGTGCTGAAGCTAATAGAAATGAAATGCCTTGTCTTTCGTTCCAGAAAATATATAAACAAAAAATCTAACATGGTCTGAAACAAAAATATTTTGCTACTGTTAAATTTTTTAAACATACCAGCATCTTCTTGCACTTTGTTTTTTCTTTCATTTCTATGAAATCTGAATATATTTTTTCATCAAAATCTGGATCAGACTTAAGAGCACAATTTCGATTTTCTGTGTATTCAAATTTTACTTTGTTCACTTCCAATGTTATTTTGTTGTCATTGAAAGTTTCTTCTTCTTCTTCTTTAATATTTTCTATCTCCATTTCTTCCTGTTTTACAATATCTAAATTAACCTTTGATGACAGCGATGTTAAGGGTGGCGATGTTGATGGTGTCGATATTGATGGTGGTAATGTTGGTGGTGGCGATGTTAGTGGTGGCGATGTTGATGTTGGCGATGTTGATGTTGGCGATGCTGATGATGCCGATGTTGATGATGACCCTGCTTCATCTTTTATTGGAACATCTAAAATGTGTAACTTTCGTTTTTACCTGTGTGTTTTCACTTTCTAGTGTATGTTGACTTTGAAATACTGGTACAAGTATCACATAATGTGTAAAAGAAAAATTTGTACAAACATATATTTCTTGATAACAATATTTTGCAAATCACAATATATCTTAAAATTACCCTTTTATTTATCTTAAATAAAAAATATAGAAGAATATATTTTATTTACAATAGCACTGCTGTGCAAAGAACAATATGCGCAAACATTTCACAAATAAATTTAACATGGCAACTTTAGCCATGTTAATTAGGAAAGATATCATTTTTATTTATCACTGGAAAAACTCAGAAAAGCATATGTTACTTCATGTTAAGATAAATAACAAACTAGCCTGTTTTCATGTCATGTAGCAGCGACGAAATCTGAGCTTCATGATCTTTGTTTAATGTTATCACTGACCGCTAAAAATATAAAAATAAAAAAAAATCGAATTTCTTTTAACATTATAATTTTTCCAACACGCAACACTTACTTTTTGAATATCAAGTTTTTCTCTCTTAGATTTACCCCTACGTGCATACCATAAGCCTATGTCTTTGCCAGTCAGACCAGACGGGTGACGACCTCTGTGATTACTTTGATCATCACCATTGTGATCACCTCCTCTTCTACCTCTTTTACGTCCTCCTCTACTTCTACTTGATTCACCTAAATTCGAAGTAAAGGCATGAAAACATTCAAGGAGAGAATATTTTTGGAATTTTCCTTATTATTAGACAATAAAATGTAAACTTAACTTATACAGTTACTCCCAGAAATCAAAGAAAATACTTCAGCTTAACAAAAGTGTTCAAGTTAAGCTCCCAATTAGTCGAATTTAGTCCAAAATTAGATTATAGTTCGAGCTGAAGCAATATTTTCAAGTGATAGGGGAATAGTTAGCAGGAAAAGGTGCTAACTAAATTTTCTTTAAAAGACAACATGAAAATCTGACATTTATCTGCGCTTTCATTTCCTTTCTTGAGTAAAAAGTTTGAGTTATCTGAAGAAATAAGCCTGAAGGGCGGGGGGAATGGGTTAAGTTAACGAATGTTCGGGTTTAAGTTAACCAAGTTTTTTTATGAGAAAGTATTATTACAGACATTAAGGTAAAATATGTAAGTGATACAATATGTCAAATCAATTAATTCAGAGTTCTGCATAAATTTGACGCTATGTAAAAAATAGGCTAATTGCTGATCTATCAATAAATGGTGAGCAATCACATTCATGCACAAAGACAAACTTGTCAGTTGAAAAATCTGACTGTTCAAAACATTGGGATGGGCGATATATCGCACAGGTCCTATTTTTTTATTGATATATCTGGAATCCACAAAATCCCTGCCAAAAATTCAAAGTAGGCTGAACCTCGTAATTAAATCATTGTGAAGTAAGAAATTTTGCAGTTGCACCCAATGTTTAAATAATCTCTCCACCGGGTATTTAATTATAGAAATTTGAACGACATGGGATTATTATATATAGCTCTGTTGTTCAATGCCATTTTCCTGAGGTTCTGTAAATACTATTTTCAAACAGGTATGGACAAAAAATGTTCAAACTAATTTTAAAGCGTTTTTCTTACTAGTCTGGTTTTTCTACAAATCAAGGACAACTTTAAACAAGAAGCCCTGTGGCTTAAAAATTTCCGCCATGAACAATAATCTGAAAAAATACTGAACTTTGAAGAGGACTGAGTAATATGGGGGAACAAAATCATTGAATATTCTAAAATTTTAAAATTCAATTTTTGATTATTATTGTAACTGTAAATCATAGCTAACTTAACTCACATAAACTTCATTTCTCTATAAGAAGAATTTTAAAAGAAAAATAATAAACCTGAAAATTGATGATCAATAAAAACAACGGCAAGGCTGAAAATTTATCTATTTTCTCTTTTTCTCTGAAAAACAACTTGGAAAATATCTTTAAAGGTGGCAGCAAATTTTTTTTTACATAAACAGTTACGAATGGTTATTCTTCTACCCCATATTCTTATTTTTTCCTTTATGACACACTTGTCATGATTTAATAGCTATAATACATTATTTTTCACCAAAAATATTCAGCCTCAACAATTCCTCTTTAAAATAAAATTCATGAATAATTAATCAGTTCTGCTGAATATAGCTTTAGTCTACATGCTTGCAAAATTGTACAGAAGGAAATGACGTAATTATTAAAGGGAACGTTAATAACATCAAAGATGGCACATTATAAGACGATCTTCATTATGCTACGCTGCATGAGTTTTAACTTTCAATAAATCAAAGATAGAATTGAAAAACCAGACCCATTACTCAAAAAGTGATTCCACCTGATGAAAAAAGGATTAAAAAGTGCTATATTTGTCAATTCATTAATCACTTGGCTTTAAATTGTCTCCATGTTTACAAGGATCAGGAGTTGAGAGATGTAAAAAAGGGAGAGAGTCATTTTAAAGTTACATTTTTTTCTAAAATTAAAAAAAATGAAATGAAATTTTTCATTGATGAAACTTTGTTATGCGCAGTTTCAGACTGTAGTTGCACGAAATCAGTCTGTGGTAAACTTCAACTATTGTTGGCTTACCAGTGTCATCAGAGTTTAATCATTGTGTGGCTCTAGATCCAATGCAATCATTATGGTTTATTCATATTGTAAATATTTTAACAAGATTCTCAGAGTTGATGAACACCAAGGATAAAGATGTGGTAACAGAAATTATTTTTGAGACTTGGTCAACCAAGAAGGTTTCTGGCTCACAATAGAGGAGAATTTATTAATAAAGTGTATGAAAACATGCATGAGCAATTCAACATAGAGTTCCCCACAACTGCAACTGAAAGTCCATGGTCGAATGGGCTATGTGAGCAGCATATAATGGCATTTTTAAGGAAATGCTGAGTAAAATATTGAGAATAATTGTTAGTCATTTTGACTGATTATTTACTAGCCACAAATGATACAGTTTCAAATTAAACTGTGCTCCACAACCTTCGTTCCATGCGAATGAATGTTTCATAATACAATATTCTCTATTATCAAGTGTGTTTTTACTGAAGAACCAAGACAATTAATTTTATGAAGATGGTACTCTGAATTTCTTTTTTAAAAATTTCTTTTTTATTTAGATGAACATGAAACATATTCTGGATTTAAAATTAAAAAAATCATAACAAATGGAATATGGTATTTTCAAATGCCATTACAATAAAAACGTTTTTCTTGCTGGAAACATGCATTTTATTTTCAAAAATCCTCATACAAGTCTTTTCGAATTGGTGTCATAATCACTAAATGCAAGTTAGCTACAGTTATGCGAAAATAGATTGTTTTATTACATGTCTCCTGTGTTATAGACAACTTTCTTTGTGACTGTTTATAATCCCCAGACCTCTTACGCAAATCCACAGGCAAAAATAATGCAGGCGGTAAGTTGTAGTCCATTCCAAACTTTATTTTCAGGTAGAGGCATCTCTTGATCTTGAAATTGAAATATAGCTTGCATGTAGTTTAGATTTAGATCATATCAGTGAAAACATGACTTCTAGAGTCACAGTACAAACGCTTTTAATCATAATTTGTCTTTCTTCACCTAAGGTCTGCATTTTTTTGATTTTTTCTGCACATGCACTAGAATAAAAAAAACAACGTTAACACTGAAACTCATACGCTCAACTTGCAAAATAATATCAAAGAACAATGTGATAGCGAGTTCCTTTCAAATCACACGAAAATAATTGCTTCATGTTAAAAACAAAAGCATAGCAAGAAACATTGTTTATAAACAATATATACTCTATGCGAGAACAAATTAAACGCGAAGGCCATTTACTTTTAATTTTTTTACCAACGAAACTAATTAAAGTAACGCGATTTTAATCTCATTATATTTGATAAACACAAGCTATCGCTGCTACTTTTTAAAACTTTAGTAATATTTCTTTATCATTGAAACATATTTTTTAACATGCAAAAATTTTAAATGCAAACGGAAAAACCCTGCATTCAGGACTTTTTACCTTCACGATAAGATTTTGAAAACAAAATAAATTTCAATACCAAAGAAAAAAACCCTGAAAAATCTAACTTTTGAGGTTCTTGAAGGATCAAAACACTCATTGTGAGAAAATTTTGTTTTTAAAATTGTAATACTTAAGACATTTTTAGACATTTTGTTCTGGTAAGAATAAAAAGATACTAAGTCAAAAACATGTGTTTTTAAAAAAATTAACCTTGGAAAAAGAGTACAAACTTAAAAAAATTAGAAAGGTGATTCACCAACAATGAGTTTATTTTTTATCAATATGTTTCGGATAACTAAAATAAATAAAAGCAATAAATACAATTTATTCAGACTTTAAATAAAAAGCAAAGAACAATTTTTACAAAACACATTTATATACAGTAATATCTATCAATTCAAGTAAGTAATAAAATCAAATGTTAAAATGACACAAGGGAATAATATTTAATTAGTTTAAAACAAAAAAGTTAGTGGTTTACATTATAAACAACAACTAAACTTGTATTGTTAACAACCTGCTTCTGTACTCATCTTTGGTGTTTAAAGTGGGTTTGATTGCCCTGATCCACAGAGCTTCCAAAGCCACAAAATATTAAACTCTAACCAATGTGCCTTGCACATTGGTTAGAGTTGATAACATTTTAAATACGTAAAACACGATCTAACGAAGCTTTTCTATCTTCGTTTTTCATTCTTAAATGTTTAAAATGCGATTGAATGAAGCTTTTTTTATCGCCGTTCTTCGTTCTTAATTTTTTTAGAAACAAGATCTAGAAAAAAAAAGTATTTCTTTCGCTGCTCTTCGTTATTATACTTTTAAAATGCAATCTAACGAAGCTTTTCTACCACGGCTATTAATTGTCCGGGTTCCTCAGTAAAAACACATCATAATAGTAGAGAACATTGTATTATGAAATAAATTTATACAACATCCTTCGCATTGGAATGCAATTGTATATTTGGGGCATGGATTGGGATGCCAGGCAATAAGATTAAATAATAACAGGCGGGAGAGATACATGTGCAGATACAAAAACAGCACTAACCCCAGCATATGCACCTAAAAGGTATGAGACACTCATAATTATGACTACAAAAAGAAAAAAAATATGCATTTTTTTGAATGATTATATATAATTACAAATAATTTCATAACAACGTTATTAGAAAAAAAACGGGAACCTTTTTGAATTTAATTTATGCTAAATATAATGGTGCGAAAAGGAGAAGTCTGCGACCACACTGTCAGAAAAAGCAGCAATTTTAAAATGTACAGTGAAAAAAAATTGGTGTGTGTTTATTTTATTATATTTTCTTTTTGGAAAATTACCATCTCACGAAAATAGCACCATCAAAAAAGTCTTTCATCAAGCATTCAGAAACAAAAAAACATAAAAAAAAATTATAAAAGTATTGATAAATTATAAGGGTTTTTCTGAGACTACTCATCAAGTAAGTTTTTTTCCTTTACAGTAACCTTAATAAAAAATTTATTTTTTCCTTAAGTGGGTTTCCTTAAATTCCAGATTTGAGTTATCTTCCGAACTGTTCACAGATTTTTCAAAAAAATAAGATCCAAAAAAAGGCACTGAAATTATTTTCTTAACTATATTCTTCCTTCTTTAAAAATTTTACTGATCTCAAGGAAATATTTCCTTTCTGAGATCAAAGCATTTAGATATAGCTGGCCAGCCAGCTATACCTGGGTAGCTGGCGTAGATAGATAGACAGACAGACAGACAGATAGATGTGCATATTTTACATGGCTAGCCTTACAAATATTGAGGGAAATACACTATTATTTCAAGGAGGGGCCTTGGCTTAGATGGAGAGTCCTTAAGAAAGTATTTAATGTTCATTTTGAGCTATGCAGACCCAATTAGGGCCCACGCTCTACTAGACAACTCCCGGCAACATCCAACGGCCCAAACACAGTGTGCCATCTCCCCAATTTCTGTCACATGGCTTGGGTTAACCCGGGGCTATGGTAACATTCACTCCCCCATGTTAAATCGCCGTCAAGAGGAATCGACCACCGGTCTCCTGCACAGAGTACGAGAGCTATAAGCACTAATCTACAGTGTTGTCGTTGATATTCTCGGATCCGGGTTAACTATATCAAATTTTGAAAAAAGAAAACAAGGAATTTTTGAGAAAAATGGGTGGCATATTTGGATTTATCAGCAAAAATTATATAACATAGAAAGTTTAGAATACCAAAAGATTAATAGAACAGGATTAATTGCGAAGCAATTGAGCTTTGCGAGCGAAGCGAAATTGTGGAGCACGTTTGCTACACGCGAGGTATACCAAGAGAATTATTGAGATTCTCAAAATTTCAATAGAAAAAAATCATATAAAATCAGCGTAAAGAAATAGGACTGATATTTTTGCACATAAAGCTAGGGTATTTTTCTTCTAATAAAAGAAATAAGTTTGGACCATGGGGTTAAAGTATAAGTCTAGTAAAAAATGCAGTAAGTACGGCTCGTAACCCCCCCACCCCCGGATTTTGAACCCCCCCCCCCCCCCCGTCTTTTGGTCAAGATTATATGTCCGCCGAACTTGAACACACAAAGAAGAATATGCCGTGAACAAGAAACGGTAGTCGGCATTTTAGACACATATATTTTACAGACCCAAAATTTCCCTTATTTCTTCGTATTATAGCTAATTATTGTATAAATAAATAATTAATTATTTTGCAATTTTGCTTCTAATACTATTATAGTTGTATTTTAATGAAAAATAATAGTATTAAAACGGTTTTCTTCTTTTGAAATAATTTATTGCTAGTCCTGTTTCTAATCGACTTTACTTGTGTATTTTAAGCTTTTTTGTTGCTGTGCTTTTTCTGGAGATTTGAATTAGATTGGAAAGCTCCTGTGTAAGGTGCCCTTTTCTGAAGAAATATAGAAGTAATTTGTACAATTATAACACGCCGAGCTGTGTTTTATTTTATTGTTTCTAAAAAGATGTATATTATCAATTTTAATTGGTTTTATCCAAATCAAGGTAAGGCTTAATCACACGAAAGGTAGCTAGCTAGAGCTCTGTTTTGTATAAAAGAATTGAAAGTCATATGTAGAATACATATGGAGAAGCTGTATTACTACCTAACTGATAGCCAGATATAGGAAAACCTGTAGCTAGGGCGCAGACAAAACAAATAGCTCTGGGTGCTAGAGTAAGCCGACCAACCGTTTTTTATCACAGTTTTTTATTTATAATATAAGTAACCTGTTACAGTAATTAAAAAAAATATCCACTTTTGCTATCAAATCAACAGCAATGTAATTGTCAATAGAAATTAGTTGTCCGTACACCCTCCCTGAGAACAAGGTTTAAAATGACATTAAAACATTAAAACTGTCATTAAACAGAGAACTCCAAGGATGCCCAAGCCGCACATGTCCTCTAAACGGCGTGGGTATCTTCGAAACTGCTTGTAATTTTAGAACAAGGGTGCTGATAAGCTGCATACACCGTAAAACGTGCAGGCGTTTTTGGTCAAGTTTAGCGTTTAGAAAAAAATTGAAGTATTCACCTGAAAAAACCAACATAGACCATAAGATAAACTATGTGGTAGCAAAGTTCTTAAAAGAACTGTTTTTGATGGTTTTTGATAAAATTTACTTGATCAATAACTTATAAACTTTATTAACTCCTTTCTCTTAAAGCAACTATCGTCCACAAGGTATGTTTCAAGGAATTGAATTTTGGAAATGCTCTAGGCAAGTTCGGGAAAATATGGGTGTTGATCTTCTATCTAGGCGATTACTAATAAGAATCACTTGGTGGTGGGGTTTTAATTGTGTTGAACCAGTATCATTGGTAATTCGTTGTGTTTAGTCAGAGTGGTGTTCAATAGTGTTGAGTTAATCAATCACACTAATTTAGCGTTGCGTTATACACAGAAAGAACTATTGCGAAGATAACCTACAGGTTAGTCTTATATATATATTCCTATTTAACAATGGTAGCAGAGGAATAAAAGTGTAATGTCAAAAAGTTGGGTCCCCCCACCATCATTAGACAAAGAGACGAGTTACAAAGATTGGAAAAAAGAAGTGCAAATATGCAAGCACTGACAGAATTAAAGGCAGAAAAACAAGGGCCAGCTATATTCATGGGCTTAAGAGGGAAAGCTCAAGAATCAGTTCTAGAATTAGACATTGAACAGATAAGTGCAGCAACTGGAGTAAAAGCCATTACTAACAGATTGGACAAAATATATTTAAAAGATGAGAATCAAACTGCTTACCTAGCTTATGAAACCTTTGAAAAATTTAAGCGACCGCCTGAGATGAGTATGAATGACTATCTTATAGAGTTTGAACGGTTATACCATAAGATCCAATGACATAATATGGTACTTCCTGATGGAGTGTTGGCATATAGAGTTCTACAAAGTGCCAACCTTACACCAGAGCAGCAACAGTTAGCAAGAGCAACTTTAAATGAACTACGGTATGATGCAATGGTATGGCAGTTAAAGAAAATATTTGGGGATACGGTGGCCTCATTAGGAGCAAATACTGAAGTAAAGATAGAACCAGTTCTTCAGGCAAGTGCAGATACAATTGAGCAAAATTACTTCACTCAAAGAGGGGGATATCAATGCTCAAGGTTTAGAAGAGGAAGACCTGCAACTGCTTCAAATCAGAGATATACAGGAAGAAAACCACACCCAACAATAGAAGAATGAATCCATCCGATCAATCTGGAAGTCCATCAAGATGCAATATTTGCCAATCTATATATCACTGTGCTTCAAACTGTCCACACTCTTATGAGAACCAGGAACCTGAGGATGTTAGAAAAGATGACAGTCATTCTAAGGTTACGTTTTTTGCAAAAATCAGAGAAGATGAAATGCAATCTCTGGTTGGCGAAACTCTGTCATGTGCAGTTTTAGACTGTGGTTGCACAAAGACCGTTTGTGGTAATACTTGGTATCAATGTTTTATTGATAATCTTGAAAATGATAGATTGCCCGAAGAGCATCCCAGCCAAATAAGATTTAAATTTGGAGATAGTGAAGCAGTTTGTTCTATGAAAAGAGTGTTCTTACCTGTAATTATTGGCTCAAAAGAAGTTTATCTGGAGACAGAAATTGTCCCAAACGAAATTCCTTTGTTACTGAGTCAAGCTTCCATGAAAAAAGCAGAGGCAGTTTTAGATTTTATCAACGATTCGGTTACAATGTTTGGAGAATACTATCCTTTAAAATTTACCACTACAGGTCATTATTGCATACCTTTGAACAACAACATAATAGAGATGGATGGAAAGAAACATGACCACTTGTTACCCCAGGTTGCCTTTGTTTGTGCAAGTACAAAATCAAGAAAAAGTAAGATCATCAAACTTCATCGTCAATTTTGCCATCCAAGTGCTGAAAAATTAAAATCTCTCATCAAAGCATCTAATTCCTTCTTAAATGACCGAAGTGAAGTTATGAAAGTCATCGATGAAGTATCAAACTCTTGTGAAGTGTGCATCAAATACAGAAAACCAAGACCGCGCCCTATTGTTGGCTTACCAATGTCATCAGAATTTAATCAGTGTGTGGCTCTAGATCTTGTGCAACTTTCGCAATCATTATGGTTTATCCATATCATAGATGTTTTTACCAGATTTTCATCAGCAAAATTGACAAAGACGAAAGACAAAGATGTAATAACAGATATTATCTTTGAAATTTGGTTAGCCCGATTTGGTCAACCAAGGAAGTTTCTTGCTGATAATGGTGGAGAATTTGTTAACAAAGTGTATGAAGAAATGGGTGAGCAGTTTAACATAGAGTTTTCAACAACTGCAGCTGAAAGTCCTTGGTCAAATGGACTATGTGAATGACACAATGGTATGATTAAGGAAATGCTGAAAAAAATTATTGAAGACACAAAATGTACACACAATCGGGCACTATTCTGGGCTATAAGTGCAAAGAATTCTTTATCAAACAACAAGGGATTCTCACCAAATCAACTTGTTTATGGTAAAAATCACGACTATCCCTGCATCCTCACTGATCATTTGCCAGCTATGAATGACACAGTTTCAAGCAAAACCGTGGCCCATAACCTTGCTGTAATGCATGCATCACGAAGAGCCTTTATAGCAGCAGAGTCTTCTGAGCGTATACAAAGAGCATTGAGACATAATGTTCAGTGTTACAATGATGAGCGATATATCAATGGAGATAGAGTTTTTTATAAGAGAAAAGACAGTGAAAAATGGCATGGACCAGGCACTGTAATTGGACAGGAGAATAAGCAAGTCCTTGTAAAACATGGTGGAAGTTATGTTAGAGTACACATGTGTCGCTTGCAGAAGTTGGACCAAGTTTCGCATTCACAAAAACCTTTACAAGACACAGAAAGGAGTACTGAAGTGACAACTACACAAGTGAACAATTGCATTCCGCTTGAACGCGATGGTGTTTTTGGTGAATATGTTGGTGCAGATGATTTTGACAGTAACAATACAGAAGAACCAGAAAATGAGAAAACAACAAATTTACAAACAACAAAAGAAACAACATCAGAGGGTGCCTCAATGTATGGTAGCTGTTTAAATTTCCAAAATGAAGACACAGGTGAAATAAATTGGTTAGATTTCAAAAGATGTGTGAGTGACTGGCAACCTGTTGTTGAGACAAACGAAACTGAAGAAGTACTATTATCGACTCAAGCAACTGTTACAGATGAGGTCCTAAATGCAAAGTATAAAGAATTAGCCAATTGGGAAGACAACAAAGTTTTCTCCACCATAGAAGATAAGGGTCAATCTCCAATATCCACAAGATGGGTGGTCACAACAAAAATATAGAGGGATACAAAACAGTTAAAGCTCGTTTGGTCATAAGAGGTTTTGAAGAAGAAGAGGTCAAAAATCTGACTAAGGACTCCCCAACTTTTTCAAAAGAAAGTCTTCGCATTGTACTTACGATGTTAGCAACCTATGAATAGGAATGTCACACCTTAGATGTCAAGACGGCATTTCTTCAAGGCAACCAGATTGACAGAGAGGTTATCATAAAGCCCCCAAAGGAAGCAAATACAACAGGTGTGTTCTGGAAACTAAATAAAGTTGTATACGGCCTTGCTGATGCTTCAAGAGCTTGGTATCTACGTGTGAAGGAAGAGCTAATCGGCTTGGGGTTGAAAATGTCTTTATTTGATGAAGCATTATTTTATTGGATTCAAGATGACTGCTGCCAAGGACTGATTGTAATACATGTTGATGATTTTTTATGGGGAGGATCCCATGATTTTCAAGTGAAGGTCATTTCGTCTATCAGAGAAACTTTTCTCATTGGATCTGAAGATTACTCCAATTTCAAATATGTTGGTGTCAATATACAACAATCTAATGGTTCAATTAACTATGACCAAAAGAACTATGTGGCAGGTATGGAACTGGTCAAGATTCAAAACACAACAGACAGACATCGTCAACTATCACATGAAGAACAATCAAACTTCCGATGTATATGTGGGCAACTAAACTGGATGTCATCGCAATCAAGGCCTGACATTTCATTTGATGTGTGCCAGCTAAGCATAAAACTAAACTGTGCAGTAGTTGATGATGTCATGAGAGCCAATAAAGTGGTAAAGAAGTTGAAATTGGATCCCAACATTTCCTTGAAATTTTGGAAACTTAAGCTTCCATTACAACTGATCTTATATTCTGATGCTTCATTTGGGAACCTTCAAGTTGGCAGCTCTCAAAGTGGAATTTTTATTTTCCTGAAAGGTGTTGAGAATCTTATGGCACCTATCACATGGCAGTCTAAAAAGATTAAGAGAGTTGCGCGTAGCACTCTTGCTGCTGAGACACTAGCTCTTGTTAATGGTATTGATACATGCATATGGGTGAAGAATGTGATAAATGAAGTGTTGAATACTAATCTAGAAGGCATCTTATGTCATACAGATAACAAATCATTGTTTAAAGCTGCCCATTCAACAAAATCTTTGGAAGACAAACGGTTAAGGGTTGATATGGCTTCCCTTAGACAGAGTATCAATCAGAAAGAGATTGAATTGAAGTGGATTTCTACCAAACATCAGTTAGCAGACGTGTTACCAAAACAAGGAGCAAATAGCACACTCTTAATGAATGTGCTACAGAGGGGTCATGAAGAATAATAATGACCAATTAAATGTTGAGTTATGAAAATTTGAATATTGTGTTCAAAAATTAAGTTTTTTTGAGTTTTTATCTTTTAGAATTTTTATGTTTAAATTCCACACAAGTAATCACACAAAGAAAGAGAGATACATGTAGTGATGACTTAACCAAGACTAGTACAGTAGAGGGTTTTGGTGAAAAGCCAGTTTTGCCCCTAGACCACTGTACTAAGCGAGTAGGAGTCGCTATAAATTCCTGTCAACATTCGAATAACCAACTGAACGCCAAAGAGAAAGAAAATAGAGGGAGATTGTTGATCTTCTATCTAGGCGATTACTAATAAGAATCACTTGGTGGTGGGGTTTTAATTGTGTTGAACCAGTATCATTGGTAATTCGTTGCGTTTAGTCAGAGTGGTGTTCAATAGTGTTGAGTTGAATCAATCACACTAATTTAGCGTTGCGTTATACACAGAAAGAACTATTGCGAAGATAACCTACAGGTTAGTCTTATATATATATTCCTATTTAACAATGAGTGGTTTTGGAAGACAACCACTAATTTAATTCAAAGTTGCCCGAACTCGCCCTTATATCTGTGGCCGTTTGCAGCTTATTGACACCCTCTTATTTTAGAACATTCTCAGGAATAATAGACCAAGAAAAATTACATCACAGTTTCTTGTCCACCGCCCACATGTGTTTGAGAACAACCCACATAAAAAAGTTCATTATTTTTTAAATTATTTGTGTAAAAATTACTATTTCATTCACGATAAACCATTTGTCAGTCATTTTATTCATCCAACAAAGAATCCTATCCAAGGTGCTTTTCTATTAGTGCTGAATTTAATAATTGACATGATTCAGCATAGTTTTTAAAAGGGTCTGATTGCAAAATATGATTGCCAAAGTTCAGCACTTGTAATATTTGTGTATTTGTGTACTCAGCTTCTAAAACGCAGACAAGAGACATTATAATTTCCTCTGGGTGATTACATTAATGTTGGTTGAAAAAAAACCTGAATGATGAGAAGCATGTGTTTAATTTCCCTTGGCCTTGCATCAATCAAATTCTGAAAAAATAAACACTTCTAAAATGATTTTGTCAGATTTGGAAACTGTTGGTATGGTTGGTTGCCAAACTGTTTAGTTTTTTCTTTTATACTTTTCCGAATTAGCCTTAATTATTTATGAGATGAAAAACAGCGCTTTCAATTCCATTGACTTGGTCATCCCTTAAAGGCACTGGAAGCTTCACTATATGAAAATGTTTTCTTTTTCTTTTAGATTGTGTACAATGGGAGTGAGTGATGTAATCTTCCAATGCGTGTGGTGAAAAGAAGGCGAAACCGTTATTGTTTTTCTGCCCAAAATTGAAGCTATTTAATAAATCTTGATAAAGTTAAAAAAATGTTTTGATTTGTTTGTTTTTGTTTTAATTGTTTCCCAAGAGTTTTCGAAATTCGTTCCAGCAGCTTCCGTGGCTTCTAGTGCCGGTATTTTTTACGTGAAAAAAATACTGTTTTGTTGTAAGGTCATTTACGAAATCGTTAATGTTAGGACCAACTTCTGCGGGTTGTACAACTCGATGTATTACATATCTTTCGGAATACTGCTAAAAGTGTAATTTTGTATTGCGCTCTTTACTTTTATCATTCTGTGGGAAAAGGCAGTACAAAATTTTAACATGCGTTATTCGTTTTTGTTAGTTTCGCGTAATCTAATATTCTCGCACATTTTGAAAAGAATATCCCACGCACATCAAATACTCGCGCAGTCTATTCGCAAAAAAAACTGTTTTTGCACAACGAAATGTTCTGCAGAGCGTTCATTTTCCTACCTCGTCCCCAGGGTTCTTCTATATGATATTCAATTTTGATGTATTTGGGAAGATGTTAGTGCCAAAGAAACAAGAAGCACTAGGGACAAAGTATTAGATAATTTAATTTTGCTTGCAACTTGCGAAATGCTTCGCAACCTTTTTTTTAATTTCTAGTTGTAATTTAAAGTTTTTAAATTTTATAAGAGTTTGGCCATAATATCTAGCTAACAGCAGTGAGATATTTTCACTGCAATTAATTTGAGTGGTCATTTCTTCATGCAACATCAAAAGTTTGGCTACCAAATAGAGGCAGTTATACTTAGTGTATAAACTTGAAAATTTTGTGTTTTCATAAATTTTGAAGCTAAATTTGAAGCAAAAATTGTGGAGCACGTTTGCTACGCGAAGTATACCAAGAGAATTATTGAGATTCTCAAAATTTCGATAGAAAAAAAATCATATAAAATCAGCTTAAGGAGATATGACTGATATTTTTTCTCGGAAAGGTAGGTTATTTTTTTGTCTAATAGAACAAATAAGTTTGGACCAAGCAGCTCTTATAAATGTTAGCTAAAAATGCCAGTAAATAGGCTTTGTACCCCCCTACCCCCCGTCTTTCATACCCCCCCCCCCCCCCCGTTATTTCCCGATTTTCCGTTTGCCGGAAGGGAAAGACTGGGAAGTACACTCAAGCAATCAGAAAACGGCTATCGGCTAAATTGAATTATCGTGTATTTTACAGACCTAACACAAATACATAGTTTATACCAAGTCCTGATAATAATTGGCTTAGTTGGCATGCTATTTCTCTTAATATTTGCACTTGGAAAGCTTGTATATACCTTTTGAAGGCACATTATATTAATTTGAACGTTTATAATGCGCAAAAACGTGTTATATTTATGGCTTCATTAAAAAGAAGATTTTAAAGTACCAAATTATCAGCTTGAATTGGCATGTTTGTGGTATTCTTTTCATACAGCAGAAGAAAAGTGAGTTGCGAAGGTATGGATGATGTGAAAGTTATATTTACGTTTTTTTCCTTGGTTTGATGTAGCTAGCTAACTAAATTACTTTTTGGTGCCTATGGCCACCATGGAAAATTATTTTTGCTGTCATCCTTCAATCGAATCATTAGCTAGCTAGCTAGATAGCTACCTCTAGCTACAGTCAGAAGAAGAAAATTCAATTCATAATGATTAACAAAACTCTTTTTTTTTAAATTTTATTACACGATTTTTAAATATTTCCTAAAACTCAAGTTGCTTCTTTTTTTTGATGCATCGTGGAAATAAATTTAAGTCACCAATCCAAAACTAACAGGAAAATACCTCTTTATTCTTTAAGGTATTTGTGGTTAAAAACTTTTGTACTTTTGCTACTAGGGTCTTTTTACTGATATGTGTTCAAAATCTGAACTATTTTATCAAATGGTGCCTTTACCTGGAAATTCTACTTTGTTTACCTACTTTCGCATCTTGTTAAATTCTTCAACACTCAAACCTATAGCAATAAATTTTTCAAGAAGTTAGTGTGGATCTTTCAGCCAGACCCAAATATAACTGCTGATCTCGAGTTTCCAGTGATAGTTACCCAATCGAACACCAAACATATCAGAGTTCCTGTGCGTAATATAGGTACCAAAAGTGTTGCACTCAAAGAAAAAATGTTGGTAGGTTATGTTAGTGTTGTAGAGAGTATTGTTGGTGTAGCTGAAGAGATCGGTTGTGATAGAGGTGATAGTGTCGCTGATAGGAAAGGTGGAGCTAGGGATGTGCATGGTGTGGATGGTGGATATGATGGTGTGTGTGGTGAGGATCAAGAACATGGTGGTGTGTGTTGTGTGAATCGTGACGATGTTGATATGTGTGGTGTAAATGGTGACCAGGTTGGTGTGTGTGGTGTGAATGGTGGATATGATAATTTGTCTGAAACTGGTAGTTGTAAAACTGAGTGTGCCGAAGGTGTTAGTGATAAGGGACGCACTAGAGCTACTATGCTGCCACCTGTTGATTTAAATCACCTACCACAAAAACAAATATAAAAAAAGTCACTCGAAGAAGCATGTGAGATTGCTAAAAGGAACAGCCGACGGAGAGCAGCTTCAGGCAAACAGAGGTACGATAAACAAATATTTGGAAATGGAATTTGAGTAGGTGACAGAGTGCTTGTGAAAAATGTTTCCGAACGAGGTGGCACTGGGAAACTCCGATCATACTGGGAAAAAGATATTTACGTTGTGGAAAAAGAGAACCCTGACATTCCAGTATACCATATCAAAAGAGAAGATGGAATGGGAAGGACAAAAGTACTGCATCGTAATCTTCTCCAGAAATGCGAACAGTTGATGAAAAAACCAAGCGAAGCGGCTAGTCCAATCAAAATGAGACCATCGAAAAAAACCTCTGAACTCCCTGAAAATTCGTCATCATCCTCGGACTCTGATTCGGATGAAGAGGGAAAGATAATGTACCTGATGAAAAAACTGTCATCCATCCAAAAGAAAAGGAGAGGGGAGAGAAGAAAGATGAAAGAAACCCCAGAAAAAGTTAGTTCACCAGATGAAGATGATCCAGTAGAAACTAATGATGATGATCGAGGCGAAACTAATATCAGATCTAGGAAAACGGAGGCAGAAGAAACTGCAGAAGAAGAGGAAATGGATGACCATGGAATAGAAGCAAATATATCGGAAAGCGCTCAACCAGAACCAAGTAAGTATGAGGGCAACCTTGAGCAAATTGTTAAGTACAATTTGTACTTTCCAAATGGAAAACAGTGCCTTCAATTCTGTTGTCTTAGCCACAAAAAGTAGTGATCTATATTTTATGTGGTTAGCCTCATTAATTGCAATAAATTTACCCTGTCAATTGTTCCAGGAGGGACAGCATGACGGTTCTAGAGTGCTAAAAAGCTTCCATTTGAGCTACAAAAACCCTTTAAATTTCTGTTCATTAAGGAACAGCTGTTATATGGGATTGAACCCATATGAATATGAAGTGAACACTCTACCGACTGAACTACCAATCCCCAAAAGAAGACAACCCCCAAAGTAAACAGAGTTGCATGACTTTATTAATTCTATCAAGCATGTATCAATCATATTGTATTTAGTAAATAATTTTTGAGCACTCTTTTCCAAAAAAAGATATATATTTGTAGTTTAGAAATTTAGCTCTAAATATCGTCTCTCAAAGGCACTGGATTTTAATGTATTTAAAGACTTTACTATATATATAATATAATATAATATATAAAAATGTTTTCTGTTTCTTTTTAGATTGCGTACCATGAGCAAGAGATGTTATCTTTCAATATGTGAGATAAAAAGAAGAAAGCGAAACCTCATCCCGCGTTGTTATTGTTTTTCTGTCAAAAACTTGAAGCTGTTTTATAAATCTTGATAAAGTTAATAAATTGTTTTCGTTTCTATAGATTGTTTGTTTTTGTTTATTGTTTCCCGTGAGTTTACAAAATTTATTGCAGCAGATTCATTGGCTTCAAGAAATCGGTTTTCATAACTAGTGCCGTTATTTTTAAGTGAAAAAAACACATGCTGCTTCGTTCGCCTTCTTGTCTCTGAAAGTCTATTACTATCTGTGTTCCGGTTGAAAGAGTACCTTACGATGCGCATCCCCTTAATTCGTGACATTTTCGCACACTACGGATTGTACAACTCGATGTATTGCATTTCTTTCAAAATAAGGGTTTTAACTTTATAAAAGTATAACTTTGCTTGGATTTTTAGTGCTAAAAGCTTCATCAATGTTGGATTTACGTCGGCCACCACTGACAATATTGTGATTATTGTCAATATTTAATTTTATAATTCTGTGAAAAAGAGGTTTTACGAAATTTCTTAGTTATCGTTTATGTTTAGTTTCGCGCGATCTAAATTTCTTGTACTTTCTTAAAAGAAATATTCCGCATATATATATTGTATTTTTGCCAAAAAATCAGAACTTTTGCACAACGATTTGTTGTTGTTCCGCGGCAAGTTTATTTTACAACCTCGTCACCAGGGTTTTCTATGTCTATGATATTCAGTTTTGGTGTATTTTCCAGATATCAGCTGCAGTAAGATGTAAGCACCTCGTCGTATTATATCAAAGAAAACAAAAGCACTAGGGTCAACTATTGGCTAGTTTCGATTTTGCTTGCAACTTGCGTAATGCTTCACAACCTTTTTTTAATTTCTAGTTTTTGTTAAAAATGAACAGAAAATTTCAAGAATGTCAACCCGGATCCGAGAATAGCTTATCTAGTTACGGTGTTAAGGCACCATCTGCTATGGGACACTTATATATAATTTAAATAACCATACCTCCCCTATGCATTTCTAAAGCATGTCGTGCACTCTTCTATTTCTGTATGTTTATGCTATTCCAAAGCTGTATATCTTCGCGCGGCTTGTAAAATTTTATGCAAGGAAAAGTGTTATGTGAGGTTTCAGAGTATGGTTAATTGTTTTGGAATACACAAAGGTTCACAAAGTAGATCTTCGTAAATGAAGAGTATGGTACCTTTATGTACACTAAGCCAAATTTATAAAACATTAGCTATACGTCGTAAGTACGACAAGATCAAAGTGCAAACGAGTTTGTCTGTTATTGTTTTTCTGTTTGGCCTACCGAGGTTCCTTCTTCGCCTCGTCTGTCTGGTCTGATTTATACAATTGTTATTGTAGTATTGTAGCAAACCAACGTACACAACCTTTTGTTATTCCGTAGCTTTTCTATCTACTTGCTATTAATCTAGCTATCTAACAACAACATTTTGGCTCTTTAAGAAGTGTTGAGAGTAGTTACGAATTTCTTTTCTCAGATCTCGATTTCAGAATCAAAATTTTTGGAGAGATGTAGTTTTTTAAGTTAAGCTAGCGCTATAAGCACAACTTGGCAATTCAGTTTAACGTCATAAAATTTATTTTTGGAGGTAAAAAGTTTCCGTAATTTAGTTATAGGTGAAGAGAGTGCAGAGCCAGACACGTCCAGACACCATGCTGTTCCAATGCTATTGATGATTTCTTGAGTTGGATTGTCTATATGGTGCATATTTTTAGTCTAGGTGGCACATGTTGTGCCTCTGAAGCTCATTTTAGTTGTCTTATAGACATGTGCTGAGAATAAGTTTAGTAAGAAGCCAGTATAGCAAGCTATACAGAGAAAAAGTTGCATATTTTATATCATATCTGACACAAAGTATAGTGGAAAAATATTGATATCTTTAACATAGCTAGTTAGCGGTCTCTAGAGCTTAAGCTGACTGAGGGATAGGCAAGAACTAAGTCTCTCCCAAGCACCTTCGGTTTGTTTATGTATTTACCTAGCAAAATATTTACCGCCAGTTATGACTCACTCAATCGGGTGGTAGATAGATAGATAGATGTGCATATTTTACATGGCTAGCCTCACAAATATCGAGGGATATACCCTGTCTATTATTTCCAGGAGGGGCCATGGCTTAGATGGAGAGTCCTAGAGTATTTAATGCTCATTTTGAGCTACGCAGACCCAATTAGTAGGGCCCACGCTCTACTAGACAACTCCCGGCAACATCCAACGGCCCACACAGTGTGCCATCTCCCCAATTTCCCTCACATGGCTTGGGTTAACCCGGGGCTATGGTAACATTCACTCGCCCATGTTGAATCGCCGTCAAGAGGAATCGAACCCCGGTCTCCCGCACAGAGTACGAAAGCTATAACCACTAATCTACGGCGCCACATGCTTTAAAAACACAATAGGATAGCAAGTTCCTTTCAAATCATGCGGAAATAATTGCTCTGTGGTAAAAACAAAAGCATAGCAAGCATAGTTTATAAAAAATTCCTCTGCATAAGGAAAAATTAAACACAAAGGCCATTGAATTTTTATTTTTTTTAACAACGAAACAAATTAAAGTAATATGATTTTAATCCTGAAAACACAAATCCAATGGTCTAAATTTTAAAAAAAAATTTCATTTTTCATTTTTGCATAAGGGAGACCCCCTCCCTCCAACCTCAATAGGGTTTACTGCCCTACGTTCAGGACCTTTCCCTTCACGATATGATTTCGAAAACAAATTAAACTTCAATACCGAAGAAAAAAAAATCTAAAAATCTAACTTTTGACGTTCTTGATAGATCCAAACACTCATTGTGAAAACATTTTAATTTTGTAACGCCATCTAAAATGCTTTTTTATTGCCGTTCTTCATTCTTAAATTTTTAAAACACTATCTAAAAAAGCGTTTCTATTGCCGTTCTTCGTTCTTAAATTTTTAAAACGTGATCTAAAAAAGCATTTCTATCGCCGCATTTCGTTCTTAAACTTTTAAAACTCCATCTAACAAAGCTTTTCTATTGCCTTTTTTTGTTCTTAAATTTTTAAAATGCAATCTAAAAAAGCATTTCTATTGGCGCTTTAAAATATTTGATTCGCAATTTTATCATTTTTCTTGCAAAGTATAGCATTTCGATTCGCAAATTGCGAATTGCAAACTGCTGCTTAAGGTAGCAGTATGGTAAATAATTATTTTTTTTTTACCTTTTTTTAAAGAATATTTTACTTTTTAAACTGCTTTTTCCAATGAGCAATCAATCAATCAAGTATTGAAGTATAACTTCTGGTTTATGCATTATTTATGCATAAGGTTTGAGATAGGCGAGACAAAAAGCACTGGGAAAAAGGTTGGAATAATACAGCATTTCGTCATTTTTTTATTATTATAAGTTTCTTTTCGTTGTCTTCGAAATCGTTAAATTATCATAGAGATCCATTCAAAACTTCAAGAAAAAAAAGAAAAAATGAGCAACAGAAATTTGAATCAAAAAAACAAAATGTGCTAAAAGTATTGGATAAGGGATCTTGGTATGATCAAAATAAATTATTGCGAAAACAAGAGATCCAAGCTTATTTTGAAAAGGAAAACATTGCTTGTGCCAGTCAAAACAAATTTGAAAGTTTTGAATTCAGATCGTCTGACGAAGAAGAAAAATCAGAAAGTGAAATCATGGTTATGGATGATCAACAATTTTCCAAGGCTGTTCATCACTGGATAATATCAATCCAAGCCCTGAAAATTTATTTATGCAGGGGTTCTTTATTTAGATCAGTAGAAAGTTTGAGACCATGAACCTTTGATGAATATCGAAAAACATGAGTGCATGAATCATATAACAAAAAGGATGGGAACTGGATTAAGATCACTTTCAAAAGAATTTAAGGGTGAGAATATTGCATGGTCTATGGATCATATATGATTTCATTGTGACCCGTTTTTGATCAAGATTTCACAGAATAGCAAGAATTTATTTATTATTTTAGGCAGAAAACTTTCTGATGGAAAAAGTCTTGGTGTCAGAGGAGGAGGTTTAACAATAGCCAAGTGGGACGTTATTTAGAATTTTTATGGTAAATCAATCCGTGATAATAAGGGTGGTGCGAAAGCGATGTCAAAGGCTTTTTGTGCAATTCTAGAGCATTATTCTAGTTCCTCTGATGAACCACAACAACACAGATACCCAGTAAGGCCAACATCTTGGAGCAGCTATAGCTGTGGCACTATACTAAAAAACATTTGAAATATCCACCTGCTGTCTGTGAAGTTTACCCTTTCAGCCAATCAGGTGTTTTTAGAAGGTGTAAAACACAGAATCCGGAATACACCCAGCACCAGGTAATTTGGACAATCATACCTAAGGAACAAAACAACTCTCCTGAAGAAATATTGTTTGGAATTTGTCTTGGTGCATGCATGTTTAATAGTGGTATAAATTATTCCCTAACAAATTTATTTAAAAAATATTTTCTGCAGTGCACTGAAACCATGTCAAACAAGTTGAAAACAACTGATAATGAATGCATAAAGAACGCTAAATATAAGAACAAAGAAACTGTTAAGTTACGTTGGGAGGAGAAGAAAGGTTCACGCAGCAAGATCCATTTCAGTACTCAATATAAATCAGGAGCTTTTCAGTCAAACAGTTCAACCAGAGGGCGTGGTTCGAAAAGAAAAAAGAAATAATTGTTTTTATATATTCTATATTTTTACATGTTGGACATGTAACCTATATTTTATATATTTTTTTATAATACATATAATTATTATATATTTTATATTCTATATACTGTTATACTATAATCGCGTTGTATTCTTCTAAAAGAAAAATAGAAATTGAATCATTTAAAACAGTGATACTTCAATTTCATAGTTTCAGCTTCAATTTACTTACCCTTATCTAGTTTCACCTACTACATCTCCTGGACAGAGTGATCGAAGATAGGATAGTACCGAGGGTGGACATGAATACTCAGCATTTTCCAGTTCTACTTCTTTTCTCTGAAATGAACAATAACATTATTTTAAAGATGATAATAAAGGTGGTAACGAAGTAATCAAATAATTTTTCACTTTCTACCAACAGGTTTCTAGCCCAATAGCAATAAAAAGAAATTTGAATTTTTCTCATTGTTTTAGATTTTTGGAATTTTAACAGCATCTTTCAGTGAAGAAATGAACAGGCTGCCATCATAAAAGATAAAAAAAAAATTGAATTAAAAAAAATTCGAGTTGTGATTTTTTACAAGTAATTGAAAGAGAATATGTTAATGATTAATTAGTTATTTAAAATGAACTTGGAAAACTCTAATTCAACAATTTTCAGCATTAGAATGCCCCCGTCATAATAAAGCAAAATAAATATATTCAAAGCATTTGTTTTTGATTTTATGTCACGGGGTTGGAGTGCGAAATATTGATATAAATGTTCAAAAACAGGAAATGTAATAATTGAGAAAATGATTCTATTCAATTCTCATTTTTTTGTTTTGTGAGACTATTTGTTATAATAAAAATATAAGAATGCCAAAAGCTATTAAAACATCCCAGAAAAAAAACAGTGAGGGAAACCCAGGCAATGTTGGAAAAAACATGAGAGGTGCAGAGTATCAAATAATTTATTTAATAAACAAGTTTAGTGAGAAATTTGAAAACTAAATCACAATAAATCATAAAAGTTTTTGTTACAAATCTTTTAAATTTCAGATAGTGCAAAAGTTCCGTAAAAAAATTATTTTATGGATTCTTTTTCTTTTTTTCCTGTTACCAACTAATATTTGAGCAAACTGTGTATTACTAAAAAGAAATTAAAAAAATAGAAACTGATTTTAGTCTTCTTTGTTGTTAATAATTATGTTACAAAAACATGCAAGATATATTCTGTGTGTATACATGAAGTCTACCTTTTGATATATCTATATAATAATACGCCAGTTCCGTGTCTCTGTGACAGGCAAAGTTGATGTGTTCATTTTCCTATGATGTTACCGAAATTTCCTTTGAAGTAACCGAAAAATGCATGTCTAATATGTTAAATTTCCTGACGTTACGGCGCGACGTCAATAACACTACTTTAACGTCAATATACTATATTAAGTTAAGGAGGCCTTTACAGTGCACTTAAAACTTTGAGGCCAAATAACTTGGAAACAAGGTCGTGACGTCAATGATTTTTCACCGCGTGGGTAACTAGGGACCACCTGGGACCAATTTGGGTAGTTTTCTAAACCTGGTTCCCCGAATCCGTTTCGGAATAGACGGGTTGATGACGTAATCAAAAACCTTTAAATCTTAATATCTTTGCAACCGTTTGTCAAAGATACATGATCCTATACATTTTCTTAATCAGCGTTTTAAGATCTATACGATGAAGGCAACAGGTATACAAATTTCTTAAAAAAAAAATTTGAGTTTTGACGGGCCAATGCTGTCGTCGGCAAACTTTTTAAACCCTTATTTCTCCTTCGGTGTTCCTTAAAAAATATATGATCCTATACATTATTTTGATACACATTATTATTTTGATATACATTATATTTTTTTTATTACAGTCAACGAATAAACTAAACTTCTCCAAATATTATTTTTTGTATCTGCACTGCTGACGTCAGCAAAAAATCTAAAACAACCTATTTTACCATTGTCCCTCGACCTAAGTGGTTTTCTCCACGGGCCTTATCGACTAGTTGTATAATAATTTCCCAACCTAATTAGGGATTTCAATAATAATGTAATGTGTAAGTTATTCTGTCATTTTGAGTTGTCATCTTACTGAATGTATTGCAAGCTCTAGATGTCAATTTTTTTTCATTTCTAGACTTCTATAAATATATACAATGCTAAAATGGTCTCGATTGGGATTGGCTTATGCCAAGGTAAAATATTTGTAGGGAATACATCTGCCAATTTTTTTAGATCATACTGTCAATGTTTTCTTTTGCAGTGTTTACACCTGACTTTGATAGTTAATTACTTGAATGATTAAACAAGGTTACTTATGATCAAAAATTATACACTAATAACAGTCAATATATTGACTGTTATCAGTTTATCGTTTGCATAAACAAAAAAGAACTAAAATTATAAAGTACTTTTGTTTTAAACTGTATTGAACAGAATATTAGCAAATTTTTAATTGGCAAATTTTAGACATCAAATCGAATTGTCAGTAGGAAAAATTTCTTTACTCCTGCAACTATGGCAACAAAAACGTCAAATCGTCCTAAAACAATGCTTTCCTGTGAAGATAAATTACCACATCTGCCTGTGCCACCCCTTCGTGAAACAATGGAGAAGTATGTAACTTCATTAGAACCGTTGTTGTTTGACCATGAATATGAAAACACGAAGAATGTGGTTGCTGAGTTCCAAAGAAAAGATGGAATAGGGGAAAGTCTTCAAAAGAAGTTAATGGAAAAAGCAGCTAACTCTGATAACTGGTTGTCAGAGTGGTGGGACAACTGTGCCTACTTTGCTTTCCGAGCTCCTGTTGTTATTAACTCAAGTCCAGGTATCACATTTCCAGCCCAGACATTTTACAGTGATCAGGACCAATACAGGTGCATGCCAGGTTTTTTTATTTACATGAAATTGAATAAAGTTTATTGTTTCCAAAATTTATCATGCCCTTTTTTTTTATAGATATACTGCTCGGCTGATACGCTCTGTTTTGGAATTTAAAAGTCTGATAGACAGGTATGTTGAATTCTCTTTTTGAGAAAAGTTTATGTAAATGTATAAATAATGATTCTGCCGATATTTGAAAACATCAAACAGAAGTGATTAATTTTCAATTTTTTGTTTTTTTCCAAATATGCTATATTTTATTAATCTGAAGTGTGTAAGATAATTTGGCAATCTGAATCTTTTATGTGCGAGCTAATTAAGATATCTTAGGCTTAATTTCGCAGGTAGGGTCAATTTGATTAACATTGCTTCTTTTGATTGCTTAGTTTGTGTAAGTATCAATCAAAAAAGATGTACGGCTTTTTTGTGTAAATATCAATAATCAAATTTGAAGTTCTTCCTGGCGTCAAAAAGATGTATAGTTGAGTGCAAGAACCTTATTTATTATTATTGTTTAAACCAGATCATTTGAAGTTTAAAAAATCTAGAAAAAGGTTTAAAAAAGAAAATACAAACAAATAGACAAACATTTAGAAATGTACTATAAACAGGATAATATTGAGAAATTTTGTTCGCTCTGCACATTTATACTGAACACAAAATCAATTATTATTTTAATTTTTTATATTGTTACCTTAGTCAAAGTCTTCCAGTTGATTACGCTGGAAAAGACCCCCTTACTATGAAACAGTACCAAAAACTGCTGTCTGCATGTCGAGTACCATATGCAAAATGTGATGGAGAGATTCTAACATCTCCAGAAGAATCGAGACATGTTATGGTTGCTCATAACAATCATGTATGCTGTTGTGAACATCTATTTTATTTTATGTATTGTTTTATTTTCATGCCTTGTATCTTTATTTATTTTTGCCTTTAGTTTTTTAAACTTGATGTTTTTCACGAGGGGACTGATAAACCTTTAAGTGAAGAAGAACTTGTACAACAACTCGACCATATTGTAAATTTATCTCGTTATGAAGATGACTACCCTGTTGGTGTGTTGACATCACATGACAGAAATGTGTGGGCACAAGCTTACAAAAGATTGACAAGAGGTTTGCAAGAAAGCTCATCATCTTGTTTAAGGCATTAAAAATGGTGACCAAGTGGTGACCATTTTTGAGTTCCAAAAATTATTTTATATTGATCTCATTGTTTTTCCTAATTTCTTTATATTTTTATAATATATATAAAAACGAGTTAAGAACCTGGTGGTAAATCTACAGGGTCGCAATTCTTTTTTAGTCTATTCGTTTGCCTATAGCACGACTGCTCTCTCACAAACAGACAATCAGAATATGGATATTATTAATATAGAGACTTGATTTTCATTTCTTGATTCTTTGTTTAGTTTTAACAAAAATGCAATACTACAAGAAGGACCAATTCCGAACACAAACATGACGGTTTATGGTTTAGTGATTGTATATTTTTAATTTTATGTGATTTTTAAGATCCAGAAAACAGAGGTAACGTGGATACAATAATCAAGTCAATATGCCTTATTTGTCTTGATCAGCCAGTCAACGTACCTTCTGGGACTGAACATAAATATGAATCTCCTCACGGCTCTGTGGGATGTGAACAAATGTTACATGGAGGTGGATCACAACAAAATAGCATGAACAGATGGTTTGATAAGATTTGTCAGGTATTATTAGACACTTATGAACTGAGAACTACTTTTTTATTTTAAGATTTCAGGCCTGGCAGATAGTTTTGAAAAATGGTAATCGTGAATTTATTATTTTTTTAAACATGCGAATGTTTTAAGTAGTGACTAGCAGTTTATTGAAACGCAAAACAAACAAAAAAAGGACGAATGCTTATACTTTCTATAGTATGTGTTCATTATAATGTTTATCCAAACGTGGTGTAAGCAAAAATAACCAAATTTTTTGTGCGTACTTGCCTTTTGCATTGTCCAAAGTTGTCCTATTGTAAAGGCTAATATTGAAGGAACCATTAGGCAAATTAAATGCATCCACAAACCAACCTCGAGATGATCAGCAGTAGAAACAGGAGTTGTCTAAAAACTGACGACGTAGCAAAATTGCTTATGTCAGCAGATTTTCATCACCGGCAATTTTTGTTTCTTTGCCATACTATGTTTCTGCTAAGTTTTATAAACGGAGTTTAAGGCATTTTAAAGTTATTATCTACCCGGCAACGCCCACCTTACATCCTACCTCCCGGCAACGCCCACCTTACATCCTACCTCTAGAAGTTTGTGATACCTAAAAAAGCCCATAAAAAGAGGGTCAAAATATATATTTTCTATTGTTTCAAGTATTACCATAAAAATATTTTCTTTTTTCATAAAAACATCTAGAGAAATTATATCATGCCGGATAAAGTCGAATTTTTGTCATCAACACACGACTACTGAGCACTGATTGTTATCACCTCTGTACACGCTTGATATCCTTGTTGTGTTTTTAGTTTGTTGTTAACCGTAATGGTATGGTTGGTTTGTGTTATGAACATTCAGGAGCCGAAGGTCCGCCTGTAATGGCTTTGTGTGAAGCTATCTTAAAAAAGTAAGAGAAGCAACTATTAAACTCTTTATTCAATTTTTCTATTTTCATGCTTAGTTTAAATTTCTATGTTTTCTTTTATTCTTTAGAAAGTTTGAACATGGTACGTCTGTTAGCTTACCAGCGAATTCCCAACTTCCATCTCCTCATAAACTAATTTGGAGTCTAAATTACGACTTAGTTGACAGAGTCGAGTTAGCAAAAGAACATATTGACCAGTAAGAATATCAGTGTTTAATGTTTTTCATCGAAATAATTGGGACATTTTTTTACTGGCTTCATTTAAAACTAATTTGTTTAGGGTGTTCAGACGTTTATGGAGAATTCCTCTCATTTAAAATTATAGTGACGTTGACTAAAGAATCTCATGTGCTAGCCATAATCACGTTTAAGTGTGTTTTTCTTTTAGAATGGTGAATGATGTCACTGTGAAACTTTTCGATTTCGATGATTTTGGAAAAAATATTCCCAAGCGATTTAAAGTAAGCCCTGATGCCTTTTTTCAAGTATCCCTTCAGCTGGCATACTATCGGTAAATATATTTCGTATTTCTTTCCAATGCATTACTATTCTTTATACAGGCAGTGCTTGAGTAATCATTTTTTTTTACTTCATAAGATTGCATTGTCATCATCCTCCTACTTACGAAAGTGCTTCAATTCGAAAATTTGTGAACGGAAGAACTGAAACAATCAGGTCGGCTACTCCTGCTGCTGCAAGATACGCGAGAGAAATGGATCGAAACAATTATGATGTAAGTTGTTAAAAATAACTTATGTGTAGAAGTTTTTCTGTGGCAATCCATTTTATGTTGTTTCAGTCAAAAAAATCATTAGTCTCCTATATGATCCTATAGGATCGAGTTTTAAATGTAAATTATTAGAAATTCTCGATTTGATTGTCACAACATTTTGGGAAGCAAACAAGTCGTATGTTTATTCTTTTGATTTTTTTTTACTTTGGCAACATCACGAATGAGGGGGACAAATGTCCACCTATAATCGACAACAGTGATGTAGACTAGTTAGTTACTCCTTGATAGTCAGGGATTGGTGGCAATTCCTTGACTTGTTAAAACAACATGATCGTTATCGTTTTCGTGAACACTTTACTTCATAGTAATTACGAGTGTCCGTCATAAACCGACGAAATCCAAAGTTAGATATATGCCAGATATTTTTAACAAGACTGGTTCCTAAAGAAATTATCCGCTACTGCGCGGTTTATTGTCGTGCTGCATGTCTGCCGCGTAAAGTTACGTGTGCTGCATGTCTGCCACGTAAAGTTACGCGTGCTGCATGTCTGCCACGTAAAGTTACGTCTGTTGTTTTTATAAGTTCTTCTTTTAAATATTTAGAGCTCAGTAAAGAGAAAGCTGTTTATGAAAGCTGTTGAAGCACATGTGAAATATACTATAGAGGTAAACAACCTGCTGTTAACTTTTAGAAATCATTTATTGGTCAAATTTTATCCAACGTTACTTCATAGGCTATGAACTTTCAAGCCGTCGACAGACATTTACTTGGTTTGAAACTAATTGCATTAGAGAATGGCATACCGCTTCCAGAACTGTTTCGCGATAAAGCGTATGGCTACGCACTACACTTTCGCTTGTCTACTAGCCAGGTGAGATATTTCGCTACTTTGCTTGTATTATTTACAGTCCGTACAAAAAGTTCAATCCGTTGTTTCCAGTGGCTTTGATATAGCATTGTCCTTACTTTCTTTTGTACTTTTAACGTATTGAACGCTTTTGAAACATCCTCGCCCTGAGCAGGTCGAAGGAATCTTACTTAGGAATTTTACTTAACGGTTTTATTCTTTGTACACACAACTTTACATAAAAATGATATCCCGAATTTTTTTTGTTATTATTTAAAAAACTTTATAGATTATTTTATGTATAAAACAGGATTATTTAAAGCTTACTGTAAGCATATTTTGTGCAAGAAAGTTTACCAACAACCTTGAGTCTTATTTCAAATACTCTTATGCTTATAAAAACACAAGCTACCTGCACTAATTCAAAAAAAAACCTGGAATCAGCTCATATTAAATCGACACTGAGGTTGGGTTAAAAAAAGAACGTTTTTTTCCACCTGAAAGAAAACTTAGCAAAATTTATTTTACCGCATTTTGTGTCTCGTTACTGCGGTTACCATTTTGCGTGGCAGACAAACATCGTATACGGGTATTATAATATAGATTCTAGATAGGTTGGACAAATTAATTTGAACTTTTTGCGTTCTTTAGGTACCAGCAAAAGCAGCAGCAGCTCTTTGTTTTGGTCCAGTCGTTCCTGACGGTTACGGTGTCTGCTACAATCCGATGGAGAATCGCTTTCTGTATGCCGTCAGCTCATACAACAGTCATCCAAAAACACACTCTGGTGATTTCGGTGAATATATTGCGAAAGCTTTGCAAGACAATCAATTATTACTTTCAACTCAATCGAAATTATAAGCACGTATTCATACATTTGAAGTATTGATGAACTAAGGTATAAAAAGATATACCAATAAAAATTATGTTTATCTAGTAAATCTAGTTTATCTTCCTTCTGTGCTGGCTTATATTTATACTAGCTGGCTAACCATGAATTCAGTTTATGATGACGAATTTCTTTTAAAGCATGGCGTAAGGTTTGGTTCGTTGATCTTTCTTGTCTGTCAAATTCAGTAGTGTATATTAACCTATCAAAGTAAACTTGTGAACCATTTGTAGAAGCCCTGTATTATAAATTTCCTTTCTCTTTTTTCACATGTTTCAGGTGGCTACTTTTGACAGAAGCACATTGTATTCTTACACATATTTTTCAGAATATTTTGTAGAATAGAATTTACCAAAACCACTGGTTATTGTTTTAAATACCGTATGCTACCGATAGCTCAATTATCCGAAGAACTAACAAATTGTTCGAATTGTTAGGCTGTTAAATAACTTTGTCGGCTAAAAATTTGAAACTTATTTGCGTTATGCGGCAAACCGAAAGTGAGTATACGCCATTTTATGGGTAAAACATTTTTTGTGAAGTAGCTTGTTAGGTTGGTTTGCCCTGAAACGAATGTAGCTATCTTAAGGCAAAAGATTTTGTAGCAGAAGGGGCAACAAAATAACACTATACGTTTTTTCATAAGAAGCCAAGCGCATGGTTAAACTAATGAAGTTTAAATTCTGATGTCTTTTACTAGGAATGTTTTCTAACAAGTTCTTAAATTTGACTAGGTTTATAAGGGATTTCAATGAAAAACACAATTTTGACACGACAAAGACTTCATAAACAAGTATATAAGAAGAAATGAAATATTGCCTTTTATTATTTACTATCTATAATCTTATCTGTTCTGTTGAAATTGTCAATTTTAAATAGTTTTCCGATTTGTCAGGAAAGCTTATTGATTGGAACTTAATGGTGAAATGTGAAAAAATGTTTTTACTTAAGTAATTCTTACATTTTTACATCAGTAAACATTTCTTAATTTTTTGAAAGGCTACTAGCAAGTTTCTTATATAGTCGTTTCTTATATAAAAAAGGGTCGTTTCCTCGCCCCTTTTAAACCAATCCGTTGTCTTGATTATATTAAAGCGATTTCCAGCAATATCTGGAAGTATTAATTTTCAAAATCTCTCCTTCGGACAAAACCATGATTTGCCCTCGTCGAGATTATTTTATCAACAAATGATGTACAAAGAAAATTGTCATATTCTACAAGCGCTGTACTCTGTTAAGGTAAATACAGTTATTTGTAAATTCATCAAGGTACGATTTCCAATAATAAGCGTTTAAGTATCACACGTAGCGTTGTTTTAGAAGGAGATTTCTTAATGCAATCTAAAATTGTTTTGTAGATGGAATCCTTTTTATGTCATCATTTAGAAGCATGCTTTAACGTTTTGGTATATTAGATATGATTTTTAGCTGAATAAAACTGTTACTTGACAATCTATTTATGTTCCTAAGCAGTGTGATGGATGTATTTGGTGCTATTAAATTTTAAATATTATACATGAAAAATAAGGACTTGAAAAATGTTTAGCTGACATACATGAAAACCCAGTTCTTTTAGCAGTCGTCTAGAGCAGTGGTGCGTGGCCTTGTATTTATGGCGTTCGCTTCGTAACCACAAGGTCCGTGGTTTAATCCACAGCGCGGGCATGTTTAACAAGGGCCTTTACCACAGCTACAGGTCAACCCATGCCATGTGAGGAAAATCGGGCTATGTCAGATCCCATCCCCTGCTAACGGAGGTAGGGATCAAAGGTACATTATAGGCTATCATACACGAGACCTTATAGTAGTCCTCTGGGTAAAAACACCGAAAATCTGGTCCCCACATGGGGTCACCCGGTACAACGCCAATGAAGTACCGGCGATGAGTCTTGACTTTGAAGAATACCCTGATTGGGTTGTGAAGTATCGTCAAATCTGGTCCAAGATCGAAGATCTTATATCTGAGCAATTAACGACAGAATCTGTGAAAAAGGACCGTTACGTGAACGCTAAACTCAGTGACATCCTGGCTATTTCATACGTGTATGTTTAAGGTAAAAACTACTACCCTCAGGTTCATATTACAGAATGTCGGTATAAAGACTTCAAAAAAGAATGGCTGCCAAATGAGGATTAAAAAACCGTATATTTTATAGGCCCTACGAGACCTATAAAATATATATATAATTAAGGCTTATACACAGGCGGAGACTCTAGGTACCGCTTACATACTGTACCGACTGAAGATTCACGGCCCTTAGGAACTAACTGGGCACGTTCCTGTTCGTTGATAGCGTTAACGATCTGTTTAACATGTTGATGTATCTGTTCGTTTAGAAGCATGTACTTATTATATTCCTGTATGATCAGGGTAAATTCATAGTCGCTGATGACTCCGTTCTCAATGGCTTTTGAAATAAGATCAATGATAGAATTCAGCTTTATAGTCTCGTGCTTTTTGGATTTCACGCCCAGCCTTCCCGGCATTCCGCAGACCGTGATAACGCTTATACCTAACAGACCATGGTCCGCATACCTCACCAAGGTCTCATGGATTTCAAACCTCTTTGCGAGTCTGTTCCACTCCTTAATCTCATCCCGCAGGTACTTTTCAATATCCTTAATTTTTTTGAGCCTGTAGACATGGCTTTCCTCGGGTATATCGGCGCTTTGTGCAGGTTCACTCCGTAAATTCGGGTACGGCTTGGCTATATCGCTCATTTATTCTATCAGCAAATGCATCGTGAGGCCGGTGAACGAAACGTTCTTCTCATGGTGATATTCATCCGTTAATAATAATTCCAGAAGGTCCGTTGAGCCCTTTAAGGGAAGGTACGTTGCGGTATCAAAAATCCCAGGTCAGCATGTTCCCCTAAGCGTTTTCCTTGGTGGGGAGCAAGGCCAGAATTTTAGACTTTTTACCATCAAGTAGGCTGTTGTCTTCATTTAACTGGGGGCAATCAAGGCATAGTCGAATATAGACGTCAGTCCTGTAATATGCATCATAATCACCCTTGATATAGTATTTCTTACTAGGGTCATTCATTCCTTCACAATGTCTAACATTTTATTCAATAGTTTGATGATTTCCTGTTATGAATTTTAGAGTATAGCGCGGCACATGTTGATCAAATCAACACACCGCCATGATTGTTCACCAAGGACCCCCGACAGGCAGGTCACAGCTTGGTATTTCGGGTGCTATATTCAAGGGGTACTGGAGAATATATTAATTTTCCCTGTAGGCATCGCAGCGCATTGCAATATCTCTTGACGAGCCGTGCCTTTTCCTGGTTGACATCAGAGGGTGCTCCGATGAGTTCAATGTACTGGGATATAATGTTGTATGTCAACAGGGTGTTAAGAAGTAGGTAGTTATCATCCTGTTGAAACCCTCTAATTTCCCTATCAATGGCAAGAGAATCTACCTCGTGTTCAACGTCTTTGATGTCTTTGCATTTGGTATGCTGTTTCTCCCTCGCTTTGGCCAGGCAGCTTATACAGATTTTTGTTCGGCCATTCCACTTGCCGCGGGTTAGAACGTGCTTGCATCCTCTACAACGTTTGATCTCCATTTACTATGGAAAGATACGCCTTGTGTAATGCCTTTGCAACGTCAGCAAGCGTTAAAGACTTCCTGTTTCCTGGTATTTAAACGGTATCTTCTGGTGAATATGAACAAACTCGTAGTGTTTCCAGGTCATTCCTTCGGAACTCTGGGCTTCAATATGGTACAGATAGCTATGACCTCGTGTAGAGGGTACGTGCCGGCGCGGCGCGTACGACGCTCCTTTGACAATTTCTTTTTATCGAGGCAGGAGATGCATGTACTTGTTAGTTGACCGTTACGCTTCATCTTGAACTGGTTCAGGATGAGAGATCTTGAGCATTTTGAACATATCTTGCTCTCTGCCATATTTCTATATCTCTCTCCAAGAGATATAGAAATTATCATATGGTCTATTTCGGTTTGGCGACTATGCTTGCGGGAATCCATCCCTTGGAGACAGCTATTTCGCGAATTGCCCTATCTGCTGCGAAGTACGCAACCATCTTGAGGACGTCATTGGTATTCATTTTTGTAGATGGCCTTGTTATCCCAGGAATTTTTTACCTGCCATGGCATACGCAAAGGTGAAACAAAGGTCTACGACTGTTTCGTACAACATATCTAAAATCTCATTTTCTTTAGGTGTTACGTTGCTTGCTGGCATTTATTTTGTGTCATTTTTTGAAAAAATTCAATGCATCTTAAATATTTCTATTGGGGGATGAGTTTTGCCATGTTTTCCCTGCCACGGCTCGGGTGTGGTGTTTTGAGATTTGTTTCCGGACTTGTACCACCATATACCAACCCCTATTGCCAATACGGCCAGAATCCCTACGCCGTAGATGTAGACTGTGCGGAACTTGTCCCAGAAGAGGTTTTGACTGTAGGCTCTACAGTAACCTCTTGTTGTTTCATTTCTTCCTTTCTTTTCTTCATCAGTGCCGCCAAATTGGTCCTTGCACAACCCTTCCCGGATGCTTTACTGGCTTTGTAATGACTCTCTCTTCTTGTTTCTATTTTTCACTCATTTATCTTATCCTCACAGATCTTTCCCCACCGCCTCATCCTATTCCTTCTTTTTTCTCATATGTCAGGCGGTATGTCCTGCCACCAAAATAGGCGCTAAACACCTATCCGAAGCTGATAACAAGGGTAGACAGTGCCCTAGCCGTCTTCTCCCCCTTTTCATGAAGCTCACGCTGTATGTACTCAGTATGTACTTTATCGATTGCCTTATCTGGGGTCTAGTCGACAAACCCTTCTGTGCATTTTTTGGGTAAAAGGTGTTCTTTGCTGTTGCGTAGGGCCTCTTTAAGGCTTGGCGTTTATCAATAGGTTTCTCTATCTGTTCGTATTCTGCAAAGGCATTGTCAAATACTCGTGCAATATCAGACATTCTCTTTATTGATATCGAAAAAAGCAAAGCGCGATCAGGGATAGGGTAGAAGTACAGCAATTAATAGACACACCTCCATTTTATTCCTGGGGGGGTACCAGGCGGTAATGACCACGGGCAAGCGTTGTAATCTCATCAGGTTGCACGATACGTTTGTCATCCTCCCTGTTGAGTGCTAACTTGTTTACCTCTTGGGTATATATTTGGTGGTTCTTGTTTTAAATCAGCACTTGGCTTCTGTAAATATCAACGCCCTCTTCCAGACATCTTCGGTAATCGTCAAAAGTGATGGATTTTTTGGTTACACACCTCTTTACGCCCTTAGCTTTGCGATCACCGCCCTCTTTTGTAAGGCTCTTGTAGGCATATAGCTTGGCCCTTAGGGTGATGAACTCAGTCATAACCTTCCCCGCTAATTCATCCTTCATCAAGCCTACCACTTTTTTGTTCTTGCCTATGGGGAGAGTATTAACATCGGGATTATAGGCACTCGTATCAAAACGTGCCTCGACATCGTCTTTGATATCCCTGTAGAAATCTTCTGTTCGTATATGGTAAACAAAGCTGTCTGTATCCATGTAACAAAGCTGCAGCTTGCTACCGTATTTTGGCTGCATGTAGTCATAATAGAATTCGTACATGAATATCTTTGACAAATCCAGGATTGCCTGGCCAATACACACGGGCTTGTTCATCTTCACCCTTGAAATTTGGCTTCATGAACAACTTTATATACTTGTCCTCGTTGGTAACCAGCTGAATGGCGATGATTCCTAATATTCTCCATCGTCTTGCCAAACACGCTTAAATTCATCAGCTTGTAGAAATCCTTTTCAACCTCGTTTTTGGCAGCCGTTCTTAGCCTCGCGTTGTGATCGATGTACCCTTTAAGCCATGGCTTTTAATTAAACTGGATCACCCTGCGTACCCTTTTCAGCTCAAGCCAATCCTTTATAGCCTTGTGGAGGGCTCTTACATGGACCACATATTTTCGCTTTTCCTCCAAATTTGGTACCAATTTTTCGACCTTGTGGACCATAATGCGTTCGGGTAGGAATGACAACTCATTATGGCTGTCATGTAGTCTCCCGGGATAGTCGATATCAACTTCTAATATGTACCCATGCTTTTTGTCCATAAAGAGCTTCTCGATTTGCTTTTCTGTGAATACCTCTACATTTGAAACCCATTTGAAGCCAGCCGTTGTTAGGTCTTGGCACATCGCCCATCCATAGAGGTTATTGCCTTCGAGGTACTGCAGGTAGGAGGATTCAACCTCTGGATCGTACTGATCTCCCATATACCTATTGTTAGCTCTTGCATACCAGTGTACGGCCTGGGTTATACTTCCTCGGATACCTTTTTCAAACATCAGGAGCATGTCAGGGTCTGTAAGGAGCTCTAACCTTATCCCAGTATACTTGAGAGCCGCCTTCCAGGCCAAACTAAGTGCACTGTAAAAGTGCACAGGATCAAGCTTGTAATTCGTCAAGCACACGTCCCAGAACGTTTCAAATACATCGACCAATAACAGGACGTCCGTAGCGAGGTACACATCGTGGTAGTCGCCTAGGGTGATGCTATCACCCTCTGGAGTTACACAATTCCATACCTTTTTCACATGGTCATATTCATAGTCGCTAATGCCTTTCATGTTCAGATTACTGAAAAAGGCATCCTTGGGAGGTAGTTGCGCCTCTTTGAATCGCTGCCAATCGCCCATGTATTCGGAAGGGTACACACCTTTTTTGCTCATGAGTTTAAATGTATCATCCTTGTTGAAAAACCAGCGGAGATTTTTACACTGCTCATCGTCGAGGTTGCTTGCAAGTTTGTCCAGGCTTGAGGGCATTAATCGACAGCTGTCGATAAACCTAATCCCTGTTGTCTTGTACGTTTCACCATCACTATACCCCATGCCTGCAAACGGTACCTTGATTTTAACATTAAAACTGATATATTTTTCGGTATTCTCGGCGATGCGCCTAATGTCCTGGGTGTCGTACTTTTCACCTAGTTCTCGGATAAATAGATGTGCGTCGTGCCCGCTTAGGTTGTGGAACATCACAGGTATATGGCTAGGTATTATGTATCTGAGGTTACAGATTGCGTGCGCTGCGCCTCTATACAGACCTGTATAGTGGAAGTGATCTCGGGCCTTACGGTTATACTCGCAGTCGTCAAACGGCTTCATGCAGATATGACATTTCGATGCCTCGTCATGTTCTCTTCTTAGGGCCTCCGTTAGAGGCATCATGGGGTGCGGCGGGTAGGTACGGTATAGACGCTTTACCTCGTCCTCCAGGTGGTTCACGAAAGGGGTTACACAGTCCTCGCCCATGTATACCATTAGGGGATTTGGTACACTTCCATAGGCAAAGGTACTATATGTGCACCAGCCAGATGGTACATGCTTACTCAGCTTTTTAGTCTTTTCACCCCTTGCATCTTCTACTGAGATGAGTAGAATCTCGAAGTCTGCATATATAGCAAAGGGTACTTTGAATTGCTGTTGCCCATCTCTATAGAATAGCCATTTTTCAGACTCGTTTGGCATCGTGATTTTAACAGCCTTTTGGTCCTTGCAGTAGCCATAATGCTTATCCCTCAATTCAACCGTGGGAAAGCCCTTTAGGCAGTTCAGGCAAAAGTGCATTGCATTCCTATTATTCGAGGTCTCCTTGCCTAGGAGCCTCAATAGACTTTTGACGGCTGTGACTCTTCTTGTCATCTGTAATTAGTAGTAGATTCACTTGCTTGCTATGTCCGTTGTGCACCGACCGACGTAGGATGTGGATCTTCTTTCCCGTTATGTATAGGACGTTTACAGCAATATCTTTATTATTTTCCTCGAACTTGGTGCTTGTCGGAAACTCTATACCAGTTATAAAGGTTACGTAGGGTCTTAATTTAGTGATTCTCTGTGGATCTCTTTCAATCTCGGGATGGTGCAGGAATGTTATAACGGCCCCATCTGAAGCACTTCTCATCTTCATTTTTTGGGTTAATGACGGCTTTCTTTGAGGCTATCCATATCTCTATATACGAGGAACCTCTTGTTAGCCGTAGCTTATGGAAGTCTACATCAACGTGTAGAATTCGACTGATCAAAGAGCCACTTTGGGGTAGTGCTGGATGCTCCACATGTGTTTTGATTTGAGCAAAGATCCTATCCAGTATGTTGTCTACATCGCTACCCTGGAAGACTGAGGCCATATTACTATTGAAGGCTTTCTTAACCTCGATATACTCATCGTTATCGTTTTCTTCTTCCACATGATCCATAGGGACAGCTGTACCTTCGCTGATCCCATATCTTCTACCTGCCCTTCAACCAGGGTTTTCACGTTGGGTCGCACCATCCCTACATACCCGTCGACGGCGGCGCCTCCTATACCGGGAATGCAGTAACTTCTATATGTCCTGTGGAGAGCATGCTTATATTCCTGAGGTGCATAGTCTTGCTTCTGCCGATCATATAGATTTTTTATATCTGGAAGATAGTCTTCCTCGGCCTTTTTTTCTACCTCGTCATGAAGTGTAGGTCTTGTGTTGGTTGTCCTGTTATAGAGATTCATCACAGTTCGATTGAAGGCTGCATAGGTTCTCTTGACTCCCTACCTCGCATCTTGGTTTTCACGACCGAACGATTTTTTGATTCCTGTCTCTTAAAAATGTCTAAGGCCTCGGACGTTATAGGTTTAACCGGAACCCTCTTAGGTGGCCTCCAAGCGTAATGTGGTACATCCTCCGATGTTATAGGTTTAGCTGGTTGTTTAGGTGGCCTCCAAACGTAATGTGGTACATTCTCCAATAAGGAAATCAAATCAGCCTTGCATAGTTTGTAATACCCCGTAAGAAGTCCACGGCTTTTCGCGATATCACGTAATTGTTTCACAGTGCGTGTGTTCATTTCTTTATTGTATAGAGTTTTTGTTTTGTCAGACGATTTCATTCTGCTCGACTAACGGGTCAATGACTGCGCATGCGTTTATTATTAGTATCACTTGGGAATTCCCCTTTTTAATCATTTGCTGTATGATTTAATGTGCGCGTAGACTATTAGGGAATTGCGCTAGAAATTTTTTAACTCATTTGCAGCATTGATGATGTCAGCATGGCTATGCACTGATTATTAGGGACGCTGTATAGCTAAATAGCTAAATCAATTGACTACGCTCGAAGGAACATTTCTCTATCTCTCAATTTAATAAAACCCGGGAAAATTAAGGAACAAATGCACATTTAAACACAATTTTAGAAAGCGGTTTACCTGTTAACCTAAATGGAATTTTGTCTTTCAAATCATCGATCTCCTTTTTTATGAAATTTCATCTTTTTTTAAACTTTCCTGTCTAACTCTTACACCTATGAAACCTCTTCAGTTTTAATTCTTTTATCCCTAGTGACATTCCTAACCAGATATCGAAGGCCAGAAGAGGTCGGAGGACATGGGTCTGGGCAAACGTCTAGGGGAGTTTAAAAGGTTGTACTATCCTCGCATGATCAAAAATAAAGGTTCTTCCGCTACCTTATTGATTATAACATTAACCTTTTATGAAAAAAGCTTCCTTTTCATTATTAGAGTAGAAAAACGTACTTAAAAATCATATTTTGTTTTTCTCAACTCCGTAACTCTATGAAATTCCGAAAATTAAATGTCGCGAAAAAAATTCAAGGCAACGAATCACGAAAATAAAAATCGCGAAATTGTCCCAAAATTTTTATTGCAAAATTAAAATGTCGCAAAAATTTCTGACTATAAGGTAGATAGTGATGTTAAGTAAAACTTCTTTGTTTTTAAAAAAATCTTTCGATATAACACGTTTGAAAAAATTTGTCGTTTTGCGAAAATTAATACCCACCAAAGACCTCGAGCTATCAGCAAAAATTGATACCCGTAAATTGCAATTTTCTTTTTAAGAAAAATTTTACTGTGGAAATTAGTAACATCGAAAATTACTACCATTAAGGTACTTTCTGAGCAACTTTTATTTTTTTCTGGCTCTGCTAGAAAATTAATCAGGATTTCTAATTTTTCTAGTGTCAGAATTTTGAGAAATTTTCTGCATTTTTCCAAATAAATAGAGAATTATTAAGGATATTTTAAATGGGTTGCAATGGATGTAGCTATTCAGTAAACATTTAAATGTGTTTTAATAAAATTTCCAAGATAATGTTTTCTCATGCATATAGCTTTCTTTCAGTTTTTACAATAAAAGAGAAACTTAAAATTTTTGCCAACAAGTGATTAAACACTGATAATAAAACTTCTGTCTAGTTTTTATAAATTTCAAATTTCTGCTACTAAATCAATCAAATTAAAAATGTTGTCTATTATACCACATCACAAACTCTGTTACCATAACACCATCAGCCAATCCAATAAAAACACCAGCTACTACATCACTAAGATGGTGTCTTCCTAACACAACTCTGGACAAGCCAAGAAGTACTGCCCAAGAAATCCAAAAGATTCTTTCAATGTTTGAAATTCTATGCATCACATACAGGAACATAACCATGAATGCTCTAGTTGTGTGACCAGATGGGAAGGAGAAGTCGTCCACCTTAGAGGCACTCAAAGGCATATCGTTCTCATTGTATATTGGGCGAGGTCTTTGGAAAACTAGCTTCAGCACTGCAATTACAATTAAGTCCAGAATCAGTGACAACATTAAAGTGAAATAAAATTCATCACTTGAAGCAAAAATCTGATATGAAACAAAAACTAACCAAGGAACGCCATGACCAGTCCATTCCAAAAATTTAAGTAGTGCTCGTAATATTTTAAAAGACTTTGTTCCAAAGTAACCATTATAGAGACTCATTAATCTGGAAAGTGAATGGTCTAGTTCTTGAAATTGCGACCATGACGTTCTTGCCAGGTATTTGCATGAATATTCACGATTAGATTTTTTAGAAGTATGCACGATTTTTCTTTCAACAGCATTAGATGCCATCTTGTTTGCAATTAGTCATAGTCTGATACTATGTCGCCCTGACTTATTACTAAAAGTTAGTTTATTAAACTCATTAAAATACATTCAGGGTGTAACGTTTACCCCGTATTAAGGTGACTATTTTAAATTATTCAATTTTTTTACTTTACATCCAAATTATATTTAAATAAATATATGTTTTTCTATCTAGAATTTTTATGTCTTACAATGCGCTAACGAAGGTTAATATAAAACCTATATCAATACATTACCGACCCCGTACATCACTTCATTTAATTTTTTTAGGACAAAGAGAGCACGAAAGAATGTCTCGCGCGAGAAAATATAAAATGGCGAACGAAGTCAGGATGGCTACTTCATTGAAGGATTTAACGAACGAGGTTGACAAGGAAAACAACACGCCGGACGTAAAAATGAAGAATGTACTCAAACTTGGAGGTAAATCGTTGCAGTCGCCATTTAGTACACCAGGCAGTGGTAAGCACAAACCATTTAAAATTCTGACTGACGATGAGATTGCTATTATAAACTCTAAAAAATCTGGCAGTGGCAGTGGAAAAAAACCCAAAACTGCTAAAAGGCGAAGTCTTGCAACGCTTCAGCAATCTGCCCAAGGAAAGGGCACTCTTGTTGGCCAAAATCGGGATACATTTAGTATAAAAGAAGCATTTTCACGAAAAGGTTTTAAAAAATTAGAGGAACCTTTGCATAAAAACAGAGTATCTGAATCTTCAAGTGAGGGCACAGATGTGGAAAAAGATTTGGTTGAAGATGCGATTACCCTAATGAAAGCAACAGAAACAGTAAATGACAGCTACTGGAAAACTATTGCCGAGGAACGTAGACTTGCGTTAGAAGAGACACTGAATGAGAATGACAAGTTATATGATGAAATAGATGCCCTAAAAGAAGAGAACGAGAAATTAAAAAAAGAACTAAATGAGGCTGAATACTTCAAGATTTTATATAACAACTTACTAGAAGCTAGCAGCCCGCCTTCTGAAAAGGAATAGCTGGCAGGTGCACATGTGTATTCTGAAAAGAAGGATTTGTGTTTATATATAATTTAGTGCTAATTTATTTATGTATATATTATATGCAGCTTTTGTGTGTGGCTTTTGTGTGTGACAAAATTTTAAACTTGCAAATCAACATTTTCCACTTGAATTTACCAAGTTTTTATGTTTAACCAGGTTATTTTTTAGTTTTACAAACAGAAATATGCTTATATTTATATTTAGATTAAACAAATGATTAAGAAATGTCTGAAGACCCTTTGTAATCAAATAAGCATTTTATGCATATTTTTATCAGGAAATTTTAAAAGACAGTTTAAATAAAATGTACCTAAAGAAATTGTTTATCTATCAACTTGTGTTAAAAATATAGTTCTTTAAAACCTTAAAGTCAGGACCATTCCTTAGCAGTATACATCATTAAATTTTCTACTACTACTAATACCACCTACTACCTTTATTTTTTCCGAAAAGCTCGAAAGTTTTGCTAAATTCTGCAGAGTTCATAACCGACTTCGTTTCATCCAGCATTGCATTCAACGATTTGATTTCCCGTAAAAAAAATTGATTTCTATTAAGTTACTCTTAACAACTGACTGACTGAAATTGCTTTTATAATATGAAATGAACATTTTGATAGGAATTTTTGGGTGGAATGTTGTACCTGGCTAGCAGCTTTTGTATGGGCAATCAGAAATTAGGAAGTCACCCGCCCCAAAGAAAAATGTTATTTCCTCATGCGCCATATCGTGATTAAATTACAGTCAAATCAATCTCTTATTGCTGAAATCATTTGTACCAAACACCTATCTACAACAGAAATTTTTAGGAACGGGTGAAATGACAGTCAAAATCACATACCAAATCATCTATGCGGAGTGGACAACTCTAATAGCGTGCGTTTCAAAGTACTTGTTTGTCCATATTTAATAACTTACAACTTCAAGTATTAAATCTACTGAGACAGTTGTTAATTGGAACACTTTTCTGGCTGGTTGCGGCGTCATCTTGTATTGACCATAAACTATAATGCTTGTTTAATAAAAAAACAAGAAGCCCTGGGGGCTCTAAGAATTTCCGCTCGCTACCAAAATATTTGATGACAACCTGCTAATTTGTTGTGTCATGCCAAATCATGCCAAACATTCGAAGAGGTTTGGTGCATGAAGCTCTGAAGATAAAGCACACAAGTGACATTATATCTTACAACAAACGCAAACAAAACGAAACGTGTCATAATAAACTCACATTTTAAAAGAAATTGCTAACAAAAAATATAGCCTATCATTTATGGTTGAAAGTCTTTCGATTGAAACGTTTATGGTCTTAAACGGCATTTAGTTGACAAAACATCAAAATTTGGATGTGACCATCATTTTCAGCATACTTTTTTATTAACTGTGCCAATTTTTGTCGAAAATAAAGTGGTTTTAATTTTTGGACAAATTTTGGCCTAAAATGACATTTAGGTGACAAAAACCAAAATTATGATGTCACCATTATGTTAGCATACTTTTTTTGTTAACTGTGCCAAATTTTGTCAAAAACAAATACCAATTTTGGCCTGAAACGTCATTTAGATGACTTCCCAGTACTTTGGGAGCTTGGGTACAAAGTTTAAATCTGTGACGTTGCAATTGACCATTTGGGACAGGGTTAGTTAGTTAGTCAGTTATCTATCCTCCTCTCAGAGGAACGTGAAATCCAAGGGTCGATTTTTTCTCAAAAAATGCTCCGAAAGAAAAAAACGACGGTTTTAAAGAATTTCCTACGCCTTCGGGCGCGGAAATTCAATTAAAACAATATCTGTGTAATGTGAATTGATTCATATCTTCTGTTTTTGCGCAGACGTACGTAACCGGAAAAAAAAGTCGGCAAAAGTGACTAAATTTTGGCTAAGTCACTAATATTTCTTTCCGACCACCTTTTTGCCGTTTTTTTGTTTTATCTTAGAGGAAAGGTTTTATGCAAAATTTTTTTATTAGTGACTAAATTAAAAAATTTAGTCAACAAAGTGACTAAGACTAATAATTTTGCCGACTATTTATTTTTGCCGACTAATTTTTTTGCCGACTTTTTTTACCGATAAGGTATGTTATATTTCATTGCTCTCATACAATAAGTTTTGAGAGCGCAACACTTGACATAATAATTTCAAACGACCAATATTGCTGACACATGATGGAGAAACTACGTCCTGTTTTTGAGTGCTAACTCAAAGCACTTTAGTAACACACAGATTCTAAATTTTTTGAATGACATTATGATTCCAACAGAAAAAAACATGCATCACTCATAAATGAACGTGCTTAGAGGGTAAATGACCAAACTGTCAATAAAAAGCTATCTAAAGTAAGATCTTGTATTTAAACGTTGCGGTGTGGATGTATTTAAGTATTACTGTACGACGAGCATTGCAAAAGGCGGGCACCTCTACTTTACGGACAGATTCGTCACACCGGTCAAATCCTAGTCTCATAGAAAATTTTCTAAATGTTTTTATACATAAAATGAGTATTTTTGGCACTTGAAGAAAATGATGCAATTGCTTTTTAATTTTTTTTCTGTAGAAAAATAACGGAGATATTTGTTTGCACCAATTGCGTCTGCTGATTAGAGAGACTACTCTTTAAATGACATGTTCATGTGAACGTATGTTAATACTTTAAAGAAACATATACATGGTCGTTCAGCATATATATTTTTATGGTAATATTTCGACCTCCGTATTGGAGGTCTTCATCAGACTATACAAAATTTTTTAACAGTTGTCATTACATTGAAATAAAAATATTGAAATAAAAATATATATGCTGAACGACCATGTATATGTTTCTTTAAAGTAGAGAGACCACTGTAGATTATCAATCAACGTATTTTTAAGAAAGATATCTTAAACATGATTTTCGGCGTAATTTGCATTTTTTAAGTCACTCGGAATTGGCGATGACGAAACTAAATTCACAAAATTTGTTACAGCAGCGCAAAATTAAATGTCATTTTTGGATAACTCGATTAAAAAAAAAAAATTCGCAAAAATGTCTGCCCGTGAGAACTTACGACCTTAAAAGACGTTTTTTTCTAGAAAGTTTGACAGCGAATTAACTCTTATCTGCCGCTACAATACGACTCAAAGCACCAAAAAGCAAAAACTTCAACAACACAACACAACAAACACATTCAGAATAGCAGCTACAGGATAGTCAAAGTAGAACTCATGATGTCCCAAGTTGACCTTCTCTGGCTACATGACAAATCAAATCCAACCACACTATACCCACGGCAAGCGCAGAGACATAATACGGACAGAAAACAGAATACAAAGTACTCTGATGGGGAGGGGCTCGAAGATAAAGCTGCAGCGGAGCCCAGATAGATATCAGATAGTAAGGATATTAGAATTTATTATATAAGCATTAAAATGATACGCTTATTGGGTTAATATGAAAATTGCACATTTTAATATATTCACAACGAACTGGTTTGATCCTCAAATTTTACAACAAACAGAAAAATATGAAAATACTAACATAAAAATAGAAAATAATGCTATTTTAGGATAAAGTGCAGTCTGGAACTTCAGTCGAAGAAATTAATTTGCATTCCTATTATTTTTATATTTTTTTCAAAATTGCTCTCCCTGACTGATCTCCAGTAATAAGAAAATGAAAGAATATATGGTGTTCCACATGAACTTGCGTACTAGCTGTCTAAGAACTGCAATGATGGGTTCAGGTCCCACCCAACCATAAAGCATTTGGTTGATGCGTATATTTACGTATACTTACTCAGACATCCCACACATGCACTGTTGTCTATGCACTATAAGAATCACACGAAATTCAGCTTTAACTTAAATTGTTCTCATTTTCCATATCTTTAGGCTGAAATTGTTCTCAGTTTGTATTTAAATTTTAAGCTTTCTTATTATTATACGGTACATTACAAATTGTGTGATTCAAAATCTAAATATACTGACAAGTTGCTCAAAATCGCTAATTGTGCAAAAATTTGTCTTGAAATATATCTAACTATACTCTTCCGTGTTTGTTTGTTTTTTAAAAAATAGAGAAAACCAGTACATTTTCAGTATGACCGTTGTTCTTATTGCATTTTGATTTCTTAGCCTTCCTCAGTCTTCTTTTTTTATATACATTACATAGTGACAAAATTATAAAAAAGTGTAGCGAATAACTAAATTGATGACTTCTTTTCTAAAAAATATAGACCAAAACTATAAATAAATTAAATTTTCTAAAATGAAATGGGGCTTCCCATAGCAGCTACATTTGTCGGAGCGGAATCTTCTTCGTCAGTCATATCAACTTCTAACCTACGATATCGTTCTTTGAAAAGTATCATCGTTGGTATACAGAGAACACAGCTACCCACCAGACACCAATTCATCCAAGCAGTACCACTTCCTGGGATGAGTGGTATGGACAGAAATATCAAACAATAAAGATTATTAGAGAAGGTCATCGCACCTGTGTTTATCCCTTCCGCAACCGGATAACTTGATTCCACAGCCAGCTCAAAGAAAAGTGGAATCGAGCCATTCAAACAAAGTCCTCCAACAACCGAAGTTAGATAAAACAGGGCCATGGAATTCGGTATAATTTTCACACATACTAAACTAAACACAGAAAACGCAGCTGTAGCGACGAAAAAAAGTAAAACAATAAGAAGCTTGAGTGCACCAAGTCGGTCGGCCATTCTAAAAAAAATTGAACAATTTACGCATTATTATAATTGACTTCATACTTGATTTGCATAACAAAACGAGTGCCAAGCTGTGTTAAGCAATGCAAAGTGATATAACACGCGATGTTGGGTGATATAACATAACTGCACTTACAAAGACAGAGTAATGCCAGACACAGAACCAGCTATAACAGCCCAAAACCCAAACCAGCCCGCGGTTTCATCGTCAATATGAAAAGCTTTTAAATTAAGTGCAAGATCTGAACACCACGCACTGTAAATTCCAGTCGTAAGACCATACGCAAATGCAATAAGCTGGAACTGTGGGTTAAAAAACAGCTTTTTCAATCCAGCCATAAAATCAACTCTTTCCATAACAGCTGTCGCGCTGGGCGGCTTCGGAGGCTTGCTTGGAAATGAAATTAAAACTAAAAGAAATAAGCCAGAACATACGCCAAATTGAATATACATGAATCTCATAATTTCGTCTGATAGTTTATGTATTTCTTCTTTGTAACCTGGATTTGTTTTGGACATGTGTGTTTTATCAATGTCGCCAACAAGATGCGGCCCAATAACAAAACTAATTGCTGTGCCACAGTAACTTGCCAAAGATGCAATAGCCGTTGCAGTGGTGCGCTGATTTGGCGGAAACCATGTACTTGAAAGAGCAGTTGCTGATGCCTGTCCTACAGGTCCCGACAATCCAATCATAATCTGTCCAACATGAATAAGGTAGGTAGCTGTTTCCGGATGAGATGTGATACAACGCAACCCTGTTCCAATAACCAGACATAGAATAGCCATTAGTGTTGCTCTTCGAAGTCCTATAAATTAGTAAAGCAAATGCTAGAGTACATGTAAACTTTTGTTGAACATTCACAATCCAATTTTAACATGATGTTTTCACAGAGAAAACAAGACGGATTTTGGTCCTTTTCGCCAAAACAGGGTGTCCACTTAAAAGTTGACATGATATTTTTTAGCTAAAAATCATGACATCCCCGAATTTTCTTCCATACTTTTTCCCATATTTATGGCTGATGTACTAGCTGACTGTTCAAGAAAGAAAAATGCAATATATGTGGAAAAAGAAAAACAAAGGATAAAACAAAAACAAGCTAAAAATAAAAAGTGACATTGAAAAGCATTATATAAATATGAAAAGCATATGCATTACGGGGACTATGTAGAAAGTTTAAAATTCCTGTCATTTTCCTGACATTTTGCCTACATTTTCCAAATTCCTGACAAATCTTGACATTCCTGACAAAGAGGATACCTTGGGTTAATATAGTGAACTATTTTGCATTGAATTTTTTATAAATAGCAATTAAATGAAAATTAGTCCTGTTAGAGAAAAAATTCACATACATAGGAAAAATGTTCCACCAACACAGTTCTTATTAATAGACAAAAAAATTTTAATTGCAAGTTTTGTTTTTATGTTGCAAGTAAAATCTTTTTGCGCATTGTTTTTGAATTAGTGTTCAGTTGATACCTACCGAACACGTCTAATATGTATGATGATGGAAACACCGCCAACACAAATGTTATGGCTCCCCAGTCAGACAACAATGAGATTGTTCCTTTACTCCAACCAAACACAGCACGGGATGTTGTCTCGATTGGACCCCAAGAATTCCACGCTATATTACACATGCTTGCCACCAATGAGAATAAGGCAAGTATATACCAACGGTACCTTAAAAACAAGTGTATGCTCGTACAATGGAAGGTATCATAAATAATACCTAGGGAGAAGAATTTATTGCTGAATTTTTTTTATGGAAGGTATCATAAATAATACCTAGGGAGAAGAATTTATTGCTGAATTTTTTTTCAGGTTAGGAAATTGAAATATAAATTAAACTTTTTGAACTTCAATATTTTTAAATCTTCCTTTTGTCGTTTTTCTCGCTGTAAGGAAACAAGATTTATGATAATCAAACGCTAAAGTATCGTATTAACTCTATTCAAAATGTAGCTCTAACAAGCACCTCTAATAAACACCGCAAAAAACGTCTTGTTTCAAATTAACTATCAAAAATTAATTAATTATCAAAAAAATATCAAAAATGTATTATTAATCGATGCGTTATTAGGCATTTAGGCCGATATTAGCCCTTAAATTATAAAATGCTTTGTTTTCTACAAAACAGTAAAGTAAAAAATGTGCTAAAAATGATGGTCATGTTAAGTAAACAAATACGATTTTACACCTAAATATTTTAACAATTTAATTTTATCACCTAAAAAAATACCATCTTAACCCAAATTAATGAATATTTTTTATTTTCCATAACAAATTTTTGCCTCAAACTAAGAAAATAATTTAATTTTTTCCCACTGCAAAGGGTTTTAATCTTGGAAGCGAGGAATAATTTTATAACTTTCAAAAAGAGAAGAAAACAGATGACTGCTTGCACACTCGTTAAATAGAAAATTAAGCTTTTAAAAAGCTCCTTTTTCAGGGTTAATTTGAGTCCCTAAGTTTATTTCTAGGTATTATTAGTAAAAATACCAAAAATATATAATTAAAAAAAAGCAAAAAAACTGCAATCAGAAGAGTTGGTGATTCGAGAACACTAGTACTTTCTGTTCTTAAGGTGTCATTTAAAGCGTGTGCTAAATGTCAACCAGAGAGTTGTTTCACTTTTTGTGTGTCCCAACTAAATATGATTTAAGTAATAAAAAAATTACTAAAAGTTACTTACCAATATGTACCAGTCTCAGTATGAGCATAAGGTTTGACATAAGTTTCATAATCATATGACGATAAAGAAGCAGTCGAACTCCCCATATAATCATCCCTAATTTCACGTGTTAACAATGGCTTTTTTTCTTTTTTGAAACTCATCTGGAAAATAAAACTTAATAGAAGCAAGGCTGGTAAATTACATTTTGGTGTAGAAATTAAAGAAACGGTGAAACATTGGAAGAAAACAGAGTTAACCATATATCTTTGAGCAATCAAATACAACTTCTTGCATATTCCAACAAACTGTTTGTTTGTGGTATTATATATATATCTGTCATTATGATTTTTTCAAAATTATGTGCAGGAACAGGTAGTGGCTAGTTTGTATCAGTAAAATTAGGTTGTTGAAATATTTATTCGACTAAGTGATGTCGTGTATGACGTAATGCATCTTTGGTGCGCGAGTCAAATTACTATTTTATCAGAGACGAAAGAATTCAATTATGATCGTAAGTTCTAACACTTTTAATCAACTCGTTTTCTGTATGAGCAAGTGCAAATAGGTGCTCTATTGTTCAATAAATCGTTTTCTTTTAAATGTTATCTGCCGCGCTAAATTCACAATGATGTGCGCGCGACATTTTTAAAAAAATTATTTATATTCTAACTCTAAACCTATGTATGCATTACATATTTAGAGTCGCTACACAATGTATTGCAATCGCACTCTCAAATCCCATCAATATGTTGGCAATCAACTCAACAAAGAAGACAGTCTCCCTATATTTTTAATGGCATCCCTTACGTGTGGCTCGGTACAAAGAAGTATCAATGCCATCAGGGAAAAGTCAAAGGTGTGTCTTTAAAAGCAGATTACAAAAAGAACCGTGAAAAAAACTCTGCGGTGACCATCCAGAATGAGTGAAAACAAGGAAATTAGCACAACACACGAAAAAACTGAATTATCATGTTACGTTCAACGTGAAAAAGTTGTTTTTATTCCCAGAATACAAAAATAAGAATGATACTAAATGGAACAGGACAGTAGCCTCTAAGAAATTAAAGAGCGCTTTGGAAAATTATCAAGCTAAACACTCAAAATCTGTGTTAGAGAGTTTTTGTTATCTTGAGTATGTGACAACATTCCCAACAGGTATGCTTTTGCGTCCATAATTGTGAATTTCCTTTACTGACTATTAATTAACACTATATATCTCTTACATAATCACACATTTGTATTATTTATTATCATTTTACTTTAGTGCTCGGTGAGTTTTATGCTTAAAATTCGATATTAGTTTACGCCCATTTGCTTATAAATACTTGATTTTTGTATATTTTAAGTATGGAAAAACAGATTTCATCCTAAAAAATGAAAGCGACGATGATTTGGAGGATCACAATATTTTAAATATTGAAGAAGAAATATTTGAAAAGGAGAAAAAAATATACAACGCTACGGTAACAGATGGGAAATTCCTGTTTGTGTATCAATCTAAAGTAATGCAACGACTATACAGAAGATACACATTGCAACTAGTATTGTTAGATGCAACCTACCGAACGACTAAATATGCTTTACCACTGTACTTTCTTGTCGTAAAGACTAACGTAAATTACATGGCGGGTGTTTATCAGCTAAAAACATTGCCTTTCAGAGTGTAAATTTTAAACTTACAATTTTTATTTAAACGTAGGTTGTTGGTGTTATGATTCCACAAGATGAGTCGAAAATGATGGTGACAAAAGCGTTAACAAAAATTAAAGGTGTGTTATTATTATCATTGTTTATATTATTTTATTTGCTATTTTTGCGTATTTCTGAAGTAACTGTTAATTTAATCTAGAATGGAATCCAGATATAACACCTAAGTATGCGATAGTTGACTACAACACCTTAGAAATTTTGAGTTTGGAGGACGTTTTCCCTAATATAAAAGTTTTTTTGTGTGACTTTCATCAAGAACAGGCATGGACACAGTCAGTCTTATATTTTACGCTTTTGTAACCTTGCACTGATTACATTTTTTATATTGCTTTTAATTTTTAATTTTTTTATTAGATGGACCAACAAATCTGAAAACGGTGTTGATAATGTGGCTGGAGATTTTAAAGCATGGATAAGACGAATTGCACATTTAGTTTCCTTGAATGAAATGAACGACGCAATAGCTGATTTAAAAAAGTGGGAAATGTACAATGGAAAGTTGAAAAGATGGTTTGAAGGTGAGAAGGATTTCTTATTCTTGTATACAATTTTTCTATCATAGTTTTCTAGTCTATTAGGTTATTTCATAATATTTTTTTAGGCACATGGTTGTCGGAAATTAAGAGAATGAAATTCTGAAGGGTAGCCAATTGACACACGCCACTATTAATTTGGCTCAAGTCATCATGAAGCAGCAGAGTGGCGTGGATGGTTTTGAAGACACTGGTTTAAACTTCTCCTGCTATTCACGCTGGCGAAATAAGTTTATTCAAATACTGTACGTAGAGCAACGTCGACACTGGATAACTGTCACCAGAAAAGCTCATGACGAAGTATACGTTTATGATTCTCTAAGCCAATACAATAGAGATCAAGATAGAGAATCTTTAGAAAAATAGCTTGTACAGCGCACTGTCACGAAGCAAGTATTAAAGTGTCAAATATAACAGTTCAGCAACAAGAGAATGACATTGATTGTGGTCAGTTTGCAATAGCATTTTCTGTTGAAGAATTTCTTGGAAACAGTCCACAATCTGTGTCATTTGATACACAACAAATGAGAGCTCACTTGTTACATTGCCTGGAAGTTGGTCAATTTAGTCCATTTCCAAAAGTTATCAAGAGTTTTTGTTGTTTTATGCAAAAGCGTACGACTTACATTGTATATGCAGAGACATCTTTTTTGAAGATGATGTTAAGAAAGACAAAGGACTTTTTATGGCAATGTGCTCAGGTTGCAATAAATGGTATCATCATAGTTGTGCAAAAATCCCTTAAAAAGTATTTGCGTTAAATAATGAACATGAGAAATGGAAATGTGAGGTGTGTTAAATAGTTTGTAAATTTTATTGTTGTGGTGTTTTGAAATAAATTATGTAAGCTTCTGTATTGTAAATACTTCGCCAAAAGTTTAAAAATATTTAAAAAAAAGCCATGATGGAAAAAAGTCATCGATACCGGACAAAAAGTTTGAGTTTCATATCACCCTTGGCGAGGAAAAAAATGCAATTATTTTCTTTATAAAAAAGACCAGGAGAGGGAGGGTCCTTCCGAAAGACTTTGCGAAGGAGATACAATTAGACGGAATTCAGAACGCGTCAAAAATTGTTGACCTACTTTCGCCAATACAAACTAGCCACCACTGCAGGAACAGTGGAATAAATCTATGTTGTAGATAGATGTGCATATTTTACATGGCTAGCCTTAATTATTTCCAGGAGGGGCCCATGGCATAGATGGGGAGTCCTGGATATTTAATGCTCTCTTTGAGCTTCTCAAACTCTATTAGGGTCCGCGCTCCACCAGAAAACTCCCTGCAACATCCAACGGCCCACAAAGTGTGTCGTCTCCCCAATTTCCCTCACATGGCTTGGGTTAATCCAGGGCTATGGTAACATTCACTGGATCATATTGAATTGCCACCAAGGGTCTCCAGCACAAAGTGCGAGAGTAATAACCACTAAACAACCATGCTATTTATCTGAGAAAGTTATGCATTAAATTGAGTTGGTTTAGATAAACTTCTTTTGTCATGGGAGAAGCTTTCACTTTTTTTAAGGCACTAAACTTGCATGAAAATGCCTGTTCTTTTTTTGTTATTAAAAACTTTTTTCACAGACATGCTTAACACTAACACTTTAAGGTCTATCTTAGCTAGCTATAGATAGCTATACCACAAGATAAATCATTAGAGTTATTTGTCCTACACAACACAATAATAAGCACCCCTGATGCCCTGTATTCTCTGCGAGATCCACTATAAATTTTTGGGTTGGATCTCAAGAAACCTACTGGGAACTTCTAGAAAATACAACCTGGAAATTAGAGCAACTGAACGAAGACAACAAAACAAATCAAAAGTAACAACTTTTCACAGCCGCCATTTATGTTGTTTCACGTGATTGACAATATAATATACGGGAAGCACTTCATGGAAGGATCCATATAGTCTGTGAATATGTCGTATACTTGAACCTCTAACACAACCTCACCTTTACCCGACATTGTCGTATTCCTTTCCTCACGACAGCTCAACTGCATCCGACACGCGACGTTAAACAATTTATCAACGTCGTGATGTTGTTAATACATACTACTGCCTAATGTAATATCTTTGTAATATACAGTAATACACTGTAGTACTTAGTAATATGCCGTATTGTATACTGTAGTACTTAGTAATATGCCGTATTACTTTGTAGTATCCAGTAATACACTGTAATACCTTGTAGTATTCAGTAATACCCTGTAATACCTTGTAGTATTCAGTAATATACTGTAATGCCTTGTAGTATTCGGTAATACACTGTAATACCTAGTAGTATTCAGTAATATACTGTAATACTTTGTAGTATTCAGTAATATACTGTAATACCTTGTAGTATTCGGTAATACACTGTAATACCTTGTAGTATTCAGTAATATACTGTAATGCCTTGTAGTATTCGGTAATACACTGTAATACCTTGTAGTATTCAGTAATATACTGTAATGCCTTGTAGTATTCGGTAATACACTGTAATACCTTGTAGTATTCAGTAATATACTGTAATACCTTGTAGTATTCGTTAATACACTGTAATACTTTGTAGTATTCAGTAATACACTGTAATACCTTGTAGTATTCGGTAATACACTGTAATATTTGTAGTATTCAGTTGTACACTGTAATACCTTGTAGTATTCAGTAATACACTGTAATACCTTGTAGTATTCGGTAATACACTGTAATACCTTGTAGTATTCGGTAATACACTGTAATATTTGTAGTATTCAGTTGTACACTGTAATACCTTGTAGTATTCAGTAATACACTGTAATACCTTGTAGTATTCGGTAATACACTGTAATACTTTGTAGTATTCAGTAGTACACTGTAATACCTTGTAGTATTCAGTAATATACTGTAATGCCTTGTAGTATTCGGTAATACACTGTAATACCTTGTAGTATTCAGTAATATACTGTAATACCTTGTAGTATTCAGTAATATACTGTAATACCTTGTAGTATTCGGTAATACACTGTAATACTTTGTAGTATTCAGTAATACACTGTAATACCTTGTAGTATTCGGTAATACACTATAATATTTGTAGTATTCAGTTGTACACTGTAATACCTTGTAGTATTCAGTAATACACTGTAATACCTTGTAGTATTCGGTAATACACTATAATATTTGTAGTATTCAGTTGTACACTGTAATGCCTTGTAGTATTCGGTAATATACTGTAATACCTTGTAGTATTCAGTAATATACTGTAATACCTTGTAGTATTCGGTAATACACTGTAATACTTTGTAGTATTCAGTAGTACACTGTAATACCTTGTAGTATTCAGTAATATACTATAATGCCTTGTAGTATTCGGTAATACACTGTAATACCTTGTAGTATTCAGTAATATACTGTAATACCTTGTAGTATTCGGTAATACACTGTAATACTTTGTAGTATTCAGTAATACACTGTAATACCTTGTAGTATTCGGTAATACACTGTAATATTTGTAGTATTCAGTTGTACACTGTAATACCTTGTAGTATTCAGTAATACACTGTAATACCTTGTAGTATTCGGTAATACACTGTAATACTTTGTAGTATTCAGTTGTACACTGTAATGCCTTGTAGTATTCGGTAATATACTGTAATACCTTGTAGTATTCAGTAATATACTGTAATACCTTGTAGTATTCGGTAATACACTGTAATACTTTGTAGTATTCAGTAGTACACTGTAATACCTTGTAGTATTCAGTAATATACTATAATGCCTTGTAGTATTCGGTAATACACTGTAATACCTTGTAGTATTCAGTAATATACTGTAATACCTTGTAGTATTCGGTAATACACTGTAATACTTTGTAGTATTCAGTAATACACTGTAATACCTTGTAGTATTCGGTAATACACTGTAATATTTGTAGTATTCAGTTGTACACTGTAATACCTTGTAGTATTCAGTAATACACTGTAATACCTTGTAGTATTCGGTAATACACTGTAATACTTTGTAGTATTCAGTTGTACACTGTAATACCTTGTAGTATTCGGTAATATACTGTAATACCTTGTAGTATTCAGTAATATACTGTAATACCTTGTAGTATTCAGTAATACACTGTAATACTTTGTAGTATTCAGTAGTACACTGTAATACCTTGTAGTATTCAGTAATATACTGTAATGCCTTGTAGTATTCGGTAATACACTGTAATACCTTGTAGTATTCAGTAATACACTGTAATACCTTGTAGTATTCAGTAATATACTGTAATACCTTGTAGTATTCGGTAATACACTGTAATACTTTGTAGTATTCAGTAATACACTGTAATACCTTGTAGTATTCAGTAATATACTGTAATACCTTGTAGTATTCAGTAATACACTGTAATACCTTGTAGTATTCGGTAATACACTGTAATACTTTGTAGTATTCAGTTGTACACTGTAATACCTTGTAGTATTCGGTAATACACTGTAATACCTTGTAGTATTCGGTAATACACTGTAATACTTTGTAGTATTCAGTTGTACACTGTAATACTTTGTAGTATTCGGTAATATACTGTAATACCTTGTAGTATTCAGTAATATACTGTAATACCTTGTAGTATTCAGTAATACACTGTAATACTTTGTAGTATTCAGTAGTACACTGTAATACCTTGTAGTATTCAGTAATATACTGTAATGCCTTGTAGTATTCGGTAATACACTGTAATACCTTGTAGTATTCAGTAATACACTGTAATACCTTGTAGTATTCAGTAATATACTGTAATACCTTGTAGTATTCGGTAATATACTGTAATACCTTGTAGTATTCAGTAATACACTGTAATACCTTGTAGTATTCGGTAATACACTGTAATACTTTGTAGTATTCAGTTGTACACTGTAATACCTTGTAGTATTCGGTAATATACTGTAATACCTTGTAGTATTCAGTAATATACTGTAATACCTTGTAGTATTCGGTAATACACTGTAATACTTTGTAGTATTCAGTAGTACACTGTAATACCTTGTAGTATTCAGTAATATACTGTAATGCCTTGTAGTATTCGGTAATACACTGTAATACCTTGTAGTATTCAGTAATATACTGTAATACCTTGTAGTATTCGGTAATACACTGTAATACTTTGTAGTATTCAGTAATACACTGTAATACCTTGTAGTATTCGGTAATACACTGTAATACTTTGTAGTATTCAGTAGTACACTGTAATACCTTGTAGTATTCAGTAATATACTGTAATGCCTTGTAGTATTCGGTAATACACTGTAATACTTTGTAGTATTCAGTAATACACTGTAATACCTTGTAGTATTCGGTAATACACTGTAATACCTTGTAGTATTCGGTAATATACTGTAATACCTTGTAGTATTCGGTAATACACTGTAATACTTTGTAGTATTCAGTAATACACTGTAATACCTTGTAGTATTCTGTAATACACTGTAATATTTGTAGTATTCAGTTGTACACTGTAATACCTTGTAGTATTCAGTAATACACTGTAATACCTTGTAGTATTCGGTAATACACTGTAATACTTTGTAGTATTCAGTTGTACACTGTAATACCTTGTAGTATTCGGTAATATACTGTAATACCTTGTAGTATTCAGTAATATACTGTAATACCTTGTAGTATTCAGTAATACACTGTAATACTTTGTAGTATTCAGTAGTACACTGTAATACCTTGTAGTATTCAGTAATATACTGTAATGTCTTGTAGTATTCGGTAATACACTGTAATACCTTGTAGTATTCAGTAATACACTGTAATACCTTGTAGTATTCAGTAATATACTGTAATACCTTGTAGTATTCGGTAATACACTGTAATACTTTGTAGTATTCAGTAATACACTGTAATACCTTGTAGTATTCAGTAATATACTGTAATACCTTGTAGTATTCGGTAATACACTGTAATACTTTGTAGTATTCAGTAATACACTGTAATACCTTGTAGTATTCGGTAATACACTGTAATATTTGTAGTATTCAGTTGTACACTGTAATACCTTGTAGTATTCAGTAATACACTGTAATACCTTGTAGTATTCGGTAATACACTGTAATACTTTGTAGTATTCAGTTGCACACTGTAATACCTTGTAGTATTCGGTAATATACTGTAATACCTTGTAGTATTCAGTAATATACTGTAATACCTTGTAGTATTCGGTAATACACTGTAATACTTTGTAGTATTCAGTAGTACACTGTAATACCTTGTAGTATTCAGTAATATACTGTAATGCCTTGTAGTATTCGGTAATACACTGTAATACCTTGTAGTATTCAGTAATATACTGTAATACCTTGTAGTATTCGGTAATACAATAATAGTAATACGTTGTTATATGGATTATTAAAACTTTAAACACGGTTGCTATTGCCCGCTATGACGTAAGTTGTAACCAATGACATGCCGCCCTTTACCTGGGTAATAAAGCTATATATGGGACTTTTCTGTCATTTGTATTTGGATGTCCAGTGTGATATTTAAGATGATTTAAGTTTGTTGTTTTTGTCCTCAGTGATCATACATTTTCCCCCGCCATTAGCTTGACTTTCGTGTAAGTCACTAGTCGAAAACCAACAACCGTTGCAAAGAGGCTACAATAAACACTCGACGACAGCATGTTAAATAAACAGTGGTACTCTGTAGTTTGACAAATCATTAGTATTATTCCTATTGTTTTTGTTTGATTTTTTATATTTTTAAATATCTATACGCTAATAAGATGAACACTACTGCGTTACCTAAATTAGACCAAAGCTAAGTTGTTTATTTTTGAGCTTCAAAGATTATCTTTAATTTTGTAAACTTTGGGACGACAATATTTCTAATTGGGAATTTTTAACATCGATATGCGTGTGGCGTGGTGGAATGCAGAGGCAAGGGGGGATTGCGGGATTCCTACAATTTCGTATCCTGATACTATAATATGCACTAATCATTGCTCCCCATGTTAGGATATATATAACTTGCTTCAGAGGTCCTGCAGTGTTTAATACTGGCTCTAATATTCCTTGACGGTGTTCTTGTAAGTCGAAATATCGAAGTTTTTTTCGTGCATTCTTATCACCCTAATTTTTTAAAAAATGTTGCAGATTAAAACAAAATAATACCAATACACCAATTCATAACAAAACAATTACATTTCCCGTTGTAAAAACCGGCGTATAAAAAAAAATTGCGACGAAATAGAATCTCTTTAGAAAATTTTTAGGCGATGTTTTATAGAACTGGAGTGTTGCACTAACTAATCGTTCATAATCTACACTTTGTGCTAAAAATGCATGAAGTATAAACTAGTATATAAATAACTAGCTGTATTATACTTCGTTTAGAAAGCGTTATACTATTTGACAGCCTGAGCGCTAATGAGAGGGTGGAAGGGAAGCGGAAAAGAAAATGAGATAAAAGACGTTCTGAATTACCTCTTTTTTTTACTGCGTTATATTAAAATAGCAAGTGGTAACAAACTATAAAATGTCGTGCTTCTTTGTTTTGTTTAATAACTTTTTGTGTCTAGTAGCATGATTCGGACAAATACGTTTTTAAGCGTTTTAATAAATGTAGTTTACATCTTATGTAATTTTGGAGATATCGTAGATATATATTACGTTAATTATGCTGAACCTTATTAAGTGCACAATTTGTCAAGGCTGTTATTGGTCGAAAAACAAAAAGGACATATATAAAATCACTGTTTTGTCTAGAAAGTGTTTAAAATTTAGAACGATATCTTTTTTATTTGAACTTACTTTTGTTTTGTAGTGTTGAAGTGTTTTATTTTCTTTCTATTTTGCTTATTTACCGAGGTTTATTATTTTTTTTATTTTACTAAACATTTTTTACAATTACTTGGCAGAAATATTTCACAGTCCTAAAGGTTCTGGACTGATATGTAGCTCTGCCAAAATTGTTTAAAAGCACAATGTATATATGTTAGAAATCAGATTATATTTGTATCAGTTATTTTTCTGTTTATGTCTTTCTCCATGAAGTATTAACGAAAGTTCAAGAGACTCGAGAAAGTGATTTGATAAAATGAATGCTGGAGTTATCAACTGTATTGTTAACAGGCCCCAGAATAATCTGAGGCGTTTTGTACGTTAAATGACTTGGGACTGGGTCAATTTTAGCAAAAAATGGGAAAATAAAAATATCTTTTTCTCTCAGTACTTTCAGAAATGTTAACAACGTGTATGAGCTGGTCCTACCTACACAATATTTTATAACCAAAAACGTCGCCCAAGATTGTAGGTTCAGTAGTCAGTTCAGCCAGTTTTAATATCAATTCTCTAGTTAACTGACGTCAAAGATTAAATCTTTTTAAAACAAAATTAAGCCTGCAAAGGAATAGCGGCGGAGTGGATTATTTCAATGCTAAGAAAGCAGAAAGGTTTAAAGCCAGTCAACTTTCAGGAAAAAAAAATTTTAAAAACAAAATAATTAGCAGATATTTAATCAAATTTCAGTATTTTTATTGTTTTTTTTCGATTTGTTTGATTTTAAGTGGAAATCCACCTTAACGGAAATGGTTTTTATATTCTTATGTGGTTAAGTTTTTCTGTGATTGGTTAATGTGCACGAAATATACTACGGAAAAACGAGTGTAAGTTGCACCTATTTTTCAATGCCATACTCCAGAAAGGTTACACTTTATAATTTGCTGAATATCGAGCAAAATGACAATTTGTAGAGAAATTCATTCCAAAATTTTTTACTCAAAACATTATTTTTATAAAACAGACAAACGTTCGCGGTAATGGGAAACAAAGGTCAAACTTTTTTTTTTATTTTCTTCACTTAAAATGAAGTATGATGTGACATGACAGACATGTTTTTATTATTTATTTTTACTCTAATGTTGACTAGAAGCAATTTAAAGTTTCAATGGTTATGATGTCATAGTTGCGTTAGGCTATACTCATAGTTAGTATGTAGGTCAGATCAAACAAAATTCAGTAAACCTAACAGATTATTGGAAACTTTGATATCTTACCCTGAGGCATATTTATACATAATAAATTGCTAACATACATGTAACAGTAGAAACCTCTGTTCTCCTATAAAGAGCCTTTGAGACTCCTATAGTGAGATTTTTTAGTTCACAAAGAAACACATTAAAAGAGACCTACGTTTATCAAGATCTATGTTTAGATTCAGGATCTTTTTCAGACCATTCGCGTTTTTCTTCTCCCTTTTTATTAACTTATTTTTAGGGGATTACCGTAACATAGCCCATCATCAACCCCGCGCACACGATCCCCGAAATGTAAAGGAATGTCAAGAACCGTAATAATTTAATATTTGGATTGAAACATTTAATAACTTATGAAATATTTATAGCCATTTTTTGCTAAGGGCTGGCTTTCTTTTAGGGCTCATTTTGAGAGCGCGCTACAATGAAATTGATTACCCTTAGTAAATAATTAACGTATAGCGTCAGAAAGATTTTACACAAACAGAAAAACCTCTTCAAAATTTGTTATTGTTAACCTGACAGATCCAACTTCAACAAATAACCAGGAAGGAGATCTGGAAATAAAAAAGAAAAGTTGTTTTTTCTAAAAATACTAAATTAGAGTTTTTAACTCTAAATTTAAGTTTTTAATTTTAATACCTTTTTTAATTGCGATAGCGCGATGGTTTGGTTTCGGCTCAGCCCTACGGCATTCAAAAGTCACATTAATAAAGTTATTTTAAGATAACAAGTGCTATCTTAAGATAACTCTATTAATGTGATTTCGGAATGCGTGTATATTCACATAAATGTCTTGATTGTAAGATAACTCGAGTTATTTTAAGATAACATAAATGTGATAATTCTATCTTTTCTAATGCGCATATGTGTAAATGAACGTTGCTTAGGGTGCGGATACGTAAAGTAGCTCACAAAACAACAGCCTACATGAATTTCCGGCCGTATTGACATTTATTTTGATACGTCATTTGTATTGTCCTTGTGGTGTCGCGTATGTGCTCTGCTGTAGAGTTCGCTCTGCGGTGGAGAACAAGATGCATTTTGTTAGTTTTGTGTTGTGATGTATTGTCCCGTGTTAATTATGTAAAGAGAATAATTGTAATTTTGGTACTATTTTTAGTTAAATTTTCTGCACATCTTGCACATCTTTTTTCTGCGCATTCAGTCTTCAACATGTAATGACAGAGTCGAACATACATTTTTGTATTAAATTTGCTGTTGAGTGAAATTTTTCTTTCATACATCACAGGAGTTGTCCTGTATCTCAGCATCTGTTTTAGTTGTTTTCTCTCACATGTAGTTGGCTTGGCTTACGCCACTATATATCTAGTAAGTGTTTATTTCTTATTATATTTTATGTCATCTTACATGTGTAATTTGTTGCTTAAATTTCGTCTTGTAATTTTGTCGTTTAGCGAATAAAAATAGTTAACTCAGTTGAAATCGTGTAAGCACCTACACTAGTCGATAAGGTCCGCAGAAAAATCTACTTAGTGAATACACAAAAAAAAAATTTTCCCCGTGTTTCCCCGTCGCCTTTATTGAGTAGAGCTTAAAACGCTGCTGAAAATAAATGTATACAGTATTCTCTTCAATTAGCGGACACTTAATTAACGGACACTCGAGCGGACAAATTTTTTTGCACGAAATGGCAACTATAGGCTTTTTTTCTCTTCAATTAGCGTACAATCCAAAAAAGTAGAGATAAGCATTTAATTTTAAAATATCTATTTTAAACACTTTAAAACTTTACAGGAAATGTCTGCTTTTACAGTCTCAATCTTCTTCGCAAACCAGTCAATCAATTTTTCTTGTCCGTTTTGTAAAGAATCAGTTCTTATTATTGCTATTGCATTTCCGTCCACTTCGTTAGATGGCTCATGCCTGAATTGTAACAGCTCCCTGTAATAGTACTTATTCCAATCCTTTTCGATGAGTATGGGTATGTTGACCTCAATATCTATGTTAAACGACAGTTTGAGCGTTAAATGCAGTTAAACCCTGCCATTCATCTAGTGATTAGTGCAGATATACGTTATACTAAAACTCTGATGAGTTGTTATAGAAAGAAGTTTTCTGCAAGTGCGATTCAAATAAAATTGAGTTATTTATAAGACATTGAATGCCAGTTGGATCACTTAAACCGTCACACATCATGGCGGAGTGCTTTATTCAGATGTACTGTACCCCCTACCTGAACATATATTTTAAAATCTCACAAGTAGCGGTGAAAAAAGCACGAAATAACTACACCATATTAAAACCTTTTCCAGCAGGATTAGCCACCAAACATTTTCTATTTTGCAAAACGTTGTCACGATGGCTCAAGACACATAAAAACTAGTCCGTTAACTATAAACCCAACATACATTTTAAAAATCAGGGAACATTTTTTTGTTTTTTTTAAGAAAAAATACAGAATTTATGTCAATATTTCTTTGTGTATCAAAGCTACATTGGCCAAACATGCGTTTCCTACTGATCACAGTGTTTGTATTCCGTGAATTATGTTTAGCATGGGTAAAATTCATGGTATTGTTGTTTAAAAAAATTGTCAAATTAAGTCCACTTGATTTGAACTAAGTCTGTCTACAAAAAACAGTTATTCACATTAATTAATCAGCTCAAAAAATATCTGCAAACTAATTACAGACGATGTGGCATCCACAAAAAAAAATAGTCCACATGGAATTTAATTCATGTGAAACATAATTCAGTGGTTCTATATTGTTATCCATTAACATCTTAGCTTTAACTGATTAACTGTACAGAGTCAAGCATGGTATTCCAATATTCCCGCATATACTTAATGAAAATCATACTATATATCACAAAACTTTGTTAAAATTTAATTGAAATGGAGTTCTCTAATATTCTGGATGTAATACAATTTTCTCAATGAATGTGTAGTCTACGAAGTCTGTTATTTCTATTTGTCTTTTTGTGACCATGTCAACAGAATTGAAAACATTGTTTGGATTTTTATAAAGCAATAAGGAAAAAAGAATCAACAAGCATTGCAGTTAGTGAGTGACATACATCGCTACTTTTTGGCCACAATGGACCAGTGTCAGTGTTGCAAGTGTTTGATTGTGCGTCAAAACCAATACATATGTGTTCAGGCTGAAAATATAATCAACAAGTCACCAAGCCCAAAAAATACCGTCAATGAAGAAACTTTATGAAATTCCTGAAACTTGTACTTGAAAAGAGCAATTGGCTTTTAAAAATTGATTCTGGACCTATTTGTATTCATGAAAACGGCACACAGTTATAACCTATGGTATAAAGCCAATAGCACTAGTGGAACAAATACTCCACATAAATGTTTTTCTTTTTGATTCAGCCTAAAAAACAGCAAAAATGTGTACCAACTAGGATTTTTCTATATAAATTTTTTTTTTCAATTAAGAACAACGAGTTTCCATTCATTACTATCTGCATGCATGAATAGATGGGTTTTTTTATTTATATATTTCCAGCATTAAAAAATAATTATTTGAGGAAACTTCTTAAATGTTTCCATTCATTACTATTTGCATATATATAAATGTTTTTATATTTCTTATTTTTGCAACGTTAAAAATAATTATTTGAGGAAATTTCTTAAATGTTTGTTAAACTTTCACACAACTGTTTAAAAAGTTATGCAGACTTTTACTTTGGACTAAAACGTTCTTTTACTTTATATTTTTATTGTACATGAAGCAGAGACCAGTGTCCTTCTAGGGTTATTAAGAAATATTTACGTTATATTTAGATTAAATCTTGGCATTCATTTTTTTGCTTTGCTAAATTGTATTTTTGGTAAAAGAATAATATTAAACGAAGATCCATACAATGTAAATGTAAGTCCTTGCTTTTTTATTGCTTTAGACTCCTCAAATAGAAATATGTGAACACATCTTTTAGAGTACTATTAGACCTCTATGTATTGTCTGCAAATTCCGGAGAATTGCTTCAATACTTTATTGTTTTGTGTTTTGTTTTTTAGTGGAGAAACTAATTACATTACAACGAACGAGTGAATGATCAGTGAAAAACAATCTAAGAAATGTATGGATGCTGAGTCGTTTACAACACATGTAAAAAAGTGCGACAAATATAATTTTTTTAAAAAAATCTGCCGAATTTATGGATACTGTGTCGTTGATAGCAAGCACAAACTGTGTATTTGCTTTCCCCTCTTGAAAATTTTAGCGAATGTGTGCATGAGAGTTCTGTAACCATGGAACCAATATACGTCTTATGTGCCTTTAACAGAACACTGTGTGGTGAAAATCAATATAAGAATTGCGTCAATGCTGTGGCGGTTTCACGCGCTGTTAGTAAAAGTATGGATGCTGTTTCTAACAAAACATTATAATCAATGCAAAATGTTATTTTTACATTTGTTAATGCTCGGGAACTGCAATCTTTCTAAAAAGAGTATGAATGTCATGTCAAGCAAAAAAGGTGTACTAAGCTATGTTGTGGAAATCATTGCAGCAAATATAAGGTCGTGTTCCCATAAGTTCTTAAAAAGATGATGGATTTAGTGCAGCTCTGTCGGTAGAGCGTTTGAATCATCTCCTCTACTTGAGATTATAAGTTCAATGTCCCCCCATTGTCTAGTTAGTTTGTCATTTCATAAAGATTTTTGTAGCAATGGGAGCTAAACACTGGAAACCTGGTCCATCCTGAAATCCATTGAGCACAGACCACATTAAATATAAATCACCATCAGTGGTTTGAGGCAGAATTGTAAGAGAATTTACATAATGGATGGTTCTTTTGTTATGAAAGTTTTTTTGCAGTAACTTTAATGACTAAGGTGTCTTTTTATGCCGCTACCTGTACACATGATAGAGCTTAAAAGTACTGCCAAACTCTTTTTCTATGTATTGGAATAAAATGTTAGTGTTGATCATGTTGTTGTTATTTGTTTCTTTACAATACATATTATGACTGCTAGGTGATATATTTCTCTGTTTGCTATTACTTTTCCTAAAATTCATAGTTTCCAAATTAATTTCCAAAGTTTTTTTGTGTAACATTTCTGTGATCTAATAGCAAGATTCTTAAAGATTAATTGTTTTTTAGTGAAGAAACTGATTATTGAAATCCACTAGCTGTTACTGTTTTGCCAATTTATATAACCAAAAATTGCAGCAAGCTCAACTGACATCCAGTTATACAATGGCAAGTGCCTTAGCACAAGCAGATCGATATTAACAAATATGTTCTTGCTTAATTAGTCTTATATATTAATTCGGTATATAACTTCACAATAAAAATAAATACGAGAAGTTTGATTGATGATGACATTTTTTATTTTATTTTAACGGATATTTCGTCTTGTTACTACAAGACAATTATCAACGTAAATTGTTACAATTATCTCAAAAGTTTTTTAAATATAATTTTCAACAACTACGCAATACACAGAGGACGTATAAAACAATACTTAACGAAACATATAACACATAACGGCATACCCAAAGGTATATAAACTATATACCGTTGGTGAGGGTAACGTCCACCGCGCGGTGCACAAATTCACTCCTCCCCTTGACTATAAATAATATTTATCTTAAAACAATTTTAATGGAACAGATAATCCCTGTACATTAAGCGTGGGACTGTTATCACAAATATACATGGCCTCAGCTATTTTTTTCTTTTTAAAGTGGTGAACATTATCTATCAAAATACTGAAGTTCTTTTGTTCACCAAGTTGGTAATTCTCAATGACTGAATGTTTTAGGATGTGAGAGTTCTTATCGCGTTTTTGGTGGTCTATCTTTCATTAAGCCTCCTGGCTGTTTCACCAATGTATGTAGCATCGCACTATTCCACCGGACAAGTATATTTGTACACAACACCATGTTGTGTTCATCCTTGGTTCTATTTCACAGAAAATAGCAAACATAACATTTTACATTGATCAGCAATGCGTGGCTTGACATTGGCTGATAGAAACTGTTTAAAAGTGTTAGACGCTTTACTAAGCAGTTACCATTATTTTCTAATTCGTTTTTCTTAAACGAAATTAACCTTATTTATTTTCCGTAGCCAGACTTGACAGAATAAAAACCATGAAAGGTGTTATTGGAGATTCATTGGTGTCTTCTTCAGAAACAGTGTCGGCATTTTGAATGTTGAAATTTCGCTGTGTGTTATTAATTACATTAGATACAACTGCTTCGGGATAAGTTTTTTATAAACACATTTTTTAAGTGATTTAGTTCGTATTTCAGATCTTGTGATTAAGAGCATATATTAAACACTCTCAACACCAACCATTTAACCGTTTCAACTTTCCATGGGCGTGATGCAGATGAATTCTAGTGCATTTATATGTCAGTGTTCGTGTCTTTTCGATAAATAGATGTGTTTTTACATCAAGAAAGGCTATGTAGTTATCGTTTTTAACTTCATATGTTCACTGGATATTCGAATGGTAACTATTAAGTGTGATCAGCACATTGTTTATCTGGTTTTCATTAACAGTGTCATCTACATATTTCTTCCAAAATTTTACTGAATTTTCTAATTTTGGGACTATTTCATTCTCTAACTCAACCATGAAGATATGCTAGGACTGGTCCTAGAGGCGAGCCCATTGCTACACCATCTACCTGAATATAAGTTGGTTGTTAAAACTGAAATGTACATGTTTTGTACATGAGATTAATAGATGTTTCATTTCCTCTCGCTTAATTTTTGTTTCTATAACTTTTTCAGCATATATCTTTTGCAATATTATGTCTATCTTTTGTTCCAACGGAACGTTGGTGAATAAACTAGTGACGTCAAAAGGTACTAGTTTGTAATTATGAGGTATCTTTTCTCCTTTCAATGATAATATAAAATCTAAAGAGCTTTCAGTAGTATATGTTGACTTTGTCAGCGGTGTTAAAGATTTCGCAAGGTAGTTTGATGTGTTGTAAGTAGCAGATCCGATATTCGATATGATGGGTCGTGATGGTAAATCGTCAGCTACTGTAGAATTAGGTGGTATCTTGTGAACCTTGGCGGTACCATAAAACTGAGCAGGGCTGGAACCTTGTGGATACAACTTTTTGTATTCGTTTTCTGTGCTCTCTGAACTTGATTAATTTGTTTTCTTATTGACATTTGGTGTTATATACATAGTGGTTGTATTATAAGATGGAGCGTAAATATCTACGCAAATGTTTATCGTCGTCTTGTGTTTAATCCCCTTCTAAACTGCCTTATCCCAAAAGAGCCAAAGCTCTTTTGTTAAAATTATTCTTCTATTTGATTTTTAATATTAATTGTTAATCAACCGCATTTGATGTGGTACTTTAATATCAGATTTTTATTTCCTTTAAGGGCGGAAGAAATTTACATCTGTAAGGCTTTAACAAAAAAGTTAGGAAAGAATTGGCAAGTCAGGAGCAATCCATACACATAAAGTTGGCTAACATTTGCAAAATTGCCTTCACAAAATATTCAGGTGAGAATTCCCGATTTTAAAAGCAATCCATACATAACACATTCGGTTATGTTGGTAAATCGAGCCTCTGATAAGTAAGAGATACAGTTATTTCCGCAAATTAGACCTTTGATAATCATTCAGGAAAGAGCTCCTGTTTCTAGAAGCAATCCATACATCACATATTCAGTTGTTTCGGTGGATTGGCCCATTGTTAAGCATTCACGAAAAAGCTTCTGTTTCTAGAAGCAATTCATACATCACAGATTCGGTTATTTCGGTAAATTGAGCCATTGGTAAACATTCAGAAAAAGGATCCTGTTTTTAAAAGGAATCCGTACATAATAGATTTGATTGTTTCGGTGAGCTAGGTCGTTGAAAAAAAATTTAGGAAAATGGTCCTGTTTCTAGAAGCAATCCATACATAGCAGGTTCCGTTGTTTTGGTGAATTGGGCCTTTCATAACACCGAAGTCGGCACTTGTCTATGGCATTATCAGTTAAGCCCTGCAGATTTCTCTCGTTTCGCTTAATTTTGGCCGGAAATGAATTGTGTCTAATGTATTATCACATATACGAACTCTACTTGTCTTGTTTCGATGAATTGAGGCCTGAATACTTTTGTACATAGCGATTATCTCTTGGTTGAACGAAACCTTTTTTTGTTTCACAACATTAAAACTTGTTAACATATACTGGAATGAACTTTAGGCAAACGTGTATCACGTCGTCTTCGTTAAGGATTAATCTGTTATGCTTTCGAATATAGAAGAATCCGTTTTTTTTGTGAAACAATTGTTAATATATATTGAACGATTGTAGTTTGTAGTTGTAGTTTCTTGATGAAATGTGTTTGTGTATTTCATAGACTGAAGTTATGAATTATACTTTCAGGTTTATTGAATGGTTTTATGATGGTTCTCATAATGTATATAAATGTACTGACAGTAACTCAATTTTTCTTTGTAGTTTCCTCAAATAATTATTTTTTTCAAAAAATATGCTCATGCACTACGAAAGTCAAAACCATTAGCATCTGTGGCATCACAGAATGTTTCACAAGAAGATTACTACTTCTTTATATATTGCTTTTTGTTAATATAGAAAGTTTTTTATGTGATTACTTCAAAAAAAATATGATCAAGCTTGTGGCCATCCTTTTTAATATATTACATAGCATGCCCGGAATGATATTTTGAAACATTCACTTTCTGTTTGATAGCCCATTGTGATTGATTTCCATTTTAATTCCACAAATGAATATATATAATACAGTGCCACGTATGAGGTGAGCTAGTTTTATGTATACTATACATCTTGTATTATTATAAGAAGCAAATAAGTACTTGTTAAAAAAATATACTCTACAAATAGTTGAAATAGTATACAGCTAATAGTTTTGATTGAAGTAGAATGAAATGAATGCGGGCTAAAAGACTTTGGAACAAACTCAATTTCTTTATTCCCTTTATAGTTCAGAAACATATTTTAATGACTTGACACAAGTTGATAATATAAATTGATTACAAACAATAGAACATGCTGCGTGGAGTGAGTGAGGAGGAGAAGAAGAAAACTGTTTTGAACATAAACGATGAAGATCCGTCTCGGAGATGGAGACCCGTCACGTCACATTAATTTTAATTGGGTTTTTATAGTTTTTTCGCGCACTTTCACATTGTCTTCTAATCTCCGTACGAATAGGACAAGCGTGTGGTAAAAGTGAGAATCGAAAATATCGTAGTTCTTGATTGAAATCTTAACGTAAAGAGTTTCTTCAAGCAGCAAAAAGGAAGCAAGTAGCTAGACATTTCTTTTTTGAGTATGCCGACTTCTTCTTCACATCTTTTCAACAGCTCTAATTCAATCAGAACCACTCTTTTAAATTTCATCGACAATCCTTTAAAAAATACGATGTAGTATATATTGGGAGATATTTTTGTGTAACAATATTTTCGTTGTTGCCACTATTTTTTGAGCCCTACAGTACCTCTATCCGAATGTTTTCACAATAAATGTAAAATCGTGATATACGAAGTGTCAAGAAATGTAACAACAATTCTACTTACCATCAATTCCGGTATTTTCCATCCATTGGGATGACACTTCATGAAGTCTACCCATAGTTGAGAACTGTTTTGTGATGGCGGCATTGTAGCCAATAAATCCAATGCTAATTGAATGTGTTCCTTCAAATATGAAAAAGTAAAAAATAAAGTATGATGACACAACATGCATCAACAAAAATGTATTGGAGTTTGTTTCACTATCCAAAATTCAAAACAACAGACAAAATGTTTTTGAATATCAAGCCAAAAAAATCTGTATATTTTGAGATAAAAATATAGTATGTTCCCTAATTCTAATAACCATATCCTAATACTGTATATATTTAGAAATAAAAACACATTGAGTAAAATATTTCAGCATCAAGCATTCGTTGTAAAATTTAAACCCTCTACTTCTATTTTATACATAAACAGTATTGGCTCTCAAGTTTTACTACCATACAAATAATTTTCAACATTTATAATTTTTATCAGAGTCTCCACAGATTTACATACTATGTAATTCAATTCTCCTTTTATTATCTGCCTTCTTTGTTTCTTGTTTGTCCTTATATGCATTGCTTCTGCCCATGAAATAAGGTGTCGTTGTCCTTTTCGCTAGCTGTTGTTATTTTTAAATTTTTCACGGAGCAACTTTCCCATTTTGCTAGATCTTTTTCAGAGAGAAGATATATTCAGATGATAGAATATATCTTACCTACTTTAATCATAGAAACTTTGCAAGATTGAATTGAATTGAAGAAGAATTTCGAAAAGTGAAAATAAATTTCGTGAGATAAATTTTCGCCATGGCACCATTATGCGATTGTTTCATGAAAAGTACATACACATTTTCAATGTGTTTATTGAAATTTCAACACGTTCTTGTTTCAATTATTCCTTTTGAAATTCACTATATTGGTCAGGAAGGAATCATTTTTAGCTCGAAATATAATTTTTCTGCACTTCACTCACAAGCTACCTAGATATACAACCACCTTCAATCTACATTCGCTCGGCGTTCATTTTTTTAAATAATGAAACAATATTCAGCAACCTTTCCCAACAAACTATCTGATGCTGATTAATTAAGTCTCAAATGATCCTCCATTATAGAAAACTTCATAGATTGTTATTAAACAATTGATATTTTATACTCTTAGCCTTTTACTTTGTGTTTAGTACTCTACTGTGAGTTCCTGTGTTATGATAGTTATCCTTTTTAAGCAATTTAGTTTGGTGCGGTTGTCTATACCATGGCAAACAACTCTGTTTGTGAGTGACCACGGTAAAATATACAGTATGAATTAATGGCCCCTTAACTCACCGCTGGAGGCAAAAAAGAAGGTGAGATAACTCTTGTACACGCCTAACTGGCTGGCCATCTCCAAAGGCTTTCAGTCTGTCTAGCCATAAATTTGGCCAGGAGACCCAGCGTTGTCCCTTCAAACCACCCTTATAATCATTTTTTCTTTCTCTATAAAAGAAAGCTTAAATAACTAGGCCAGCCATAAATTATAATATGAAATGTTGTGGAAGGTTGAGCTGGGTATCCTGGCTACAGCCTCTGCTGTCTAGTGTAAGTGACGGCTTCTCAAGTTTGTAGATACCGATGATGGCGTAAATAAATAAATCTTAGTGTTATATTTCCTTGTCTGAAAACAGGGTAGAGGGTGGGGAACAAGGATGCAGTAGTCCGTAAACCGCGGAGCGCCCTGCAGTGCAGCGGATAGACGCAGAAGCGATGCGCTCCGCCCTGACATGGTCACCAGGTCTCTACATTATATGGATTCTTGGATCTCCTGAAAAAATCATCATTATATCCATTTTTTATACATATGGTCAATATATCAATATTTAGAAGCCCGTTCATTCCAGTGCATATGGACATAATATCCATTCTACATTATCGATATATTGTCCGTTTTTTATAGTGAGGATGTTGTAAAAACAAAGCCCTTAGAAGTCAAAAAAGTCATAACGAGGACATTTTAAACCTTGCCAAAACCCAACCCAACAACTTTACTATTTAAATCTGACTGTTCAAATCTTCGTTGTCGAACCATTAACTTTTGATTAATCACGATAGAAAATTCGAAGAGCTTAAATTTCTGATTTGTTTCCATTTTAAAAAAGCTGCAAAAGATAAATAAGAATTTCATCCATATCGTTACTTATCGGTACTGGCATGGATAGAACTTGATGATGTGGTTACAAAAGATTGCGTAACAAAGCGTACGGCGGTTCTTATTAGTAATGGCAATTAAAAATAATTAAAATACCCCGATATCGAATTGAACCTTCGATTTTTTTGTAGATTAATGGAGCTTATTCTGTTCACCGCAATTTTGCACACAAAGAGACGGAAAAAGGGTATAACTGTATGAATTTTAAATTTTGAATTGATTTGGATTATTGTTTGTTGCAGTATGAAACTAATTACTGCACACCATGTTGTTCTTCCATTTGAACTACCACCTTCAAAGATGGATTGGATTCGAACCAATAACTTTCATGGTTTTACAACAATAGACATTTGCTTGGAATTCACAAAATTCAATGTCACTTCAAATAAAAACACATCATAAAGCTTGTTGTTACAAAATTAATTGTGAGTTAAAAACCCTAGCTAAGTATTACAGGTTTATTGAAACTGTTGTCTCCTTGAATTAACAAACTTTAGACTTCGCCAAAGTTTTTATTAAAGTAAAGGGTGTAGCCAGCTATTTGAAAACTTTTGTTGCAGCCAACTGGTATTCGGCTATTTTTGCTTTTTAGGCAAATTTTTTAAAAAATTCACGTTAATTTAAATACAACCTAGACCCGGGACGACGTTGTACTTATGAAACATAATACAAGTTAACCTGGGAAGAGGTCTGGGAAGAGGTCAGGGAAGGGCAACAAAAAGTTAGTATGTATCACCATGCTCGACAGCATGACTACATGTATTAATGTAACTGTTTCTCTTTTATTACTTGCAGAGTAATGAATTACCCAATGGGTTATAGCATATGCTTGCCATTTATAAAACAACGCCTCCATCCATGATCGTACGCATTTAATATTTTGCAACGTGAAATTCATCCTTGAACAAAATTTAAAATTTTAGGCCTACTAAATATCTTGAATTAACATTTAAGGTCGATTTTGATCACATGAAACGTGTACAACTGTTCTAAATTTTAACGAGCTTGTTCGAAAACGCATGCTGTACAAAAAAGCAAGGGGAAACTTCATTCTAGTCAATACACAAGCAAGCGAACTGAATTAAGTAATAGGGGAAGATGTCCTATTAGGGTAAATATTTAGGCAAGTAGCCAGGCCCATCCATACCTACACATACAATACTAAAAACAAAATTTAGGAAACTATTCCCGCAATAAATACGATATTGAATGTATTGTGAAGCTAAACAAGGAAAAGCTTATTCTGATTAAAAAACAATTAGACAAGTAGCGAAACCTATCAATTCATCATTAAAAAAGTATTTTGGGGAATAACCTTACGCAATATAAAAAAAGAACAGAATAAAAAAACGTTAAACGATCACTTTTTTCTATTCAAAAATCGAAAGGGCGAGTAGCACACGCGTGCGTATATCATTGCATGTGCATACATCAAAGATTTTGTTAAAGCTCTCTCGCACCAAATGAAATGTTCTAGTAAGCAAATAAAAAAACCTTTCTTCTACTCTGTAAACAGGCAAGGGAGCAAAAGATCCTGCAATACAACCTAACAAAGAGATCTGATAAAAACGACATCGCGAAAGGTGAAGTATTAAATCTCTTGGTCGGCCAATTCGAGACTTTATTTCACTCAGAAAACAGGCACGAGAGTGTGAGACCCATCCATACATCATTTAAAATGAGAATTTTGGAAGTTGCTTTTCACGCTGAATAAAAAGTTAGATATCCATCCATACACTACTAAAAAGGAGATTTAGATAATATCAGATGTCCTAACATGTGAATTCACAGGAAGACTTTATCCCACTCAGTAAGAAGCAGGAACGGGGGAGACTGATTCATACCACCATACAATATTAAAAGGATATTTTGCAAAACCTTCCTTCAGGCGGAAAAAACATACAGCATGTCGTAGCAGACCTGTGTATACAACATTAGTTCTCCTCAGTAAACAACCAAGAAAATGAGAGATCCATCCATACCTTATAAAAATAGAGATTCTATCGATATACATGCATCATTTAAAAAACGCATTTTTTTAATTTACCCTTCTCGCGAATTAAAATATTCAGCACGCCAACCTGGTAGAAAACTTTATGCTAGACACTAAACAAGGAGTGATGTTTGATGCCCATCCATACACCACTAAAAAGGAGATTTTGGAAAAAAGTCGCAAATACGCTTGTACAAAATAATAAATTAGATGTTCTAACAGCTCAATTCATGGAATACTTTATTTTTTATCTTAACACAGTAAGTTTGCTGGAATGTGGGACACCTATACATACATTTATCAAAGGAGAGATATTAAAACAAACAGTGGATTTGGATAACTATCCATACACAAATAAAAACGATATTTTAGAAAAATAATTGTGTGTCATGTTTTTTTTGCTGTTTATAGGAAGCAGTGTAATTTGATTTTGAACTTTTAATATTTTTAAAACTAAAACCTCATGACAACAATGATAAAAAAGTATATGGACTTTTTTTGTTCGTAGCTGTTAGAAAAACTAATATTGCTAATATTTATAGGACACATTTCAATAGCAGACGATGTTTTATACTGTATAAATATTCATTATAAATAAATGAATGAATAAAAAATGAATAAATAAATAAATAAACTATTCGGAGAAACATAGTTATTAATATAATGTAACTAGCTATATAAAATTGAGTTATGACTGCATCTTTCACGTTTTACCGGCAATGTTAATTGTCTACATTTATAACGACGATATGGTTGCTACGAAGTTAAGTTATATTGCGCTGTACAAGGCCCGTTCTTAAAGCTCTCTAGCCATTGAACGCTACGACTTTCTCATAACCGGTTGAAAATAGCTATTAGTTAATAATAGGGTAAATAGAATTTGATTTAGCTAATATTGCGTGTATTTCGACTCCTAAAAAGAAATAGTACTGTAGCATTTTTTTTGCAAAACAGGAAAATTTGTTGAGTTATTTCTAAAAGGTTTTTTAGTAACACTAATTGACCAAGGCAGTTCACAAGATAGCGTATAGCTCTGAATAGACCATTTCGGAGATTATGCGCCATTATGAATTTGCGGAACTCGGTGGTGCAAGTTGAACTTTGGACTTCACGTTTATTCAGTCATTTGCCTTGTGAAACTGCTGGCGGCAGGACAGTTTTGATTTTTGATATCTGTTTTTATCTTTGTGATACTAATTTTATGATATATATTTTGAAAAAAACTTTTATTAGGCACTTATTTGTACTTTTAATTTCTTTTTGTACAATAAAGGCAATATCCTAAAAGCCTTTAAACTAGCTAGCTAGCTAGAGGTCTCCCAAAAATGCTTTTAGGACACTGTACTGTAGCTAGCTATAAGGCTGTAATTAGTAACAAGACGTATGATATACGCAAACAACCTCGCCAAAAAAGTGTATAAAAAGCTGAAGTTAGACACGACATATTTTGCTATTCGGATAGGCAATAATATTGATAGAAAATTTCTCGAAATTTCAATTTTCGTTAGGTCAGTCTGTAAACACGTCCTCGCGGGCGAGATAATAAAAAAAAAAAAAAAAGTAAAAATAGTTACCAAGATGAGATTCGAACACACGACTACTCCCGTATCGGTGCTCAGAGAGGCAAAAATTTCCATTCTTGTAGGACACATTTGCGTTTTAATACAAGCTCACGAGCTTGTAATTAATGCTTGGTTAAGGTAACTTCATTTTATATTTAGATATTTAAAATTGAGTAGCTACTTTGTGCATTATAAACATATTGGCATTGGATTTTAAACTTGGATTATACTTTACTTTAGAGAGAAATTTTTGATTTTGGAAATACCTTACTGGATTTGGACTTGAACTATGTTTTTGGATTTGTAAAGAAATGTTTAGGTTGTAATATTTGTAAAGATCTAGAGAGTTATAATCCATTGTCAAAATACTTGTCAAAACTCTATAGTGTTATTTATTCCTAAAGTGAAACTTAAGCTCGCAAAATAATCTGGCTTCTTTTCTATAACGGATGTAAAAATTTTCAATACACTGCCCATAGAGATACGGTAACAGGTTCAGTCGCAGATTTTAGGAATAGAGTCATGAGTCATTTTAATTGCAAATAATTTTTATTATTTTGATATTTTTATAATTTTGTTTCTCGGTGTATGTTTGACCCTTGATTCGTCTACTTAAACACTCCTATCTTTGAGTCTTTCAAGAGTGGTATTAGAAAGAATACCTGTCTTTCTTCCCTGCTTTCGCTATTGCCCTATAATTTTTTTGTACGCTTCTCTTATTGAAAAATATCAAAAAGGGAGAAATGAGTTTAGTTTACAGACTAAAGTGTTATTCAATTTTTTGTTTTTCTATGTTATTTGTTTCAGTCACAATGTATATTTTTTGTTATATATACGTATGTCTTTGTCGGTTTCTTTATCAGAACACGCAATTATAGCAGTAACTTATTACTAAAGTGTAAATCTTTATGATAAATAAATAAATTACTCTGTGAAGCTTGTTTGAATTATTGGCATAATAAGTTCCATAGCAGAAAAAGCTATTAATTATTAATATGAGGGGTGGTAATAAATTGAAATGGGTCATAAAATTTTTCGAAATTTGGTGTTGCTTGTTCAATTTTTCAACACAAGTCAATAATAAAAAAAGGTAGGAAATTAGCTCACTGAAGAGAGAGGGGTATTTCAACTGGCAATATTACCTGTACATATAATGTGACCCTCCTGAAAGTCAATATACTGAATAAAAATTTGACTACTTATTTGAATAATTATGGTATCAAGTTAGCAATATCTCTACACTGTCTCAACTTAACAAGGATTGTCCAGATTTCAGACATTTCTAGCCTAGTTAACTAAGTTTTCTTCGAGATAATAAAATTGAGTTTCTTATTTAATAATTTTCCAGTGCAAAACCGAATTAAAATCAACCAATAAACATAAAGCCAGCATGACCACATCTAACATTAAAGATTTCTCAATACTGATCACGTGAGCAAAAAACAATAGAATTTCTTGCCTTAAAGTATTCACAAATTTCTTTCATACAAGACAAAAAATATCTTCTGAGCAATTGTATTTCAATTGGCATAACTGGTATTTTATTTAATAAAGCATGTTAACATCAAAGATAAATGTATCATAAATGTAAAAAACAACTTTTTAAGACAAAGCATTCTTACTACTAAGTGAGCACACAACACTATTCTTCTTGCTTTAAAAAATAAGATTAAAATAATTCGTTAACAAAATTCAATCTAGCTCAGGCTACAAAAAGTTAATTATATGCTTAACTCAGATATCTTTGAAAAGATGCCATACACTGCCTCTTTTTTCAACAATAAATGCAAATGCACTAGCTCTTTTGGAACATGTATTCAGTATGGAATTAGCTACCTTTTATGTTGATAGAAAATATATTTAAAAAAAGTATTCTGTTTATATAAAAAATCAACTCTGGCCTACTTTTCACCACATCAGATTTTAAAAACTAACGTTTTTCTCAAAAAAATATTTTAATTTTTTTATAAAATTATTATTCAACAGATAACCGAAAAAAACATATCAATTTAAACTTTTTAATAGCAAATTTCCAGAGTTAATGTATACTATTAATAGCATGGCTTTATTACGTATTATGACGTTTAACAGTTAAAAATTTATTGTTGCCAGAAATTGTATCCTGGAAGAATCAATTTTTATATGAAAATTATACCAATAATCATAATTTTCCTCAAAAAGTTACTTTTTGGTCTTATAACAGCAGATCACTGAGAATTTACACAACTAAAAATCTTGTGGTAACATTTTTAAAATTAAAAATCTTGATTTTGTAAACATTATATGCACATATTCTAAAAAATTATAAAAAAAAATTAAAAGTAATTGGAAATATCATCTTTTTTAAAACATCTATGGACACGCTGCGTACAAAAAAAGAATTGTATGGAGCAAAAGATCGAAATGGAACTGAAGTTTAAAAAAAATGTCTTTTAGTAAAAAACACAATCGTTACGGAGAAAATATCACTTGCCGTAAAAATATAGTCTGCGGCCATGTGGAGGGGCGGATGGACATAGCAAACAAAATAGTAGATGATCGCAGTGAATACAACATGGTATGACATAGCCCTCCCTTTGTCATGTATTCCTGCAGTATATATTTGCTATAGGTTACTTCTAACGACAAAGCAATGTGTTTCGTTAATATATTAACACTTTTAAACCACTCCATAAGTGAATAATAAAAAATAAAAAATTGCATGCGCAAATTAATAAATATAGGTTCATTCGTGTTGTTTTTTTCATGGAATTCCTGGTACAATGTGCATATGTTATACAGTGACAGTCTTATCTCTAGTTCTGATTCACTGGTGGGACTGTCAAGATTGAGGCCCTAGACGCCTCTTTAGTTTTGATCTTTAATAAATCCCAGTTAAATGAGATGTTCCAAGGGTACAATCTTAACGGCCCCATCACTGCTTCTCTGCTATCGTAATAACTCCAGTTTAAAATGGTGCCAGGAGTAATTCTTGTAAGTAGATGTTTTTTATCTTCTCTTTTTGTCTCATTTTCTGTGATCGCTTTTACTTTCGATTTTTTGTCGATTTATTATTTGTTACTTTTTCTGTTTAAAGTGTAAATGATACAGTTTCCCTGAAGTGTGTGTGGAAAACCAGTTAAAAACAACAGACATGCAATTTTAAGCAATTATTGTGATAAGTGGTCCCACTGTAATTGCAATGAAATCTATACTTTTGAATACCTATTTCATTAAACAAGGTCCAATGATCCTTGGCTATGCCTAAGTTATGTAAATCATGCCATGCCCTTTTTTTATTCCTCAGATACAAATGTTGTAAAAATATGGACAATGCTCCCACTTCCGTAATAACTAAAACAGGTAACGACTAGTCTCCGCAGAACCACCACAGAACAAGCAGCGAACCACCAATCTCCGTAGAACAACCAGAGAACCAGCAGCGAACCGGCAGTACTATGACAGAACGAGTAGTCTTGGTTGAGAACCACCAGAAAATGTTGATGAGAAAAAACAATAGTTGACGGAATCATCAGAATAGCGATCGCTGTAAATGCTCCATGCCTTATAAAAAAAAAAAAAAAAAAAAACTGCAAAATTTCGGTAGAATTTACTATCCCGCCCCTTATTTCCAGGAATATTGAGAATAAATTAGTAGTATATGTCATTATGTTCATTATATCTTTTAGGTTTATATGTACGGCTTTATGCCATAATTAAGAATAAAGATCTATTCACATTCTGGTAGCAGAGGCTAGTTAAGAAGATGGCAACTGGAACAATCATGATGGCACAAAAGTATGGATTGCCCCAATTTTCTGAAGATGGGGATTTTATGGGAAGTAGTTACAGAACTTCCAAAGAAGAAACAAGGACCAGTTGTTTATTTGAGTTTAAATTCAGAAGTACGTCAGCCTTAACGAAAGAAGAATTGAATGAAGAAGATGGTTTAAATAAACTTGTTAATAAAATAAAAGAACTATATGGCATTACTGAAGATCAAGCAATGTTCAATGCTTATGAAAAATTTGAGACCTTTCACCGTTCCAAGACAATGTCGATTGGTGAATATGTAAATGAATTTGAACAGTTGAATCAAAAACTTAAGAGTTTTAAAATTGAGTTACCAACTGCAGTTCTTGCATATCAACTACTAAAAAATGCACATGTACCGAAAGCTACACGTGAACTAACACGTGCTACGGTTCCTTCCCTCACATACGACTCTATGAAAAAACAGATAAAAGCCATTTATGATCAATGTGCTTAAAGTGAAAGTAGTAGAGACAGTAATGATATTGGTGTTGAGCAAGAAGTATTATATGGTCAAAAGTTTGACAGACGACGTTTTAACAATTGGAACACTCGTGGACGTGGCAGAGGTGGTAAATATTTCAGTGCTAAAAGAAGCCAGTACAACCCTAATGGTCCTGATGGACATCCATTGCAATGTCACCATTGCAAATCTATAATGCATTTCATGAATGACTGTCCTGATAAGAATAAAGGAAGCAAAGGGCAGGATAAAGTACATGTGCAGTTTTTCGCAAAGGGTGTGGAACAATGCTTTATGGAGCAAGTTGTGTCTGAGTCTTTGAATTGTGCTTTACTAAACTCAGGATGTTCATCGACAGTTTGTGGTAAAAATTGGCTTGACTGTTACATAGACATTATGCCAGAAGGGACAGCTTTAGCTGAAAGTAAGAGTAACAAGTCCTTTAAATTTGGGCCAGGTGGAAGCTTCCCCTCAGTTAAAAAAGTTAACATCCCTGTTAATATGGCTGGAATGCAAGCCCATATTCTTACTGATGTTGTCGATTGTGAATTACCATTATTGTTATCAAAAAAGAGTCCGAAAGCAGCTAATAGCCAACTTGATTTTGTTAATGATAAAGTCACTATGTTTGGAAGAGACATTCCTTTACAACACACGTCAAATGGCCATTACTGTATACCTCTTACACCTAAGCAAGTTGCTGTTAACAAAACATCTCCTGGTGTAAATGCCACCAGAGTTATATTCACAGTCAACGATTTCACTGTAAAATCACCTGAAGAAAAATGCAAAATAGCTACAAAGCTTCACAAACAGTTTGGACATCCCATAGACAGCAGCAAACTGAAAACTCTTCTCCAAGATGAAAATGTTGAACATAAAGAGTTATTTCAGCAAATTGACAATGTTACAAACTCTTGTGACACATGCAGTAGATATATATGAAGGCTCGATCAAGGGCCAATTGTCTCACTACCAATGGCCTCAGATGTCAATGAATGCCTTGCCATGGACCTAAAATTCTTGACAGTTAATCATAAAAAGTTAACCATACTTCATATGATTGATGTGTTCTGTAGATACAGTGCATCAACAATTATCAAATCCAAGAATAAGGAAATTATCGTAGACACAATTCTCAAGCACTGGGTTGCTATTTTTGGCACACCAAACTCGATTTTTTCAGACAACGGAGGGGAGTTCAACAATGAGCTCTTAAAGGGGCACTCCAGTGAAAAAAAATATTTGAAAAAAATGTTATTTTAAGAAGACAATACATAAATATGTCAGAATAAACCTTTTACAATCGTTAAAAATCTTTATTTATACCTTAATGGGGTCTGTAAACATCTTCAATTTTAAATAAATTTGCAAGGTTGCGTAAAGTTGAGAGGACTAGGTCCGAATAAATACACATACGTCACATCGTGCAGACAGTCCGTGAGCTCAGCAGCACACCTTCTAAAAGTTTGTTTACTTAGTGTTTACATTGTTCGTTGATAAAACGTCTTGTAGTAATGACGAAGATTTTAACTTAGAAAACATAGAATAGGATAATTAGGATAAACATAGAATAGGATAATCTCTTCATGAAAAAGACTTTACAAAGCTACAGCCACACGACTTCGAACCTCTTGTGTCTCACAAGGGAGAAATTAATAATGATGCAAAGTGACGAGGTGTCTTCTACTAACTCAAAACAACGTTCTGAGTAAAATATTTTTTAAAGAAATAGAAAATATATTTAATTGGCTTTTTTTTAACATTCTTTTCATCACAAAAACTTTATCATTTGTTTCAGTAAAAAAACTTTCTTACTTTACAAGCCAATTTATTTTTATTTCACAATTCAGCAATATTTTTCATCCGCACGTGCTTTTTTGCACACAAATGCAAACAAATTTTATGTAACGTTGAAATTTTCACCATGATGGAGGACCATTCAAATTCGTGATAGAAAGATCGAATTATGTTCGGGTCGTGATAAGTTGGTAAAACATGAGTATTAATATTGTACAAATAAAAATCATTCTTATGATTATGGTAGGTCATAAATGCGTTGCAGAAGCTACTGACTTATAAGTAGTTGTTTTGACAAAGTTGTTTTAGAAACTGCATTATCAGCATCACATGCAGCCTTAAACATTACAAAGATTGAAGAAAATGAGTACATTTACCCCCTGAAAATATTTGGCATGTCCTTCCATAAAAAAAGCTTCTTTTTTGAAAAACAAAGAATAGAAACTTGATCGCTACGAAAGATGTGTAACTACTTTCTGAGCACGTATATAGCAAAAAAGAAAAAAGTGATTTTTACTGGAGTTCCCCTTTAAGAGATGTAGCAGAGCTGTTAAACACAGAGTGTGTACAACAGCAGCAGAAGCTCCATGGTCAAATGGTGTATGTGAGCATCATAATTTCATCCTGGAAAATATGATTATGAAAATTGTTGACAACACTAGTTGTTCTGTTGAAAATGCACTTACATGGGCCAATTGTGCCAAGAATGCGTTGCATAATAACCGTGGATTCAGTCTCAATCAGCTTGTATTTGGACGCAATCCAAATCTCCCATCTGTGCTTACAGCCAAGCCTCCTGTTCTTCGAACAGTTACACCCAGTCAATTAATTGCGAATCATCTGAATGCCCTGCATGTTGCTCGCAAAGCATTCATTGAAAGTGAATCTTAAAACAGCACTCAGTCATCAAACACGGACATCTACCAGCAGATTTTTATAATGGTGAATTGGTATACTATAAGCGACGTGGAGAGAAAGAGTGGAGAGGACCTGGTGTAGTCCTTGGCATTGATGGAAAACAGGTCCTTGTTAAACATGGAGGAACTTACGTTCGAGTGTCACTTGCAATCAGTGAAGGGACACCGTAGTTGTCAGGAAAGCACAAGTGGAAACCCTCAAGTGAAGAAAACTACAACCAAAGAAGAAGATTGCTTTGATGAGATTTCAAACAGCGTAGCGAATGGGTTGCTTGAAAGCGTAAACGATTTTGATATCAACACATCGTCAGAAGTTGTACTTGATGACATTCCTAGTGATCATGCCGTAAATACAAATGAGATCCCTGCTATTTCCCATGCTCAGGTTGAAACAACACATCAATCAAGCATTGAGCAAGAAGTTTATAACACACCTCGCAATGAACAGTCATTGACAGGGTTAGGTTTATTGATCCTGATACTAATAAACTTGCTGAATTTATGGTTGTTAGTCGTGCTGGTAAAGTAGGAAAATCTGGAGTTGGAGCATATAAGAATTGGTTGAATGTCAAAGATGTTAAAACCAAAGCCATGAAATCAATTGACTTTGAAAACATTTTGGATTGGGAAAAGGTAAACACAGAGTCAGTATATAATGTAGAAACGTCATGTGATGTTAGTGAAGCTCAACAAAAAGAATTAACTAAATGGCGTGATTACAATGTTTATGATGAAGTTGAAGACAAAGGGCAAGACATAACCACAACCCACTGGGCGATATCTGAGAAAAGTCATGATGGGAAAACAGAAATTAAAGCACGATTAGTGGCACAAGGTTTTGAGGAGGACACTATTGGTATACGAACAGACTCGCCAACTGTAAACAAGGAGAACTTTCGTCTTGTGTGTAATATTGGTGCAACCCATGGATGGAAAATTTTACAGTCTTGATATTAAAGCTGGGTTTCTTCAAGGTGCCAAGATTGATAGAGTCGTACATCTTCTTCCACCACCAGAAGCTAACACAGACAAGTTGTGGAAACTAAAAACACCTGTTTATGGCTTGTGCGACGCTTCACGCGCTTGGTATGAGACATTATCTAACGAATTCGATAAAGTTGGAGCTACAAGAAGCATTTATGACAATGCATTATTTTTCTGGAGAAAAGAAACTCTCAAAGGTGTAATTTGCTGTCATGTTGACGATTGCTTCTTCGTTGGAAGTGATTTGTTTCATGACACTATCATTGCACATTTACGTAAGACATTCTCACTTAGTAAAGAGAATTCAAAGTCGTTTAACTTTTTGGGATTAGAAATTGAACAAGAGTGTGGTGCAGTAATTATTCATCAGCATAATTACATTAGTAACATTTCACCAATTAATTTGACCAATAGTACGTCTACAATTCCACTTACAAGATATGAAGCACGTCAAATTCAATGGGCAGCAAAACAAACTAGACCTGATGCTGCTTACGTTGCCTGTGATTTAAGCACTCGCATAAGATATGGAACAGTTGCTGATGCTCGTAGAGCTAACAAGCAGCTGAAACATCTGCAGCAAACTGAAGTAAAGATTGTTATTTCAAACACTGGAGATGTTAAAGCATCATCGCTCATACTTTTCAGTGATGCATCACATGGAAATTTAATTAATGGCGGCTCACAAGGTGGATTTGTTCTGCTACTGCATGGTGAAAGCAAAATTCCGCCAATTATTTGGAAATCTCACAAGTTAAAATGGGCTGTTAAAAGCGCCATGGGTGCGGAAACCATGGCTCTCTTAGAAGGTGCGGAACATGCTATGTTGATCAGATCCCTAATTAAAGAGATTTTTTCAGTTGATATACCAATTATCTGTAAATCAGAAAATAAATCACTTGCGGAAGCAGTCAAAAATACCAACGTCATAGAAGATAAACGATTGTATATTGATATTCGTGCACTTCGTGAGATGGTCGAAAAAGGAGAAATGGGGGAACTCATTCTTACGAAATCAAGTGATCAGATTGCTGACTGTCTTACGAAAGGCACTGCTTCAGCTGAAAACCTGCTACGTATACTATCCGGTAGAGAACAGTTGAAATACCGTTAAGTTTTGGTTAATTAAAACAAATATAACAGTATGCCAAATGACACTTTAAAAGCATTCTTACATTGTGTTCCTGCGTCTTGCAGTTTCTTTTCTTGAACATACTTTATGATTTTGTTTTATTGAGAGAGAATGTAGTGGCAAGATTGTCATTATGTTCATTATATCTTTTAGGTTTAGATGTATGGCTTTATGCAATAATAAAGAATACAGATCTATTCACAGTATACACTATATTAGTGAAATATTATCCAAATTATACCGTTCTGGGATTAAAAAATCAAGACTCATTCTGTTTCCTTGCAATTTACTCTTCAACGCAATAAATAACAAACCAACATTTCAATCTTTTTCGGTAATTTCAATCAGGAATGCTAATGATTACCATGATAACAACAATAGCTAGAACATAGAACTCGGTAATACGACGACCATCTTTTTTTTAACGAGCGTCTAAAATACATATGTTACCTCCAGCAAAACAACACTTTTCTTGCTGATTCAAATCGTGAATTTTTATGAAATGAATAACAAAAGATCGACTTTTTGTATTGTGATTATTTTTTTTACGTAGAATGAAGTTTATAACACTTTGAGAGTCATTTTTAAAATTCACCTGCACGAGGACCGTTAGTTTGTGTACGAGGGACACGAAATAGCCAGTGGAAAGTAGGGTCTTCGACTCTTATGTATTTAATTAGCTTCGTTGCGCTCACTTTGGCGTGGAAGTTTAATATTGGAACTATTTATTCATTGGTGGTTCTGTGATGATACTGCTGGTTCGCTGTTGGTTTTCTGGTCGTTCTACAGGGACTGCTGGTTCTGTGGAGACTGGTAGTTACCTGTTTTAGTTATTACATCCCACTTCAACTAATTTACAAACCTTTGTTCAACCGATTTGGAGAGGTGAACGCAAAATGCCCTTTCTCGAAACAAAAAAAAACAGGTCATGGTCCTGGACGCGAGATGAAGAGGGATTGCGAGGATGATGTTGAAGGAAGCAATGAGGCACTATGCATGTACTGTAAAAGGTCATCTATGCATTAACCAACGTGCTGGATCACTAGCCATGTGCAAGCAATGGAGTTGGTCAAATGCGTAGACAGCAAAAAAACTTATATTGATTGGCAAACTAAGTTACAAAGTGTTGTATGTAATCATTTCCTTGCAAAGATGCAGAAAAAAGACAACACACCAGGACTTAACCCTTATGTGTGACTTATTTGTGGTCATTCTTATAAGGGAGACATTGTGACCACTGCCACTGTTTTTACATTCAGGTCATACTCACCTATATCATCCATCGAAATACGCAAGGCTAAAAGAGCATTAAGCATAGGAGAAGAAGCAGGTCAAAGTTAACATACTAGCACTTCTTAATTATTTCCACGTACCTTTTGGGCACAGGATGGGTAGGCGGAATAAAGGGAAAAAAGTGCGCAAAGCATCAACATTGCCATTACAGCAAAACCGAAAGGAGAATGGCAGCTGAAGTTGTGTCAGTAACAGTTGAGGGCAATATTTGTGTTCTTGTGGCCGAAATACAATCAGAGTTTCCTAATTGAGCCCTAAGGGGCCTTCAAAAATTTTTGGGGGCCCTGTTAGCGGGATATTGGCGCTAAGGGAGGGAGGGGGGTTCAAGTTTGAAAAAAGAATCCGCGAACGATTGAGAAATTTCAAAAATTTGTTTGTGGCCTGAAAATTCTTCGTTCGCGAGCATAATGTCTCATGTCATCAATTCCGATAACTTTTATCTACAAAACACGCCCCTGAGCCTTCTAAGATTTATCCAAATGTATGTATTTCACGGACAGAAATCTGCTAAAAGAGGGAGGAGGGGGTCCAAATCTTAGCGGCGATATCCCGCTAACGGGAACCAAAAGTTTTTTTGAAGGCCCCTAATTTTGTCTCTAGGGAATTGTACTGGATTGCTTTTAAATCCAGCTTTATCAAAATTTAAGGTTACAGACTTAGCTTTACTCTTTCTCGCAGCCAAAGTTTTGTTTTAAAGGAACATTTTTTTAACTTTTTTGTTGTAGTTGTCAGAGGGATTTTCTCCTCCTGGAGGTCAAAGTTATTGCACATGCTCCAAGGTCTGACAAATGGCTTTGTATTTTACAGGGCAGGATCAAAACCAGTCAGTAGCTATTTTATTACCTGGATTCTATTCTCGTCTTAAAGCAATAATCAAATTTTGCACATGATAGAATATCAATGACAAATTTCCTTCCACAACTACTTAAATTAGAATATACAGTTCGAATTTCGAAGGAAAAAAAACATTCGAAATTACATAAGAAACGAACCAACCAAATAAGGGTATTTGTTTCATTTATTTTAAACCGACTTACCCTTCCAAACATTCCAAGTCAGCGCATCGTCTGATTCAAAAGGCTTTTCGCATGTTACGCAGAAGCAAATTGTATATTCAGCAGTGGCTTTTACTTTTACTTTTTGCTCATGAGCAATCAGAGCTCTTGCAGTATTGAAGTTTGTACAAATTTTTTTGCATAGGGTCCTACTCGCATCTTTTAACTGGCCTTCGGGCTGTTTTGAGAGGTCCCCTGCTGGTTGTGATAGTTTGTTAATACTTCCTTGTATTTATTCAGTTCAATTTTTGTAAACTTTCATTCCCAGAAAAGATTATCTGTATCCGTATCTACATCTGTATCTGCAGCCAACGTTCCATGTGATATGTGAACCAGCCCACGCTGGGAAGAAAAAATACCCAGAATGCTTTGCGCAACCGTCAAAGATCTATTACATGTATTACAGTATATTACTAAGTATTACAGTGTATTACCAAATACTACAAAATATTACAGTTAGATGTTACAAGTACTACAGTGTATTACCGAATACTACAAGGTATTACAGTGTATTACTGAATACTACAAAATATTACAGTATATTACTAAGTACTACAAGGTATTACTGAATACTACAAAGTATTACAGTGTATTACCGAATACTACAAGGTATTACAGTATATTACTAAATACTACAAAATATTACAGTATATTACTAAGTACTACAGTGTATTACTGAATACTACAAAGTATTACAGTGTATTACTGAATACTACAAGGTATTACAGTATATTACTAAGTACTACAGTGTATTACTGAATACTACAAAGTATTACAGTGTATTACTGAATACTACAAGGTATTACAGTGTATTACTGAATACTACAAGGTATTACAGTGTATTACTGAATACTACAAGGTATTACAGTGTATTACTAAATACTACAAGGTATTACAGTATACTACCGAATATTACAAGGTATTACAGTGTACTACAAGGTATTACAGTGTATTACCGAATACTACAAGGTATTACAGTGTATTACTGAATACTACAAGGTATTACAGTGTATTACTGAATACTACAAAGTATTACAGTATACTACCGAATATTACAAGGTATTACAGTGTACTACAAGGTATTACAGTGTATTACCGAATACTACAAGGTATTACAGTGTATTACTGAATACTACAAGGTATTACAGTGTATTACCGAATACTACAAGGTATTACAGTATATTACCGAATACTACAAAGTATTACAGTGTATTACTAAATACTACAAGATATTACAGTGTATTACTGTATACTACACAATATTACAGTATATTACTAAGTACTACAGTGTATTACTGAATACTACAAGGTATTACAGTGTATTACCGAATACTACAAGGTATTACAGTATATTACCGAATACTACAAAGTATTACAGTATATTACTGAATACTACAAGGCATTACAGTATATTACCGAATACTACAAGGTATTACAGTGTATTACTGAATACTACAAGGTATTACAGTGTATTACTGAATACTACAAAGTATTACAGCGTATTACTGAACACTACAAGGTATTACAGTGTATTACTAAATACTACAAGGTATTACAGTATACTACCGAATATTACAAGGTATTACAGTGTACTACAAGGTATTACAGTGTATTACCGAATACTACAAGGTATTACAGTGTATTACTGAATACTACAAGGTATTACAGTGTATTACTGAATACTACAAAGTATTACAGTATACTACCGAATATTACAAGGTATTACAGTGTACTACAAGGTATTACAGTGTATTACCGAATACTACAAGGTATTACAGTGTATTACTGAATACTACACAATATTACAGTATATTACTAAGTACTACAGTGTATTACTGAATACTACAAGGTATTACAGTGTATTACCGAATACTACAAGGTATTACAGTATATTACCGAATACTACAAAGTATTACAGTATATTACTGAATACTACAAGGCATTACAGTATATTACCGAATACTACAAGGTATTACAGTGTATTACTGAATACTACAAGGTATTACAGTGTATTACTGAATACTACAAAGTATTACAGCGTATTACTGAACACTACAAGGTATTACAGTGTATTACTAAATACTACAAGGTATTACAGTATACTACCGAATATTACAAGGTATTACAGTGTACTACAAGGTATTACAGTGTATTACCGAATACTACAAGGTATTACAGTGTATTACTGAATACTACAAGGTATTACAGTGTATTACTGAATACTACAAAGTATTACAGTATACTACCGAATATTACAAGGTATTACAGTGTACTACAAGGTATTACAGTGTATTACCGAATACTACAAGGTATTACAGTGTATTACTGAATACTACAAGGTATTACAGTGTATTACCGAATACTACAAGGTATTACAGTATATTACCGAATACTACAAAGTATTACAGTGTATTACTAAATACTACAAGATATTACAGTGTATTACTAAATACTACAAGATATTACAGTGTATTACTGTATACTACACAATATTACAGTATATTACTAAGTACTACAGTGTATTACTGAATACTACAAGGTACTACAGTGTATTACTGAATACTTCAAAGTATTACAGTATATTACTGAATACTACAAGGCATTACAGTATATTACCGAATACTACAAGGTATTACAGAGTATTACTGAATACTACAAGGTATTACAGTGTATTACCGAATACTACAAGGTATTACAGTGTATTACTGAATACTACAAGGCATTACAGTATATTAACGAATACTACAAGGTATTACAGTATATTACCGAATACTGCAAAGTATTACAGTATATTACTGAATACTACAAGGCATTACAGTATATTACCGAATACTACAAGGTATTACAGTGTATTACCGAATACTACAAGGCATTACAGTATATTACCGAATACTACAAGGTATTACAGTATATTTCCGAATACTACAAAGTATTACAGTATATTACTGAATACTACAAGGCATTACAGTATATTACCGAATACTACAAGGTATTACAGTGTATTACTGAATACTACAAGGTATTACAGTGTATTACCGAATACTACAAGGTATTACAGTGTATTACTGAATACTACAAGGTATTACAGTATATTACCGAATACTACAAAGTATTACAGTATGTTACTGAATACTACAAGGTATTACAGTGTATTTCTGAATATACTACAAAGTAATACAGTGTAAAATACGGGATATTACTATGTACTACACTGTATTACTGTATATTACAAAGATATTATGCTAGGCACTAGTATGTATACTAGGCAGTATTATGTGCTAACAACATTACGACGTTGATAAATTGCTTAACGTCGTGTGTCGGATGTCGTTGGAAGAATACGACAATGTCGGATACGACATATTCACAGACTAAATGGATCCTTCCATGAAGTGCTTCCCTAATATACAGTTACACGGTTTTAACAACCTCGTCCTCAGGGGTTCTTTTTGACAACCCCCGGGGACGGACGAGTTTGCCGGTCCTCAGATTTTCCTCTGTATTTCTTCTGACATATTTCGTGTAACAGTTTTTTTGTTACCTGATCTACGCAACCAATAGGAAGGTAATTAATTTACAAAAAAAGTCGATAAAAAGAAAATATGAAATTTTATTGATTTATTAACACATATTTTTAGAGTTTATTAAAAATGTTTTTAAGGAAAATAAACATTAAGAATTAACTTCAAAGTCATCTATGCTTGTCGCGCACCATTCACTTTGAAGTATTTCTTTCAACGTAGGTCGTGCTGTTGCTTTCAACTGAAGCACATTTGATATTAAAATTTGAAGAGAGACTGTTATCTTTTGACGTGATCTACCAAACACTGGTCCTCTCTTCATTTGTCTGATGTGTTCACTTTTGTTGCTGTCATTAAATGGCATGGTACCGGTGGTCATGGTATAGAGTATACACCCAAGACTCCACACTTCAGCACTGCGTCCATCGTAAGGGGTACCTGAAAAAACATTGACTCAAAACAATAATTTGTTCTTGACTTATATAAACTCTTGAACTTTTTTTATAAACACATCACATATCCTATGAAATTAGCGAGGCTAAATATACCAAATACGGCCATTGTTCTATGCTCCTCGTGCGTAAAGAAAAAAAATTGTGACAGGGTTTTTCTTCCCTCGTGAAAATAAGGCTTTACTTTCTATTCAAGAAAAGCTGCTGTTTATGTGAAGATCTCACCTTTAAGTATTTCAATAGGAGCGTATGCAGAACTACCACAGTACGTTTTGTTTAGGTCGGTAATATCAGCTGTATATTTCGCAAACCCGAAGTCTGTAAGCAGAGGTTTAAAGCCTTTTTCAAGGAGTATATTCTCACATTTCAAATCTCGATGCAAAATGTTATGTACGTGCAGGTAATCTAATGCTTCTACAATCTAAACGACAAAACATTGTTGAAAAAAATACAGATTATGATCATCTTAGATTCCAAGAAGAAACGCTGGATTTATGAAGTAGGAAGCCTAACTAACGTGACACACTAACGTGGTAAAGGAGTCATAGAGTAGTCGCAACACATTACAAATGCTTGTTAGGTCATTGAGATGTAACAATTCAGATTAAAAATGTGGATGACGTCATCGATTTTTTGATGACGTCATCATATATTTCAAAACATGAAAAAAACGCTAAAATCGTGGGAAATGATCTGGAGTAAAAAAAGCCGTGCGAGCGATTGAGATGTGAAAAATACTTTTAAGAAGATTAATTACAACTTTAGAATTGTTAAAGGTATTTTAGTTTTTAGTTTTTGATAGAATCTCTTTTTTTAACCATTTTTTTAACAATTTAAGTCATCATGGTTTGAACACCTGGGACAATATACTTCATAACAATAAATTGGAAAGAATAGGATGGGAACACATTTTAGCCCCACCAAAATATGCTTAATAAGTTACCTTGGTAATATATACTAAAAGAACACAAGTAAAGAAATGTTACATAAATAATCGGATTTCCTTTATATTCTAATTTCTTTTCATTTTTGTCGTGCATTTACTACGTCTTCTCACTTATGTACGATTAGCATTGCTTATAAAATAGGACGGCCTTTAGTTGATCAGTTTGAACGAATGTACAGGAAAAAGTTTAAAAATTATTCTTAGCGTATTCCGTCTGTTCCACATAGTAAAACATTAGTTATGTAAAGCAGCGGTGACAACATACCTGTCGAAACATTTCTTTTGCCATACTTTCTTTAACAAAACTATTTCGTTGAATATATTCCAATAAATCGCCCTCACAAGCGTATTGCATAAACACATACACTCGCCGCCCAGTGTCACAAACTTCAAAGAATTTGCAAATGTTCTCGTGGTTTAGATGGCCGATTATTTCAAGCTCTCGAGGTAAAAAACGTTCAAGGAAATCCTGTGGAGCTATTTGTCTATTGATAATTTTAACAGCAACATCACAGTTTTGATATTTCGAGTAAGCGCGTTTAACCTTCGAGTAGCTTCCCTCGCCAAGTGTTTGATCAGACAGAACATAACCTCTTTGCGATAAAAGCGAACGATCGGAGATGGACCCGATAACTGGTTGCTGAATGATTTGTTCACTTTCCTTTTCTTCTTTTTGTTTTGAAGATTTACGAAGACTTCTGAACATCGAGTATCGAAACATGATCAATCTTGAATCCAACTGATGCTTCATAGGTGAAGTATATGTCTAGGTCAATGACGTCAAATTAACTTGATGACGCGTGCGTTTATATTACGTCAATTTAGAGAGTTGCGTACGCAACAGAAAATTTGACGTTTTTGAAAACTCAGAGGTTGTATTTCAACGATATTTGATCTGTCGTTAAAGGGTCACGCTCCAGATGAGTTTAACAAATTAAGACATCGCGAAAACTTCAGAAGTACGAAGACTTAAAATGTTTTTGTAGAACAACCGCCTGAGGAAATAAACTGCGCTCTAATGAATCTTCTGCTTATCACCACAAAATATACAGTTGAAGTGCAGTACGGTCGGCTTTAAAAGAGAAGCAAACAGCAGTTAACGTAATTTTCAGACTGTTTAGCATGCTCTCTGTCCTTAGTATAGTCGATTTTCGTTTTCCCACTTAAACTTAATAGGAAATGGGTCTAAAAGCCACAAACTTAGTTAATCCATGGTCAATTCAGCTTAGCATAGGAAGAGAAAATATAGTTAAATCGACATAGCTGTCCATTTTCATCACAAAATTTAAATGTCTCGATATTTTGGGTGGGAGCAATAGTTGTCAGGTACAATTTTCTCGCTGCTACCTACTACAGATCAGAAGCTTCCGTATTGTTGAATTACTTCTATGCATTTTTCTAATTGGGTGAAGTTATTGTTTGGGATGGAAGAATCGTAAAGTGAGAAATTGTAAACTTTTGTGTCAGCTAAACGTTAAGGTAAAAAGCGTTCACTATATCGTCTATTGAAAAAAGAAATAACTATTTAGAAAATCATCATTTATTTAAACGTTTTAATTGTATGTTATTACTTGATTACAACAAGCCCTAAAGACTCCAAAGATTTTGCGATGTGTGTCACGTTAGATCATACATGTAAACGTATCTTATCTTCAGTAAAGTTTATCCTACTTGTGTGTGGCTGACAAATTATCCTTGTTGCTGCGTCTCGGTATTAACACTATATCTTCCAATTAGGTTCCAATTTATCCGGATTTATTCTGATTTATTACATTGCTCTTCATCTTTTCTATCAGCAGTACTCATTTTTGCTAAAGTTTCGCATTCTTTACATAAACATTGAGTTTGACAGCTGTAACAGAAATCTGATTGGCTGTCACAAATTGAACAACAACATGTTCTACACGAATTCGAGGTTGAAGGCCGGTTTATTGTCTCTCTTTGATTATCTAGAAGGGTGGATATACGAACATAAAAACAACATAGAAAATTAAGAAAAAAGCAATTTGTTTTTAAGAAAAACCGGTTAAAATTGTACCTGGTTTATTCACTTTAAAACTTGCATCCTTTTTAAAGTCTTCGGTTCCGTCATATTTTTCAAGTTTTAAGTTTGATCGTGTTCGTCGTATATACCATCCAGCTTTCACAGTTGATTCGAACACGGTGTAGCCTTCATACCAAAAATTGATGAGCGGGAAGAAGGAACTTTGGCGTTCTAAAACAACGCAGTTGGGTCGCTTTAGTTATATTACGGTAGTATTAAAAAGTTGATAAAAGTTCAAAGGTTTATATTGCCTACAAATCGTCTTAAATTTATTTAGAATTTAACATAAGCCAAGATATGATATTAGGTTAATCGAAATTTATTTGCACTCTCGTTCCCAGGGTTTTCCCCTCTTTGATGTTAAAAAGGAAAGATTTCTAAAGACGGTGTTTTACCCTCATAATTATTAGTATGTCAGCTAGCCAAAATAAAACTTGAATTCTCTATCCAATAAAATAGGAAAATAGATCATTGCAATGGGAACGAGATTGAGATCATTGGATTCAAATTATTACTTCTTCAACATAATTCCATATGATTTGTTACTATTGCGACACTTCATCATCATAATCATTCATCCATTTTTAAACATTTTTAGATTAGAACTCCAAATAATTTATGATAGAACCAGAACTACCTTACGAGAATTTAATTTTACGAAATTGTTAGAATATTTTGCGAGAATTAAGTTTCGCAAAAAGAAGTTATTGTTTTTTTTTTTCGTTTTTTCTAGAGCTTTTTATGGAGAAAAAACAAAATAAAGATTGCTAAAGTTGAAACTAATTTATAATAAGTGCTAAATCAGCAGAAAAAATAAAATTAAATTTCGCGAATTTTGCAAATAACGAGTATCCCAATTATTTTCGCGGAATTAATTTTTGCGAACTTTGCCAAAACTTGCGTAACTCACGAAAATTAATTCCTTAAAAATAATATTCCAGAAAAACCGATTACCGGTATTTTAGATTATCGGAACTAATTTACAAATGCACAAGGCGTAATCAAGAAATGCTTATACGCCATATAATTCAAATATATTCTCGTTACTGTCTATTTACACTTACCAAAACTAATTGTCCGTTTTTTAGGTTCTATGAAGCACGTGTCATTTTTGCAAGTTAAAAACCAGCCATTCCGTTTCGGATATTGAAAGGAAACCGCATCAGACAGTTCTCGATCCAATGCGTTTACAGCTTTGAACTTGTCACTGGCCAGTGGCGTTAGTTTGGAAACATTAATAACTGGTCGCTTATTGTTGGGTTCTTCAGGTTGTGCGAAGTGACCAGTCCATAAAAACATTGTCTTTGTTCTTAAATATAGTATTCACTAGATTGGTGTTAGTCAAAATTAAAATAGAAATAAAACAAGGTGGATATTATGCCAGAACTACTCGAAAAGATTATGACTCATATTTTTTTATACACATTTTTACATTATTTAGTCATCAGAAAGTCCACACAAACAACCGCGCGAAACCTAAGAAAGCGTGTATCCACGATAAACGCAATGGAAATAACTTTTATAGGTTTCAATTTCAATAACTCTGCTTAGTGAAAAATGAAAAAAACAAAACATGGCAGATAGGAAATATTTATTTAAAAATACATGTTATAGAACATGAGAATATAAAAAATCAATGTGTTTAGTGATAAATAATTCAGAGAAGAAAATGACTTAATGCAGATATTGAGAATACATGCGATGCAAGCAAAAGAATGTTTTACAACAAAGTGTAAAGACAGATGGTCGATCTATCTTCATGTTAATATCAAAACTTTCTTAAAGCATGTCTACGTGCTTCAGCAATACAATGCAAACTCGTACTCAATCTCTTTTGTGCTTTTAATAATACAAAAGCCAATACCTTACATTGCTAGACAACGGAATCACAGTGACCTTATTTCTTTTTAATGAAGATACTAACCTCGTAATCAAGACCTGAAATGTTTTTCTTAATGGGACAAATCGTCCAAATAAAAACCCTAACAAGTACTGGTGACAAGGTTGCGGCAATTCAGCTAATCCCCTTTTCGGCTATGAAAATAACAGAGTAAATAAAATTTTCCACCAGGTGCAACTCAACAACGTACATCATACCTGAGGTGGTTTCCAAGGCCTTTTTTGCCTTCCTGCTCCGATGTAAAAAGGTAAGAAATCCTAGGATCAAGACTGGTGATATATTTTGTTTTCAATAGGGCCTGAGAACGAGTTGTTCGTTCTTGAAAAACATTTTAGTCATTAAAAGGAAAATAAATTAATTCTCGTGTCCAAACTTAAATCAAAACTTTGGGAGTTTTACAGAAAACATTTAATAGGTTTTGCACCTTAAACTCAGTTCTCAGTTTATGATGAGGAACAAAATCATGTTCTTATGAGAATGCAAAAACAACAACAACAACAACAATAATAACAACAAAAACAGCAATAACAACAACAACAAAACAATAACAATAAAAATAACAACAACGACAACAATTCATTGATCATATCTTTACTTGGTCTTCTAGTACAGTAACTGGATATAATATATAAGATATGCAGATAATAGCCATGGGTAAATCAACTTTGTATGTCTTTTCCATATGGAAGTTGATCTTTTCCCTAATTTTATTAATACGGTAAATTTTACAAGTTAACAATTCTATTCCTTTTTTTTTTGATTGAAGAAAATAAACAAGCGTATCCAACCTCAAAAGTAACATTAATATGCGAAAATATCAACTATGGTTAAAAATTCTTTCGCGACAGTATAGGTTTGAACACTCCTATGCAGATGTTCAAGACGTTAATTTTTGGATAGTTCAAGTAAAACACAAACAAAAAGAAGAAGAGTTACGGTAACAGAGACGAACGGGAATCTATTGAAGGAGTTCATTAAATTTTTAAACTTTTTCAACCAACGTTCTCAATATGCATTAAATAATCATTCTCTTCCAACAGCTTGATTTTGATTCATTCTTTTTAAATGGCTTCTGAATATTAACAGCCAGTGTATTGAAAAAAAGGATACTTTAACAGAAGTTTCTTAAAAGCTAAACAATTTTCTCTATTAATACGAAATCTGCTGTTGAAATAAAAAAACTAGAAAATATGTTCTCATTAAAATCACACCTTTTTCTATAACAATATTGAAGTTCGAGGAAGAGACTTTCATTATATCTGTTTTTTGCGATTTAAAGCTTAAAATATTGGACCTTCCAGAAATGGTAAAACGCGTTACAAAATATAGTAAAACAAGTGACGATAGAATCCGTTAATCGCCATTTTAAACAATGTTCACAGGCACAGCCTTCTGTAAGTCTTCAAGGATATTCTAAACTCGTCCTAAAATGTTCTTCTACATTTGCGTATCGTTTTTTTCGAACTAATATATTTTACATTGGCCAGTCATTTTTTGCCACCATTACTTTTTAAAATGGTAGCTTTCATATATCTACTGGTCGTCAGCCCGTGGAAAAATTGCGAGTTCACCGTCGTACAAACTTCGGTCCTCAGGTAATCGGATATTGTACATACACCCGGCATCTTTATTTCGTGCATACCTAAGTATTCGGCTATCTACATCCACAAGAAGAGAATGCGCCCTACCTTGATCTTAAACTAATTCTATATGGTCGCGAAGCATATAAGTAAACAAACAAACAAACAAGACGGTGAACGTAAAAAACTCGTTGAATCTCGTTGAATCAACTTTGAGATTTAAGTAAGCACAATTTCTCTACTTCCAAAAAACTAACATCACTTTCCAACATAACCGGGATGTTAGTACTTTCCAAAATTGTGGTCAATGCCAGCTACTAGAAGAGCTATATAAAGTAGTTAGTTTATGGAAAACATATGCTGCTTTTTCTTCTTAAAGTAACTACAAATTCAAAAAACACGGTTTATTGTTGAACTATCTTTTAGCCACTACAATAGCCTCTTCTATTAAAAATATAAATATTTTAAAATTACATTATTCAAAAAATAACACGAAAATTTATTAAAGCTATATATACACATAAAAGTTAAAAATAAATTAAATTTGAAATGCTCAAAAAAATGAACGGTTTATTAATTATAACTTCTTGATACTTAAACTTTTATTTCTGAAGACAAAACTTATTTTGATAAGGGATTCGTAATAGTTTTTCTGTCTGGATATTAAAGACAATTCAGATAGGATAGTTGGAACAATTCATTATCGTTCTGCACTGTTTTAAGTTCTACCAATCAAGACACTGGGCATATAAGGGAGGCTCTATTCTACCAACCAACATACAGAACTTGCAAGAGAGGCTATGCTCTATCAATCAACGTACAGAATTTGCAAGAGAGGTTTTGCTCTACCATAAACAAACAGAACTTAAAGAGAGGTTTCGCTCTACCAATCAACTCACAAAACTCGTGATATTTTTACTCTACCAACGAACATAAATACATTGTCAATGTTAGTAAACCAGCGCACGGAGCATGCAAAGATGCTTCGGATGATATTTCCATTCTCCTTTACCACGTTCATCTCCTTTGGCAAGATTTTGTAATTTTTTCCTAAAGAACACCAACAATTCTTTCATCATTTGATTCTCATGGGTGCTCTAGTCACCAGACTTCTCCATGCTCTTCACAAGATCATCAATATGTTTCTGGAAAGGCGGTTTATAATCCGAAAAATCAATTTCGTATCCGAATTGATCCCGTTTTTCCTTTTTCTGCGCAAGCAGTTCGTTCTAAATGTTAGCATCATAACAAAATTAAATTTAGAGAATGCGTTCTATTACAGCGCACAAATTAAGATTAAAAGTTAATTCACATAGGCCGTGGCTTCGTAGAACAAACAAAATAAACATGAAGTTATCTGCTTGAGCTAGGAAGTCTGTTCTCCACTCTTACTTACATCTAAATTTCTTACAGATTTGTGGGAGGTATTGATACCATAAACAAGGAGAAACGAGGACATTTTTATCCGTATTTTTCATACACAAGAAAAGTCATTTTGTTCCAAAGGACAGTGAAAAAGTGAGTACGAGAAAGCAGCACATAACGTAAAATATTCCAAAAACCGCAGTAGCAAGACACGCGAAATGCGATAAATAAAAAACGGGCGAACCCATGAATTTATCTACGGGACGTCGACTAGTGTAACATAATAAACAGTGAACAGTTTTTGAGAGTTAAAGCTGAACACCGTAAAAAAGAATCACAAAACTTTGGTGAGGAGGACTGAAAAGAAATCTTAACTTTTTGATTTTTAAGAAGTGAGAAAAATTTTCAACTTGTAGGCGTGAGAACCCTGCGACAAGTAGAAACGTGTAATGCAAAAAATAAATAAATAATGAGAAACACAAAAAAGCCACAAAATATAAATAAAAAAGTCTTTTTTGAAGTCACAGTTCGTTTCATCTTTGTTTAAAAAAAGCGAAAACATTTCGTAGTTTCAAACAATGAAGGGAGGTTCTTTAAAATTCAAACTTTAAAACATTCGAAAATTCGGAACTTCTATCACCATAAAAATATTCATATTTTATTTCCAACAGCTTCTATACCTTTACCATTGTTTACATTCACATATCAGGCCTTGCCATGAGTCGCGAGCAATTGCTCGCGCCCGCGTAGTGCTCGCGTAAATGCTTGTTACCCGAGCATTCTATTGCTCGCGTAAATATTAACATTTTGAGATAAGTATTAACGTTTTTCTTAAGAACTGATTGGTCTTTTAAGTGACATTCTTGCACGAACGCTCAACCTGAAACTGAAAAGATATTTGGGGTGATTATTTTCCACCCATCGTGCAACAGTTCATTCGCTATTTTATAAAACGCGAGCGATGCAGGCATTAAGGTTAATCTTTGTTGCGCATTCATTTTGCAGTAGAAAAGACGGGGACGTTTTAAATCGTGAACCCCAAACACGATGATCGAGCGTCTACTGGTAGAGCGACTCTCTCAATCTTAACTTCCTTTTCTACATGTCCGAAATAGTATGCATGACTATACTGTCGTTTTCATAAATTTATTGTTTTTTTTCAGCAAATAGGAAAAAATATGCTTCGTTTTTAAATTAAAAAAGTCTTTATCCGCATGGTTTAAATAAAACTTCAAAATTCATTCGGAAAGTTCAGGTACACGTCGGGTACATAAAATTTATACAGAAAAAAAAATTATACCGGTTTCTTTTTAAAATTGTTTGAATAACAGTTGCGGCATAAAGAAAATAATTCATTAAATTCGGACCTGCTATGGTTTCCAATTTTTCGTCAAATGAAGAAATTATCTAAAATTAAATCCATGATAAATTGCCTTTCCGCCTGTAAGTGCAGTTTTGCAGACTTGCATCATCCGTGCTCCGTCGGCGTTCACCTCCGCATTAGTTAAGAATCGCATGGCTGGATTTCTTGTGTAAGACCTGGTTACCAACGACGAAGGGGCCAGGCAAAAGAGATATACGACTACTTTTTAACTAAGTCAGGAGTCGGTGAATTAGCTAGGATGGTCAGGTTGGCTAAAAATAGGCTTGTTCGTAAATTTAAAGGACCAGGACTATTCAATAATTCTGAGATCTAAAAGTGTCCGACCAAGACGGAAATCTATCGGACGTTTTAACCGACGAAAGTTCGAAACGAGCTACGGACATGTCTAACCAAACTGAAAATGTGGCGGACGTTTTAATCACACGCTTGAAACGATTTAGGTGTGTGCCAAGGCTCCTGAATTAGAATCCTGAAAAAGATGCCCTGAGAGATTAAATGTAAAGTTTTTTAGCGAAAAATTGCTCGCGTGGACACTAATGTTTGTGGCACTGGGATGAAACAAAATAGTTACAAAAAAAACATACCGTATTTGACTCAGGCATCCAAGCTCTTTTGGGGGTATACACAATCGACTTTTCAAAGGGCTGTCCTTCAGCCAATGCGGAGGCTGCCCTGAGGAGAGATTTATCGCGTTCTTTATATCGCACAGCCTACAAAAATTTAACACCATAAAACAATGCCCGAATGCCTAGAATGTTGTCCATTACAGATGAGTAAAAAATAATCAGTTAAAATAAAAAACAAACAAACAATAAACAAAAAAAAAACAACAAAAATAACAAATGAAACTTAACCAAACCAAACCAACCCAAACAAACAAGTAAAAAAACAAACGAACCAACCTCGTCATTTTGATCAGAGACTCTGATGTTAGGCATGCTAAGACGGTTAGTACTGCTGGATTTTGGTTTCGTATTTTTCTTCGAATTACCTAAACAACGAAAAGAGTAGATTAAAAATCAGTAAACGGATTCAGAGGTTATTTTTCATTATAGTTATAAAATGAGAAGGCATATCCCTTCAAAAGTACCTATGACAGAAAATGTCAAGATTTTTTTTTATTGAAACGTGACATCATAATTTATGCATCGTACGTTCTGTAAATGCGAATCTTAAAAAGGAAAAAAAGCGTATCAAAAAAACGTAAAAAGCGTATCAAAAAACCGTAAAAAGCATTGTTCAACAACTAATTAGGCGCTTCAACATAACACCACTTTTTATCTGAAGTTCCATTAGAAACATTTTCCGTTAGGTTAAGTACCTCCTTTTTTCTTTCTTTTGTCAACGGGTGGAGGGAGTTCATCCCATCTTGTTTGTACAATGCTTATAATACGAGGATCGGAAAACGCTTTCGCTATATCTAGAGCTGTCTGACCCTTCTTGTTTTCCACTTGTATCTTCGCACTAAAATAATATTTGATGGTACAGACAAATTGGTTGAAAGTTCAGATGTTTGTTGGAAGATGTATTAAATTTAACTAATCGGGAAGGCAGTGGAAAGGGGGGGGAGGAGAGAGGAGGAGGAGAAGAGAGAGGAGGAGAAGAGAGAGGAGGAGGAGAAGAGAGAGGAGGAGAGGAGGGGAGAGGGGGAGGAGGGGAGAGGGGAAAGAGAGAAGAGGACAGAAAGAATGGGTATTTCGAGGAAAAGAAATTATGGTTGCTTTGTGCGTTAAATGACATGTCACCGCAGTTTAACATCGTTCCTGATTCGTGCATTTTGATATACTGTTTTACAACAAATATTTATTCAGTGGAGTATATTTCTTTTTCAGTTTGAGGTTAATTAACACACGAATACACATTTTTTTTAAAAAAAAGGCTTTACACGAAATAGTACTAAAGTTAGCGAAGAAATAATGAAAAACCAGCACTTTTTTTGAACAGAAAAGAGTTATTTATTATGGTGTCAAAAATTGTTTTATATTATTGGGCAACAAAATATTTAATTACAGAGAATTACTTTTAGCTTTCTGAGTTTTTTCATATTGTACCATATATAAGTGTATTCCAAAACATCGAATTTGAGATATGTAATCGCTTTTAATTTTTATTGCGCAATATCGCTTTTTTAAAAGAAATTCGGGTTATATGATTCATAGAATTAATTCTTTGGAAATAGTATGTTTTTAAAGCAAAGGAGATGAATGGATATCCTGGTAAAGGCTTGCATCAAATATTAATCACACAAAGAAGAGACATATTCTCTTTCAACCGTTCGATTAACAAAAAGACATACCCTCGTTCAATTAAAAGTTGAACAACATCTGCTTTCGAACTTTCGATTGCTCTCATCATTGGTGTGCCTCCGTTATATGAACGCGCATCTATATTTGCACCGTTGTTGAGGAGCAACTCTACAATATCCTTGTGACCAATATGACAAGCAAAATGAAGCGGAGTCCACTTAAAATTATCCAGAGCAGTTACATCAGCACTAAAGAAAATAATGGGCATTTAGATACTTTTTGACTTATATTCTGTAGCGCCGTATATACTTCATTTCCTTAACATCACAAGTTGTTATATTGGATAGCACATTGATACAAAATTTATCGACACAATCGTACGTGAGACATAAATCGTGGACAAAGCAAACCTGAGCATGCTTGGCATGTTCTAACTTGCACAGATTTTGCTCAAATCCAAGAAATGTAATACCAACAAAATACTCCTTAAAACACGACATTTTTGCATGCCACTAGTTTCTACGTAGGAGTTTACAATACCCATGCATCAGAAAAGGGCATACGCGATAATACTCAACACATTTTACCCGTGCTGTAGAAGATACTTGACAAATTCGATGTTTCCTTCCAAACACGCCAACATTAATGGTGTTTTGTAATATTTGTCATGCTGGTTGACTTCCAAACCGTTTTTAATGGCAATCTTGAGCGACCTCTTGTCATTATATTTGATGACTTCATTAATATGCACGAATGTGGTCTCTACAAAAATAACGTGTAAGCTATACAATCTGTATAGAGTTTTCATCCAATTTCCATGATGAAAATACAGAATTGGTGAGAAACATTAACTATCAACTACTAAGACTATTACTACTTACACAAACTACTGGTGTTTAGCAAAATTGTTGTTGCAGTATCTAAAACATCTGCAAAATCCTCAAGTACGTTAAGTGGTGGAAGAAACCAAAACAATGACAACCACGAGCACAATGATAACAATAGTTGAAATAAGTGAAGCTGTTTTAGTTGGATAACATGGGTTTTTGACAAAACACGACGGTGGATCAAAACATGAGAAATATTCAACGTGGTCAACATGTTTGCGATTATTTTTTCACATTTGTTAACTCGCTTCCATGTTATTCACTCGAAAAAAACATATATAACAAACTGTGCAAGATGTTGTTGGCCATCATACTGTCACAGTTTTATCCACACTTAAGGAACTGTATATTTTTGTTGGAAACTGAGGTCTCATTCACTTTCTAATGTTTAGGATAGGTTTAAGTTTTCAACCTTTCATTATATTGACATTTACCTGGTCTGTAACAATACCAAATTGAATCGTCTTGTATGGGATGTTCTGGTTGGTGATCACGATCAAATCGATTTGCATCAGTAATTTGCTAAATACAGAAAAAAGAATCATACCATAAATTTTTGAGAATTTTCATTTTAAAAGTAGGAGTGGACATCTTAGCTGTTGATGACTCTACCATGAAAAATAACCATCACGTGTTCACACCTTTTATTAAAATCTGATCTAGTCTCGAAAATACGCATTTAACTCTACATTTTCCTGACTAATAAGAAATTTTATGCTTTTCGTCGACCAATAAGAAAGTTCCCTGACTCTCCTTGACCAATACCAAAGTTTCCTTGACTTTCCCTTCCAATTTTATAAACATAAACACAACACGATTTTTTCATAACTCCAAAAGTCCGATTTTCGATAAAAATAACAAAATGCTAAAAAGCAAAACATTTGTTAGAATATACTTAATTTTAATTTGTGTTAAATTTCGACAGTACCTCTTGTTTTTGCAAGTAGTTTAAAAATGGCCCGCCATCTTTGATACGTGGTATGTTAGCATTTGTACATATTGGCATTTCTATTTTCGTCTTTCCCTAAAGAAAGATTGTCAAAGTAAAGTTAATTTCATGGCAGTTACATACATTGTTTACATAAGAACAATCGATATAAGAACTCGGCAACCTAAATATTCAAAGTAAAATAACCTTCGGCTTACTATAACGTTAGGATCTTGTTCAGATCAATATAAAATCAAAAAAGAGATCCTATGATATATACAATCACACAACAAAGCTTACCTTCTTTTTGCTTCCTTTCTTTCCTCCTTCTTTCTTCTTCTTCTGGAATAACAAAAATACATTTCTCCATCAATAAGCAAACAAGAAAACAATCGGAAGAACAAATTAACGAATAAAACGAATGGTTGCCCGCAGCTTTTTTAGAGTTATTTGGACGCAAAAAGTCATGGAATTTTCCACGTGTTGTGATAGTGACAAGCATATTATATGACATCAATTCACACACCTTTCCACCACCAACCAGGTAAAACTATAAAACAAAAAACAAAAAAACTTTGTAGCTGCACAAATAAAAAAAAAACATTGTTCCAACTATAAATGAGATTCAATTACTGAACTTTGGTCCTTTATGGTATCCGGGGTTTTGGTGTAATCTTGCAGGAAAGAAAAACATGTAACAATCCGCAGATTAAAAAACATATTCCTTAGAAATATTAACAAGAAACATTGTTTATTTTTATTGATAACAATTTACCTTGTTTACGTATTTCTTGCCAATGAAAAATAATTCGTAATTAATGTTTCCATCTTTTTTCCCATCATGTAACTTTAATATTGGCTTCATTTGATCTTCAGTTAGCGGAGACTCTGAAGAACAAACATTTTGACTGTACGTCTTGTACATTTTATATTAATACAGACGATTAAGATGTTGTTGTATCTATCTCACAATAGATGTTACAATTGTTGTCATGTCAAAATACAGAAAAGAATCAAGAATAACACAACAGAAACAATTAAAATAAAACAAACAAAAACAATAAACATTACTGTGAGCAATGAGAATCATCAAAAAAGTTTCAATATTAATTTTGCCTGTTCTTTTTCCTTTTACTTCCACATCATGTTCAAAGATTTCAGATTCTAATTCCTTTTTTTGCTCGATTATCCAATCATAAAACTAAAAAGATGCGTACGCATGCAAAATTAGCCTGTGGTATGAACAAATATATTGATTAATGATAATACAACACTAAAGCAGACCTTCACAATATGAAGTTGGGTTCCAGGCTTTTTACCATCATATTTTTCAGCTTTTTTTATTTCTTTAAGAACACTTTTGTATTCTTTTTCTTTTGCGATTGCACGTGGAGTCATTCCATTTGAATTTTTTGTTGTGGCAGAACAACCTAATAAGTATACAGAACGCGATCCCTTATACAATTTTTAACAATCAGTAAATGCAGATAAATACTAAATACAACAGAGAAAAAATTTAAGTGCTAAAATAGGAAAAAAGATAGTTAAAATTTTGTATTAAATTAAAAACAAAGAGAAAAAATTAACTATCATGAAGAAGGGTATTTATTTATCCATTACATTACAAAACATCACAGCAATATGAAAAAATAAACAATGCAATAAAAATGTCAAGTCTATTCAGTCTTAGGTTTAACCTATGGTAAGTAGCAATTTCCAACGCAATCACAGACAGTAACTGCATTGTATAGCAAATCTTTTTATGCATTTTAAAAATATAAGATCAATTGGCCATGATGGTGCATTTATGATCAAAGAATTTTAAAAAAAGCATTCTTATTATTCAAAAAGGTGTGATAAATCCAATAACTAGAGTAAATGCTTTCAACTTTGTAATCAACCACAGGAGTGTTACATAAGATACCTCCATGTTAATTTTAAAATCTTTAAAGAAAAGTCCTTACAGGCTAAAAGATTTCAGATTCTTGTTCGTGTGTAATTTTGTTCCCTATACCTAAGGTCGGCAGTAGCCTGTTTTGTACAGAACTTCTACAGTGTTGTTCCGTTATTTGAAATAAATAGGTATTATCCCGTGGTATTATCAAAATGTTTCATGTAGTACAAATGTCCCAAACGTGATTTGTGAAAATTAATACTTTAACAATACAGCACTACACTTAACATTTATAAGAAACGAAGACGTTTTAGCATATCCATTTATTAAATACCATTGCTTGTGGTGTAGCGATTTTTTGGAAATGTTCTATTATACCTGTGACATGACTAAAATCTTTATCAAGTTTAAGATATCTAAGATTTGACCATAAAGTTGGATCCTACAAGTTTAAAAACAAAAAACAGAAATAGAAGTAGGCGAAAGATAAAAAAGGTTAAGACTACGTTCATCGGTTTAGAATTAACAATAGAGACTAAATCCAAAATGCGATTCCGTGGTATATATATATTTAGACTAGGGTGAACACAGCAAAGTCTAAAGTCATGATTAGTAGCATTGCAGCCAAGTGTGACCTTGTAGTTGGAAAGTGGCCTTGTGGAGTTTACAGGAAAGGGGTTGGTAGTAACTCAATTTTTTGTCAGACTTGTAAGCATTGGGTACATAAGAAGTGTAGTAGTATTAGTGGAAGGTTAAGAGCTGACATTCAGTTTGTATGCAAGCGTTGCAAAGGTGAGATTATAGAGAATGAAGTATTTCCAGCTTTAATGATGTACAACAGTGGCTCGTTAGAGATAGTTAAGAACTTCTGTTACTTAGGTGATATGTTGGGCAGTGAAGGGGGTGTTGGAGGAAGTGTTACTTGCAGGATAGGTTCTGCTTGGAAAAAGTTTAGAGAGTTACTTCCTTTATTGACTAGCAGAGTCCTGTCAATTCAGGTAAAAGGTAGGTTGTATGAGGCCTGTGTAAGAAGTGTTATGTTGTACGGTAGTGAGACATGGGCAGTGAAGCAGGAAGATCTTGACCGTTTAGAAAGGAATGATATGAGAATGGTTAGGTGGATGTCTAATGCCAGTCTGAGAGACAGAAAGAGTTCAGATGAGCTAAGAAGCAGGCTAAGTCTCCGTAGAATTAAAAATGTTATCCAGATAAGAAGATTGAATTGGCTGGGGCACTTGGAAAGAATGGAGGAGGATAATTGGGTAAGAAAGTGTAGAGACTTGATAGTTCCTGGGGCAAAGCCCAGAGGCAGACCGAGAAAGACTTGGCAGGAGGTTATAAGGACAGACTTGATAGAGAGGAAGTTGAGTTTAGATCTAACACAGTCTAGATCAGATTGGAAGAGGGTCATTAATATACCCCGTCCAACCCATGCTAGCATGGAAAACGGACGTTAAGCCAAGAATGATGATGATGATGATGACCATCCAGGGAACCCGGAGTCGAAACGCCGGGTTAAGCCACAATATTAACTGTGTTACCTGGCGTTGAACACCTAAAAGAGCGATTAATAAGGAGTGTAAACTGTGCCACACATTTAGGTGAAGCGCTTTAGTATGTCATAAATTGAGTGAGGCGCAAAACATTGTGGTGTTTCCGGTGGAATATATTTTGAAAAAATAGGCGCAGAACATTATGATCCTACCAGTGTAATATATTTTTTAAAAAATAACTTTTCACAACTTTAGCTGAAATAAAAACACAGTTTACAACTCATTGCTCCCCTGTTATAGCAAAAACAGTTGGCCAACCTTTTTTATTTTTCAGAGAATGTCTCCACACACTCTGTGTTCAAACATACTCTTGGCTGAGGGATTAGTACAGGCAAACAATCCATAGGCAAGCATAATACCCTTTTTTTGAAAAAAAACTTTATCGTAACTTCGGATAAACAGAAACTCATGAAGCAGCCATCATTAACATTGGACTTAGCGGTTAGTACAGGTAAACCGTGTCATCAATGCGTTTAGGCGTAATACCCTTTTCAAATAAACTTTATTGCAACTTCACTTTAAATAAGAACAAGGGTAAAACAGCCTGTCGTTACCCTGTCCAGCTAAAAAAATCAATCAGCAATTCTATTTGGTGGAGTAAGTTTTCATGACACTGATAAAAGGTGTCGCAACCTACTAACTGCATTTAGAATAAGAAATATTGATTAAAAATTTTGTTGTAGCTAGCCAAACTGCATTTGGCTACTTTTACTCTTCAGGCAGAAGTAGCTAGAGCTAGCAAGAAGAGAGCCACAACCCCAACATAAAAATAAATAATAATAAACCAAACTTAAAAATAATATGGCTTCAGCAGGATGCTGCCTTGAAATCTAGATTAGCCAGCTAAAATCTTGAAATTGTTTTGTTTCAGATTAACACATGGCTAGTAAACGTGATTATATTTTCATCTTAATATGTGAAAACATAGACACAATGAAGAGAATATCTTAAACGTTAATAGAACTGAAATTTAGGCAGTTAAAAAATTATACTGACAGAACCAAATATTCCTCTTCATTCAAAAAAATTTTGATTCACAGCTTGGTGAAGAAGGCGAGTATAACAAATATAGCGTCCTTGAATTCGGTCCCTTGAAAGAAACAACTCATACCTTAACCCTAGAGCTCGTTAAAAACATAACTGGAAACGAAAATTTGAAGAAGTATCTAGCATAGCTCATCAAATAATATTAAAATAACAGTCTATAACAATATTTGTGATTAAATTCGTAACACAGTCTTTACTTTTTGCCAATTTCACGAATATCAAGATATGCACACAGCCGGCGCACTGCTAGGTCGCGGGGTTAGACCGGACTTTAACGTCGTGACGTTATGGCAATTGGTTAAAATGAAGGAGAAGGAGAAGAAGAAGAAGGAAACAACCGCTCATTTAAATAAGATTTCTGATACATCCGAAATCTTAAAAACAGCAAAATGTTTTGAGATTTCAAAACAATAAAGTAATTAAAATGTAACAAAGAAATACTTTAAAGCAATGATTATTTTTAATACCATACAAAAGATTTATTTACCTCTCTGACCGAGAAATTTACAAATAGCAGCATAGCCTTTCATGGCAGCACAATGCATCGGAGAGTCAAGTACAATATTCAAAGTACCAACATCTGCACCATAAGCAGATAAAATTCTTATAACATCAAGATGTCCATTTGTAGCGGCTCTAAATGGAAAATTATAATCATTTAAAAACACAGTATTTTTAAGATGGGTACTTTATGATTGGTGCAATTTATCTCACTTGTGCACTGCATGCATATGATTGTCATCCAAAAGGTTTGGGTTAGCTCCATACTTCAACAACAGACGTACACCCTCTTCGTAACCAATTTTACTAGCGTAGTGTAGAGCAGGTTCACCAGTTAACTATAAAGAAATAAAATATATATCACCTGACGCTTTGGGATGTCAATTTTAAAACTAATAAGTACAGTCTTGTACCTCACTCTGTTTATTAACATCAATTCCTGCTTCTAAGAGAGTTTTTAAAACTTTTTCCAATCTTTCTTCACAAGCTTTTACCAGTAACGACTTACCATCATGACCCTATGATACACAAACATATTCACTTGGGTGGAGCAATGTATGCAGTATTTTATATTTTCTTAAAAGCAATTGGCTCAGAGCATCTATTAAAGTTTGTTTATCATATGTTTTAAACAAAATTAAGGGATGCATTGAATATTCAGATGCTCTACAAAAAATGTTGAGTTTCTTTCCTTTACCACTCTATAAGAATGGAAGCATGGCAATATTTTTTTTTAACTGAGAAGCGACTATTGTAGAAACGAAATGCATTATTATCGATGAAATACTGAATGGGGCACTTGTATGAACTTTCAAATAGATAACTTTATATTGATAATATATACATCAATTGTTTGTTATCATTACCACATTATGAATGTAGGCACCATATTTGATAGCAGTTTCCAAACAAATTTGATGACGTTTTGTTGGACAAAGACAAAAATACAATATGTTCCTTCCTTCTGATTCTTTAGCTATGAATAACAACATAACAATTACAATAAGGTATTCATTATTGATACAAAAGAATTTGAAGTAAATAACACACCATGACAAACAAAGATTACACTAACCTGATAGATCAGGTTTTTCACACAATTCAATTAATAAGTTAAGAGCTTGAACATGTCCAAATTCAGCTGCTCTTATGAATGGCGTTTTTCCGTGTTTATCAGCTACATTGCAATCTGCACCAAGCTCCACCAACGTCTTAATCATCGTTTCACTATTTGCAGAGGCAGCAACATGAAGACCGCATTGTCCATCATTAGGCTCTAAAAATATGAGAAAAGAAAAGTTCTTTGTATCTGGCCAATGTTTCCTGCAAGTTATTGAGACAGGATTAAGAAAACTTTACCTCCATAATTTACCAGATTAGGAATTCCATTTTCAACCAACTTTTTTACTTGATCAATATCACCTTCATTAACAGCCTGAATGAGCTTTAAAGATTGCAATTTTGATAAACGATCATCAGCTACTGGCATGATAATAATAATCTAATAGCAATAGATAATTTTTTTAAAATATTTAAGATACTGTGAGATATTCCTATAGTCAATTGGCGGAAAATGTGTGCACTAAAATTTAGGAGGTTTGTAATTAAGTTTCAACAACTGATAAAAATAAAAATTGATGCTGACAAAAGTCTATTTACTGCATAAATAGTTTTAAATAGTTAATATCATGATGCGTAGTTTTCTACAAACATATGTGTTTTTTTGAACTAATTGTTGCTGTTCTGTACACCATGGTTAAAAACAACAAACAAATATATATAATAGCTATTTTTATCCAAATACAAAGTGAGCAATCTAATGAAGAAATTGACTTGTACAAGCCTACAAAAACCTGGTAATTTATTAAATCGTTTTTGATAATGGCAAAAATATTAGAATGTAATTATCAGTGTTTAAAATGTGAATATTTTAGTTATTTGTTTGTTGCAATAAAACAAACGCTAAAATACAAAGCAAGTTCCAGTGACAAAAGTAATAGGAGCTACAATATCTTATAATAAATTAAAAAAGATGTTACAATGCAATAAAACTTTGAGGCCAAATAATTTGGAAACGAGGTGGTGACATCAGTCATTTTTCACCGGGACTAACTTGGGTAAGTTTTTCAAACCTGGGTCCCTGATTCAGTTTTGGAATAAAGGGGTTGATGATGTCATCAAAAAACATTTAAACCACAATATATTGGATACAGATGAAATTTTGAAAGAACCCCCCCCCCCCAAAAAAAAAAAAAAACGCCCTCACATATATAGTCAGTTAAGGTAAACATTTCGCAATAAAATTGCAATAAAACAAATGCTAAAATACAAAGCAAGTTCCAGTGACAAAAGTAACAGGAGCTACAATATCTTATAATAAATTAAAAAAGATGTTACAATGCACTAAAACTTTGAGGCCAAATAATTTGGAAACAAGGTGGTGACATCAGTCATTTTTCACCGGGACTAACTTGGGTAAGTTTTTCAAACCTGGGTCCCTGAATCAGTTTTGGAATAAACGGGTTGATGATGTCAGCAAAAAACATTTAAACCACAATATATTGGATACAGATGAAAACTTTGAAAGAACCCCCCCCAAAAAAAAAAAAAAACGCCCTCACATATATAGTCAGTTAAGGTAAACATTTCGCACTTTTTGAAATTTTCTAATTTCTTTTGCGGCGTTTTTTCTACTTACAATTCATTGTATTGTGTGAATTCCTTATTGGATTCTTGTAACAGCATCATTAAATTTATCTCATTACTATTGTTTCAGCACATAATGTAGGCCTTTTTGTTGGGCAGAATATTTGAAATTAAAATATGCATTAATTCCGCAACTGTTTTTTAAAAAAATGCAGAATTTTGAGAATTATGCTACTCTGCACGTTTATTTTAATCATTCCGCACATCTATTTAAACAGACGCAAGGGTGTCATTAAGCAGGAGCATTTAACGTTTCTATATATAGATAGAAAATACGTTTTTTCAAAGTTCGCACAATATAAATGATCAAAACAACCGCGAAAACCCCTGACACATACGAGAACAACAGTGTTTGAGGTGCTTGATTCAACATTAAAAGTAACATCTTTGGTTTTTAATGTCTTGCACACAAACAATCGTAACCCCTCTGCTGGTCAATTTTCTTCACACTTTTGAAGGCTTTCCTCACTGCTAAATATCAAGGTATCTCCCAATGCCTGTGCGATAAAAATTTGGCGTCGAGGGGACCACAGATTACATTTTTTGCCGGAAAGTCATCCATGTCAGCGTTTTTAGATTTCCGAAAGATACAGTCTGTCACTCCCAATTTCTGTTCTAAGCAGTCCAATTCCAGGGCAGTGATATCTCCTTGATCATTAAAAAAAGGTCCTTTTGCCTTTCCAATAAATAGATTTTCAGACTTCTTGGAAGTGTAAATAAAACCAAACTACTTTTTAACAATTTCTTCCTTATTTGCAAGGGTTTTCCAGCACGCTTCCATAGAAGGCAGACTTAGATTTGGTTGTTTTGCCACTTCTTCTTCTTCTTCGTCTAAGTAAAGTGGATAGAGTAAATTTTTGACATCTTTGTGGCATATCATCCCCTTCAACTATAAGTATTAAAGGCACCTTCTTCTTCTTCCTCTTCTTCTTCTTCCTCTTCTTCATCCTGAACTTCTTCTGAACCATAGTCAGGGACAGTAATATCCTTTTACTCTTCTTCTTCTACCATTTCCTCCACCTTCTTTCTTCCTCTCCTTCCCTTCCCTTCGGTTTGCTTTATTTTTCCCTCCGTTCTTGTTCTTTTCGCTCCATCTCCTCCAGAAATTCCTTTTGCATAATTACCTAAATTGTTAAAGGTGAATGTTTTTACAAATCCATGTCTTTCATTTTTTAGATTCAAAAAAATATTAAGCAATGTAGGGCAACAGAAGGCGAGTGACACCAAAGTAAAATAAAGCAACATCAAATTTAACTTTCCTCTGACGTCTAATTTTCGTCTTTTAAGTTGATTGTGCTTTTTGGTGGCTTTACCTAATCAAGGAACCCCTCTTGAAAGATTTTAACACTGCTGGTTGGGGTTGTTGTTACTTCAGTAGGGCCAAGTTCCCATTTTGGTTTCCAAATAAACCAGTTTGCCCCAGTCCAAAGGTTCTCCAGACTGCTTTCAGACTTCGTATTTTTGCAGAAGTCTTGGGTCTAAGTGATCCTTTGGCTATTTTTCGGGATTGACAGGATAAATACCTAAGTGTATAATAATCAAAATACAGTATTGTAGAAATGGAAATTTATTTTAAAGGTGAGATCTAAACCATCATTAAAGTAATAAACTTGTTGTCACAAAACCACTTATGGCATTTTTAGGCTTCATCAAACTCCGACTTCATTAATAAATTTTTTATTCCCTGCTCATTGATGCGTTGATGTAAAACTTTACCCATAAGCGTCTAAGAGGCCTGAAACAAGACACATCCAAAGGTTGCATTACTTCGGTAACGTGCTAAGGAAATTTCAACAGTACGATATTTTCCTCAACTGCCAGTCGGATTACTTGGTTGGACACATGTGTTAAATGGCCATCATGAGCAATGGTATGTTACAAAATTTACAGAGTAGTCGAACCATTCCGCGAATGTGTTAGTTTCCATCTACCCTAACAGAATTTTATTTTGCATTCGGTTGGGTAAGAACTCTCAATATCTCGAACTAAATTCTGCCCTTTTCCTTAAAAAACTCTCAAAAAACCCTTCGATACTTGCCATTTTACGAGCTTTTTTGCCCTTTCCTTTAGGTTTGTGATATCGGGACAGCACTGTGATATCATTGCATATCATTTTCGGATTTCCCGTAGTATGTATTTGGAAGGGTTTTATCTTCGAACCAAGATTGTTGCATGCTTTTGTTTTTGAAAACAATCTTTGGATCCAAGAAGACTTCTAAAGCACTACACACTGCGAGTATATTAACATTTTCGTGACTGGCTTCGAAGCAAAGTTTTGTAGCTCGTTGACCCTAAAATTAATAAAATTAATTATTTTAAACAATAAAAAGTCAGAATTTGTTGTAAAAGAAGAGTCCACTATGTACTTTAACCAATACTACTTTTCTTGCTACGGATCAGTAGAAAAACTGGACTCGTCGCAGTTCCAAATACGGCTAGCATCAAGATCTAGATGTGTTCTCAATATCTAATACGGAAAGGTAAGTAAGTATATAATACTGGAAACACAATGAGACTGCTTATATACAATGAAATTTCAAATTTGAAGTAATAATAATAGGTTATGCGTCAGACAGTATATACCTCATCAACTTGACTGATAAAGTCACAAATGATGAAGGGGTTGGACGTGTTTGCTTTCCTTGCGCTGTTAATCATTTCCGCTTTTTTGTGGCTTAGGCTATTTCCCTTTATGAAGTTCTTCATCCAAATTAAGTCTGGCCGTCTATTCTTGAACTGTAGACAATTTATATTGTTAGCAACAATGTTATCATGGACAACATCCTAAACACAAGATTAGGTTATTATTTATTTGGCAAAGCAAGGTTCATATTAGTAACCTCAATAACGTTGCACTCACAATTACTTCGTGTAATGTGGAACTAAACCCTAGGTTGCAAATCACGGTAATGCAATCAGCTAATTGAGCTTCTGTCTCTGTGTCGCACATACATAATTGACATGCTTTTCAGTACCTATAATATAACACCTGTATACGTCTGTCTGTCTAACACTCAAAATGGTAGCCTAGCTGCGCAAGTATCGAGACGCACGCAATGCGGTATAGAAGGAAAGGCGAACCTATGGATTTTTTTTACGGGCTACCGGCTAGTTATTTTGTATTCTACGTCAATTAGCACTGCAAAAAGACATTGGTTTACCTGCAACCACCTTTGCCCAAATCTTCGGAGCATTGATTCCTTAAGGCCATATTGGGCGGCAACACCACATATTGACTTTCCAGGAACCAAATCTAACTTGTGAAGAGCGTCTTGAATGTCTTGTTCTGTCCAGTTGTTACGAAGCTTAACTTGCCTTTTCTTAAATTTTCGCGCTGTTTTGTTTACTTATCCTATGACGGTTTTTTGTCTTAAAATAATGTAGGAAATATAGGTTTTTGTTATTTCTATTATTAAGACGTAAAAGTACTTCGAACAGCTAAACAATAGTTTACTCTTCTCTAGTTCTATGCAGAAAAAGAATGAGATCGTAGAGTTACGAAAATTTATAGTATGGCATTCAAACTCTTATATTTACCAATGAAATGTTTGTAAAATAGCAGGTGCGGAATAGTTGCAGCATGTAGCATGAATTTTTGTATAGTCAGGGTTAGCATTGCAAACACAAAGCTGTAATCACAAGTATTTGAGATAGAAGCAACGATTTCAGTATAATTCATAACTAAGATTTTGTGCGGAATGATTACAATACGTATCTAAAAATTCTGCGCGAATTATTCTGCATGCTATAAATACGCTCCATTTAGCTAAATTATTCTGAGTGGCTTAGGGTCCTCTTAATTAACACACAAACAATATCAAGTTTGTAGAGCGCATGATCAAAAAGCTACATACCATAACAAGAAACTCAATATGGCAGATGGATCACACATGAATTTGTGCACAGATTTTCTGTTGTTTTAACCGTTATTTTCTCTAAAATCCGTGGAAAAAGGTGACAAAACTCATATTTTTAATAGCATGTATAATACAACATGTGAAAAGCATCCCAGCGAGGAAAAAACGGAAGTGCGGAAAAGTTGCCAGTGTGGAATGATTACCTCATCTGACTATATACGGCGCTGTCAGCGAGTTGGCACCTTCTTGCTTTGATGTGCTATGATTTCTTCTTCTTTGTTTATGTTAAATGGAATAAAAATAAATTAAATTGATGCCATCTTTTACAGATAAAGATAAAAAAAAAAAACAGCATCAAATTTTAAGAAGTAACTAAGGCTACAACGATGCCAATAAGCCGCATGCGCCGTAAAAAGTGCAGGCGTTTTCAGCGAGTTCAGCATTCTTAAAAAAATTCAAGTATAAACACGCATAGACCCGAACAATGTGTGAAAAAAGAAAAAGAAAAACAGACACAAATGATTAAAAAAACTACAAAAATTAAAATAAACTTACTATGTGGTAGCAAAGTTCTTAACTGCTTTTCATAAAATTTACTTTATAAATAACTTATATATAAACTTTATTAGGCGTGACACAAAAAGATTTTGGTTAGTATCTTTTTGAGGGTTTAGAAAAGGTTCGCTCTGTCGGTAGGCCCTAAAAAACATACATTTTTTTCAAAAAAGGTTACATTATTTTGCTAAACATCTCACATAGTCGAAGTCAGGTGCCATCATGTTTAATCATCCACTCAAATAAATCATCTGGCCTTTTTACCCTGGCAAAATTCTGCCATTCCAGAGATTTGGTGTAACCCCCACCACCTTGCAAAAATTAACATTACTTACAGTGCATAAAAAGGCTGTTAAGGTACTTTTACGAACGCGCCAATTGAAGATTGTTCTTTCTATTGCGTGAGAGAGATCGGGCGTAAAAATAAGTAGAAACGATTTTCACTTTCTTATTTCTTATTTACTTTCTTTTTAGGTCATCGAAACAAAAAAGAAACCCAGTTGATAACCCGACTTCTACTTGCGTCATCGTCATCCTTACAAACAACACACTCTTCACTGTCGTGATTAGAAGCCATTTCTTCATCAGCCTCGACGCTGCTAATTTTGGCTTTCTTTTTAAATGCTAACATTCATTGTATTTTTTGTTTTGTATCTACCGGTTCCACCACCATGTCAATTTTCACAGAAGATGGAGTAGATGGTATAGATGGTGCTGGAGTAGCTGCAGTGGTGTGGTTTGTAGGAGCTTTTGGTCCATTTCCTGGTCTTTTTGACTTTTCTGGGCAAATATCTTCTTTTCCTTCCTTGCAGGTACTGCATACAGGACATACTGCCTGTATATCCTGTATACAGTATGTATGACATTAGTAGCTTCTATTGTGAATCTGCTAGATTTCTTCACAGCCACAATGCACGCGCAAACCAGCTTAGACGGAATTTAGCTAGATAGTAACGATGCTCCACAATGCTTTGACATTTGATTCTTGATGACGTGTACAGGGTTTTGAATAATAAGCTTGACCTACACAAGTAAATGAAATCATCTAGCAGCTGCGGATACTTCTTTTAGACCTTCAGATTTCTTTGAAGCATCCTGTAAGCTTTGCATTGATTGTATAACTTTATAACTTGCTTGTAAGGTCCAGCTTTATCACGTTGAAGTGACAGCCTTTGAAGACCAATATTTAACAAAGACATGCAGCGCTCAGCAGGATTCATGTAGCTTTGACATGGAGCACATCTGCCACCGTTCAAAATATTGAAATCTCTGAGTCGAAACAGGGCTAGCAAACAACACTGAGCAAACAAGTGGGTGATATTATGATCAAAACCACCATTACTGAACATTGAAAGAGAAATGGCTTGTGTTGACCAGTTACGTTGTCAGGAACTTTCAGTATTTCAATGACATGATGGAGGGGTTCTAATGATTTGAAAACAGCATCTTTCAGCGACACTCATCATGGGCTATCTGGTGTATGGCAGACCAATTGCACGGAAGGTGTATTAACTATGTGATAGTTGTGGTCAGACACTTCCAATACCACATTTTTTGTTGTGAATGCTCGCTTGTTATGGCTTGTTGCAGATTATGGCGTACCTGACTCACCAACGGATACTTTGGCTTTATCATCTAGGAATATCAGGATTAAATGCCGTTTGTTCGCCACACACCATGATCGCAAGTGACTGAAACACACAAAATAATTTATTTTTGTTGAGATATTATCATGTCATGAGCAAGCGAGTTTACTTTTGGCTGTGTTTTAACAGCTGCAGCTGTCACCGGCTGACAAGTTTGTCAATGTTGGACTGATGTTTCTTATAGATTGGTTTCTTATTAAAAAAAAATGTAACTATAGTTAACAATGAAAGCCTATACTAATATCTAACAGAAAGTATGAATTGATTTAGTGTGAGGTATAAATTGATACCTGACTGTCATTTCACTGGGTATTTTTGCGTCACCCTTTCCAGCTTCTTCTAATCTTGTTTTAACCTACATTATTGAACAAATGTGAACGTTTTTGAGACCAATTTGTGTAAAAACGCAGATACACAGTTCGAAGTATTCAGAAGACATCAAATATAAATAATAATATTACCTTCCTGATCATTTCAGGAACAAACACAGCTAATGGCATGTGGACGGCTAATCCATGCCTCCTTTCTTCAACATCTTCCAACATACTATCAAGTTCATTGTAGCATATTTTAAACGATTCCCCATTAGACCTGCCACTTGCTCCTCTCAGGTCATAAAAAATAGTAGTCTTTTCCTCCCCATCATCAGGTAGTGCCATATATTGCGTGAATAACTCATCCGTAGTTGTTCTTGACCTAACATGAGCAAACATTTATTTATGCATTACCTTTCGCGCAAATAATTACTCACACATTAGACTGCAAAAATTTGAAACAGAACATAAATGTTAAGTTCTTACTCACTTAATGCTCCAGTGACAAAGTGTACCAAATTTCTTCTAATAGCAGGCGTGACATATTTTTGTACTTTTCTCGGATTTCTCTCTCAATAGCACAAGTTTAAGACTGAGGAACCAGCATTGTATTGTTATATCTGCAAGCTAAAATATACGTTTTTATTACATATTTCTGAGTACAAATTTTTGAAGAGAGTCAAAAGCTAAATGTCAGAACATTTTACTGGTGAGAGCACTTTCTCGCCGAGAACTATTGAACAAGAAAAACTACGTTCGCTACATAAAATAAACATACCGTGATTTAACACCGATATTTTTGAACCATTCAAAAACCAATCTTGCGATCAAGCTTACAGTATGTCTCTTTTACAATTGATACTGGATCAAAAGGGATTGGCAAGGAGAAAGATTTGTTGATGGTTCTTGGCGCCTGTACTTCAGATCTATTTGCTGACATGGTGTTTCCAAATATTTTGAATAGCTATTTAGGGATTGTGCACGTTCCCTTGCTCCATTCATAAATTTTACAGATATATACAGTACCCCCCAAATGTAACTTTATATGTACGCGATACTTATCACCTTGAATGAGATTCCGGTAGCGTCAGAACTTTCGTTGTTATTGTTAACCTATTGTTAAATACATAAGCCATTTTTGCATGTTGAAAACAATAGAATTCATGTCTTGATCGCAAAATTTAATTAGCTCATGTGAACTATGTGTGTCCCATTGTTGTATTTAGTTGCTATATACGCCAAGAGATCAATGAAAGAAAATAAAATTTAACCAAGATTTAAGTATCTATTGTTTTTACTCACGAACGGCAATGTTAAACCATTTGTTTATAAATTTCTAAAATGCGATAAAAATGCTTTTTTTAGATTGTGATTTAAAAATTTAAGAACAAAGAACGTCGATAGAAAAGCTTTTTTAGATCGCATTTTAAAAGTTTAAGGATGAAAAGAGGCGACAGAAAAGCTCTGTTAGATCGCGTTGTTAAAAGATAAGAACAAAGAACAGCGATAAAAAAGCTTCGTTAGATCGTGTTTTAAAAATTTAAGAACGAAAAGTTTGACACTAGAAAAATAATAGAAAAAAAAATATAAATCATAAAGAATGCTTTGTGATTGACGATAGGAAAAAGTTACTTGCTTGCAATATGTGTAGAAATCAATTACTCAGATTGAATTGTGTATTGTATTTCAAAGGCTGGTTTATACATGTGCAATATTTTTCATGTTATATATTTTTGATATTTTCTGTTTTGTTAAACGCAAAAATTATCGTGAAGTGTATCCCAGGGCCACGAAAAGGAAGAAAAAGGCTCACTGATTCAGTTTAGAGGCAATTTTTAATCAGAAAAACACCCAAATCACAACAGTGCATTTTTTTTCAATGGACGTTCGGGCGGAGGACACTAACCAAACATAATTTTGTGTCACGCCTTAACTCTTTATTAACTCTCTTTAAGCCCTTTCTTCTTCCAATTATTGTAAACTATATTGTCAACTATGTTAACAAGGAATTGCATTTCGGGAATACTTTGGGAAAGTGTGGGTGGTTTTGGAGGACAGCCCCCAATTTAATTCGAAAAGTACCCCGCCCAAACTCGCCCTTTTATGCAGGCGTTTGCAGCTCATCAGTATCATCAGCATCCTCTTCTTGGGCTGAAGTTTGAAATAAATCAACCATTTTCAAAGGAGGTGACCAAGGCAAAGTGGGCAACTTTCGACCAGTTGCCTTGACTTCACATGTCGTTAAAATATCGTAAAAAAGTTATAAAAAAGAACATAGTTGATCATCTTGTACAGTACAATCTCTTTAACAACTCACAACATGGTTTTAGAGAAGGTCGTTCCTGTTTATCACAGCTACTGACCCATTATGATACAATCCTATCCTTTCTTGAAAGTGGTTCAAATGTAGATACAGTTTACTTAGATTCTAGCAAGGCATTTGACAAAGTGGACCACTCCATCTTAGTTGCTAAACTGAAGCAACTTGGTATAAATGACAAACTGATAAAATGGATTAAATCATTCCTTAAAGACAGAATACAACATGTTTATGTCAATGGTGTAAAATCTATACCTGCTAACGTTGGATCAGGGGTTCCACAGGGGTCTGTTCTTGGCCCACTGCTTTTTCTAATCATGGTTGGTGATATCAATCAGAACTTAAAATATTTTTAAGCATCCAGCTTTGCAGAGGACACACAAATTCTGATTGAGATTAATGGCCTCATGGACACCTTTAAACTCCAAAGTGATCTAAATATAATTTATAAGTGGACAACTGAAAATAATACGAAACTCAATGGGTGTAAGTTCGAGCACTTAAGTTATGGAAAGATTGAGTCTTTGAAACCACTCTCTGTATATCTAAGTAACACGTCAGAAAAGATTAACAAAAAAATCACTGTGAAGGACTTAGGAGTTATAATGTCGAATGATTGCAAATTTAATAAGCATATCTCAAACCTAATATCAAAGGCAAACAGGATAACTGGATGGATATTACGAACATTCGAGAGCAGAGAAAAAAATGTGATGTTGACTCTTTGGAAATCATTAGTTATTCCCCACCTTGACTATTGTTCCAAGTTATGGTCTCCACTAATGAAAGGACAAATACAAGACATAGAAATGGGGCAAAGAACCTTTACTAGAAAAATCCTTGTAACTCAAGGTTTTTCGTACTTGGACGTACTAAAAAGATTGAATCTGTATTCTCTGGAGAGAAGAAGGGAACGGTATGCCATAATTTACATCTGGAAAGTGATTGAAAAAATAGTACCAAACTTTGGTCAGGAAACTGGGAAAGGAGGCATCACATGGTACACGAATGATCATTTGGGTTGAAAATGTGTTGTTCCTGTAGTGAAGAAAGGGCCATTTTATAAGATTCGTTGTGCTAGCTTGGCTGTTCAAGGAGTACGATTGTTTAATGGTCTACCAAAAGCAATACGCAACTTATCTGATTGCAGCATAGACTCTTTTAAGTCGAAGTTGGATTGCTTTCTTGCTACTGTTCCTGATGAGCCACTGTTACCAAATTAGATTCAGTTTCGAAAGGCCAACACGAACAGCATCATTGACATGATGAGCATTGGACTGCCGAGTTGGATGCCTGAAGATCTCACAAATCTACTTCAAAGTATTTAAAGTAAGTAAATGTTACATAATTTTCTTTGATCAGTGTGATTATGCGCCTTTAATTTAAAAAAACAACTGAAGCTCAAATTTGTAACGGAGATGATAATAGTCAAAAGAAAACAATTAAAAGGCAATTTTAATCTTAGGTCTAGCATAATAACATTCCTAATAGCTAGCCAACAGTCATAGAAATGCTCTTAATTAAGCTGTACAGCTTAATTTAGACGTCAGCTTAATTAGGATGTATGATACATTCTAATTAGGCGTTTTACAGCTTAGTTAAGATGTACAAAACTTTGATCGTCTAAAACACACATTTAACTGAATTTTAGCATCTATCTAACTGAATAAATGCAATATTTACGTGCATATAAACAACTCCAATACATTAGTTTTTTCGTAGCACCCCAGAGATCCGCTAAATTTGAAGTTTTAAAAATATCCCGCTTAAATAGGATGTATCACGTGACGTGACATCCTAACTAGGATGCAGTACAGCTTAAATAGACTATTACATTTTTTTTTAATTTTTATAGTTTTTTTGAATCATAGATTAGTGTCTGTTTTTTTTTTCTTTCAGGCATTGTTCGGGTCTATGCGGGTTTTTTCAGGCGAGTACTTGAATTTTTTTCAAAACGCCGAACTCGCCCGAAAACGCCCGCACTTTTTACGGCGTATGCGGCTTATCGGCACCCTTGTGCTGGAAATACTGTTCTTCTTTTATAATATAGTGGTCAAACTGACGATGAAAGAGCTGCGGCGGTGATTCTGCTAAAATTTACCTTTTTCGAGAAATCAGGGAAAAACCTTTTTTACCTCCTAATTTAGATGTATGTCACCCAATTAAGCTGTATAATACAGCTTATTTAGGAAATCTCCAAATTAAGCTATACAGCTTAATTAAGAGGATTTTCCTGGCTGGCCAACTACATTAACAAAAGGAACGAGAAATTAGTCCTTGCACACTATCATCACAAGAAATAATTTTTTTACTTCACATCAAAAGAAATAAAACCAACCAACAGAAACAACCAAAATAAATCACAGTCAACAGAAAAACAGTCAGTAGCGCACGCGTCTTGTCTACCATATTGTCGCCGAATAAACAATTTCACATGATTTATCGCTAGGAGTGTGGCTGCCGCGGCAGCAAAAAAGTCCCCGGGGGACCAGGGTTCCAGCAAAGTCACGACGGCGACACGAAGACGCTTGGCGGTGTTGTTGAAAGAGAATCTGTTGTTGTTTTTTGGGCCAGAAAAAATTTACCATGTTGACACTAATTTATTCTCAAGAAGGTTACCTCATCCCGGGGATGAGGTTGAAAGAAGGTAACTTTTGTATTGCAACAAGGTAACGTAAGCATAATTACTGTTTTCGGATTAACTGCATGGAAATATGTTAACTCTGATTTCAACCAGGGATGGTTAGTACAAAGAATTTCTAGGTTAGTAGTTAGGTACATTTTTTAAGCGCTTTTGCATAAGAAAATGAAATTTCTTCTGGAACATTGCATTTTCCAGCACGCATAGAAGTGAAGGTGGAACGATTTCATGGGATCTTCACGTACGTCAATTGATGAAAAAGATAAAAGAACAACAGTGTAACTTATATATAGATGTCATTAATGTTGCCGGAGCTTTTAACAGCTGGTAACCATCAACAAATTAGATGTCGTTACTTTAATAAGTTATTTTCCACAAAGCTTGACCAATTTTTGGTGGTGAGTTCTTCAAACTGTTCGTTTACATCAGCAGCATCAAAACTCTTTACAGAGTTTATTTCAAATTGGATATCTTTTAAGTAAAACAAGGGTATTAAACTGGTGTCAAGTCAAGTCAAGTTTTCAACCAACTATATTAAAATCTGTAGGATTTCTAAGAAACGTAACAATATTACATACCAGCAAAAAACAAATTTTTGAACTGTTTCGACTCATTTTGCTCACGTAACCAGCATCATTTGGCCGGAAGAATTGACTTTGTAGCATTTGAGGGGCAATTGTTCTCTTTCTATGTGCAAAATTAGAATAACCTAATGATCCAATCCTGAGAAATGTCCCAAAAACCATAAAACTGTTTTTGATCATTTACGCATAAACCCGTCATTTTTGAGTCGGTTCTTAGAAAAAGGGTCTATTGTCCTCTATCGTTGTACAAAACAGCAGAAGAAACTAATGATTCAATTCTGAGGAAAGCTGGCAAAGGAGGGACGGACACAGGTCACTTTGTAGGACCTCACCTATAACAGTAGGTCGGAAAAAAATACAAATTTTCGAATGAAGTTGAAGAATATTTTTTGAAAATATAATTTATTGAAAATATTTCTTAGTGTCAATAAAATAAATTCTAATAGCTATAAATATTTTTATTTATCATATTTACAATCTTAGTATCACATGAAAAATAATAATAAAAATAAAGAATGATAAAAAATTTGGATGGTTCGGTATACAGCAAGCTTAGGGTACACAATGACGAGTAAATGCAGTGTGATGCCAACAGTATTCTTGAAGATTAAAATCACTGCTGTTTAAGTATTGTTATTAAAAAAATATCTTATTATTAAAAAAAAATCAAACATAAATTTGATGAATGAAGAGAAACGATATCGGTTTTAAACAAACAAAACAAGATAAGCATAAAATAAATAAATAAAAGTATTTAAACTTAACAAAAGCAACTATTTGCTTTACAAACCATAGTTCTTTACAAAAGATTTTTGCATCATTTTTTTTGTTTAAACCACCAGTCATTCCCTCTTTCATTCAGTGTGTATTGAATCAACATGGCTGCCGTCAATATAAACACACATCCAAGTACTAACCACAAAATTTCGATCAAAGATTTTGCGTTTACGTGCTTTGAGTTCTCCGTCATATCTTTACTAAATGTCACGCGTTTGTTTACTCTTAAAGCAGTTTTATGGTCCAGATTCCTGTCTCGTTTTTTAGATAACGATAAAGAGGCTATAGCGATGTCTTCTGTCACAATATCGTCCTCTATACCAGAATCGTTCTTCCTATCAGAATCAGTTCTCACGAACCGACCGAGTCTGTCTTCTTCACTCTGTTGATTCTCATCCCAATTCCCACATTCCCCAGGATAAAATATACTGTCGTCATCATTGCCGGAAAACAACACCACCGTTTCATCTTCCACGCCAACTATCCTATAACAACCCTTAATGCGATCACGATAATAGTATAAAGGCCTACTTGGTTGATTAAACAACTCGAGTTCCTCATAATCCTCATCCAACCAGTGTGGAATGTCTGGCGCATCAACCCAAACATCTTCATCACTGACATTGCTCACTGAAATAACTGTTACTTTCTCTAAAATGTCTGTGTTGACAGTCACTAGAGTTCTTACTTCGTCAGTGTTCAAATCCGTTTGATACACGTCCGAAAACCATGAAGAGATAAAGTCCATATCAAGTTCATCCTCGTCTACTGGTTCGTCGACAGCTTCGAATTCATTTAAAGGTTCTAACCAGATGTCTCTGTCGGGATTGTTAGTGACAACGTAACCTTCACGATTTAAGATGACGTAATTCTCCAGCAACCTTGGTACTCCGAGAAATTTTATCTGTTCCTCGCCTTGCTCGACGTATGACGATGCCGAAGAGGATGACGAATTTCTTCTTTTTCTATGCGCAGTTTCGTTTTTATAAAGTGTATGAAATTCTATTATCGGTGTCAGCTCTAATTCAATATTACCTTTCGGCTGCCGTAAGAATCGATAATCGTTTATCAACATAGCTTGCTCGATTGACTCGATATGGTAGCGATGCGTTTCGAAATCACGAAGCAGTACCCGACGTTCCAATTCGTTTTCTAAACAGGAGATTTTAGAGGTAAGACACTATATTAACAAATCGATTGCAACGAAAGGAAACAAGAGTGAGAAGTAAGGAAAGAATTCGAAAGCACGGTGAGTGCCCCACTGCATAATAGCTAGCTACAACATTCATTATTTCACCTCATATAGGGCTTAAAGATACGTGCGTTAAATATATTTCTCTTTTGAAATCTTAACACTGTACGTCACAAACAATTATTTTTAAAACTTTCTTTTCACACGTTTTTATTCATATCTTGACATGTAAGAAAGCGAACAATAAACGATTTGGAACACTAAGACAAAATAAACAAGTCGCTAAAATGGTGTTCGTAATTATGGTATTCCAGGAACAATTATAAGTTCCCCCAAAAAGTGATTTTTATCACTAGAAAATTAAATGTTGCGCCTCGTGCCGAGCAATCAAAGGTAGGTTCGTTTTGCCAAACAAACGGCTTTGCAGAACAATTCTTGATCGCAATGAAGTGCAACAAGAAATACTAGGGGTATAGATCGCCCAACAATGAAAACGTTAGCAGTTAAGCCGAATCTCCCCTGGACGATTTTCGCGACGATTTTTGTGTCGAAAAGTAGAAACCAATTCAACTTTTCGTCATGACGAAAATCGCGACCAATCAAATTCGAGTATTTTTTACGATCGTCGTAATAATCGCCGGTGAAGATTCCGCCCTTACTGTTCTTGTTTCTACGATTAATACTAAGTAAAAAAAGAAAGTGTGAACCCAATGGTAACACATCCGTGACATACCTGTTATAACCTGATAATCATTGAGAATCGACTCATGAAACAAATCAACAGGATCGATCACTTCGATATCATCATCTCTCACTTGCTGTTCCACATTACGAAAATAGTTGCGTTGCGTTAGAACCCAGTTCGCTACTTTCTGATAAACCGATTGCTGATCCATAGAATCTGCATGATATTCCGAATTGTAAAACTTCAACGGACCATCCGGTAGTTCGAAATCGGGATTCGAAGAGACGATACTCGTCTCACTGTTCTCCCGTCGTTCATGAAATAACTTTGGAAAGATGATCTCCGTGCCAGAGGCGATGTCTCTGGAAACCTGCGCAGAGGCTGATTGTGAGTAACTTTCGCATGACTTCCAGTCGATGATGTCATATGATGTGGCGTACATACTTGAAATACATGGATATTTTTTTCTTCACTAAATATATAGGATTGACGAATAAGTTACTTAACAATTAATACGGCATTTAAACGTAAGAGATTGTAAGTCTATGTCCACATTTGGTTTTTTTTGTTGGTCTGAATGGTGGTAATTTCTTAGCTACGGGCAAAAAATAAGGCTGAAATTAGTTTTGTTTGTGAGAGTTTAACCGTAGAAAAAAATAATAAAAAAATGATTAAAAAATCAACGATTTAATTTAAGACTGATGTGAATAAGGTGGAGTTAGCAAACAACTACGTTCATTTTTTGTTTCAAAAACATCCCCAGAGTGTAAAACTTTCTTTTAGTCAAGAATATATAACTATTTCTATTAAATTATTAGTAAAAAACCTTCCAAATCCAGTATAAACATTAAAAAGTATAATATATTAGAACTCGCTACATAAAAATATAATATATATATAAACATCAATATTCATACTGACCTCGTGCGATCATTCACTTTGTTGTTTAAATAAATACTGCCCACAAGAAGTCGAGTTAAAATTGATTACGAAAAAACAAAAAGAAATAAGAAACGAGTTACAATAAAGTTAACCATATTGCACACGAGAAAACTAAGTAATCTTATTTAACTGAATTACCTTGGCAGACTTAAAGACGCGGTAAAATTAATGTTATTAAAACACGCTATGTGGCAGCCATTTTAAACCACAACCAAAAAATTAAAACATTGCTAGGTCTTAAAAAAATGACTAAAAAATATCAGTATCAACCATTCTGACGTCATACCATCCCGATACACTTTATTTGTTCTCTTCCAACATGGCTGACAAAGGGTCAGGCTTCTGTAGCGCACCTATAAATTAAAAATATATAACGTAAAACACAACACAAGTAATCCATCCTAGTATATAGAAAGGGTTGGGAATCTGCACGTATATTACAGACAGTGCTAAACTCTTTCTTACAACGCAGATAAACAAACAGAACGTATTGTCTTTAAAACAAGATTAAGCAACAATAATATGATCTGACAATTATGTTAATTGTCATAAAACAACTTAATTGCTTTGAAGCGTATTATTTTTATATTAAATTTTTACATTACGCTTTTACAGACACGAATAAAATTAGAAATTCAAAATAGAAAAGTTAAAACAGCTAATAAAATGAAACAACCATACACGCGTTTACGTTTTTTTTAAAACAAACAAACATCGACGCATTGGTTTAAAAATATGTTGTTAATACTACGCTCCTCCACGGAGGTTTTCAAGGAATGTGAAACCTTAATTAATCGTAATTTAAACCGACAAAGGCGGAGAGATTTATTATTGTTATTAGGAAATGTCTATGATAATGCTCATTAATGTTACTTTCTTGTTGTTATGCCTTGACTCAATCACTTATTAATTAGTACTTTCTTATCGTAAATCATTTCGCACCTTTTATGTCTGCATACATAGCAGTTGTGCCAGACGATTGCCAGTCCTGTAAATAACTAAAAAGACAGACATGATAACAATCCAAATGAAATTGTATGAACATTGTAATACACGAGTATTACGTAATCGTAATCACAAAACAAAATGTATACAACAGATCGTAAAATAACCAAATTGATGAATTTACAGCCTCTAAATGAACGCTAAAAATAAAAACATTTTTTACTGACATGCATTCCAATACGAACTCTCACAAGAAATCAGAGTACAAGCTTTTATTTTTGAAATATTAAAAACTAGTTATTAGAAATATATTTTGACCCAAAAATTAACTTCCCCACAATTCCAATTTAGAAATATTTAAACATTGCCCAAAAATTATAAATATCCACTCTTTATGTTTCGTGTAGCCCAAACAAAAGTCTCATCCCTAGAAATTGTGTGACTAATACTTACTTTTTAGTTTAATTCCCGTTAATGAAACAAAAGTGAATTTTTTTTCGTTTTGTCGAATCTGGTTGTAAAAAATTTTAAATCGCTTTTTTAGAAATTTTTTTTTTTATTATAACATTTGAAAATTGTTTTTTTTTTGGAAAAATATGATGTCAGCAAGAAATAATGACGTCAGCATTAATTCTTTGATCTGAAATCACTTCGTTAATTTCAGTTATTAAGAAGTTTCATAGTAATAGCTTTTGTCCTTCTTTGAATTCAATAGGGTTGGCCCCCTAAAAATGAGACCCTAAATGAGGGGGTAAAATAGGGGTAAAACCTACGCTACGAATGTAAGATATACTGACATAGCTGAGCACACTTCAAGCACTGAACAAATATCTGCCAACCCGGTAAAGTAAGAAAGTCACTTCGCTGAATAAAAACAAGACCAAACTCCTCTGACCTGGTAAAATTTAGACCATCAGTCCACTGAAGTAACTCGTCCACCTCCCAGTCTTCAATGCATTCAGCTCCCGATTCTTCGGCTGCCGTAAATATACCCTGCGCAGCTGCATCAACTAAATCTTTTACTTCCGTATCTTCTCGATCTTTCGCTTTGAGCATTCCAGCTGCATACCTGAAGAGAATCGAACGTTTAAGAGCTATAATAAAAATTTTGAAAATTATACCGTACAACAAATGTGTATATCCACACCGCACGCTTCTCACAGTTTCAGCGAATATAAATCCACCATTTTGGTCGTCTGCATTTTAGATATTTTTTTAGAACAAAATAACGTTTCTGTCTGAGTCTCAATTTTTACACACTGTAACGAAGAAATTAATATGGGATTTATTCAATATTTTAACTTCCTTCTGAATATATAGACTCAATATGTAGACTCACTGAGAACAAAGTAATATCGATTTGTAGCATTGAATCATCATTAAAAAGAATTACGAAAACTCCATAAACACGTGTTGTAATCTTTATAGGATTTTTACCACTGTGGTCTTTTAAACCTCATTTCGTATAAACTATTTTCGAACACAACAACAACAATAACATTAACCACCAAACGAAAAAGTATAACAACAACACAGCTACATACATTTTTTTCATCCAGGAGATCTTTCTACGTTTTCTCTTAATCTCCAGATCTTGCTTTCTCAAAAGCTGACAAAAAAATAATTACATATCACAATCGACAACTCAAAAAACACAACACAACACACACAGGTAAAAACGTAATAAGTTGCACCTTATCGTGAGGGTAAAATACTTTCTTCTTCGAAGTCTCGTACGCAACTGGATCGGAGTTAAGGAACTTCAAAACCTTGAAAAGAAAAAAACTACACTTATGTTGTGAAGTGAAACCACATTGTGGCATTCACCTTCCTAAAAAGAAAAAAGCTGATGACTTTAACGCCCATTTTACGCCCACTTTACATGTAGTAGAAAAATAACAGAAAAAATATTTCTTCAACATATTTTAAATACATAATATAAAAGTTTTTAACATCTCACCTTTTTCAGATTTTTATTTCAGAATAAATGTAACAAATGAACTGATTAAAATTTAATTGGATCATTTTTCATAAACATAATTCTTTGTTTATTTTCAAATTTAACCTAGTACTCAGGCGAACTAGACCATTTAAACCGCTTTATACTAAACCATTTAAAAAATAAAATTTTAAACAAAAACATTTTATTGTGGGGAAGAGTCATTCTTTGAGTTAGTATAGCGAAATTTAGCACACGAAATCTTTATTTAAATTTCAATATAATAATGGTTTTGGTGCTCTTGCAAGAACTGAGATTTCTTCAATCACGACTGGTTTAAACAGAGCTAAAATAGACAACATTAAACCGTCGTAGCTGGGTAAGGCTAAAGGATATGAAGTCTAGGTGATAATTTCAAGAATTTGAGGATAGTAAATTATCAAATAAAATGTTTTATTACTCTCTCATTAACAGGCCTCCAACCATTATTATCAACTCGTTGATACCAATCGATGTCTTTATCTTCTAAGGGAAAAAAGAATAAAACTCGTCCACACATGACGTGATGACGCCTGGGCTAAGAATTAAGTAATCAAGGCACATACCTTCAACGTCAAAGGCTTTATTGTGTATAAATTTACCAGGTATAATTTTCGCAGATGCAGCCGTGTAGTATCGAGGAGCAAATGAACCTATATCTGTCACGTGACTATGTGTGAATATCTTGTAGTATATGTTTGGTGGAAACTTTGCCTAAAAAATATTATTTAGCACATGGCAAAAGATAAACTTTAATTTACAAAATAGCGGAAAACTTTGATTATTTTTCTTTTATATATTTTTTATAATTTTAAAAAAGCAAGCTTACCCCTCCAAGGCGAAATCTAACATGTGTACCCGACGCTTCATCCAATACACTTGCCTACAAAAATAAACGTTATTTCGATGAGAATCGAGAATATAAGATCTATGAGACTGCGGATCCGTCAAATGAAAAACACCTCAAGCTTCAAGCAGAAAGAAGAAAAATAATTAGAACACTGTGACAACGGTAATAGCTTAAATTCACATAAAACACGTGTATCTAACATAGCGGCACAGGACGTAAAATATAGGATTTAAACCATATATATATTTTCAAAATAATAAAACAAAACATATACCTCTTTTGGATTAATGCAACGAAGCATGAATCGAGGATCACCTTTGTTTTGAAAGTCTATGAGCTGTTTGTAGTATGTGAAAACTTGAGTATCCTAAAACAAAACCCAAGACAGTTCATAAACGAACAAATGCCAAATTTTTTTCAAAATAAGGATTCAAGACGTACAATATGTTTTCGCCAGATTTTCTGTATAATTTGAACAGCCTCACTGGCATTCAATACTTTCTTTTTTTTCTGCTGTTCCACGTTAACAAAACCAAGTGACTTCTGATTCAAGACTTTCTGTTTCAAAAGTTTTGACGACACTCTTCTCCACCATGTCTGAATAGTGAAAGCACAGTAAGCCGTGAAGGTTCTATAAAAAAAAGTATTTGCGTCATGATGTAAAAAAACAACATTTCCACTATCTCTTTGATTTGACCGCTAATGAGAAAATATCCTGGTCTTAAAAGACACAATCAAAACGCTTTTTTCTTAGGGAGTAATTAAAACAAATGATTTCTGTTTAAATGAATTTAAAAAACAATTTAATTTAATGTTTTTTTTGTATTGAGTAAAATTTGATAAAGAAAATTCTCCTCCTATAACCTTCACGATAGCACGCACAAGACTGCACTGATTAGAAGGTTTTGTTTTCATAAATCTCAAATTATAATTAGCAACAACAACAACAATAATAACAACAAAAAAAAACCCTGGGGTTTTAACACCCGTCCGGGTAAAGCTTGAATTTTTTTTTTAGAATTCGCGAATCTAAATACATTAAATATTCTTATCCAATAGACCTGCAGGAAATGCCTTGTTTAGTCAAACATAACAGGCAGGATCTATCAAATCTTAAAACAATGCAAGCACAAATCGTTTTGAAATAGCCAATAATAACTAGCAACAAATAGAGTTTCACTAATGTGAATTCTGTTTTTTAAGCTGTTTTGCTGAAGAATGTATAATTATAACTTTCTAAAGCTAAAAGAGATATCGCTGTCACGCCATGTTATTAAAGTAACATGAATTATGAGGCCACTTCTACAGAGACAAACGAAGGCGCAATTGGGACTTATATTAACACTTCAGTAAAAAAGATAATTTTTCTGCTTTTATAGCCAAAATTTAAAAAAAATCCTTTTTTCCAGGCTTTTCAGCCAACCCAACCCAACCAAAACAACAACAACAACCAAAACAACAACAGCAACAACAACAACCACAACAACAACAATGACAACAACAACCAAAACAACAACAATGACAACAACAAGCAAAACAAAAACTTACAGAAGAGTGTCTGGGGATTCTTTTTTACCATTAACATTAAGTGCTTCTTCAGTGTATTGTTGGTAATTCAGTTCAACTTTTGACACACCCTGGATGGGAATACACATAATGTCAAACTAGTAAGTAAGTCTAAACTCCATGATTTAAAGAATATTAGTTATGACAATTAAATGTGGCCAAAACACAATCCTCTAGATTATATATGACACCTGAGGTTATTACACTATTCATTATTATTGGGTGAGAAATTCAAATTCTGTATCTTTATGTACTCATGCATAATATGTGTATTAAAATGAGATTGTACCCTGGAGAGTGAGCTTTTTATTCTTGTTGATAACTCTGATGAATTGAGTGACGTTCTGAGTTCAGAATATGTTGGTGAAGACGTATAATGTGTAGATAAATAAGTACCAGTGCATGATGTGGGTCGTAAAATTGAAATCAACAGTGCTCTGAAATAAAATAACACAGTGACAAGGCGATGATACACGGTCCAATTAATCGAATTTGATTTGTCAAAATTATGTTGAGCATTAAACTAAAATGAAACTTGACAGGTCATACACGAGAAGAGATTTTTGACATTTTTTTTGTTAAAAGCCTGTTGCAGTATTGTTTCAGCAACTACAAAGTTAAGAAAACGTCGTATGTGGACGAAAAAGTGGCTGCAGAAAAGACCTAATTTAGGAGTGTTGATATGTTATTAAACAAATTTCGATTAGAGCAAGATTTTTTTAATTTTCTTTGGATGTCTTCTGCTAATAAGCTCCAGTGGGCTTCTTCCAAAATCCATTCACTGATAAAAAATCTCGTTAAATTCTCTTTTATCTTTTTTTGAAGACATTTTTAAACGTCCTCTATTAATGTTATTTCTCATATAAGAACTCACATTTTTGTGAAAGCACATTTGATGTACAGATTTTAAGCATTTTGATTAGCTAAAAACCTTTCGATTAATCGAAAAAGTTAAACCTGGCCGACTTTTTTAAAAATCAAATTCGACAAGTCGAGCATGACGAAAGCATTTTTAAATGATACACGATCCAACTAATCGAATTTGACAAATCGAATTCGAATAGTTAATTCATGTATTACGCCGTAAGGTTATGGATTAAAAATGCTTCTTTTAGTGGCAATGGTATGCAAGGAAAGAGATGGCAAAACACAAACAACAAATAAATGCAATAACTTATCAACATGAGAGCTGCACAAACAATGTGCTAATAATGGATAAAGAATGTCACCAAAATAAAAGAAGACCCCTTATGCAAAAAATTCCAAGATTTCTTCATAATTTTTATGGAGGTGTTTTAATGACTTTTTCTAGGTCAAACTAAATTCCATGACTTGTGCCACAATGCAAAAAGCACAGCAATGTTACTAAGAGAACTTCATATCCATTACCTTGTCCGATATCCTCTCCAACAACGTTGAATTTCTATAGCTGCAGCTAACTGCCTTTCATCATCTATTTCTGAGTTTTTTAAAATTTCCTATGAAAAAGGTAAAAAACAAGGTAAATAAAACATATAAATAAAACATATAAATAAAAGTATTTGGAAATATATTTGACGTAAAAAGAAGGGAATAAAGACATACCTTTCTCTCAAATTTCTGTTTACGAGCAAAGAAATCGGCTGAAAACCCTGGCAATAATGAAAATATTTTTTTTAAAATAAACACATACCAAAATTGGGCTTTACAAACAGTCCGTATCATGAGAGTAAAAATTAACGAGGAAAGGGACAACATGTTTCTTAAGGTTATGTTATGATAGCATACCAGTCGTTAACTTGTGAAAAAATACATGGGGTCGCATGTCCTTTTACACATTATTTTGTGCGCCCGTAGCTTACTACTTAAAATATAAGAAAAAAAACTCGCCTAAAATTCCTTTCTAAATATTTGACTTTACCTTAATCTATATGTTTTTATTTCAACACTCACCCTTTCACACAACTGCTCATCCTACTTCTTAATGTGTTAAGATGAATTGTAGGGGAAAAAAAGTTTGCCTAGGGTAAAAAATGTTACTTCAATTCAGTAGGGTATAACCTACCTTGTAAATTTGCTGCATTCACAAATCTCACAACGTCTTCATGTGTAAACATGGTTAAATTGTGGTTACATAGTGATAATGAAACTTCACCACAGTCTGTTCATTTAGATAAGAATTTAGATAAGAAATAAGAAATACAATTTCCAATAAGTAAAACCATCACTAGTTCATTCAAGACTTATACGAACACTTAAAGTCACTAAATAGTTAAACTTTACATCACTTAGTTTATCCACTACTTGTGTATAAGACAACTATATAAAAAGCAGTTTTTTTCACATTCTATATATATCATTGGCCATGGAGTGGTGTTTAGGTATTGTAATACACAAGTAGACATCATATCGAGAGAAGTAACCACTGAAACTGTGAGCACAAAGTATCAACAACAAAATTGGAGGATGTAAATAACTACATGTAATGTAACTATATATTTTAGCTGTAAATTAACGTGTAAGCATACGCATACAACGTGTACAAGATATATTTAAGTTACATACCATATAGTAAGTATCTAACAGTGAAAAAAATCCCGGTAATTTTATGGTGATCAAGATATTAAAACTTTTAAAAAATTACATAAGAAAATATCACGAGACCACTGTGTTCTAAATACGCAGTAAAAGACATAAACCTTTTAAAGATATAAATTGTGGATTCCTTGCAATGCAAATGGTTTGATAAAGAGATAAAAAATGTAAAGAAAGAAGTCAATACCTTTTTGTCAATTTTCCATTGTCAATATAGTCAAAATAAATACAACATTAACAATGTTGTCAGAAAAACATAAATAGATACACTTCAAAAAGTTACCGCTATTCAAAGTCAAACATTATGCTTCCAATCCTTTAAACAAAAAAAGCTTCGAATAACAAACTTAGTATAATTCATGCCTCATTTACATACTGGAAGCGTTCACCATTATACATTGATGCACCAGTAACTTTTTAAACGTCTATATATGTGCAAGGAGACATGAAAAATATACATAAAGTAATACAATCATTATTAATCATCAAAAACTAATTATTTTTTTTAAAGTGCAAAAAAATCATCCGTTTGGATTTAACACATCAACAACATAGCAAAGTATTTTTACTATCACTCCACACCTCTACACACCTCTACACACATTAAGCCATAGTTCCATGGTTGTCATTGCGAATTTGACAGTATAACACCATTGATAACACCATGCCGAGTATCTAAAAACAATTTTGAATTTCAAAAATCTTAGCTTATTTACCTAATCTATTAGGGCACATCACACATTCAAAAAATATGATTTGTAATTTGCCACTGCAATGTTAGCTTTTTAAATGCTGCAAAGGTAGTGATAATGCAGAAATAGAATTGGAAATATAGAAGCAGATTAAATTCTAGTGAAATCATCTGTGATGAGATCAGTTGCAAACATTTCATGTTATCTTTGGTTGAGAAAACAATCCATGGCTAGCGGGCCAAACAGTAGTTGATTTAGAAATGGCTGATATGCCAATGTGTGTCAAGAAGAAAAAGTACTGAAAAAAGGTTTTAATAACTTTCAAATCTATTTATGATATTAAACCATTTATAAAGAAAAATGACTATTAATGCTTCTATTTTTTCCATTTGTAACTCACTCTTGACTCAGACATACAGGAGTTTAAAAAACTCCCTGAGAGAGAACAACACGAAAGCACTGGAAGATTTTTTTACATAAAAACAAACGGCCCACTAAAGGATTATGTAATAGTTTTTTGTAAAAAGCCAGTGAAATACACATCGCACACGAATATCTAAGGGATGAAAAAATAAAATTTAGAATAGAATTTTAATGCACTAGTACAATCTCCTTCTCTATTTCTACCTCCATGATTCAGTTTTGGAATTTTTGTAATTTGATTTTTATAAAAAGGCCTAACAATTCTGACCATAGTCCTGTGAATTCTCAGTAGTATGTTACAAGACTTGAGACATGTACAGGTGGAAAGAGCAACTTGTTATTAGTTAACATCAGTGGCAAGATAGTGAGAATTCTAGATAAACAATATTTATTTCGAAAATTTGCAGTAACTAAGTACCTGTAAAACAGCAAAAGCTATTGAAACAGCGGCAACTAACAATAGTTTTTCCTCCAGAAATTTCTTTACCTCATCATAGCAGCCCTAAAATATTTAAATGCTTGTTAAAAATTTACAAATAACATGTTTTTAGTTTATGTGTTGGAGATTGATGTCTGCTTTTGGCCTTGCTTATACATTTTTTAATTTTTCAGAACAGTGCAATTATTTAGATACACCATGAGGTGTGATATGTCACCAAATTAAAAATTCAAAGCATAACCATATCTACATTATGGTACATCGCATTGTATATCAAATTATATATGGCATAGATCTATTCTGATCTGATTGTGTTCGAAATTAGATTATGCATGTTTTTTTTTTTTACTTGGCTGAATGCCTTTTTTTATTTTTCTACACTTGTATTTGGTTTTATGTCTAAAAACGAAAAAACATTACAGAACAAGTTGTAATTTCAATAAAAAGACATTTTGTTTTGATCTCATTGCATGGGTGTAACTTTTTTTAAAAACTTCACACGTCTTTAGAATAACGATACATTTTTATCTAATATGTGACATATTTATCGCATAGAATTTAAAGTCATGTTTTGCTACCACTAAATTTGTTCGGCTTATGACATTGTTCTTCATGCATTAAAACGTGTTGTAGCAACAAACAATGCTAGGTAGCTAATAACATGTTTTTTATAGAATATAGATACAAAGCACTAGGAATGTGTTTTGATTCACTCATTGAGAAACAATATGGTAGGTACCTTTCAAAAGCATTATTTATATGTATTGCACAACTAGGCCCAGAAAGTGATTATTAAAATATTATATTATAAAACTATATGGAATATTTGTGATACAAATGGATTAATTCCTTCAATATCTTATATAAAAACACAAGAATTGCATGTGAAAACATCCTTCTCTGACAGGGAAAGAGACAAATTTAATTTTCATGTCTTTCATTTAAAAAATAAATTTATACAATTTCATAGCATCTGCTAAATTATGTGCCTTTGTCCATGTGTCTAATTTTCACATGACTAAGTGTCTTAGTGCTTTACAAGCCTAAAAGTATAGGAGGCTTAATAGTTTTTAGAGTAAAGACAGAGAAGGACTTAGCAGGAGGTAAGACCAACAGAAGATGATAATGAAAACTTTATAATGTCTATGCATTGATAAATTTTGAATGCACACCCCTTACCAGGTCTAAAATTACTGATGACTGAAAATGTCAATATTTGCTATCACTTAAATATGACACCATAATTTATGCAACATAATGAAACCCGAAATTCTTTAAATGTGAATATCTTAAGAACAAAAAGAGCTTTTCGAAAAACTTGTTGGACAACTTTTTAAGCTATAAAATATAAGTTTACACCTTGGGTTCCCTTTCAGGTTTGTGAAGAAATACAAAACATTGTTTTGTACCTAAATTCTTATTCAAAAAATGAAATATGGTGACATTTAGCCCTCACACAAAATAGTTATGTCAATTTTTAATACAAAATCAAAAAAAAACAAATGCAGGTTATTGCTTTCCTATTAAACCAGAAAAAGACATTGTTAAATTTATTGTTTATTCATTGTTCAAGATAGAGAGTATAGGTACTGCTTTTGAAAGACAATATTTTTACAGCATAGTCTAATATATTACAAAAAAAAAAAGAACACCATTAAATTCCAGGGTATCAAAAAATACACATTACAACCACTGAATATTTTCTTTAATTCATCACATACAAACCTTTGTGTTGTATACTTCGTTCAACAATGTTGCACTAGTGCTACCACATTTAGGATCCGTATCCTTGTGTTTACAGCATGATTTAGGAATGGTATTTTTCTGTTCGGTATATTTAGAGAGCCGATAATCAATATAGTTGGAGTAACCACAACAACTAAATTCTTCTTGAAATTTATCAATCGCCTTGGTAAAGCCCTCTCCATTAATCTGACCATACGTGTGGTTGATGGCAAACTTAAACTCTTCAGCTAACTTACTTTCCAACTAAAATAAACATACATAGTATGCAAAACATAAACAAAGTTATAAAAATGTAAAAAAACGTTGTGCTTGAAGTTGCAACATAAAATTTTAAAAACTTTCAAATACTATGTCAATATTTCTGGTAATTTTGTGTAAGCAAAAGTAAATGTTAAGTGAATATTAAAAATGCAATGACTATTAGTATAATTATAAATCCTAGCTGCAGTACAATTTCCTATGATTACAACTACACTGTATCACCCACAAAGAAAATTACTACAAATGAGACCAATGGCTAGCAACTCATCACAACTCAACCTAAAGATCACATCAGAAAACTCTATAGTTAAAGTGTGGCTGGTAATTTGCATACAGAGGTCTTTTGCGCATTCTGTGACTCGCAAATGTAATCATTATGTACTTACATCATTTCTTTTGGCATATGCATATCCTCCAGCTGCCATTTCCATGATAAAAACGATCAACAGAAATATAAAGAACTGTGTAGAAACAAAAGATTAAAATTAATATAAATAGATAAATATAAGCCAATGGGATTCTACTTAAATGAAACGAAATCAAAGGGGTATGATTTTAGCTTCAGTCTAGTTTTGAAACAATAGACCACAAATTATCACAAAAGGAAGACAAGAGTTTGGATACATCAAATCTCCTGTCATTCATATTTATGGAAGTTAGAATATATCACTAAGCTGCTTGTACGAAAAAGAAATAAAAAATTTGTTAAACTTACTGTCAATAGCATGGGTGCAATCTCCTTAATTGCACCACAACATCCCAAGAATGACACAATTGTTGTGATGACACCTGCAGCAATGATAACATTGCTGGCTGTGATGTAATTCAAATCAGACAATTCTGCGTAATCACCTTTTTCTACTTTTAGATAAATTCCAATACCAAGGATTCCACATCCCATCAACTACAAAAAAAGTCATTGTGATGAAGAAGGTAACAGTTAGTCGATGCAAAAGTATGTTTGTTTCCTCCTATGAACAGGCTGTTCTCAAATAATTGGACATTATCTTACCCAAATGCAAGATTGTTTCACAAAAAACAGTTTTCATTTGTCATTTTGTTCAGCACATTTCTAAAACTACATTTGCCTTTATATATTTTCAAGTGGAAAATATGGGTACTATAGCTAAGAAAAACTAGATCTTAGCCAAGAAAAACATTAACATTACCTCGCAGAAGTAAAATCTGGTGGTTTTCGATTTTAATAATGAAAATTGAAATTGATAACAAATTATTTCACTTTATTTTTACTAAATGTGTTAGCCAAAATAAACTTAAGCAGTTGAGCAAATAAGGCATGTGTTGCGGAGGAAACTTAAGCAGAAAATAAGGTTAAATTACTGCAAACATTTTTTCCCAGAAACAATGGAATGGTAACTTTCCATTCTAAACTGAACTAAAAGTGATTGACTCAATTTAGCCTCTAGAGTTCATTGTTCACATAGTGCATGGTGTAAAGAGCTTAGAAAGAATTTTGGTAGTTTTATTATTTCTTTTCTGTATTTTTCACGTTTTTAAATTCTTTATTTTTCTATAAAAATGTTGTCTACCGAAATTTAACTCGCCTTCTTCATCATTTGAATTCTCTGATGTTCTGGTTTGTAAGCATTAGAAGCTGTAACATAACATTTGGCTGCGATGATTGCGATAAACTTAAAGACATCAATGTAAAGGAATCTTCATCAATTGTCTTACAAATCCTGTTTATATATGCAGGCCTATCAATAAGGGACAGGCAATTGCTCTTGTGCATGCAAGGATTCCTGGGGCTTGAGGTGTGTGATCATTGCGTTCCTTAGAAAAGTATAATCGCTGGAATTTTGATAGTAACTATTTTACAATTGTCAGGTCAGGAATATTATTTTATTTAATGATTTTCATGATCCTTCGATAGCATTGTCATTATTAGCTGGACTTTTTCATGGGTGACCAACCAATTCAAAGAGAATGTTTTTTGTTTATGAATCTCTTTTATTTTGTTTCCATACGCCACCCCAAAAATTTTAATGTGCTATATGCTTCATTGAAAGCAAAGTAACAAAACTTCTTAATCCTTGTTAATCCACTAACACATAAGATAAAGTAATTTACTACATGTGACTGACAATTATTTTGTATTGTGACCTCTAAAATAGCATGCGTGAACCTTAGCTACAGTACAAAAAAGCATGATATCAACAAACTTTCAGAATAATATTTTATTATAAATTTATTAATAATGAAAGAGAAAAAATATAATTAATATTTTGACACTTACAAAGAAGACGAAATTGAAGACAAACAACAGATACTTTATAATTGCTGAACTGCCACCCATTTTTAAAGATTTTTTGTTGTTCTATAATGTAAAACAAATTTCTCACATTAGAGGTGCGTGATCACCCTTAACAAAAAAATATGCATATATTACCAACATCTTTTTTATTTCAAAGAGCAGGACGAGTTATGAGTTACAAAAACTGGAAATAATGGTACTTTAATTTCAAGTTTCTTGTTTGTTTTTCCAAAATGCTATTTCTAACGATTTACTTGATCACTTGTTCCTGTCCAAGAAGCTGGTTGTTACAAAAGAACAGTGTTCGTGGTAGGTAAACAGACAGTCTTACCTTTTATTAGCACTTAAACAGACAAAAACAACAAAAAGAAATCATAGGGAATCAAAGGAAAATTGCTAAAGTGGTTAACCTTCTTTCTTAAACATTGGAAACAACATACATTGGTAAGTGGTTTTCGTTGAAAAGTTCAAAATTTAAAATCTAGTGTACCCTCAGGATCAGTGCTGGGGCCCCTGATCTTTTATATTTTGATATTATGATGTAGATGTTGAAACTAAACACTCTTTTTATCCTTAATTGCTGATGACAAAAGAATATCATAGAAAAATTGTTTGAAAATGATACCGAAAACCTTAAGCAAGATTTAAAATCAATTCAAGAATAGGCAAAAATTAAATTTAATAGTGACAAATTTAAAATGGTCGCATTGGGAACTAATGGATGTATGAAGGAACAAAAAATAAAGTACATTGACTCTTCTGGAAACAATATAACATGTGAAAGACCTTCGAGTATTAATAAGCTCGCATGGGTCTTTCTTTGAACATATTAACTTTGTGGTTAAAAAAGCTAAAGATATACCAGCTTGAATTCTTAAAAGTTGCAAATGCAGATCAAGAATTGCCATGAAATCCAGTGAAAAAGAGACAAATTGCCATGATTGGAGAGGTATATACAGCTATCCTACATTTAAAAATAGTATGTGAAAATAAATTAGATTACTTTCAGCAATTAAAACACTTTAGACTTTACTCCTTACAACGTCGCAGAGAAAGATATTGAATAATTTATACTTGGAAAATACTGGAAGGAATTGTTTGCAATATAAAAATTGAAAACAAAGAACTAACAGTAGTTTAATCTTAAGCTAGATTTTGTAAACAGTTCAAATTTACAAACATCAATTAGACACATAAAAGAGTCTAGTCTCTCATTCCCAGGTGTCAGACTGTTTAACATACTACCTCGCTACATAAGAGACCTATCAAGTATTTTTGAAGTCTTCAAAAAAAGTTTGGACAAATACTTGTGTAAAATAGAAGATATGTAAAGAAGTCGTACAGCACACAGACAAGGGCAAAATCAAATAACCTATTGCACATGAAACCGCTGAAAAAAAGACACAATGTATTATCGAACCAAAGAAAAGTAAAGTAAGTGAGTAAGTAAGTAGTTAAATTCCTTGCTTTATGACCACCAGATATGGTAATTAATTTTTATAATGCCCTCTTCTATAAAATGTATGACCAGGGTTATTGCATAAGTTTCCTCAGAACTTTACACAGGGGAGTAAGAGTACTATGAAGATAAATAACTTTGTATTAAAAAGAGATTTCTGAAAGCATATTGTATTCTAAAATTTACATACAATACTTCCTCATAAGAAAGCAACCAACCGCAAGACATACGCAGGTGAAGGTGTCTTCGAAAACAACAACATACGTTATATGATATGAGTAAGTTGAAACCTTTAACTCAGACAATAACACAAAAACTTTTACTGATTTATCATTGTTTGAATTTTGTTGATAATAAAAAGCATTGTGATGGAAGTACAGTTATACATGTTCTTTTAATCAACTATGTTTTCTGTGATGGTATGTATCCAGCAACCACATAGTCAATTTTGCTGTGTTTAAAATTTTCTGGAACATGCAATGAATTGCACTAGTGGTTCTGTAGGCTGAAAGAAATCGGGATCCTCATTTCGCCAGGTAAATCCTATTTCTGCCATAGTTAAAAAAAAAAAAGTAGCTGGCCAAGAAAACATCCATTTTTATTCATGTTTAACATACATTTTTAGAAGTCAATGAAAATGAAATAAAGTCCCTTTTATAAGTGAATTGAAAGATATAAATGCAGGTTAGATTTCATACACTCTTGTGCTTAAATATTTGCTGATATTACTAATTCTTGTCTTTGCTCATGTTTTATTTTTGTTAGCTAAAGGTGAGTTGAAAAGAAAACATCACCAGTTTCATCAATTAAATATATTGACGACGTTTCGGCCGTATACAGCCATTATCAAGTCATCTAGAACTGAAGGAGAGTTTATTAAACAATAGGGATAAACCCACTTTAAATAGGAATATTGTATCTCTTCGCTAATTGATATGTCGTACGATAATTGTATCGTACGATCATCATCATCATCATCATTCTCGGTTTAACGTCCGTTTTCCTAGCATGGGTTGGACGGGGTATATTAATGACCCTCTTCCAATCTGATCTAGACTGTGTTAGATCTAAACTCAACTTCCTCTGTATCAAGTCTGTCCTTATAACTTCCTGCCAAGTCTTTCTCGGTCTGCCTCTGGGCTTTGCCCCAGGAACTATCAAGTCTCAAAACTTTCTTACCCAATTATCCTCCTCCATTCTTTCCAAGTGCCCCAGCCAATTTAATCTTCTTATCTGGATAACATCTTTAATTCTACAGAGACTTAGCCTGCTTCTTAGCTCATCTGAACTCTTTCTGTCTGTCAAACTGGCGTTACACATCCACTGAACCATTCTCATATCATTCCTTTCTAAACGGTCAAGATCTTCCTGCTTCACTGCCCATGTCTAACTACAGTACAACATAACACTTCTTACACAGGCCTCATACAACCTACCTTTTACCTCAATTGACAGGACTCTGCTAGTCAACAAAGGAAGTAACTCTCTGAACCTTTTCCAAGCAGAACCTATCCTGCAAGTAACACTTCTTCCAACACCCCCTTCACTGCCCAACATATTATCTAAGTAACAGAAGTTCTCAATAATCTCTAACGAGCCACTGTTGTACATCATTAAAGTTGGAAATACTTTAAATAATCTTTTACAAAATAGTATCTGTAAATGACTTGAAAATGGCCGTATATGGCCGAAACGTCGTTAATATATTTAATTGATGAACCTGGTGATGCTTTCTTTTCCATTCAATTATATCTACACATGCCAACATGGATAACATTAGCTATAGGTCCTTTAGAGTTAAGAATGCATTTGATCTTCTGTTGCCTTACAAACTTCTCAAACTTCTTTATCCTCAGCAAATTTACAGCAAGTGACCACAAGAAAATCTCAAAAGAATTTTCGGAATACATCAGAGAAATAAAGATAGCAGACAATGAAAGCATGGTATGATTTGATGTCACATCACTATACACTAAAGTTCCCATAAAAGACACCTTAAACATCATTAAAGACCTTATTGAAAACGATGCTGCATTCGGTGAAAAGACGAAGATTCCAGTACCGGACTTTCTGCGTTTGGTCGAACTTGTTCTAACCAAAACATGGTATCTGTTTAATAAGAACTTCTACACCCAAACAGACGGAGTTGCCATGGGAGGCCCTGCATCATCAGTAGTGGCAGAAATATACATGCAAGCACATGAGACAACAGCATTAGTCACATCAGACAGACGTCCAAAGTTTGGAAAAGATTTGTTGATGACATATTCGCCATAATCAAAAGATCTCATCTAGAAGAGTTCCATGAACACATCAATGGCCTACATCGACAAATCAAATTCACTGTTGAGCTTGGACACGATGGAAGTATCGCTTTCCTAGACACTTCGGTCAAACGCAAGAATGGTTCCGTTCAGTGTATCGTAAACCAACACACACTGACCAGTACCCTAACTTCAAATCAAACCATAAGAAATCCTGCAAAAAGAGTGTCATATCTTCATTACTGAATCGTGCCAACAGTGTAGTCAGTGACAAACAGGAGAGGATAGAAGAAATTTGACGTGTGAGAAATGCATTAATCGCAAATGGATACAGTCATAAAGTCATCAAGCAAGTAGAAAATAAAATGAAGAGAAGATGCAACAGAGACAACAAGGAAACATCAGAGGAATTTATCGCATCAGCATTCCTACCCTTTGTGCCAGGCACCAGCGAGATCCTTCGTCGAGCTTTAAGGCAACACAAGATCAAATGCATTCTTAACTCTAAAGACACCCTAAGAAGCACTTTGTATAAACCAAAAAACAAAATAAACCTGGAAGAACAAAGCAATGTTGTTTACGTTTATGCAGTGTACATAGGCGAAACAAAAAGAAAGTTTAAGCAACGAGTACAACATGCGCGCAGTGAGACACGGAGATGTGAAGAAAAACAACAAACACATAAACAGCATCTCGTATCAACTTCCTGAGATTTGGTTACCAGCCCTACAGAAGAAGTAGTTACCTACATGTAGGTCTAAAAATGTAAATTACCGTAATTAACTGTAATTATCAGCTTGTTTCTGATTTGTTAACTTTTATAAATTTCGATGCACTGCAATTATATAAATACATGATCAACATCATTTTACTTTGCTTGACGATGGGAGAAGGATCTCCTGAAACGTCGCCTACTAAACTATCATGTTCAAGAAATGATAAACTTTCCACAATAATATGAATACTGAACAGACAAACCGAAATAATATCTTGGTCAACATATATTTAAAATAGCGTGACAAACATGATGACATGCAGGATATGTTGTTTTGCCAGTTATACACTGATTATATATTGTAACCAATGCTGGCAGTGCATTTCAAACACGAGAACTACAACACCAGGCCTTGCCATGAGCAAATAACCTCCTGAGCAATTAATTGCTCGCGTCAAAATCTCTACGCGAGCAATTTTGCTCGCCATATTTTTCGCTAAAAAAACATTACATTTAGTCTCTCAGGGCATCTTCTTCAGGAGAGGCGTGCGCCTTGGCACACACCTAAATCGTTTCAGGCGTGCGATTAAAATGTCCGCCTCATTTCCAGTTTGGTCGAACATGTCCGCAGCTCGCTTCGGACTTTCGTCGGCTAAAACGTCCGATAGATTTCCGTCTTGGGTCGTACACTTTCAGATCTCAGAATTATTGAATAGTCCTGGTCCTTTAAATCCACAAGCAAGCCTATTCATAGCCAACCTGACCATCCTAGCTAATTTACCGACTCCTGACTTAGTTAAAAAACTACGTAGACATAAATCTCTTTTGCCTGGCCCCTTCGTCGTTGGTAACCAGGTCTTACACAAGAAATCCAGCCATGCGGTTCTTAATTAATGCGGAGGTGAACGCCGACTGAGCACGGATGACGCAAGTCTGCAAAATTGCACTTACAGGCGGAACAGACAATTTATCATGGATTTAGTTGTAGATAATTTCTTCATTTGACGAAACAATTGGAAACAATAGCAGGTCCAAATTTAATGGAATATTTTCTTTATGCCGCAACTGTTATTCAAACAATTTTAAAAACGAAACCCACGTGCGGTATAACTTTTTTTCTGTATAAATTTTATGTACCTGACGTGTACCTTTTAAAAAGAGATTTTATTTATTAGTTTTATTTAAACCGCGCGGATAAAGATTTTTTTTAATTTGAAAACGAAGCATATTTTTTCCTATTTGCTTGTGATGACCTGAAAAATATCATTAAATTTATGAAAACAACAGTATAGTCATGCATACTATTTCGGATATGTAGAAAAGGAAGTTAAGATTGAGAGAGTCGCTATACCAGTAGACGCTCGATCATCGTGTTAGGGGTTCACGATTAAAAATGTCCTCCACTTTTCTACTGCAAAATGAATGCGCAACAAAGATTAACCTTAATGCCCGTATGGCACGTGTTTTATAAAATGGCGAATGAACTGTTTTGCACGATGGGTGGAAAATAATCACACCAAATATCTTTTCAGTTTCACTTAAAAAATCAATCAATTCGAATCAAAGAAAAACGCTTACACTTATCTCAAAATGTTAATATTTACGCGAGCAATAGAATGCTTGGGTAACGAGCACTACGCGGGCGCGAGCAATTGCTCACGACTCATGGCAAGGCCTGAACACATTTATGACAGTCAAGTTGGTTTAAACTTGTATATTATAGCACAAGCATTCCTTGATCAGGGAAATCAAATATGAACGAAAATCCCTGCATCATGTTCTACGCATCAGATCTCTTGATCCAGGTATTTATCAGATCTTACAGGGATATAAAGTTATTTGCTTTACAATTTACAAAATTCAAAAGTATCAATTTATTAAATCTTTTGTACATATCATTTTATTTTTAATAAGACTATTTTCGTAATCTAAATTATAAAGTTTGAAGGCAGACAAGAGGCAGACCGACAAAGACTTGCCAGGAGGTTATAAGGACAGACTTGATACAGAGGAAGTTGAGTTTAGATCTAACACAGTCTAGATCAGATTGGAAGAGTGTCTTTAATATACCCCGTCCAACCCATGCTAGCATGGAAAACGGACGTTAAGCCGAGAATGATGAATAATGATTTTGTGGCGCCGTAGATTAGTGGTTATAGCTTTCGTACTCTGTGCGGAAGACCGGGGTTCGATTCCTCTTGACGGCGATTCAACATGGGCGAGTGAATGTTACCATAGCCCCGGGTTAACCCAAGCCATGTGAGGGAAGATGGCACACTGTGTGGGCCGTTGGATGTTGCCGGGAGTTGTCTAGTAGAGCGTGGGCCCTACTTCTCGATATTTGTGAGGCTAGCCATGTAAAATATGCACATCTATCTATCTATAATGATGATGATGAATACACCTTTTCACAGTTTAAGTTGTTTGCTTACTTTCTGTATTGAAAAAAGGAAGTAAATAGAGTGAATAAGGCTTTGGTCAAAGCATTATTGATATTTTGCATTTTCTGAAGAAATAATTAGTCTCACAGCATGGAAATTTAGTATGTTATTGCCAGTAGTAACCCTACTTAAAACATATGTGATTTGTAACTTTTTATTTTAAAATATTTCACAAAAAAATTATTTCACTTTTCTTCATGGTCAAAGCTTCGTAATTTATAACAGATTACTCCCATTTTTCAATGCTCAATAAGAGCGTTGCAACAAAAGAAAGATTTATTTAGCTAAACAATGGCTAGCTAGCAAAGAAAGTTTGTTTGGATATAGCTAGCTAGAAAGTTATTTTATATTAAAAGTAAGACATGATCTCACTAAAATCATTTTCAACAACGACGAATATCAAGTTTAATTAGTAATGCAGAGAGTATAGGTAGCTAGCACAAAAAATAAAGTCACGCCCGCATGACAACATTTTACCTTCTTTTCTCCTTACTTGCTTGCAACTTTCGCTTCGCAGTCCTTGTTTACTTGGAGAATTTACCTTGTCCTGGTAAAATCGAAGACCAGCTAAAACCAAAAGATGTAATTTTTTGTTTGGTATCCGAGACGCACGGCGCGAAACGATTTTGGACAGACGCAACCCTATCCCCAGGACTTTTCTAGTCTATGAAAGGTTGTTTTGTCCAATTTCCAAAACATTAAGCGCCGTCTTGAGCGCTAGTAAATACATTCAAGTTACCACCCATGGGTACTTATTTCAGAGAATTTCTTTAAATATATACAAAAATGGCCGGAGCAAAAAAAGTCACCAATTGCTTATCCGAGAGGGGGGCGCACGAGATTTGGCGCTTAATCGAGATACATGGTCATTAAGGTGGTTACCAAGGTGCTACTAAGGACGCACGAGTACTAAAGGCTTCTACCTTTATCGTCAAGTTCCTTCTTGGAGATATGAAATTAAATCATGGACATCATTAACACGTGAGAAATTAAAGTTTACTGATGAGAAAAAAGGTGAGAAAAATGTCCTATTTTAGATATGTGTGACATTATCTTTATCCCTATAACACATCACTAACTTAAAGTTTCGTGTGGAACTCTACAACTGCACCTAATTCCTTTTAGTATAAACAAAAGTAGTTGGGGATTTATGATCCCGCGCGGCAACAACACGACGACGACAATCAACCTCGTCCCCAGAGTTTTTTGCTTTTTGACATCGAGGCAAGCGGCCGTCAAGTAAGCGCCGGCAGTGGCTTTAGCATAGGCCACAAACCCTGGGGACGAGGATGAACGACAACAGCAAATTAAAAATGTCCCCGAAAACTCCTCCAGCCGTCAGGTTGTCTGTTTGTCGGGTCACTCTTTTTCCTGCCCCATTGATAATAATGGTTTGAAACATGGCGGTGTCTGTGATGGTGCTCACTGTGTGGTGTGCCTACCACTCACTGTGTCTGCTTGGAGAGATTTCTGCTACAATACACTGCACATATACAGCCTGTTGTTTTAAAAACAACAGCCTGAGTAGCTAGCTAAAAAAGAAAAAATAATTTTAATCACATTTGTTGTTAGCTAGCTAGCTATAGCTATAGCTATGTAGCTATCTGAAACTTGCATGACTTTTTTTAGCACCACATAGAAAGCCTTTTGAAAACTGCCACACAAACGCCAAAGCGAAAGAGCTTACCGCTGAAATTGTAAACAACTAAATTCTCCTATAAATAAATTAAATGTGCATATTTTACATGTTGCTGTAGATTAGTGGTTATGTTCTGCCCAGATTGCGAAAACGGCCTGTTTACAACTGGGACAGCCGGATTATGTACACATGATCCGATTATGTTTTTTTTGCACTGGTTATGTAGTGGTGACCGGATTATGAACGCAGATATAATGGCTGGCCAGGCAGGCTGTGATTGGCATTTTCTTCGAACTTTTGTGAATTAAACATTCTCTGGAAGATAGAACACCCCTAAACACTAGAGATGGCGGAAGAAAAAAGTCTCGACGTAATTCTTAGTTTAAAACTAATCTTGTAGTAAATACATTTCAGCATAATATACTTTGAAGTAACTAAATTTCACGGAACCTAAATTATTGTTTTTGCGGGAATTAAGTTTGGTGAAAAGTTATTAAACTTGCGAATCCCAAAATTTAGTATTTGCCGCGAAATTTCGTTTCATTTGAGAGCAACAACAACTTTGCCACCAGGGCTATTCGCTTGTCAGAAGTGATGACGAATGATATAAAAGCGGTCGGCCCCGATTATATTTGTTCTATAAGTCTGGAATAATATTTGACTGTCATACATAAGCCAGCCTTCCCCGATTATGTGCGTTCTATAAAAAGTGAGAAATAATAGAAAAATGCCATACATAAGCCGGTCGGCCCGATTACGTTCGTTCTATAAGTCTCGAATAATATTTGACTGTGTCATACATAAGTCGGCCTGCCCCGATTATGTTCGTTCTATAATAAATGAGAAATAATATTACACTGTCGTATATAAACTGGCCTGCCCTGATTATATGTCCCTTTTATAAGTGCCAAATAATATTTTTTGAGTAATAAGCCGGCCTGTCCTGATTATGTTGCCCTGATTATGTATTTTCTGCCCTGTTCTTAACCGGTGCAAGCTGCCGTACTTAATCAGGCCAACGTTCATTATCCGGGCAGAACAGTTATAGCTAGCTCTCGTACTCTGTGCAGGAGCTATATATAACCACTTCGATTCCTCTTGACGGCAATTCAACATGGGCAAGTAAATGTTACCATATCCCGGGTTAACCCAAGCCATGTGAGGGAAATTGGGGAGATGGCTCCATCGGTGGGCTGTTGGATGTTGCCAGGAGTTGTCTAGTAGAGCGTAGGCCCTAATTGAGACTGCATAGCCTAAAATCAGCAATTAATATTCTAGGACTTCGATATTAGTGAGGCTAGCCATTTAAAATATGCACATCTATCTATGTGTAGCTAGCCCCACAAATATCAAGGGACCTTCGAAACATTTTTTCGCGCTCTGTTAGGGGGATATCGCTGCTAAGGGGGAGAGGGGGTCTGAAGTTTGAAAAAAAAATTCGCTGAGAATTAAGAAATTTTAAAAATTTGTTTGTGGCCTGAAAATTTTTTGGTCGTTCATGAGCATAATTCCTCTTGTCATCAATTCAGATAACTTTTATCCACAAAACACGCCCCCTGAGCCTTCCAAGATTTATCCGAATGTGTGTATTTCATGGACGGAAATCCGCTAAAAGAGGGGGGAGGGGGTCTGAATCTTAGCTGCGATATCCCGCTAACAGGGCCCTAAAAAAATTTTCGAAGGCCCCAAGGAATAGGCTATGTGTTCATTTTGAGCTACCCAATTAGGGTCTGTGCTCTACGTCTGTGGTGTGGTGCACATCCAACGGCCCACCACATAATGTGCCATCTCCCCAATTTTCGTCACATGGCTTGGGTTAACCCTGGGGGTATTCTGTATTTTAGGTGAAGAGAGTGTGCAAAGCTAGACACATTATTTTGGAATTTGAAGAACAATGTTAAGAAGTTTGAGCTAAGATAATTTTTTGGAGCAAAATCTAGATAGCTAAGCTAACTTGTTATTGCCTTTCGTTAGCTAATTAAAGCATTCTTCCCCCCTACAAACTAGGTTTGTTTTTACCCAGAGAAATTTAAAAAAAAAGGTGTAGCACAAATGCGATTCGTCAATTAAGCCAACTGTCAATTTTCACTACGGCAACAAAGCTGAACCAAATCGCCGAATCGTACACCACTAAGAAAGAAGATAAATATATTTGAGTAATATTTGATAAAAAAATGCAAAGGGAAGAGCACATTAATGACATAAATAGAAAAATACTAATTAAATATTTTAAAATTAGAACCATTGCATCTTGTTTAACACCTAACACCAAAACCTTTTTAATAATGCACTTGTAATGCCATGTGTCTGCGCCTCAGCATAGGCTCGTGCCACCCAAAGTAGATTGGTCAAACTAGAAAAACAATTTAAATGTGTCCATACCTTTCTTGGGAAAGAAAGGGAATATTCATTAAATAACTTTATACTCTCAAGACTGATGCCATGTTAGTATTCAAAGCCATGAATCGCATTGCTCCTAATTACATCTGCTCGAAATTCTTTTTGACAAAAAAACTGCCACAATTACTGTGCCAAACAGAGGAGCTTCTAAAAACAGGTTCACATTTCCTTTGGTCAACACGTAATTTGGCAAAAGAGCCTTCCCGTTTAGAGCTGCAAAAGTGTGAAATAATCTTTCAGACCAAGTGACCTGTAATGGAAGGCTGCGGCAAATTCTAATGGAGATCACTTTTTAATTTTTGTTTTTAATTCTTTTTCCTTTCATTTTTCACAGATTAAAAATGTTACTATGTTTGATTGAGCTGAGGTATAGTCTAGGGTTCTTTTTTGTTTCAGTAGCCCATAGTGGAAACAATCCACCAACTATATAGGTTTTTGAGAATTTCTGGTCTTTTATTATTATTTATTTACCATATTCCATAAAAGGTAATGGTTCCCCTGTGTTGAAAAAGTGTTACATGTTCATATTTATTCTACGATCTCCACACATTTAATATTGAAAAAAGACAGAATAAATTTTCAAATAAATGGTCAATGGCTGCCAAACATTCCCTATGTGTTAAATTCAACTGTTTTTCCCTATGTTATAACAGAGAAATTGTACTTATAATTTGCCACAGATGTTGAACTTTGTGACAGCAAAAATGTCAGATTTTTTTAATGTTTTTTTGTAGAAATTAGAAAGAAGCAATGTGTATAATAAATTATAAATAAAACTAAAAAACATGTGACACCTCTTTCATGAATCTTTTGTATATCTTCTCATTTGTAATAAAGTAATTATTCAACTATGCAAGCAAATTCAAAACGAAAGACCAGCAGTAATTGATTTGTGTATGTTGTGCAAACTGACTCCTATCACAGTCAGAATGATGACGAAACAGAAACAAAGATTATTATTACAGGTGTTTTACAGTGTTTAATGTACTGTATTTGTTAAGGTGTGAGTAAGGGAAAAGTGCGATGTTTTAAAATAGCTCCTAATAAAATTACGTGAAAATGGTAATATTGTTGTTTAATATTTTCTGAAAGATTATAAAATTGCCTAAAAAATTATTGGGAACGAAATAAAATTGAAGTTGTTAAAGGACACTAAAAAAAATGACCTCTCCTTTACTAATACATCTCCATTTACAAAACTTTTAGTTTTTCATAATTGATGTTCACAGTTTTGTAATCACATCACATTGATCTATAAAAACGATCTGAAAATTGTAGTGTAATTTTCCGTATTGAAGATATTTTCCATTAACTTTTTTTATCGAATTACAAACCATAATTCGCTAAAAAATTGTCATAACTCGAGATCTCTTCACACTTACGAATTAAATTTAAAATCGTTTTTAGATATAACATATGTCTTTGAAAGCTGCTCACCCTCCACCTTGTAGCTTTTATTGTTTTGTAAATGGAGATGAAAAGGCTAGCAGTACTAACACAAAAAATGAACATTGCGAAAAAGAGCTTTAAAGATTTTTAAAAATATCATCACTTTCGTATAGTTAAATGGTCGCTACTGGTATTTTTCACAACTTCTCTACAACACGCGTCTCTGCTCATATTCGCACTTAAAACATATTCACAAGAAGAGAGATGGGCAAAGTAAAAATAAACAAAAAGGAAAAAATGTTACAAAACCTGATGGAATAGAGATTAAAAAGAATGATATGATAACATAAATGTCTGAGTCGTATTCGCTATCGCTGAATAAAACATCCATTATTTTCTTTCGACTTACACTTTTGTTCAATTTGCGTATTATTTTTTATTTTAAATCTTCGCTTGGCCGGAGCTTAAAACTCTTTGTTCTAATTTTTTTTCTCTTTTTTGAAGGAGCAGAAGCTTTATGACAATAAGTAGACATTTTTTAATATTTTATATAGCTTGATGTTGTTAGTGTTGCTCGCTTGTAAAAAAAACTTTTTCCTGAAAAAGCATTAATGAAAGTCAAAGTGAAAAAAGTGATTTTTAATTGATTGGATAAAAACAAACAATCGTTAAAAGAAAAGCGATACAAAGAAATTCAATGGTATCGTTTTTTACAACGGGTGTGATTACGTTATTGTTACAAACTATGCTCATATCACAGTTTATTCCCAAAGTGAGAAATATAAAAATTTACACCTACATTTGAACTTTTTAGCACGTTCAGCTGGAAAACAAATGATGAGGATTGTGTTTTTGGAAAAAAGGCGCATTTCTATCCTTTATAAAAAAATTAATTCACCATTAAAAAGTTAATTTTTTATTTTTATAAAAGAAATTAAAAAAAAGCAAAAAAAAACTATTTTTTTCCCTTACACCTTAAGTTTATTAAGAACTCTCAGGCTTCATGCAAACAAAGATTTTTTGTGTCACCTTGTCACATCATCTGACTGAATTGTCTCAACTCTGAATTACATGGAAAGGATTTGCTAATTATAAGTTTTCCAATCAAAAGCACTTTAAGACAAAAACTTTTTGCATTGAATAAAATAGGTATACTCTGTAACAAGTTGTCTTGGTTAAATATTTTTTGTGACTACTTTTAACTAAATTAAACTTACGTTGTTTTCCACAGAAACAGTATCACAGGGATTTTTTAATCCAATAAAAAATATGGAAATAAGTTACTATAAGGTTTGTTGATGTGAAATATAGTTCCAATTATTAGGTTTTACTAAAATGGATGTTCTTCTGTTGCGTGAAAAAGATGGAGAGAACGATAAATACCACACCTTGTTCAAAGAAAATGGTTACAATGCAACATCTATTCCTGTGCTTGATTTTATGTTTTGTAATTTGGAAATACTAACTGACATAATTAGTAATATTAGCGATTATTCTGGTGTTATTTTTACAAGTAAACGAGCCATCACTGCATTTTCAAATTGTTGCAGCTCATCTGACATACAATATATATCGAAGCTTTCTGATTTCAATATTTATGTTGTTGGTCATTCTTCTGCTGCAAGTTTGACAAAATTGGGATTAAAATGCATTGGTGAAAATACTGGTAATGCAGAGGAACTGTCAGAGTTGATCATATCAAAGGAACAAGAAGTGCACAAACCATTTTTATTTCCTTGTGGAAATTTAGCAAAAGAAACTATACCAACAAAACTTGCTGAGAAAAAGATATCAGTTAAAAGTGTATCATGTTATACAACAGTTCCCAACAAGCAGTTTATTTCGAAATTTAAATTGTTTTTGGAGAAGTCGATACCAGATTATATTGCATATTTTAGTCCTTCAGGTGTAGACTTTTATTTTTCACAGATAAAGGAACTTCTAGGTGACATTACTGTTGTCAAATTTTTATGTATTGGAAGGACTACAGAAAAAGCTTTAAAAAACTTTGACACAGATGTTTATGGTGTTGCAAAAAAACCTACTGCTCAAGGATTATTGGATGCTATAAAAAAAGGGAGCTGAATTGTAACTATGTTGTTAATTTCATAGCAAATGTGCGTAATTCCTTTATTTAATAAAATGTTTTGTGTTTTTTTTGTATATAATTATAGTTTGCCAATTTGAATTTGAAGATCAAAGTATAGTAATCGCATAACTGAATTAACTTTAGCTGCCAGTACTGGAATATTTCAGTGTGGAATATATTTTTCTGTTTTTAAATTGTTGTCTTTTTCTTTAACATGGCTTCCATCTGAAGATTGAAATTGGTGGTATACCAGGCTACTATGGTAAAAAGGTGATTTGATATGATCCTAATACTCTTCGCTGATGTAGGTTTCACAAATAATTGCAGGCTCCCCTGGTAAAATTAAACTGGCCCAGTTGAAGTAAAAAATTAACAAAATGGTAGAAATAAAATGTATTTTATTTTTTAACGTAGCCTAGAATAAACTCGCTTGTTCATGACATGATAATATTTTTATATTATTCAATGTAATTTGTTCTTTGCTGTGTTTTTAAAATGTAAGTCAAATTTAACATTTTTTAACATTATTTTCTTATATAACAAATGGTGAAAGTCACTTGCAAATCTCATTTTTTTAAATTTTTTTAATAAATTCTAAAATATTAGGGAAGTTATATCAGTCATGTGTCGAAATTATGCACAGTAGTTTCTATTGATGAAATAAAGTTATATATCAATATATATATCAGTTATATATCAAAAATTAAATTATAAATTGATAAAGTTAATTAACACGGTTATATACCTAGGAGAAATTCATGCAATTTTGAGGATTACCAGAGACTTCCTAAGGAAAACCTGTAGTCGCACCCGAATTCCCAATTTGACGTCAATTCTTATATAATGTCTGGAGCAAATTGTTATTCAGTTTTAAATCAGAATTAAAAAAAAAAGATTTTCAAAGAGTGAGTATAAGCCATTACAAAAAACACTTGTCAAAACCAACGTTTGTTATTCCAAAAAAAATTATTTTGTTGTTTATATATCCAATATTACTTGTAGTTGCTTAGCAATCTTGTATAATTAAACAGCAATATAGAAAAAACATTGTGTTGGAGAAATTTACAAGGGTATTGTGTAAAGCTTGATGTGCTGTATTTTTGATTAAGACAAAATAAAGGTTAGGTAGCTGACACCCTGCTGTTGTGGTTTGTGGTGTAGCTCTCGTGATTTGAGCTAATTTGGTCTCAACTGATCCCTAATTGCCACAAGGCTAGAGATGATTTCAGTTATTTTCACTTGTTTTCACTTGGCCTCAAACTTTTGGGTGCAATGCAATAGCTTCACTAAAATTAAAAATGCTAATGCTTGATGGAGTTTTTGTTTCATTACAATTTTTTGAACCAGCTTACAACTTACTCTATAAATGGAGACACTAAATGTAAATATTCCATCACACATAGAATCGATTTTTCATTGAGTTGTAATTCATCATTGATTGTCTTTATTATCTAGTCAAACATATAAAAATATTTTACAAATTTACAAAAAACACAAATTTGCATATGGAAATTGATGAACAGGAATTTAAACCAAGAGGTGAGATATTTTTGTTAGTGTTACTTATGGTACTGAATATTTGTAGAATCTGAGTCTTACAGGGGTCCCAGCTGGCATAAAACCATAAAAAATCATAAAATTACCAATTTTTTCTCAAAAATCATAAAATCACCATAAAATTGATTTGTTGGCATAAAAAATCATAATTTTTGTACATGTGTTCTCCAAAATTTTGTTTATGCATTTTTAATTTTGTTTGCTCTTTACTTAGCATTTATTATTCTTATGACATTTCCCAGAGTTTTGTGTAGCAATTGTTTAAGTCGAGAAGAGAGTAGAACAACTTTTTTCAAGGTTAGTAATTACAATAGTGATTGATTAAACACTGTCAAAGCTATCCTAGGCTCAGTTTTGTTAAAAATGATAAATTTTCAGCTTATTGTAAAATTTGTGTTAAAGCATTCAAAATTGACAACAGTGGGTTATCTCAAGTAAAATCACATGCAAAGTGTCATGCATCTGGATCAAAAAATGATCTTATCAATCAGAGGACATTTACAACTAATTCCGAAGATGGCAAGTTAAATCTCAGTCAAGGCAGTTTATTCCTAAGCCAAGAAAATTTAGTAACAAAGGCAGATATTATACAAGCTGTGTAGATAGTTGATAAAAACCAAAAAACAAATTTTAGAGGCAAACCCTTAGACTTAATTGATTTAACCCATTGTTTAGAAATGAACCTTGGTACATAGTAACAGTATAGACTGTCAAAGCAAATTCAAAGCATTTTTTTTTGTGTTGACCCAGTTTTCCAAGCGTTATCCAGTTTTTATAGATATGTCAAATCTATGAGAAATTAGTAAGGATCATTGAACCACATGTTTATCAAAATTAGGCAATAGCATAAAATTAGCTCAATTTTCATAAAAATGGCATAACATTAGAAGTGGAGGGCATAAAATAGCATAAAAATAGGGTGTAAATTGGCATAAAATCATAAATAAAATGTGTGTTTTTGCCCTGGGACCCCTGGTCTTATTCAAATGACAGTTATCCGTCTCCTTTCTTCTCCAGTAAACAATTGTAAAAAATTATTTCACTGATAAATCAGAACAATGATGTAAAGCTGTATAAATGATTGATAGATCAAGATAAACAAAAGATTTCTCCTTGGAAGTATATAAAAAAATTAAAAGTCATGAATCGTTTAAATATTGTAGCTGTAACAACAAGATCTAAGCATTTAAAGTCTATTGCAGCATTAAATTTTTCGAAATGTGGTAATCTTATAGGATGTAATAGCAAGCATATTCTGCTTTGTTTTTATATACATTTTTTTTCCAAAAGAAAACGTTAAAGTCAGTTAAAGACCTCTGGAAATGAAGCTTCTCAAGTTCTTCTAATACTGCAAAACATCCTTGCAATGCCATTCAATCCATAGACACATTTATGTAGTTTTCACAGAAGATTCTTTTTAGCCAATTCTTTAGTTGGTGGAGTAACGTATGTTTCGCTTCAAATGCTATCCTTGTAGAAAAGCAGACTTAATATTAATAGAAAACATTTTCAATCTTGTTGTAATACTAAGAAGATGGGAGAATCCGATTCAATTGAACCTTCTTCTTGAAAACCTCTTACTATAAATCTTGTACACCAAAATAAAAAGTTTGACAATGCAATTTGTGACTGCAAATAAACTTGTTTTTTTGTTCCAATTACATGAGTTTTGATTATTTGCATTTTAGGTTTATGTGGCTTGAATAATATTGGAAACACTTGTTACATGAACTCAGCATTACAGTCTTTGTCTAATTGGTATGCTTTCAATTTTCTTTTGTATATATACAATTTGTTTATTTTTGCTCAATTCTAAAGTTATAAAAGCACACTTTTGTAAATATTGGTTAAACATTTATTTTTTTTAGTCCACAGTTAACACATTTTTTCTTGAAATTTGATGAATTTGAAACCCTACCAACTAATGAAAAATTGACAGTGGCTAAATGTTACAAAGATTTAATATCTCAGCTATGGAACAAAAAAAGGTATGGACTAAAAATTAGTATTAGTTTCACAACACAGAGTACTATTGGTGCTACTATACTTTTTCACGGGCCTATTGTACTGCTACATTTCTAAATTATAGACCGAAACAACTTACACCGTCTCTTTTGTTAAGAGCAATACGTATTCAGAATTCTACTTTTCGAGGATATGCACAACAGGTATAAAATTTAATATAAATTGTGGATATTTTTTCATGGCATATTTTGTTTCTCTCTGTTGAAGAAGAAAAATGATAAAAGTAATTCCATTCAGTTGTTTTGACAAAAAATCAATGCAGGTTAGTTAGATTATAGAACACAAATTATACAGTTAGCATGTAGTAGAAATATTCTCTCAAAAGTAGATGAAACTTTTGTGTTTCTACAAAATTTATAATAGAATATTTTAGAGAGCTGAACAAAATTAAATGTACAGTACGTATTAAAAAAAATGCTTTTACTTCTTCTGTGTAAAATATACCAGGACCCACGTTTGTCATGTTAAATTTGATCCCTAGAAGCAAAAATAATTATCTGCCTGTCATCAATAGTTTAAAAATTTGGTAGATTATACCTCTACCTTTGTTTTATTGGAGTGAAAGGAAGCAAGTTGGTATTTGTGAATGTAAGAAAAGTGCCAAACATTTGCCTTGCATTTACCTTTTTTAGGTCTTCAGGTGGTTCTAGATAAGCGTTAAAACTGCAAGGGGTTCTTGTTTAATGTAAATTAATTATAGAAGTTTTTATAACCACGCAGTCATGGACAGGAAAGAAAATATGTTCATAGGTCATAGGTATTGAAGAAAAAATTAAATTAAAATTAAAGACATACTAAAGTGTTTGGTTTGGTTTGCTTTTAGGACACACAGGAATTCTTAAGATGTTTAATGGACCGTTTGCATGAGGAGTTAAAACATCCTGAAGTCACATATGCAAAGAGTTTAAATGTGAACGGTTGTGGTGATGATGATAATGAAGATTCTGCTGCTCAGTGTAACAAAAAATTGCTTTGTGGTAACAGAACTTCTTATGGTTTGTGTGTTATTAGTTTGTTTATGTAGTCATGTTCACAGGGAAAAATTTTTCATGAATTTTTTTAAGCATTCCTTATCTGAATTACTACTTTAAATTAAGCTGAAAAACATAAATAAAATAATCAAAGCTTTTTGTTTTTGGTATACTATCTTTTCATGACAAAACCAAAAAAGTGCTGTGTTTGGAAATGTCAGATAAAATGTTTGGAAATGTGAAATAAAAAACCCATAAAAAAGTAAAAAAACATTTTTTCAAGGATACGTCTACCAGGGTATAACATGCTTATAACAGGTGGCTAACTAGCTTATCAACAATGTACTAGAAGATAACTTGTTGATGAAAGACGTAAGAAAGCAAAATCAACAAAAAAGCATTAGCTTCATAGAAATCCAATGTGTATATCAAATGTGTATAACTTTTTTTGTACATCTCTTCTAGACTCCCCAGAGGATATGAATGTTGATGAGGAACAATCAAATGTATTACTTTATAGTCAAAAGTCAGTTTCTAAAGAATCTAGATCACTCTCAACATCAAAAAGACAGAGAAGCGAATCTGAAAGTAGTAGAAAACGGAAATGCCTAACAAAAAGTCAAGGTATATGTTTATTTTATATTGTACAGTTTTGTAATTCTATGTGTGCACAGGTGATTTGTGCAAAAATTAATGATTAATGTTAAAAATTGTGATTTGTAGGTTTTTTGTTATTCTTTTGAAAACTTTATGGGGTTTATATTTGCAGATTTCAAAAAAAATTAGGAACAAGAAAATTTAATTTTAATTCTGTATGTTTTTGTCTTACATAAATTTATTTTGTTTTATTATTATTATTATTTTTTTTTTTTGATTGGCCTCTTACAAAATGAATTTGCAGGACAAATCATAAAAAATTTAATTTAAAAGATTTCAAACGCTTTAACTGAAATATTGATAGTCTCGCAATTTTTTGTAATTTATATTACTTTATATAATTTTTTTCTTCATGAAGCCTTACCAAATTCTTTTCAACGTTTTCGTCACCTATATTTTCTTGCAGTATTCTTTTAAGCTTCCACTGATAACACAGGCTCGCTCACATAATTATGACAGCCTACTTTCATACACCTTTGATTTTCACATTAACATGGCTAATGTAAAAATTTAGTATCCCATTTTTTTTTTCCACGCAAAACTTTAAGATGTACAAACATTTCCTGAATACATTAAACGAAAAGTAAAAATATGATTTATTCCTCAAATTATACAATAAATTCTTATATATGCTTTCACTTGGGGTAATTTTAAACCCTGTCAATATCCAGCATGCATTTCTTTCTTTTAGAAATAAAATATCGAAGCATAATAACATGTGTGTTTGATGGAAAGCTGTTGAGTTCAGTACAATGTCTGACTTGTAAAAATGTAAGTGGAGATACACAAGAAAACAAAATATTTTCACTTCTTTTACCTCTGTATTGCTATTGTAGACAAGCATTAAAACGTTGTCCATGTTTTTTTTCTAGAAATCAGATACTGTCGAAACGTTTCAAGACCTTTCACTACCAATACCCAGTAAGCAAACTATAAAACCGCATGGAATACACTTTTTATATAAAGCGCAACTCTAAAAAGAAGAGTATGGGAATTTAATTAGGAGATTATAAAAGCACCTGTTCTAAACACAGGTTTTCTTTGGTTTATATTTCCTTTTTATCAACACTTATATTTTCTGTGTTGCTTCTAGCTGACCATTCTTAAAAAGCTTTTTCATCAACACCCTAACTGTTGCATAAAAATGTGAAATTAGTCCAATTATTCTAATTTTTTTATCATGGGATAGGTACAGACGATTTAAATCACATGCATACTCAAGCAGTGTTTACATGCTCTTCCGGCAAGTATAATGGCACTAGTTGGATGCCTTATGTATGGGATTGGATAAAAAGGTAGGTTCACATTAAGCTGTTAATGTATGACAACTCGCTTTGCATTAAGGGAGGTTTTCCACAAATTTACTTGTTAATGCAGCTCTTAAGATGTTACTCTATAGTTTTTCTAAACTAACGAAAAAATTTTGAAATTCTATTTTGGAAGTTGCCATAGCCACGGTGTTAGTTACTCCCAGAAAAAAAATTTGTTTTTTTAGCACTGTTTTTTTTTAAACTTTTGTTCTATGTCAAAAGAAAGCATCGTGAAGAAAGTTCACATGTAAATCAATTGACTTATAAAGTTAGCTTCAGAAAACATGTTCTAAGAATACTGAAGACGTCATAACGTCATTGATGAAGTCCATGCCAAATATCATCCACATGGCTTAATTTATTCAAAAGTTAAGGTGGTTTAACTCACTCTGCCATGGTATTTGATACAAAAAAGCCCAGCATAAAGGGTTAAAACAAACTTGAATTTAAACATGAGAAATCATCTCACTTATAGCATATTTTCTTTTCGTTGATGCTTGTATTGTGTGTGTATGTCACTATGTATATACCTCTTTAAATGAAAGTAATGCAATTCATGTTTTTTTAGTTGGTTTGTTGGTCCAGATATTAAATTGCAAGATTGTCTTTCAGCTTTCTTCACAAATGATGAACTGAAAGGTGGAGTTTCTACTTTTTATAATTTTTTTTCTGATTAGAAGAATCAATGACCTAATAAATACTGGACTTTCAAAATGTTCTGAATTGACATGTCTTTATAGTACCAACAGTACGGATGAGTGAGTGATGAAAGAAAGCAACATTTCGAGTTATTGCATTGCCTTGTAAATTCTACCCTTTTTGTAAGGTATCTGCCATAAATCTTTTTGGCATATTGGAGAGAAAAATTTAACTAGGTCTTTTGAAAGATTGAGCACTCTGGTAGTGTTGTTCCCTATACGGAAATTTGGAGGTAGCTCGCTTCACAAATTTCATCAAAAGGTCTAAAAACATCCATACAATTCGTACCTTCTTAAATTTTGGGTTCCAATTTACAACTTGAAAGGCAGTAAACCAGACCATCCTTAAATAATTATTGGTTTGACTTCCTCTGACTCATAGTTTTGTTGCAGAGTCATTAGACCGAGAGATTTCCTTTTTTTTTACCTCTTCATCAGGTAAAAAAATACATTACTGTATTCTGATCTCCTTTCGACCCTCGCCTTACTGTTTGCGCTGTGTTCGACAATAGAACATTCTTATTTCAATATACCTCAAAAGATGATTTTTTATCAGGCTTTATTTTTAAGAGGAATCGATGTTCTTGATGTTGAGCGCTTCATAGCAGTCAAAGCGAACATCAGCACCATCTTTCCTAACTAAAATCACGCCAGCGTAACTACATAATGTACTGATATTTACAGTAGAAATTGGATATTTTTCTGTTGTTTTTTTAATCATTTTGTGCGGAGCTATCTTAAAACCCAAAAAACCCTGAAAAAGACATGGAATGTGTTAGATAAATCGAAAATAAAAATTATAAACTTTCCAAAAAGCGAAGACCCCTGCAGTATTGTTTTTTTTATCGCTTTGTTTATATCATTTTTATTTAGCTATAAAAAAATATTTGGATCATTAGGTTATCTGTTTTTAAGTCGAAAATGGTAGAAATATTGGAAAAAGAGTGATGAAAAATCCTGACTTAAAATTATTATGGTTAGAAAGAAATTGCGAGAGTTCGGTCGGAGAACGCCAAACGAATATCTTTTTAAGGACTGCCCCAGTTAGATGTCATTTTAAGAATCATTTTTTATTTTCGTTACTGAAACGTTTGTATGTCACCAAGTGTATAAAATGAAAGTAAAAACAAAAAAACAAACGGTTTAGCTTTATCTCTCAGATCAAAAAACTTTGAACAAAACCCTCCTTAGGTCGACGGAACAGCTGTTATTTTAATATTGATGAAGACAAAGGTTAGAATACACCTTAATTGGCCATCAAAGGTTGTTCTGTTCAAACAGGAAAAAAATTAACATGTTTTTGTGAAAGAAACACACACCTGCAACTATTACAAACTGCAATGTATTTATTAAACCACCAAGAAAATTGTTATTTTTAATGTTTCCTCTTTGTTTTAGGTGATAACATGTATAATTGTGAAAAATGCAAAAAGTGAGTGAAAATGTTTTACTCTGTTGAATATTTGCTACTACTGTTTGTGATGTTTGTTAATAATTCTTCTTCTTTTAGATTACGCAATGGTCTAAAATACTCACGTGTCTATTCATTACCCGAGGTATGGAAATTATGATTGCACGACACATTCTTGTTAGCCTGCTCAAATTCACAAAAGTTGTTTTTTCGATCGCTTACTTTTTTATAGGTTTTGTGCATCCACTTGAAACGATTTCGACACGAACTTTACCACTCTTCAAAAATAAATACATACATTTCTTTCCCAATACGTAATCTGGACTTAAGCTTGTTCTTATCTAAAGGTAGGTTGGACTCGCCATTCTATCTGCTCTGGCAGCAGCTACTCCTATTTCTGTTTGTTCTGATTCGAAGTTTTGTAAACAATTTGCAAGCTATTGCACAACAACATAATCATACGGCAAATTCTTTGATAATTGTCCGAATCATGTTCTTGTTGTGGATGGGACAATTTTAAGTTTTTGGGTGATTATTGTTTGACTCTCGATGATGCACGATCCTTTTTATCAAGAATTTCTTTCTTATTGTTAGATTCCACCCAAGCGAAATCTACATCAAATTATGATCTCACCGCAATTATATGTCATTTTGGAAACGTGGGAGGTATATTTTTGTGTTTTATTCTCAAAGGTTACGCAATTTATTCCAAATCATGGAAAAAATCCGTATAATGTTTGTTGTAAGGACAATAAACTTATCATAGTGGAAACTGCTAGATGTTTATCTATATTATTTACAAATATAATCTAAAAGAAAGCAACCTCCTGTAAATTTTTCGTTGAATTCCACTTGAAGTTGCCTTGTGGCTTTGATTTTTAATTTTGATTTTTACAAGCTCGTGAGCTTGTATTAAAACGCAAATGTGTCCTACAAGAATGGAAATTTTTGCCTCTCTGAGCACCGACACGGGAGTAGTCGTGTGTTCGAATCTCATCTTGGTAACTATTTTTACTTTTTTTTTCTTTTTACTACCTCGCCCGCGAGGACGTGTTTACAGACTGACCTAACGAAAATTGAAATTTCGAGAAATTTTCTATCAATATTATTGCCTATCCGAATAGCAAAATATGTCGTGTCTAACTTCAGCTTTTTATACACTTTTTTGGCGAGGTTGTTTGCGTATATCATACGTCTTGTTTGACCTACTTTGCACTTGACTTGAGTTACAAAAGATGTCCAGATGTATATAGTTTAACAGAGTAATGTGTAAAGTGTGCAATGGTACGCTAACGTGTTCTTTTAGGGGGCGCGCTAATTTATGACAGAAGAAGTACGGATAGTAAATAAACTAAATGAAAATAGAGGGAATTATGGTATTCAAATAACAAATAAGTAAATTTCTTTGCGTTGGAATCTTTTTTAGGTGGGCACTACATCGCATACGCTAAGAATTGTATTAATAACAAATGGTATGAATTTAACGATTCACGCATCCATGAAGGTGAGAAAACATGTTTTGATAAATACAGGCGACGGTTCACTTACCTTTGCTGAAGTGTCTTTGTCTTGTATTGTTGTATTTTATTGTTAATAACATATTTAACATTTGTACCGAATCAAATATAACCTATCGAAATTTTTTTTTAGTTCCAGAAACAACGGTTGCTGCTGCGGAAGCTTATGTTCTCTTTTATAGGTATGGAAGACTTGAAGAACTTTTTTACTCATTTTTTAGTCTAAGAACTTTATATCATACAATTTTTGTTTCAGTCTCAAAGATAGCAACGCAGAAAATTTTAGAAAACGTATAAATTCTCGGTTGGAAACAACAGATACGGTGAGCATTGTTACGTTTTCTGAAAATTAACTCTCCTCCAGAGGTTTTTATTTAGCGAGACTTTATTCATGTGATATATACAAATGTGTGAAAAGTTCCAAAGGTGTATACTTCTGTCGGAATGTTTTTTGTTTGAACTAATAAGATTTTTGAGTGAGCTTGAATTTTGGATTGGCTGATTGAAGCATGTTGTCGCAAGTCGACATACCCGCTAATATCCAATCAAAATATTAAGCGAAGACTCATGTGTGTGTCATCCTGCGCTAACCAGGAATCCGGCATCCCTGTTTGCTTCTATCAGGAAAAAGGCTAAAAAATTCGGGTTTTTCTGTGTATTTTGACGTCATAAAAGTTTCTTTTTGTTGTTTTTATGTTTTTTTACGACTGTTTGTGCTGAAGTCTTGTCACGTGGGCAAGGGTATTCCAGTAATTCTCAAATCTCACTGTCATTAAAATATCTCCCAAAAACCTTCTGTTGATTTTATTTAGAATTTTCAAGACATACGTTATATTTCAAAAGAATGGTTAAACAGATTCGATTCCTGCGTACAACCAGGTGAGTTCGCTTCATTCACTCGGAAGAAAAAATCAGAAGAAAGTCGGCAATTGTAACGAAAATTACAAACAGTCGTGTGTTGTTATGGAGTATTAAATTAACAAATTTATGTGCTCTTATGAAAATACATAAATAATTAAAGCATGAATTAATTTGCACATTAACGGTGTTATAATTCATGGTACTTTGGTAATTTTAGCCCATTTTACCGGCTTCATAACCGGGCAAGCCTACTTAACCGGCCAACCGTCACAAGCCGGCTTGTCTCGTGTGATTAGCCCTTAATTAAGTTTACGCGCAGTGTTTTTAAAAATTTTTGTCATTAAAACGCAAATTTTAGAATGTTTGCCAAAGGTGCCGGTGAACATTATTATTTAGAAATGTTATCACTTATTTTGCTGTTTTTAAATGTGTTTGTTAAAACCTTGTCAGTTTTCCCAAAATGTGGGTAAATTGATCAGTTCTCACTTGAACATTTACTTGTCAAATATTCTCTTCGTAACTTCTTATAATTGACAATTTGTTTTTAGGTCCCATCTGTAATTACGATTTCATCTGCGAACACGGGAGTAAGTTCTTACTGATAAATTGTTGAAATTATGTGAGGTCTTTTAAATGTAACTGTATTGTTGCGGGGTAAACTATTTATACTTCCTGTGTCTTATGTAGACATTAAATACTTTTTTCTAACCTTTAAAACTAGCGTGTTCTGAATAGTATTCGCAGCTTGTTGATTTCCGCCAGCGAAAGCGGAATCTTTAAAATTGCCTGAAGAGATATATAGATAGATAGAGAGATAGAGGCAGCACAGCTAGGCTGGACGCCCAAAACTTATCCAGGCTAAAGCCTTATTCCTCGTTTTGACAGATTTTTTCTGAGAACGAGGCTAAAATGAGTTTTAAGCCAATAAGAATCCTACCAGTGCAACAAATTGGTTTATTATCCAATAAACAATACTTTTTTTTAAGTTTATATGCTATCGAAAGTTAAAGCTCGTGCAGTGTAGCACAATGAAGATCGTCCTATGATGCGCCATCTTTAATGTTATTAACGTTTCCCTTTAAAAATTTAAGTCATTTTTTTCTGTACAATTTTGCAAGCACGTAGACTAAAGCTATATTCAGCTATTATTCATGAGTTTTAATTTAAAGAGGAATTGTTGAGGCTGAATATTTTTGGTGAAAGATAATGTATTATGGCTATGAAATCGTGACAAGTGTGTCATAAAAGAAAAAATAAGAATATGTTGTCTGTAAATAACCTTTCGTAACTGATTATGTAAAAAAAAATTTGCTGCCACCTTTAAAGATAATTTCAAAGTTGTTTTTTCAGAAAAAGAGAAAATAGATAAATTTTCAGCCTTGCCGTTGTTCTTATTTGGTTTTTATTGTTCATCAATTTTCAGGATTATTATTTTTCTTTTAAAATTCTTCTTATAGAGAAATGAAATTTATGTAAGTTAAGTTAGCTATGATTTTCAGTTACAATTATAACCAAAAATTTAATTTTAAAATTTTAGAATATTCAATAATTTTGTTCCCCCATATTACTCAGTCCTCTTCACAGTTCAGTAATTTTTCATATTATTGCTAATGGTGGAAATCTTTAAGCCGCAGAGCTTCTTGTTTAATCAAACGTACTGAAGACAAAATCTGAAAAAGTTACCATCATTGTTTAGATATTAGTCTTTGTTTCTCATCTCGAATACAATCCTTATTTGTACCTGTTCCTCAATCCATATCAAACGAGCTGCTAGAAAGGTAAGAAAATATAACAAATGTTAAGGTAGCCTTTACATGATGTTTCAATTTAGGGCAAAATAAAAATTTCATTTCGGTCTCTTCTGTAGTTTCGAAGTGAACCCAAGGTATAAAAGGATGTTGGACTTATATTACAGAACTTAGGAAGTTAGTTAACCAGTGTTTTTAAATTGTTTAAAAAACTTGTTTCGTTCTTAAAGATATTCACATTTAAAGAATTTCAGATTTAATTATGCTGCATAGATTATGATGTCATATTTGATTAATCGCAAATTTTAACCTTGCATAGATATTATAAAGGTGAATTGATTAGCATAATTTTGACAATGACACTCGTTTCCTCGTCCTAGGCCTCTTAAATTTTTTTGAATGACCGAAAGGTTCCTTAGCCATGAGACCCAGCGTAATTTTTGTTACCACTAGGAAATCGGAATATTTAAGGTGGGAAAAATTACGCTGGGTCTCAAGCGATTTTTTGCAGTCAAAATACTGGCGCACTTTTTGATTGGTTACTTCTATTGTTCTTTGTTTACGTGGTCAATTTCGGGAATGAATGGCCTCACTCACCCGAACAAACATAATATTTTGTTGTATTATATAAGAGGTTCAGATGTGACTACGCGGACTTTGGTAGATTGTAATTCGGGGTCTACTAAGAGATGGATTGGAAATTTGAGATTTGCACTGACAATTTATTTTCGTCTTTGTTTGTGAGAAACTAAATTTGATATGCTCGAAGAAGGCTTAGTTAACTCGGCTTAAGCTACCTAAGTATAGCAAAGAAAAATTGTCGTCGTTTTTTATTCAGTGCGACCTGCTTTAAGTAGGATTGTTTTTTAATTTTAGGTTTGGTGGTGGGCCTGAAATATCTACACTTGAAGTTTGCCCTTTATGCATGGTACGACTTTTCCTTTATTTCACAATGCAAATGATAATTCTTGGTTCACGCTCCTCACTTTATACAATTGTTTTCTTACTCAGAAACTGGAGGAAAGGAAACACTATGAATTTGAAACATTCAGTAAAGTAAGTAGTCATTAAGTTTCACTTCCCGCTCTTCTGTTTCTCTAATATTCCAATTCTGGGGGTGTGTGTATAATTTTTGCAGCTTTATCAAGAATTTCAAGAAGGCGAGAATGTGAAGATATCCTATCAAATAAGCTTGATTTGGTATGACGCTTGGTATGATTTTGTTACTGGGAGAACTTCTGGTACGTATCATATTTACATAGCAAGGTTATAACCTTCATTATTTTATCTTTTTGATAAGCTTAAATTTTTCCTAGAAAATCTAGAAACAATTGAGTTCGAATTATATTTGTCATTATAATTATTTTTTTTGTTTAATTTTTTTATTATTTATTTTATTTGAGACATCTTTTAAGGAGGTTTAAACGCAACAATAAAATTTCTGGTCCAAAAAAACTAAGTGCTTGCCACACAAATAATTAGCTAGACTAAAACCGGAGATTCACAAGAGAAAACGAAGAAAGGGTTGGTGCGCCTCCTCAAAACATCGACTTTTTAACAACAACTTAAAACCTCAATTTTTCTTTTACACAACTACACGGTTTGTCACATGTTTTTATCTTATGAGTACAGAAATAATTTGTTCTTTACTTGGGTCGTTACCTTTAAAATTTCCTTAAATTTTTCAATTTCCTTGGAAAAATATGAAAATGTCTTCAAATCTGAAATACCACCGTCTTCTTAAAAAAGCTTGTAAATGCTCATCAAAATTCTTAAAATCCCCTCAAATTTAGTAGCTAAAAAGGGATCAAGAACAATATTGACCTGCTTTTCTTTTTCTTATCACGAACTTCTTTTTTATTTAGAATACCCCGGACCGATTAATAACGATGATATAACAGACGACAGTATGTACACAAATGAAAAACTATCCTTCGAGATCTTTTATATGTGAAACTTTTACCACGAATTTATATCTTTAGAATCTTCTTATGGCTTAATATCAAAAAAATCGTGGCAATTCCTACATTTACGATACGGTGGAGGTCCTGAACTAATACGATGTCATACCGAAGATGAAGAAAAAGAATCAGAAGAAGAAGGAATGGGTAAAGAGGAAAGAGAATTGTCAGCCTCGTTGTAAAAATATTTGATGCTTAATAGGAAGTCTGAAATTGTTAACTCATAATTTCAAAACCAGAGTTCTGCATCAATTATAAATAGTTGCACATTGGAAATGATACTAAATTTCATTGTGTGCGTGAAAGTTTATTTATCATATCATTTATATCATCCTTCACAGTGAGCGGCAACACCTTGGCTAATTTGCTTTTTCTACTTTATTTCTCTAATGAATTTCCTAAAAAACATTTTAAACTTGAACTCAGGCACTTAAACGTTTTCAGTGATATTTTAGATGAAAATTATTGACTCGAGAAACTCGAAATCGAGTTTTAAATACGCCTACTGATCTCATTTCATTAAAGGTTGTCTCAGCCCTTCCTTATCAGATCTACACTTTACATATTGGTATCCCTCTTCTACCATAACGTCCGACTGTATAAAGCTGGGGTAAGAAACTTGGTGGCATTCTAGTTTGAACAAATACAATTAGTCAACTGTGTTCTTGGCGATGTCAGTATTTTTGCTATGACGTCACATCAATGCTATTGTATATATCTATAGGAAGCTTGTTTATGAAAACTTTGAAGCTAAGGTATTAAAAGTTTGTGTCAATAGACAGAAAAAATTCGCCGTGTCGTTTCTGTCGTGTTACAGACGTTTGATGTGGTGTTGATGTCTCGATAATCTTTAAAGTGAAGCATATATGTTTATTTTCTGTGAAAAATACTGTTTTTAGGTAGGTACCTTTAGTTTTATCGTAAAGTATTTGTAGAAGACAAGTTGCTGCATGATAGATGAGTCAGACTATGTCTAAAAGATACCCTTTTCACACCATTTGTTTACTTAAGACTGTCATGAGTGCTAATGTTTATCTGTTGATGTTATTTTGAAATTGTTATTAGAAATTTTAGATAATTACTTGTAATAAGAGAATCATAAGTATATTGTTTTTTTTGCTGTGTTTTCACCTAATCAAACACATTCGGAAAAACATTGCGAGTTTCTGTCGTCGTATTCTCTCAGTTATTCGGGAAATTCGGTAAAAATTTAGTCTTGTGGCAACTGTTTTTGTCAAGAGAAAGTAGTCTTAAGTTTTTTTGAGAGAAATTTCAACTCGCACACGAACAATAAACATGAAAACGTTTTAGTAAAAATAGGGACTAAAACTTAAAAATATATTAATAACACTTAAACCACATGACAAGGCTATAAAAAGTTTACGAAATATCTCAGACACAATTGTGTTCCGTGTAAACGAATGTTTGTTATCAAATCCAGAACTTAAAAATCAAAAACTTAACGCTGCCTTTATGCGGTGAATTCAGGTGATCCCGTTTCTACCTATTGGAACAGCCACAAAACTAAAAGTATAATTCCCAAAAGAAATTCAGACTGTATGGTGGTATGAAGCCTTATTACGTATAAAGAATTAGGAAAGTCTGTGTGATGAGAAGTACCCACAACACAACACACGAAAAAACACATCAATGATTCACTAAGGTTCGGCAGCGTGCTTATAATTTGCTTAAAGAATCCCAACCTAGCCTGAATATGCTGTAAGCGTTATGGCTGTAAAATACATGCGTGGTTAACCTATTTGTTAACTGTTTATAAGCGTATTTCTGGAGAATATTGACAGTAAAAAGGATTGCTCAAAAAAAAAAAAAAAAAATCAAGAAAGTGGGTTAGTTGAACTTGAAGCTATCTGTCAATTAAGGCTTCTGACTACGGCTGTAATACGAATGGGGGAAAAAAACAAGTAATCGAGATTTTGAGTCTTTGTAAGTTCTTTATCTTGAGAATTAGTTTGTTGATATCTAAATATAACTGAATTAATTTGATGTGTTGTCAAAGTGACTAACCTTAAATTGTCAGGCTGTTAACATGTTAAATTTATAATGTTTCATTAAGTCAACAAATTAGCAGACACATCAAATTACCGGGTAAACTTTTTTGCACTGACAAAATCACGGTCAAAACCTCACAAGAAAGTTTTTATATGGCAGGCAGTCAATTCGCGGACACTCTAATTACCGCACAATTTTTTTGCACGAAATGAACCCATAAAATTTCTTTCTGATTAGCGCAGGGTAAAAAACAAACTAACAAACGAGAAAACTTTATTTTAAACACTTCTTTTTCATATCATTATATAATTTCAGTTTTTGCCCTACGGCCTTCTTCACACCCGCTCGATTTCCTTCTGTTGTTCTCGGAGGTGTATGTAACAGGAATCACCAGTCCAAATTCTTTCCCTCTGTTCGAAGGTTTTGATGGTGTTTCAGTGGTGGAAGTGGGTAGTTTCATTTGTCTGTAAACCACCCAGCTAGTATCTTGAACTCTTTTTAATACCTCAAGGTAACCAGTGATCATTTTTGAGCCAAAAATAGGCAAAAAAAGAGTTTCTAAGTAACGGACACTTCTGATTAACGGACAAAACTCTCTGCATCACTAATTTGAGAGTTGACTGTATTACCGTTTAGTAGGTTACTATAGGTTTTTAAAGTATGTTATTACTTTCGTAAACATTTTATCACTTTGTTTTTTGTTTATTTATGTTCAAATTTGAGATTAAAATATATCCATTTCAGCGGGTATTGTTGACGAATTGTGCAACAATCGAATGTCTTCTAACCACCCAGAATACTTGATTCGGTTGTTTACACACTTATTACTCGATCGCCCAGATGAAACACGCGTTTTATTTTTTGCTGATTTCAATTTTCTACCTATTTTCCATTCTTAGCTTTGTAAACCCAAATTAAATTCTACAAACTCCTTTCCCGCGTTGTGGGTTTTACAGAAAAAAGAACTGAGCAGAGAATCAAAAACTATTAACGCTGGAAAACGCTGAAATTTGACTAAACTTGTTTTTTATTTGTTAAAGAAGAAATAAACAATAAACATGGAGAAATACTTTCAAGGAAAATTTTTTTGCAGAAATAATTATTTTTATTTTGCGAAACTTTATGTTTGATTAATGCCGCAAAATTTGCAAAGAAATAAAAAAATGCTCAAATTTAAATAAGAACAGTTTCAGGATAAAGCCGAAATTTCTTGTTTCTTATATAAAAAAATAATATCGTGTGGTGTAAACAGAGTCATATATATAATAAAAAGACACGCTACTTGTTGACACACGAATTAATAAAAACATGTTTATTAATATTTAAACTTTTATGACCCGATGCAAGTTGAGTAACGAACGCTGATTCTATTTTATGAAGACTAAGCTGGAAAGGTATGTTCTATTTTCTGTCTCGCTGTTCACCCTGAAGATTAGTTAACTTAAAGTGAATACTACACGTGCGCAAATTATTGTGAGTGGAATATCATTTCTGTAAGTTGTTCTGAATAGCTACGTGACAAGATGCACAAAATAGTTGCTTAGGTATTTATGTGGCATATTCTAAATGCTCGATTAGGCGCACTGGACGATTATTCAAAATTTTAGCTTTTAGGGTGGGCGCTGATTCGAGAGGGGCGGTAAATTAGTAGGGGTGCTTATGTTATGTAAAAACTTTCTTTTTGAGTAACTATAATGGTAGTAAAATATAAAAACAGAAGATATATATGTGACATGTTCCTGAGCGTACATGTTTTTGGTTAAAAGTACTCCACGACAATATAATAATAGCGAACTGCGAAACGAAAAGTTAGACATGAAATTTCATGCTGTAGATGAAATAGATATTGCTTTGGAAAGGACACATTTCTTGGAAACAATGCATCCATTTTGGCATGAAATCGTGTGTCTTATGTAAAGCTTCATCAGTTATTTTTTATCATCTGTAACGGGAGTTAAAATAAAAATATCAGTTAGCCACAAAGTATCCATTTCATAAACCATCTTTTCTTTTGCTATAAATAAAGTATAATAGCCGTTTTTTGTCTATCTGTCTGAGAGGCCAAGGTTGTGCCAAGTGACGCACAAAATATTGACGTTTTAAAACAGCAAATGCGATACATGTACGACATTTGAATTTTCACGGATTTTCCTTGGGTAGACTACCTTATTCCATCAATTTAACGAGTCTTGAAATTAACGCGGTTTTCATGCTCTGATCCAAGTAGAGAATTATCTAAAAATGTTTAACATTTAACAAAACATTTATTTGATTTCCAAACCGCCTTGTAATAGAGTAGACCGCTTCACTACCGTGGATTTGACTATTGCTGTAATTTTTGCTTCGTGTGATATTGCATACTCTCAAATATTATAATGCCCGTATACGTCTGTCCGTCCGTCTGTCTGTCACGTAAAATGGTAGTTTAACTGCAAAGGGCGAACCCGTGGATTTTTCCACGGGCTAACGACTAGTATTCTCAAATTCACGTTAATTAAATGCATTTTTTAAAACAACCTTTCTCCAAACGCGTTACTTAAATGCCTTTTACAAAATAATTTTATTGAACCGCGTTAATTTCATGACCGCTAATTTGATTCGCGGTAATTTTTTGAGTCGTTAATTTCAGGGAATAACATAGTTATAAAATAACCACCTACTAACAATCTCGTTTCCAGTCTTCGCTTTTTGGTAAAACAACACAAGGTCCTAGTAACGTTGCTATTATTAACTCTATCTTTGCGCCTATTAGCTCTGAAATTAACATTTCAGCGGCACTATAAACTTTAATCTTGCTGTTTGAGGCGAAGCGTGATAGAGTTGAAGAACAGATTGGTTTGCATAAATAAAACAGTAACCTTCTGTAGAAAAATAACACTAGTGGTCAGCCCTTGGAAAAGTTGGGAATTCACTTGTTATAAAAACGCTACAATTTATAGCTGCCATCTTTAACTTAAAGATGGCAGCTTTAAATTCTCCTGTTGTAAAAAAATACATTACAATTGTTATTTTTTCGTCCGTAGCACAACATATTTTTTGCATTCGGTGTAAATTTTATTTTACATAGTTTGGTTTTAGTCAGAGACTAAAGCTTGGACAGTCAATATGTCAGACTCCGATACGAAAGAAGAAGTTTCTCTTATGTGTGGCTGGGGCAGGTGTCAACCAAAATGGCTACAAAGATTTGCTACAGTTAACTGGTTTCTGCTATTTCTATCTTTATTTTCAATTTTACAGGGTAATTTATGCATTAACTTTTTACATATTAGTCATAATTATCCATTGCATAATTTTATTGTTTCATGTCTTGTATGATGATTGTAGAAAAGACTACAGTCCACAGCCAACCTCCTCTCCATGTCATTATGAAACCTATGATATCCAGATAGAAAAAATCAGCATAGGCGCAAAAGTGGGAACTCTTTGTAGGACGAGATTCCACCTATTGGACAATGATACCAAAGTATTTTCGCCGTCTTTTCTCATTTGATTAAAGCAAAAAGCTCTGGAACGAAGTTAGGTGTTAAGTCTTTTTTTCCAAAACAAGTGCAACTGGATTAAAAAACCCAGACTTCAAACCTAGAGAAATCTCCTCGTCTTTTCTTACGTCATCAGAAATATCTCACAAGTCATTGTGTGTCTTGAAGCGCCACAAAAGTGCTGTTTTTCTACCAATATTGCTAGTTGTGGTGGAGATTATGATAAAAAAGGAATCTGTGCTCCTTATCATTCAAATTTCTCCGCTCCAAGGTTTACTAAAACCATAAAATCTTAAACAAATTAAAGTTGAATATGAATCTACTTTAAAGAGTTCGCTGTTTTGAGGGAATGTGCTTATTCTATCTTCTGACCACTAAAGGCTGCACTAAGAGAAGTGTATGGTAGCCTACTTACTTAAAGTAGATGCTTTTAATTACCGTGGCTAATTAGTACATCTTGTCCCGTGATAAGATAGGTGACGTGCAGCTGAACTTTTTATATGTTTCTCCGAATCAATACACTCGTTTGAGTGTTTCATGTTCGGTTACGTCCCTGCACGTCCGCAAGTCCTAACGTTTTAAATTGCAAACGTTTAGCCAAGCGTGTTAAAAATCTGGTCTTCATATTTAATAACCTTTAAACGTCTGTTAAAAGTCTTTTAAAATGTGCGGTGTGTTTTAAGTGTTTAAAAATTCGGCCAAAGTTTATAGTTGCTCGCACGAAAGTTGAAGTTCAACCAAAGTGGAGCATGATCTTGTTTTGACATATTGCTTTCGACTCAGAATTCTTCTGCCTAATAAAACATTATGGTGCTTGTTTATTATTCTACATAGTTCTTTTTAATTGAAGAAAAAAGATCAATTCATGTGTTTTTAGATTAAAGTATCTTATCTTACTAGAACACTCACTAGTGTTTTTCTTTGATCATTTGTTGCAATTCTGTAAATTGTTTAGTTAGTGGGCCTAATAGTTAAATGTTTGGTCAAATATTACAAAGTCAAGGCAAAGATTGTGATGCTCGGTGGGGCTTTTGAGATGTTCGGCCGTATGTTTACTACTATCAAAATTATGCAAATATTGGGTTGTATAGTACCAACGCTACAAAATTGACAAAATTGCAAAATAAACAAAAACATGCAATCAGAATTATTATAAATGGTGACAGATACACTCACTCCAGAGAGTTATTAAAAAAGCTCAGTGTACTGAATGTATACCAACTAAACATTTATCAAACTCTTATTTTTATGTTTAAGCTTGAAAACAATATGTTACCAAGAGTATTTAATGATATGTTTCAGAAGATACAACATAAATATTCATCCAGGTTTTCAATTAACAGTTTTTTTCAACCTAGGATTAATTATACAATCACAAAGTTCTCTATAACTAGCAGAGGACCTAAATTATTACATCACTTAACGAATTTAAACATAAATTAAAACATAATTTATTGACTACTGGCAATCTATATTTATTTTAGAACACACGACAGTTACGACGTACGACACATATAACACAACTCCTCATCATCTTCAATGCTAAACATAAATAGCCGGACTTTTAAAACTAGGTAGACCAGATTTTCAGAAATGTTCGGCCGAATATTTACAAATTAAAACGTTCGGATTTGCGTGCGTGCATAGAGATATTGCGTGCGAAGATGCATCCGGACACCAAAAAGTTCTGAGGAATGCCATAGTCTTCGACCGGTTTTCTACAATGGTCGGCTGCACGTTGCCTATCTTAATACGGGACAAAATGTACTAACCAGCCACGGTATGTTGTTCATATAGTCTTTGCAAGGTTGTTGATTGTGACTATTTTTCTTTCATATTTCATTAGGAATGTTAGTAAATGGCTTAGTTAGTGCGTCCATTCCACATCTTGAACGGGAGTTTGGTCTAACAAGTACAAGCACAGGTTTTATCAGCGCATCAAATGACGTTAGCGGCTTATTGTGTGTATTAATTGTAAGTTACTATGGCGACAGAGGTCACAAACCAAAATGGTTGGGATGCGGAGCCATATTAACAGGTAATGACTTTTTAACATTCCGTCAAATTTAAAGATCTAAAGCTATCTCTTACAAGGAAAGTAAGACCATGGATGTATTTTTTTCTCTTAGGTATAGGTGCATTTTTTTTTGCTCTTCCTAAGTTTTTAAAGGGACATTATACAGCCGGAACAGTTTCTATCCGATTCCAAGATTTCGAGACCTGCCAATCTAACTTGACAAATACAGACATAAATATTAACTCCTGTGAAAAAGAAAATGGTTCAAACATATACCTGGTCATCTTCTGTGTAGCCGAGATGATTATGGGATTGGGTACCGCACCGTTATATACCCTCGGCGCTTCCTTTTTGGACGAAAATGTTTCCCCGAAAAATAGTCCGATTTATATAGGAGTTTGGCATATAATGACATTTATTGGACCATCCAGTGGGTTTTTTGTGGGTGGAATCGTGCTAAATCATTTTGTTGATATAGGAAAGGTATGGATTGTTTTGCTCTTGATTTTTCTTTTCAAAGAGCAGCTTTTTTACGTTGAGTTTCTTCATAGACACCAAGTAATTTGGACTCGAACCATCCTCTCTGGGTTGGCCGATGGTGGCTACCATTTATTTTATTTTGTTGGGTACTGATCATTGTTGGCTTTGTCATGTTGATGTTTCCAAAGTCTATGCCAGGCTCGGCTGAAATACGACAAAAAGCAATTTCAAACGGTGATGTTCGAGAGAAATCAAAAGAACACCAACCTGGTTTAAAAGGATTTGTGAAAGCAACGGTAGAGTTAATAAAAAACAGAACGTTAGTGTTAGTTTGTCTTGCTATGGCATCCCGAATTTTAATTGCAAGTGGATTGGGTCCGTTTTTTACTAAAATTACAGTCATAAAATTTGGAGCAGAGCAGTCACAATCCAATTTTATCGTTGGCGCGCTTATCATATGCGGGACTACAGGTAAGGGAGTGATTTATTTAGTCTAGTCGCAAGGTTGACTGTTAAAAACTCGATTATTGTACCCGAACTATAATCGGTCCCTTGGCTCTCACACCCTTTTTTTCGCACAACGCTCTCTAAATCTGAAATACCTCCGTAGATCGGACAGCTTTATTCGATATTTTGCCAATTTCTCTTATAATATTTAGAATATCTCTTTAGTAAGTTCTTGTGGGAACAAAATACGGTCTCTGGTATGAAAAATGCAGAGCATTAGAAAAAGACTAACTGGATAACCCGACGCAAGGACTTCCTAAGATACTACAGAAGGAAGTAAAGGTCGCTGTAGCTTTTTAAGGTTTCTTGTTTCATTGCTGTTGGTTTTGAAGGAGAATTCAATACAACTTTAATTAAAATTAAGATCCAAAATAAAGTGGCATTACAGTTAACTTCCTGTAGGTAGAACACTCGATGTCTTTAACTTTCATTATTTCAAACTATTTTCTTAAGTCACTTGAACACTTCTTTAATCAAACGTTTTTGTAAAAGAACCCGGTTAACTCGAACGTCGGATAATTCGAACATTCGTTTTGATTCATCAAAAGATCACTATGTTAATTATGACGTTAATTTTTCTATACCCTGTAATTTGTAACTTGTGTATCTACTATTATTCTTGGACAAGTTCTCGAAAACTCGAACTTTTCATCACTCAAATTCTTCTCTCTGTAAACTACAAATGTCCCTTATTTTGTTGTGGTTGGAGATTGTACTTGCTAAAATTGTCTTCCTAGGTTAATTTTCTATCGGTCCAAACATTTTTGGCCCGAAATTTGGAGGAAGTGACGTAAATTTGACGCCGCTTTAATTTTCCGATATTTTTCAATGCCAAAACATCTTATAGACCGCAACAAATGCGAGAATACCAACAAACATTTTTGTCACTTGTGAATAAAAAAAAAAAAGCAGGAGAATAATTAAGGCCGTCGAAAATTTAAGTCAACAAACTTTGGGTCGATCAAGCTTTTCTACTGAACTTTATTTTAGTTGGACTGACAATTGGGTCAGTGGTGATGCGTCGTATAAAAGTGAATAGTTCGGTCAAAGTAGCAGCCATGATATGTAGTGGATTATCGTTATTGGGTGTCGTAACTGGTTTTAGTTTTATGATCCCTGGTTGTGAAAACATAAAATTAGTTGGGGTGAATATTTATAACCCTACAAGGTGAGTGTGAACAAGGTTACAGGTCTTGGATTTATCTTTGACGTAATTTATTACCCTCTTTCTTGTTTTTTTTGTGAGTTTTATTTATGCTTATATTTCTAAACATTCCGTTATTTTAAATGTTCTGTGATTTAATTTTTAGTACTGGTTTCAACCTTGACAATTCATGCAATCATAACTGCGGCTGTTTAAAAGAATATTACGAACCAATCTGTTATGACGACTTGACATATTTTTCACCTTGTTTCGCTGGATGTACAAATAAAACAAAGAATACTGTAAGTTTAACATATTTAGCTGTGGGAAAACTTTATCATCCCAGCACCGGGTAACAGTATTATTAATTTAAAGAAGACGCGGGACAGAACGATTGCGGGACGGTACGTTTTCCGGGATGATTTTGTGCAACAGTTAACAACTGGTAGCTGGAACCTACGACCGAGGAAAATAGTTGGACTTAACGAATGTGTAAGTTAAACGAAGCTTCCGTTAAGTCGTATTTAGCCTAAAATTGCGATGAAAAAGTCATGCATGTGACTTGTAAATTAAATTTTCCTTGACATGCAACATTATCTATCAGCAGTTAATAAAAACTAAAAAATAAATCTTCTGACATTTATCTAGTCTTTGATTTTATTTTCTCGATTAAAAAGTATCTGCAGAAATTAGCCTCAGCGATAACGAAAATTGGATCAAGTTAAGGAATGTTCGATTTATTCGAGGTTCCAGTTAGCCGAAGTTTTTTTTGAAGAAAGTTATTTCCTTCGTGCCATGATGGTGTGTTTATATAGAACAAAACGTCGCGCCTCGGAATGGTCTGGGACGGAGTTGTGCCAGGAGCTTGTTGTGCTTGAGCTAAACGGGATCCCGGCTCATGCAAAACGTCTCTTCCATATAAACACATTGTTCCGGGACAAGCGTGACAATCTGTCCCTATTGAAATATGGAGAAATTGTCTCGCTGAACTAAAAAACATCCCGACAAACTTTTATCCATATAAAGACGGAACAAAATTATCCCGAAAAACGCCTCGTCCCGGCAATCGCCCTGTCCCTTCCCCTCAGTAAAAACAAACCGCAAACTTTCTCGACAGTTCAATCTTATTGTTCCTGTTCCTGTTCCTGTTCCTGTTTGTATTTGTTTATTTACATACCAATTTTAGATTTACCAGAACTGTTCATGCATATCGCCGTTGAGAAATTCATCAACCGAATCAGCGCTGATTTCAAAAGGCAAATGTAACTTGAAATGCAAGAATGTAGTTCTCTTTGTGTGCATCCTCTTCCTGATATTAGTATTTGCTTTTGCAAATGGGACACCCAACAATATGATGGTATTAAGGTACGAAGTTTAGGTTCACGTCTCTTACGTGCGTTTGCTAAAGCAGGTACATCGGCTGTTACATATTTTTCAAACAATAACTTTTCGTAACTTCAACTGAAATAAAAACACAAGTTACAACATAGTCATGGCCAGCAATTTCTATTTTGTGGAAAAAGTTCTGGCGAAAAATCAGACAATTTTGCCACACCTGTGTGGAATGCTTTCTCGTAAATTTGGTTTAAATAAAACATACGATTCGGTCCTGTTAACCCGTCTAGCTATAAGTGAATAAGTTGTTGTAAAAGTCCAAGTTTATATTCAGTTTAACCCTATTCGGTTTGGGGTATTTTAAATTTATTAGGACCGGGGAGGACGGAATTCTACCTCCGGGACCGAATAATTAAGAAAAAACACAGCATGAGTTTGTCATTACAAGTTTATAAGTAAAAAATAACAATTTAAACCACTTTTAAAAAAGTATCATAGAACACCTTTCATTTAAGCTGTCGCATTTTGTCCAAGTTTATAGTGAACGAACCTGACTATATTTACGATAAGAGAAGAGGAAGAAGAAAGCGAAAAATGTCTTGAAAATGAAGAAAACAACACTTGTATTATTATTGATTAAAAACTGTTTTCTTTTAAAAACTTAGCGTCGGTTAAAAGTGACGAAATAGACCTTTCCCGAATTTCCTAATTATGCCAAACTGAATTAACGAGATCGATACTAAAAAGGATTCTTATCTCTAAGTTCCTTAGCAAAAGGTAGAAAAAATTACCTAATTTCGTAAATTTTTCTGTTTTTTGAGTGGCTCAATTACGAGCTGAAAGTTACGGTAAAACCTTGTATATAACTGAGCTTTCTAATGATAGCCTCGTTTTCAAAATAATTATTTTCCTCAAATCTAAATAAATCCAACCAGAGTATTATATTGCTCTAAAAACTTTATTATTATCATAATAATTTAAGATTCTATATGAATATCCTTGTTTAAAGAACATAGAACCATTATAAATTTTTGGATGATGTCATAATTATTATAATTTATGAAATTCGGGAAAGGTGTATTCCAGAAAAATTTCGTCACTTTTCACCGGCGAAATTTTATGAGGTATTAATGTGTACAAAAACACTACTTTTTCAGAAGTGTTCCAGATAATCGAAGAAGTTTTGCCATGGGTTTACAGTTTCTTTTATTACGTTCACTTGCGATGTTACCAGGGCCAGTGTTGGTTGGGAAGATTATAGATTCCACTTGTTTGGTGTGGAAATATGATGAATGCGGAAAGAAATCTAACTGTGCGGAGTATGATGTGGACAGACTATCATTATATTTGTCTCTTGCACTCTCCACTGTTTCAGGTAAAAAATTAGTGTATAATATACAGTATTTATAGATGACTTGCCAATGTTTACAAAAGTTATAAAGTTTGCAGCTTTTTTGCACATGCACAAGCATTTCTGTGGACAGGTAATATAAATAACAGACCACAATAACCAAGGAAATTCATCTAAAAAAAAATAGTCGCTCGAAATTAGTGAATAATTCCAGTTTCTCTTTTATCATGTGCGATTCCTGCATTTTTACCTACACAAAAGTGCGCGCATGCCCATTTGTTTTTGAAAATGAAATCAAAACAACTACGTCACGAGGAAAGTGGTCTATAGAGGCAAGTTTGGAAGAAGAACAATGTGAGAAAACCATTAAAACCATTTAATGGAGACTCGCCCTAAAAGGGTAAGCCCATCACTGTGGCAGGTCAATTAGATGCTGTCATGACAATCCTGTTTTTATTTTAGCTGTTTCCTTCGTCCTGTATACCATTGCATGGAAAACGTACAAACAACCTAAATCAACTATCTACTCCAACAATAACAAACTTGATTTCTCCACCGACAACAGTGGGTATTGTGACGATACGAAACTGTAACATCGCTGCGAACTACTTTTCACTGAGTTGCACCAAATCTTAATAAAAAGGACACCATTGTTTGATAAAAACTGTAAAATAATAATTCCCGTTTGATTAAAGAGTCAGCAAGTTCAAAACGTAAACGCTCCATTGAAAAACAAAACAATAAAAAATAAAAATATATATGAATATTTAATAAAACTGATTTATGGTCCACATTGCACGCACTTTTTTATGTTGTTCACAGGTTGCTGTATTTTATAGCATACAGCATCTTAGAAATAATGAAATATACTTTATTGAGATAAAATATAGCATTGCTTCCATTTGGCGAATTTACCCTAACATGCGATATTTTATGCCTATAATATCTTAATGAGCTAACACATGAAATGCTGACATTAGCAGTTAGTTGGTTTAACCGCAATGAACATTTAATTATTGGTGAGCGCCCCACCTGCGGTGCGACACACGGTTATATCATTGTTTTGTTCCAATTGAACAAGTGATTGGCTATACTGCCATTTCATTATTTGTGATTTGGTAAATATTTTGTGAGGTAGTTAAGGTATGGATAGCTAGGTATGGATCACAGTGCTGTTGGTTATTAAGGTGTCTTCACTTTCAACTCATCAGATTTTCAATCTATGTTCGCAACTGTACACTAGAAATGTCAATGTAACAACATGACCAAACCAAATAAATATTAAAAGTTTAACTAGCAATGCAGAAAATTGATACAACTTTGCCTAGGACCACCCATAGAGATATTATTATATCTCCATGGGTGACACTGAGTAGTCCTTACAGCAACTGGGTTCGTTTTTATAGCGAAACAACTGCAGTAACTTAAAGGTAATATAATTTTAACATTTTTACGTGAATTAAAAAAAATCAATAAAGGGTTTAGATATAAGTAGCGCCTCTAAAATATTGTTTAGAAAATCATTGGAACAAATAGTCGAAGATTGTACACACAAACAATTATTTACACTCTTTTTATATTAGACACACACACATGTCAATGTTGAAAACAGAGAACAATCCTCAAACCGTGCAAATTCTTGCTGACGTCGACATGGTCTATTATCTCGATCTCCCCGACCTTTAGGGGCTGTCGCGTTATTTGTTCTATAATGCGGATATCATAGAAACAGCAACTTGCGCATTTTCAACGTTCCTCAATCGACGTAAGTAGAACGTCGGACAAATGGTGAAAAAAATTGTTAATTTTTATAATTTATGAACAAGATTGCACCAAAAAAAAACTAATTTGATTTAAAATACTCTTCAAACACGAGATGGAAAGGTGTAAAGAAGTATAGCTATTACATATTTGGCCTTAAAGCTACATAGTAACTATAGATATGAGAGAGTGCACAAAATCATACATAATTTATATTTCGAAAATGATTTAAATTGTTTCCCTAAATTTATAATCTAACCTGAACTTCGTAAGCTCATAATACCCATGACTGATAACTAACGACACATTTACCAGCAAGGGTAAATCATATGTTACATGCCAAGGTTTCGTTTCTTTGTACATACTATTTACATATTTATACAAAAAATAAGTGTGGCTTTGTTATCTATCTTGCAAGCGAGTTTGTTATTGTGAAAACAAGCGCAACCTTTTAAATGTTGACATTTCTGGTAAACTAGCAGATGAGCTGTTAACACTTCTATAATACTGACTTTAAATCTAGTAAAGACGGTATCGAATATGTGATAAAAAAATCTAACTTGGAATGTCAGTTTTTATTGATGTGTTCATTACGTTAACACTTGTCCCATGTGGTACAACTATGTACAAGTTTGGTTAATTTTCCCTGATACGTTTTTTTATCCAACGTCATCGTAATCAATACATTCTCGTCTTCAATTCTAACATGGAAACTTGATAGTTTACCCTCAGTAGGTGATATATCATGCATTGCATTGGGAATATATATCAGTGGTGGTGGATTTGGAGGAAAGTCTTTCCATTTTACAATAAGATTAAGCTCGCTCGACTTTAAATTGTCCTTGCGTTCTATTGATTCATTATTTTCATTTCTGTCAGGATTGGATGTGTTTTCGTTTTCAACCGCTACAATTTTTCTACAGTGTTTTTGATGTTCAATCAAAAGAATCTCTGAGAAAAGAACAGGCGATTTAGTACATTCCATGGGTTTTCTTACTAAAAGTAAATTCAATAGCAATATTAACTATGAAGGCAAACTTCATTTCTTTATTTTTTCTGGCATTTAATTGTCGTGCGCGGTAAAACTAAAACCACATATGTATATAATGCAACCCTCGCCACAAACCTAAATGGCACAAACTTCAGCGACGAAGAATAGGGTTGATTCAAAATTAATGGCGACAAAAATATGTTGTTGTTTTTTAAATTTTCGTCATTGATTTAAACCAATAATCGTCAGGCAGCGGATAATAGATGTTACAATACCAACAACACTCGCCGAGTCTAAGTGACTAAATACATGTTTATTTGCAACCGAGTTAGAGGGATAGAGCCGAGCTGAAGAATGTAACTTCAGCATTTGCTAAGCAGTCAAGCCTTAAATCTGGATAATTCACCGGACAACCTAGGAAACAGTTCTTTAAAATGTAATCATCAAACAAAACAGGAAATGGTACCTTGTAAAATTTGAATATCAAGCTTAAATCAACAATGTTTGAACTAACGAAAAATTAGGACTGACGAAAAAGTAAAACCAATAAAATATGTATGGTTGGGATGTTTGGAATTAGGCTAGCTAAGTGTTTCACGAATAGAAGTGTGTTATAACAGTTCTGAGTTTGGACAGCCGAAATGTGCATTTCTTTTACCCAACGAAGTACATGCATACAAGCATGTAGTTTCTTTAAAGTAAAATGTAATGAGGTTCATTCCGTAAAAAATCTCTGAGAAGCCCCTTGTGAGATTTCGAATAACTTGCGTCGTTTACAGGACGTTAGAACCATTGATAAAAAACAAAATTACATCAAAGTGTACAGTGTACAGTTACTGCGGGCCACATTACGCACGCAATTTGATTCTGTAAATTGCGAACGTTTAGCGAGGTATTTTCGAATACCTGCTACTCAGAGAACTTACCTAACCTTTTTATTTGTTGTCAATGGTAACGTTCCGCGCATTGACAGGCTTTGGCGTAATGCGATGTTTTAATTTTGCAACGAAAACAATGCTCACGCACGCAAAATACATGGGGTAGTTTGTGAAAACTGAGAAGTCAAAGTAAGTATCCAATTAAAGCTACATGGTTCCGCTTTTTTGAGACTCAATAATGTGCAAAACTAGTTTTTAAGACTGTGGAAAAACAATGAAACAAATCAGTAATTTTAATTTTAATGACGTCAGAAATTACCCGTCAATACACAAAATGTTTTAGTCCGTTGCTTTTTTTGTAGAGCTTGAAACGCTGACCAAAAAAATACTGAATCGTGTGCTTTTCACGAATGGTTTAAAGATTTTTGATGACATCATCAACTAATTTTCCAAAACGGGTGGGTTGATCCTGCTTTATAAAATTGGTCTATTTTTTTTCCAGGTGGTCCTTAGTTACTCACGTTAGTTATTTTCACCCGTTTTCAAGTTTCTCCTTAAACTTGAAAGTGCATTGCGATGGCTTAGAATATTGCTTTAACGTCAAAAATGGCTTAATTTGTTAGTTACCAAAGACATATAATAACATCCTCTTTGCAAAAGTCATAGACGCACAAATTAGTATATTAGACTAGTTCTATAGACCCGTGGAAACATTCACTTAGGCGGTAGAAAAAATGTAAAAAATATAGGTTTTTTGGAATTTTGATAACATTAGCAGTGCATAAACAAAACAATTGTTTTTAGCAATTTAATAACCAATTGCATCTATTGATAAGAGAATAAAACTGTGATAAAAATAATGAATAGAATCATGTTCTTTCAACGAACGTTTAAAAAGATATAAGGGTTTAACTTTTTTTCCCATTGTATATATGGTGTAGAGCCTAAAACGCTTATCAAGAAAATTGATAGACTTTTTAAGGAAGGTTTTTTGACGTCATCAACTTGTCTGTTGCAAGACATGTTTGTTGATCCAGGTTCGAAAAATTGGTCCAATTTTAGTTTCAGGTTGTCTCCAGCTGACCACGCAGGTATATAATAACATAACATCTTGTCTAATTTTTCACACAAAACTAATGAGCGTTATCTACTGACTTAAGCATTTTTTTAATTCTCAAACATCTCAACCAATCAAATTTTGTCTATCTTTCCAGACAAAACTAATGAGCGTTATATACTGACTTAAGCATTTTTTTAATTCTCAAACATTTCAACCAATCAAATTTTGTCTATCTTTCCAGACAAAACTAATGAGCGTTATATACTGACTTAAGCATTTTTTTAATTCTCAAACATTTCAACCAATCAAATTTTGTCTATCTTTCCAGACAAAACTAATGACTATTATCTACTGACTTAAGCATTTTTTTCAATTCTCAAACATTTGAACCAATCACATTTTTTCTATCTTTCCAGACAAAACCAATGGCTATTATCTACTGACTTAAGCATTCTTTTCAATTCTCAAACATTTGAACCAATCACATCTTGTCTATTTTTCCAGACAAAACTAATGAGCATTATCTACTGATTTGAGCTTTTTTTCAATTCTCAAACATTTGAACCAATCACATCTTGTCTATTTTTCCAGACAAAACTAATGAGCATTATCTACTGATTTGAGCTTTTTTTCAATTCTCAAACATTTGAACCAATCACATCTTGTCTATTTTTCCAGACAAAACTAATGAGCATTATCTACTGACTTAAGCATTTTTCAATTTTTAAACATTTCAACTGATCACATCTTTTTTGACCGGGCAGAACATGAAAAAAATACTGATCTCTGACCAGGGCTGTTAACGTGACGACTGAAATAACCACGTATCGTGAATGGTAAAAACTTACTTACCTCGTTTAACCTCTTGAATCTCTTGAAATTAAGGAGTGCACAAATAATCAAGACTAACTACAATCAAAATATGATTTGACAAGACAGCAAATTTCGAAGCTGATCGTTACTGTTCAACACAGTCATTGTTTAAAACTGATTTGAAACTTATTTGTATAATCCAAATTCTCATAGTGTTCTCATAGTTATTTGTTGCTAGCGTGAGTATAATCATTTTTTAAGAATTTCGGGGCCTTTATTAGTCACGCTGGAGAATACAGGCGCGCTAGAAAATGTTAAAATTTATTTTATCTAGATTTTTGCGATTTTGCAACTTACCTGTTACAGAACATTGACAACTTAACACTTTTGTCCATATGTGAAAAAATGACGAAGAAACTGCATTTTTCTCATCATTTTTGTCCGATATGGTAGCTTGAGTCACATTTTCTAATAACTACAATCAAGAACCCTAGTATTTGAAAAATCCGTGATTGTGGTGTAGCTAGGTTTTTCACTAGACCTCCTTAACATGCATGCACTGCAACAGCAAGTGTGCTTGTTGCGGTAGTAAAGCGAAAGACAGTTGCAAACTCACCTCAATCAGACAGATAGTTCAGTTGACAGAGCGATAGGATTAAATTCATAGTCGCTGGTTCAAATCACACTCGTCCCGGTGTAAAAGCAACCGTGGAGACGAATTTTTTGATAACATTCTCATTTTAAATTTGATTAAAGCACATGCTCGAAAGCACGTCCTTATTTTCGATTAGCGTTTATTGAAACAATTTTAAAAAGCCACAGAAGACTCAATTTATGAAATTTAAAAAAATGACAAACACAAACAGGTTCGGTAAAATAAATTGCATTTTAATCATCACTATTTGGTGCGTTCCTAAGCAAAAAGTAATTCTAACGCTAAGACAGAAAACTATAATTAATATAGAAGATATTTTAGTTTTTTCCGTTATACGACAAAGGATGTTAAATAAATTTTTGACCAGCCTAATTATTTGCTGGCCCAAATTTGGACAAATAAAAGGTAACTGCTAAATCGCAAGTTTTTCTAAAATAACACAATTTGATGAAAGTATTAACGGATACTAAATTTAATTTGTTATGCAATAAATTTTCTTGTTTACTTCTTTAAACTCAATATTTTCTTCTTATAGACTATATTATGATATAATAATTTAGATTATTGCAAAGAGCAACTGCCAAGCAATAAATCAGCCTTGCAAAATAACACGCCGCTACGAAAATCAACAGAAAATTAGTGTTGATAACATGACAACACTCTTGTTATCCACAAGACAGAAGACACAAGAATAACAACAACAATAATTACATATCCTTCTTTTCTACATCACGTCCATGATGCCTTATGGAGTTATAAATAATCCATTCTGATCTGTATAGCGCAGGTCGTCTCAATTTATAGCAGTTGTTACCATTTTTGTAATTAATAATGTTAATGCAACTTAATTAGTCAAAACGATTTATGACCTTATAAGGCGACGCATAGTAACAAATTTAATAGTCCAGTCAACATAATCAATCTATAGACGCGTCTAGAGAAGTTGTTTTTCATGTGCCGCAGCTTTTTAAACATGTAACAGAGAATGAATAAAATAGTTAAAATCTTCACCAAAATTTAATAAATTTGCACATAAACAAACATTACCTATTGGTGTTTAACGTCATATAAATATGTATTACTTTAGGTAAAGAAAAATTTAATATTACTAGTCGTTAGCCCGTGGAAAAATCGCCCGTCCTTTTTATACCGCATTGCTAAGCTACCATTTTGCGTGACAGACGTGTACGGGTGTTATAATATAGATTTTGTTAGATTTTATACTGTCTTTTTGTATATTTCACATGCAGCGATATTTGTATTGTATTTTGTTTTTAAATATCCCCTTCGCTTCATTATTTATTTCCAGAAGTTGGTAGGCCGTTCTACATGCTTACTACTTTCATCCGTGAAGCATAAACTCTCCACACGCAGAAAAGTTTAATAATGGCCGTAACCAGCAGGCTATTTAATTCTCGTTGATCAGAAGTATTTGTGGCACAGGAAATACCATTGATCTCATTTATTTGACACACGAGTTTCCAATTTTAAATTCTTTGGTGTACTATATTTTAAATTTTATAAATTTTAACTTCTAGAACTTTCAAATTCTTAAGGAGCTACAAAACAACTGTTGGTTTTCGACTTTAGTGACTTACACGAATAGCGGTAGAAAAATTATTATTACTAAGGACAAAAATAACGACTTAAATCATCTTAAATATTATATTGAACGCCCAAATATAACTGCAAATGACAGAAAAGTGCCCTACATAATCGGATATCCATGACTTTTTAATAAAATAAACTTCAAAGCTTTTGAACTAGTTAGCTAGCTATATCATACATAATAGATTCATAAGGCAAATCTAATGACTTTAAAGCATTTTTAGAGGTTTTCATTAACTTTTTAAAACCAGTAACATAGCATTTTTAAGCAAATACAGCTCCTCGTGTTGTCTCTGTTCTTAATCAAAACAAACTTTCGATTTACTGACATTTAATAGATATTTCAGACCGTAGCTTATTTTACCGCCAAAAAATACTAGAAAAATAAAAAGTAGCAAATTCATTACAAAAAATGAATTATTTATTTAAACGGGTTGTCTAGACGTCTATTGGGTTTCCAAGTGTGTATAATCTTGTAACCTTAACCTTTTGAGTGGTCCGTTTATTACACACCATTCTTCGGAAATTGCGGGGATTGAGCTTATTGAATCTTTCGCAGCCCCTTTTACCACGCAATTTGAATTTTCCCTTAACGACATTTCTCCTCCATCAACCAATATGGAAGGTGACGCAAGAAAAATAATTTTTAAATTTACACGATTTGTAAGTAGAGTAAAAGAACATTTGAAAACTGATAAAAACTCACAAATATTTAATATTTTAACAGTCAAATCTTAAATGTAAATCACTATGTCACGAAAATTGTTTTCCATTTTAGAAGTCGTGTAAAATTAAAGATTATTTTTCTTGCAAGGACAGAGTTCCTGAATCTTTTAAATCTGGACTTGTGTATAAATTTTTATGAGCTAGTTGTAATGCTAGCTATGTGAGTGAAACCACCAGGCACATTTCTAGTAGAGTTAAAGAACATATTAATATTGATATATCTGGCAAAGATTTCGCTTAATATTCCAACACTCATTAAAAAAGAGTTCATACTGCTTGTCACGTTTACATAAAAACCAAGAGAGCTTTGAGCTAAAGCGAAAATTGGTTGTAGATAATATTCAGGTGTTGTAACACTATGGTAGAATAGATCCAGAGTAGTAATTTTTCAGGAAAAGATTGGCTGTAAGGTAAGAAAGAGAGTACTGTGCATAAAGGTTGTGCTATCCTACCTTATGTCCATCCGTGCTGTGTTTTTTAAATTCGGGTAATTTTAAAAACAGCACGCCTGTTTTGTTAAAAGAAGTTTTAAAAATACTTTGAAACATTAAGCGACGCATAACGTCTACGTAAAACTTTTTCTATTTATGCTTTTACATCTAATTTGTAACAATGTTTGGTCACTTTAAGGAATGTTTAAACAGGCACGTAAAGGTGCCCTTCTTGTCGTTGTTATCATTCAACAACGTTGAAACCTGCAAGTACATTTTTATTTAAACTAAAAAAAAGGGTAAATGTTTGCTTTTAAAAATCTGTTCGTTAATTTTAAAAATAAAACAACATAATGAAATAACAACATAATAACATATAACATTGTATAGACACACATAAAAAATACAACTCGCATCAAACTTAACAAAAATGAGGAAAGGAGTTTTAGCCTAGCCAACATTGTTTGAATTTTCCCAGTAACATTAGTTAACGCATGTCTAATGCCCTCTTTAAACCAGTAATTAATTACATGATGTAGATCAAAAGTTTGTTGAATTTTTTAAAACAAAACAAAAACTACACAAGGAGAATAACAAAAACAAAAACAAAAAAATTTTGCATCAGTATATGTTGCATATCGTAATGAATTAAACGTGTAAACATTCTTGATAATTCATTTCAAACGTGAATTTCTAACTGATTCCTGTTTCCAATGCATTTATTTTTTAAGTTAGCAATTCACAATAATTACGTCTCGTTTATTATATAATCTTTATTCTTTTCTTTTCTACACTAAATTACCTCATTTTAAAGCAACATTTACCATACTTCTGATGTAGGCGTGTTAGAAAGTGTGTCTAGTGAATTTCAAACGATGTCTACCTGCGTTACACATCCGTAGAAGTAGTGGTTATGTGTTGTCAGAAACAATTTTGTCAAATATTGTAGTTAGCTAGCTGCCCTACAATGTTTTTATGCTCCCAACAAGCTAGACGTCGTTTTTTGATCAAACCAAACGTAAATTTGTGTTGCATTATTATCACACTGACACTTTCGCTAGCCAGAACTACCGACAATACTGCAAAGTCCTGGATAATTTGCAATAACTCTGGCTCTATTTCATTTTTACTGCTGAAATCAGCTTCTTTTAACCAGTGAGCAATTAGTCAGATTCTCATTAATGATCTTGCTCTAAACAAAACAAATCAACAAGTGAAATATTACTTAACTTTCTTGCGTCTCGTCATAACTTTTAAATGTAATATTTAATTGGGCAATTAATTTCTGTAATACGCCCAATTTAAAATTAGTTGTTTTTTAGTAGATCACAAGCTATCGTGTTATTATTATTGTTTTTTTATTTATTTACCCATGGTAACCGCTTCAGTCCCCATCGGTACTGATTTCAACAAGTGTCCTACAAAGGGAGTCCCCTGCATACAAAGCTTTCACCAGTCGGCGTCAAGAATACTAATTTTTAGAACAATTTAAATGAATTTTTTTTATAAATTTCCCTCCAATCACCAACCGCCGACATAGTTAATTTCTAATTTGAATAAAAAAATCATTAAATCTATAATTTTATTTCTTGACAAATCATGAATACATAGTTTTTGAGTCGTTGCAGTTTCAATTAAAAATAAACTACAGATAACATTAAATGCTAACCAAACCATAAGGGCTGGTTTTCACGAAGAGTGTGTTTCTACATCATTGCCGGTCTAATATAAAAGACTAAATGATGTCAGTACATCACACACTGCTGGAAAAGAATAAAGTATATTAAAACAACAAGATATGGACATAGATGACATCCCGTTCATCACATGTACCGTGATAAACATTGAAAAACTGTCTTCGTAATACACCCATCCAACTGATTCCACCACCTTATGATCATCATGAATATCGATGGACCGGTGTTGGAACCATTCTTTAATACAATCCTCTTTCATTTCCGGTTTGGATCTCGACAAATACAATCATAGACGAAATATAACGAAACAGGACGGTAAACCTCGAAGTTTGTTGTTTACATTTGCTGTTTCTACATTACATTCGCGCATTTCGAACTTGTCAATGTCCACGAAACATGTTGGTTGTTGCTGGCGTCTGTACGGCCATTTTTTTGTATTTTCGCAATCGTGTGCTCTGAAGTAGATTTTTTTGTTGTGGGGCGCGCTGGGGAATGCCTTTTCTCTGCGCGTAATGGCGTATGTCAAAAGATTATGGGGAAATAAAGCTAAAACGAATATGAGTTGTGCTTTAGTCAGCGCATGCTAAAAAATAAAAAGCTTGAACTTGTATTTTTCAAAAAGTATAAACTTTTAACTCTAAGCTGTGATACTTAGCTATATACACATTATAACAAAAATTGGTTTGTTCGCTTGTCCGCTTGATTCGTTGAATAGGAAAATTTAAAACTTCCCCTCATAAACTCTCTAGATTCTGATTAGCTGTAAGGAACTTTACTAATAATAGCCGTATGTTTGTGCTCAAGAAAATAGTCGCACAACGAAAACACGAAATGTAATATAATATTTGGTTTTACAAAAGCTTTTGCTTAATTTAAAAATTCTTATACAAAAGCCATAGATAGTTAACTTTTGTCATCTCTTGATGCAGTTTGTTTGATATGAATACGTGCATGGTCAATGTTACGGCCAATTAACATTGCGTTGTCAGCAAAACACCCTTGTTAATTTTATTGCCTTGAAAGTAGATATTAAAAACAGTTACTGTACAACCTCGTTTCCATGACTTTTTTGTGTTCTTCTTGGTATCAGAAAGATATAATAGTGCTGTAAAAAGGAGGGTGAGGTTTTGTGGAGTTAGTTGATTTATTGTGATAGTTTTGGTAATGGCTGTCTTATTCGAAATCTTAGTACAGGTGCTTATTATTTTCCACCTATTTTAATACTTTTTCTTCCAGAGTTTTCTTTCTCTGACTATCGAATGATATGAAGTGTGTACAGGCTTTGTACGATTTAATAGGGTGTAGGGGTGATCATTTTTTTAACAAGCGCTCTATTACAACAAATGAAAAAGAAGCTCTGGGAACCAAGTTACGTAATTTTTTATACTGATAAAAAATGATCAAATTCTTTTTAGAATAGCAGAAATTTAGTGAAACAGAGGCAACAGGTAAATAAATGACACAAACATGACGGGTCCCTGTTAACGTCATCTAAATTCAAATAGCAGGTCATTTTCATTGTTCTTCTGCCTAAGTGCATTTTCCCACGGGCTTTATCGACCGATATTGAAACATTAGCCCCGTGAACAAAATTCTATAATTTAATGCATAGCTAACAACAACGCTATTAAAAAAACACATGGAATTCATCAGATCTCTAGACACTTCAATTGCTTTACACCTTTCTCTCATTTTGGTATTGCTGAAAGTTTTTGAAATACCCAAATATTCTTTATCCAATGATAGACATGCTCTATAAAAAATAAAGCAAGACTGGTCAACACTGAACACGCAACAACGATTGCTAAACCACCAAAATATTCAAAACCAAATCTTTTATCTTCGCCTTGAAGTTCATTACAGACTGGCACATAGAACCACTTTTTGTACAACCTAGCAACTTCGCCAGTTTCTTTAAACTTCAGAATCGATAATGTTATCTTGTCTTTTATTGTGGAATTCTTTTGAGTAGCGAAAGCAACCTCGCTTTCGTATGCTCTTTCTTTAAATATAGATATTTTTGAGCAATATTTAGCTTGTGAAGTGACTTCTAACGTGAACAAATCATCAGAAATATACGCATCAAGAGTCCTGAAAAAAATGGGAGCACATTTAAAAAATTATTTCAGAAATTCAGTTTTTCTATATTCTTATTTACAGAAAATTTATTTTGTGATATGTTTGCAAAAATATTTTTTTTCATTTTATAATCTCATGTGAGATAAATTTTATTTCCTTTATATCCTTTCTGATTTAAAACCTGTAATTTCTCGTGAAAAATCATTGTAGCACTGTTTGCAAAAAATATTTCTCCTTAGTTAAAGAGGCTTATTCGCGAAAGGTAATTTACTTGATTTCTGTTTTTTCTATCTGTTTTTTAGCACAAGGGTGCTGATAAGTAGGAAAGGACGCTATTAAGCAGCAAATGGCGTCCAGAATTTTTTTGCAAAAGCTCAGTCGTTTTTTGAAACTACAGTAGACGTCCGTTAATTCGAACACGCAAGGGACTAAATTATTTGTTCGAATTAACAGATGTTCGGATTATCGGAAGTTCAGAAAAAACAAGAATTTTAATAAACATTTAAAGGTTGAATTACAACTTTACTACAACTTTTTATAAAAATCTTTAACGTAGTTTGCTTTTATTGCCAATTTATTGATAAATTGAAAGAAATTTTGCCACCATTGATGCAATAAAAATGAATAAAAATGAAAACGTTTTTATTTTTTCATAAAATGTTATTTATCGATACACAAAATTTCGAATTAACGAGCATAATGCAGCCTTGGGACTAAAAAATGTTCGAATTAGCGAAATTTTCGAACTAGCGGAGTTCGAATTAGGCAGCTCAAAATATAAGACTTTATTAAACTAAACTCAAGGGACTTGGCAATTTGTTCGAAATAACGGAAAGTTTGAATTAGGCGGCATTCGAATTAATGGACGTCTACTGTGTAAAGAACTCCTTAGGAAAGCGTTTAAAAAATATTTTAGGTTTCATTTTCACAAATATATGCATCGTAAATCGACGTACGTAGCTTACTAGCACTGTGTTACGGCTCGACCTAAAAATATCAAAAAGTTAGAGTGTCTTTCTATATTAGTATTGCTAAACGGAGGGTTGATGACGGTGACGTCATAACTTTTCGTCCTTTTAATAAATCTACATACATGCTTATAGATAGGACAGAATTGAATTTAATTTGCATGTTGATATTAAAAAAAATTAAGTTTTTACTTTGTTAGAATGTAATGGTATGCTTGAATCTTTCATTTATTTTTTCATTTTATTTTTCTAATTGGATGTAGTTTGAAAACACAGGGTGTGATAATTGAGACTTCTAATTTGTAGACATTTCATGATGTTCTCCAAGACCGTAGCAAGCGCGTAAGTCGTGTTTTGAGGAAGCGGAGCAGTTATAAATGTACAATTGCTATGATTTTGATGCCATCATTTATCAGGAAAATGTATCAGGACTGAGATTGATTACAAACTGCATACCCCAATTCTATTCCATATTAACCATTATTAACAAAATCATATTTTAGCTAATAACAGTACTTAAATCATTTACCTTTGCTAGGATGTATTAAATGTATTATGAGTTAAAAATATTTTTTCACGGGACATTTTTTGCGAACATTAAAATACCAGAAACATTTCTTTTAATAAAGTACTTCGCTTTAATTTTCCGAAAGATTTTTCTAAATGTATTATTATAGGCCAACTTACTTAAATTTATTAAAGGCATGTAAAGCAACAGTTGCTTTGTCACGTGGCCAAGAAAATCATAAGGGCGTCATAAGCAGGAATCTAACACACATACTACGTAGTCTGATTACTACACTCAAATATACAAAGGTTATACAGAGTTAATAAATCAAGTTATTTCCGACTGAATGCAATGAATTAGAAATTAAAAAAAATTATACAGTATACAAGTTATTCATTACTTACCCAGATACTACAGCTGAGACCCCTTCTTCATCATCGGCAACAGAATAAGTTTTCATGAAATTGTAAACATCTTGGAAGTAGTTAGAGGGGTGATGTTTGAAAAACATCTCCATACTAGTATTGGCCATTGTTCCAAAGGAGAACGCTGGGGATGGATTTGTTATCTAGAAGAAAATATTGCTTGTTAGAATGATATAATCCTTTCATTCCTGGTGTATTTCACGCCACTACAGTTCAAGCACTTCACTTTTATTCATGTTTTCTGACTGATGCTTGTGATTGATGCTTGATTTAGCTGAACTTTGTTAAATCAATTTATATGAGAGACTGCTTATTCATTGTTTTTTAGTACAAAATATAAAATTAAAAGTTTAAAATACCTTCGGATCAGTAAATCCTTTAAAGTCGTCTACCCCAGAGTTGTTTATACCATTTGCAGTCAGCTTTGCAGTGTATGTTGACATCACTACTGTCATCGTGACAGCAAAACATATGGCACAGACTCTACCATAATTGCTGGTTGGATTCTCACCTCCTATATCTCTTTGAAAAACAAGACCAGCAGTATATGCAAACGCTTCTTGGAAAGCAAACCTTTGTCCACTTAAGTAAACCCAGGTTGTAACATTTTCAAAAATGAACAGTACAAATTGAATTATCACTGCTGATAGAAAAATTGCAATCAATAATAAAGTGTCTAGCGGCTCTAAAAATGTCCAATTGAAGAACCCCAGGTTCTTTTTCAATTCTTTTCTGCGAATCACAACATATTTAGAGCTCAAAATACCGACGGAAAAATCAACCACTTTGCTTCTCTCATAGGTTGGTGTAAGACCTTGTATTCCTACATCAGCTTTACCAGAATAAACATCATTTATGATTCCATTCCATGTTCCATTGTTAAACCCTCCAAATTCTCCATCTATTGCGATATACATTTCAAATCTGATATTCAAATCTTGCGCAATTAGATTAAATAAGTCAACTGCCATTCCAGAACAACACGAATATTCCCATGAAGTTTTATTCTTACCAACACGAGGTACATTGCACGGTACACCCACCAAACACGCATGATTTACTGGTTTGATGGAAAGCAGTGTGCAAAATGGTTTGTAAATAACACTCACAACTCTCCAACTATTTTTTAACAAATTGATATCTAAGTTGGTTGTTCCAACGCACGTATCTTTAATTTTTTTGGAGTACCTTCGCAGTAACAGTATGGCTTCACTGCTATAATTACAAATAGAACTAAATGAATGAAAAAAAACCTGTTTACTACAGTTTTCTTTTCTTTTTAGAGAACATTTCAATCAGTTATTGTCTGATTCTGAACTTTTACGGTTTAAGTTTTTGTGGGCGGAGAATTTAGGCTAAGACTCAATTCCACAAATGTTGTCAGCGGGTAAGCAAAAATACTTAGTTCGTACTTCTTAGATATATTATTATAAGATCAGCCAAAATCTCATGTGTTTTCAACAAAAAAATACTTTATTTAAAATTGAAATATACGCACCTTTTCGTAACAGTATTACATTATCAAGTCTAAGTCTAATGCATGTCAAACTTAATAATGTTACTAAAAGCTGCATATATTTTTAATTTTAAATAAAATGTTTTTTTGTTGAAAATACATAAAATATATTACTACTTACGTTTCTGTTAAATCGTATGCTTCTGCAAATCTTGTCACCTCTGTTCTATTTAGTAATAGCCTATCGTGTCTCTTATTTTCAAGATTGATTAATCTTAGTTGTTTGTAAGTTGATTTCATCTTTGTAAATATTTGGATAGGTATTCCTGTCGTCACAAATATAGGTGTGCTTATTTTCTGTAAATTCATTTTTTCCAGCAAAATGTTGGCATCGAATGGAGACAACAGAAGAAGCATCATTTCAACATTCTCAACAACTTGAGAAAAGTCTTGCGATATCTGGTCTTTGTAAATTTCTGTGCAGTAATAAGTAAAACCTTTTCTTTTTAGTTCAGATGTTAAAGTTCTTATGGCAAAATGGCTACAATTGTTGTGGACAAGAATAGACAAGTGTGTTAATTGAGAATCCATCATAAGGCTGGTCAATCCTTCACCACATTCAACTTGATAATACGCGGAACTTTCATCGTGTTTGGACGACAGCTAACAGAAAAAAAAATCACAATGGAGCGTAGTTCTTGAGGGTACTTAAAATATCTGGCTTTCAAGTCGCTAAAGTAAGTCTACGAAAGTTGTTGGTATAATTGGCAGCAAATTTGTCGAAATTGGCCGAATTTAAATTGCGGATAATAATGAAATATTGAATATGGCGGCAATTTAAATTGTCGAAAAGCAAAAATAAATAATTTTAGGAGAAATTTAATTTGAATTTGACTTCATTAAAACACTATTTTGTAAAATTAGCGGAGAAAGAAAGATATTTAATTTTGATAAGAATTGAATTTAGCGGAGGGCAAAGAACTTCTTCCCAAACTGCCAAATCCGTCAAATTTTGTTTTCCCCTTCATTTTTTTCCTAAGCTAGGGATTAGGATTAAGATTTAGGTCAAAACCAATCACTAAGGAAAATACATTTTTTGTCCTAGCTACACATATGTAAAGCCTTGCAGAAAATTGCATTGCTAATTATGTTACCATACATGGCGGTATGCTTTTGACATAAAGTATAGAGGAGTTTCTTAACAAAAAAACCTTTTAGTTTAAAGGGAAAAGGGAAACAGTTTAATTCGTCGATGGAGTCTGGTTTCTTGGGTATGTATCTACAGTTAATCTAGCGGAATTTTCATTTCTCAGTCAAATTAACGGGGCTTCAGACTATGACAATAATATGTATGTCCAATCTTAACTGGTGAAAATTTATTATTTGCATATTTATTTATTTTTGCATATTCTGATCTTTAAAAAGACACAAATATATTCTAGCTGACAACTTATTTTGTCTGCTTTTGTTTTATTTGCACACACTGAAGACTATAATTTATGGGTCACAACAACGTTGGAAAGAACATATGATATTTCTTAAACCTGTCAAACCGGGTAATCCAATAGGAGAATCTTATAGCGAGTAAGCGCCGGTGGTTGTAATGACATGGTCGGAATGTGTCAAAGTCTATGCAAACAATCAAGTTCCTAGTAGCCTGTTAAAAACATTTAAAATAGTGACTGATCACGCTCGATGTAAGTCAATAAAAATTTAAATATAAAGAATACATGATACCAAATACCACCTCTCCCGTTTTAAAGTTCTGATTTTGGACGAAATGTACTGTATTCCTGGGAGAACAATAATTAGTCAACAGAAAATTAACGTAATGTTAAAAATGGTCCTAATTTTTGGTGATTACGTCATCGAAAGTACCGCTTTAGATCAAATTAAATGACTTTTGGTGAAAATAAAAGTTTGTGGCTAAGTATCATCTGATAAAAAATATCAAGTACTAATTTTCTAGAGCGTTTAGGAAACTGTATAAAGGCAAAGCCACTGTATAAAGGCAAAGCCACGAAAAAAAAAAGAAAAATTGACCCACTAGCAAGAAAAACGTCGTAAAAATGTTCTAAAATTTTAATGTTATGTTTGTCTTTGTTATTTGTCTATAAGTCCTTTTATAATCTTCATAACCATGCAGGTATGTCTTCAATATACCAACTGAGCCATCTCAAGCTTTAGACAATATCGATATATAACCGGCATATTCTTTTAAACAGTACTCAACAATTTGAAATCCTACCTTTAGTGTATTACTGTATAACTTTACAAAATGGTAACCACCGAAAGCTTCTAATAAATCGTCATGTCGTGGAGTCAATAGAGATACAAACATTGTACGTATTTTGTCATAATTTGCATGTACTTCCAGAAGCGGAAGTATTCCTTCCGAAATGTTCTGCATAAATGGTTTCGCTTTGGTGACTTCGTTATTTACAGAGCTGTAGTTTAAATCATCCTGTTGGTGTAGAAGAAGAATTTCCTTGCAACTAATGTAGAATAGATTTACTCCAAGAAAAAGTGCTGTCATGACGTATACTCTAATAAACATCCTGGACATGTAACGTATTTATGAAGAGTAACTACAGTAGATAATTTACACTTTATAACATCAACATGGAACGATTGCATTTTGTTGACCTGTATATATAGGTAGGTCAAAAGAGGGTAGGTCACTAGTTACCAGTGCTCTTATATATTTTAAAATCCCTGCTGATATGTCTTTTCTTTTTTTGCAGTTTGACAAAAAAATAAATAAAAAAAAAAATTCTATTAAATTTATTATCACTTTTACTTTTTTATAAACGTTAAATTGATGGTATGCTATGGAAGTCTTAAACCGAATGCAATAGAAATGAGTTCATTTATTATTTATTTTTGCATTTGTAAGCCTTTTTGTAAAATCATAAACGGTCTTTTCTAAATGACGAATTAAGCACCGTGTGTTTTTAATAAAAATAAAAATAAGGATTCTAGGGTGAAAAACCATTTTCAAATAGCCTCCATCAAAGGGCGGAAATAATCTCCCTATAAAATGAACAGTGGTCATTTTTCTAAAAAATTAGAAAGCGTAGACTTTGTTGTTTACACTTATCCTATTTATTTATACGAGCAGCCAAGCTTTGAACATCCTCTAAAAAGCTAGCTACTGTCTATCAGTCTTACTGATTTTCACTGCCGCTACGGAATCTCAAAAATCGACTGGACGCGTAGGGTTGGTTGTCCATTCACACAATTGTGAGTTTTTGATGATTCAATAGGAATGCTTTCTTTTTATTTTTAACTAATAGAAATACAGTATTAGCATGATCTTTGCACGACCTGCTACAAACAAAGTTTTATTTAGGTAGCAAGAGCGTCCCCTTAGCTGGCCGGGCTAGACCGTCTTTGGCTAAAACTTTCACTTCAAAGCACTGCACGGTCGAATGCAATGAAGTCGAATCATCAAAACTTGCAGCTATGTGCTTAAAATCATTAAGTTAGATCCTAGAGATATCTGGTAAGAATTGTTGTATTTCTGACAAGAAACAATTTTTTTAATCATGAATTCGCAATCCCTAATTCCGCAATCTTTTTCTTGCGCAAACATTTTTTCCTTAAGGTAGAAAAGTAAAGGAAATGTATTTATATGTCAACAAAGTCAGTAAGTTAATAAATGAAAGCTGTTGAGTTGGTCGAACAAGTCATCCGTTAATTAATGACCAACGTTAAAAGTGTATTACTTTTTAGAAACGGTATTACTTAGTTTTCTTTTCACAACTTTGATAACCGTTTTTAGCATTCCCGATCGTGTATGATTTATTTTTGGTTTTTATGAGTCCATTGTTGCAATCTCTCCAGGGTTTTCATTTTCTTTTGATTGCTGATTGTCCTTCTGAGACCTATTTTATCGTCCTTTGAGACAGTTTTTTAATTTAAAACTAATTATTTTACTGTAGATACGTGTATAAAAGTTTTTAGCTTAGAAATATTTTTACTAGATAATGTGTTACTGTAAATCTTCGTATATTTTAATTTTAAATAAAGTTTTTTTTTGTTGAAAATACATAAGAATTTTGATAATTTTTTTTATATATATCACGCATTATTAATTAATATAGGCCTGTGACATTGCATTACATGAACTGGTTACGGTATGAAAAGGTTGATCAGGTGCATAGTATACATTTGGTTCACAGCGTCTTACATGGTCTGTCAGTCAATTAGCAGGTCTCGAAAAACTGAGATTTTTTGTTTTACTTTGAGAGCTATCGCATCTACACATGGGAAAACCCTCTTTTTGCGTCTCAAGCACAAGTTAGCTGTAGCTGAAAGTGGTAACAAGATTTGGGCTCGAGTTTTTGGTATCAACACATCTGGCTCACAAGCAGGTTTGTGGTGTGTTTTAGCAATTTTAAAGATAGTTATTTTATTACAAATGAAAGTGTTTAATAGAATATTTAAATTTCTGACTTAACGACAGGAAATTTTAGAATTTTTAACTTGTTGATCAGAGGGCACAGACCAAGGATATTTCCAGGAACACCAGCAATAAAGTTTCTTAGGTTTCTGCTGAAGGCCAAAACACACAGTACAATTTTTTCTGTATATAACATCTCGTACCATGTACCTTATCGGTAAAAAAATGTCGGCAAAAAAATTAGTCGGCAAAAACAAAAATTCGGCAAAATATTAGTCACTTGGGCAAAATTTAGTCACTTTTTGCCGACTAAATTTTTGAATTTAGTTACTTTTTGCCGACCAATTTTTAAACAAAAATGATCAAGAAAGTTTAGATTCTAAAGATTTTTTTTTAAAATAAAACAACAACAACAAAAATTGTTGTAGGTATGTAAAAAAGTTTACGTTTAGTCAACTTTAGAATAATTGCATACAACTGAGAGAAATTTTCTGTAAAAATCAGCAAAAAGTGGTGTTTGGCAAAAAAAAAAAAAATAAATAAAATAAAATCGGCAAAAAAATTTGGTCGGGAAAAAAAACAGTCGGCAAAGTTTTATCAGCAATAATAAAGTCAGCAGATATTTTAGTCGGCAAAAAATATTAGTAGTCTAGCTTAAATTTAGCAGAAACATGCCGTACCATTGTGTCACATACAACAAAATAAATGTTGAACGATGTTATATTGAAATTGCCAACCAAGTATGCAGTAAGGTGAAAAAAAATTTGAAAGGAAGGTGGTTTTGTATTAAATTTTGTAAGTTGAAAAGGGTTTACAAAATCGCTAATAAGGAAATAAATACCGTGGAAGAAGTTTTATGTCTCGTATATAGCTTTTTACTTTATTTCTCATTTTTATTTTGCATTTTTGAAGGTTTCAGCACCATGTATAAGTCTATATTTGCTTCTATCATATTCTGTTTTAACACGTATCACATTACTAAAGGCCTAAAAACAGTAATCTCATCTTTGAAGTTCCGCTTTATTTGGTGGGAGAGTATGAACATCAGAATTTAATTATTTTCCGAAATTTGCTGATGTAACTGATTATCGACATCATGCTTCATATACGATAAAAATATGCTCCATCCAAAGGCGTACAGATTATTAGCTGTCACTTTCAAATGGTATGGGACAAATCGAACATTTACGTACAAGAAGGGATAGTATGCGAAAACGTCAGTGCACAAAGTAGGCAAAAACTTGGCTTTGATTTCTTCTTTGATGTAACTCGTGTCTTGACCTTCAACATATCCTGTGGCAGCATAATACACACCATCTTCCAATGGACATATAATTGAAAACAAAAATATTGACTGACGATGAGGGAAATATTTGAAGCACGGAATGTAATGCATTAGCCTAAATAAAAAATGACTTAGACCTGAGGACAGACCACCCCATAAAGCACAAGCGAATAATCTCCGGTAGTTAAGTTTTTTTTGCTTTTCGATACATAGCTGTCCTGTCAAATCTCCACATCCGTACAGTATAAAACCAATGGCGGTGTTTGTCACTCCCAACTGCTTCTTAAATAAAATATACTTCATCTTTTTGACGTTCTTGTAACATATTAATATTGCACTTCGAAGAAACATAATTTAAAGTTACTAAAAAAAGAAAAGTACATGTATAAGTTAAAGAAGACACAAAAAGTTTATTCTAAATAACATTGTGATGAATTTAAATAATCACACAGCACAACGCCATAAAATTCGACTGATGATCTCTAGGTTGTTAGGTCAAATATAACTACACAATTGCAGGTAAATGGCGGATAATTTTTATTACAGCTTATAATAGCCGTGAGCATTATTATTAAATCTATTAAATGTTTCCACCTATCAACCACAAAACAACTATTTGTAATTATAATATGCAATAAATAATAAGAAAATTATTGCGCCAGAAAAGATTGCGTCATCATTCAGAAAAGATTGCGGATTTAAAAGATTTAATCAGCCAAAATTCGCAATCACAATATACGAAGATATTGCCTTTATATTCTTCATCATAGATCAAAATATTAAAGGACTAGTCGATAAAACCCGTGGAAAAATCCACTTAGACAGAATAACAGTAAAAAGAACCATTATTTAAATTTTGATGACGTCAGCAACAATCTGTCAACAACAAAATATTTTTTCATGGAAATTTGTTTTCACGTTGCCTCTATTGTGTAGAGCGTAAACTGCTGATCAAGACAACGTATATGATCATGTGGTTTTAATAAGCAATTAATGAGATATAAAGGTTTAAAATGTTTCCTGACGGCAGCAATGGCCTGTCAAAACCCCAAAAATTTTTTTTAGAAATTTGTATGCCTGTTGCCTTCATCGTATAGATTCTGAAACAATGATCAAGGAAATATATAGGATCATGTACTTTTGAGAAACGGTTGCAGAGATATTAGGGTTTGAAGATTTTTTGATGACGTCATTAACCCGTCCATCCCGAAACAGATTTTGGGACCCAGGTTTGGAAAACTTACCCAAATTGGTCCCAGGAGGTCCCTAGTTACCCACGCGGTGAAAAATTATTGACGTCACCACTTCGTTTCCAAGTTATTTGGCCTCAAAGTTTTAAGTGCACTGTAATGGCTTCACTTATGTTAATATACTTTCCTTTGACGTTAATATTGTTTACCGTTAAAGTTTGATAAATTGCAGAACCGTTTTATGTATGTATATGTATTTTATATTTTATCCACTTTGCAAAAGTCACAGACAGAAGCTCCGTATTATTATAAGAGACTAGTCGATAAAGCCCGTGGAAAATCCACTAAAGCAGGATGAAAATTTTGATGTTAATGAGATATAAGGATGTAAAGATTTTGCTGACGTCAGCAATGGCCCCGTCAAAACTAATAATTTTTTTTTAGAAATTTGTATACCTGTTGCCTCTATCGTATAGATCTTGAAACGCTGATCAAGAAAATGTATAGGATTATGTACTTTTGACAAACGGTTGCAGAGATATTAGGGTTTAAAGGTTTTTTGATGACGTCATCAACCCACCCATTCCGAAACGGATTTGGGGACCCAGGTTTGGGAAACTTACCCAAATTGGTCCTAGGTGGTCCCTAGTTACCCACGCAGGAGATGACGTCAGTTATTTCCACCCGTTTCCATGTTATTAAGCCTTAAATTTAAAAGTGCAATGCAATGGCTTCACTAATCTTAATATACTTTCCTTTGACGTCAATATTGCCTTAACGTCAAAGTTTGCTAATTTACAGAACAAATTTATAGGCGATATTTTATAGACTTTATCAAAGAAATTTTATCCACTTTGCAAAAGTCACAGACAGAAGCTCCGTATTATTATAAGAGATCTATATTAAAATACTGATATGTATACGTCTGTCCGGCCGTCTGTCTGTCACGCAAAAAGGTAGCTTAGCTGCGCATGTAGCGAGACGTACGCAATATGCGGTATAACAAGGAGGGCGAACCTGTGGATTTTTACACGGGCTAACGACTAGTTTATTCAAATTCTCATTGTTAAGACAAACAATGCGAGAAGGCTCGTTACTAGGTTCCAGCTCATTTTGTGCGTTACTCGCAATATGACTAATTACCGATTCTTTCAGTACAGAATCCCGACAATTTTACATAAAAAGATTAAGAAAATCATCAGGTTATCCACTGAATTCCGCCAAAGTTAATTGGTTAAAAAGCTCTCAGGGGCTTATTCTCGCCTTCGAAATGATTTACCTGCACAATTTCCAAGGAAATCAGTTGGAGAAAAAGCTCGAAGGTCAACCAGCCATATTTGTTGTTATCGTATGTATAGAAAAAAAAAAAACGTGTTTTTTTCAAGAAATACTGAACGGAATATGAATTCTTCATAGATGTACGAAGGTAAGCGTTTATTCTTCACTTTAGTAATAACCTTTTAATGAAGGATGATAGCTAGCTAAAGTTGAAGGCCAAAATTCAACTGTAGATTTTCGGTGTTAATAAAGTGTCCCTTATAATATACTCGGTGTATTATACCACGTTTTTTTAATAAAAATGGCGGTCTTGGAAAACTCGTGACATTAAAAACTTTGAAGTTTTTGTGAAAAAGCAAGTTGTGGCTAGTTATCGTTTTTAAAAGTTATATCAAAAAGGCTTTACTAATCTACTATCTTAGTTCGGTTTAGGTTTCAAAAGCTGCTCTAAACATGTCATGAGCTATACCCTCGAGGGGGCTAACCACATAGAATTTAAATCAATATTGCTAGCCAATAAAGAATTTCTCCAGGAGCTATCAGTTCTGACTAATATTGTTTATACCTTCCTACGAAATTCCAAATGATAATTGGCACTGCATCGAATGTCGCAAAGAAATCTTCTCTCTGCTACAAAATGATTCCCCTGTTTGTAATGGTATTGAGAGCTTCTCTGCCATCTCAATGAATTTATTGAGACCTTTCTTCTTGCAATCAAATTCCTTTTCAACTAAAATTTGTAATCAGTTCTATGACATGGGAGGAGTCAACTATAAGTATTAAAAAATTGAAGAATTTGCCTCCAATGAGTTTTGCAAGACAATTTTTTCTGCATTGCATTTAAGTATTGCCTCTCTTTCGCTCCATCTTGACGAACTTAAGCTCCTAATAAGCCATTGTGGGTTTGACTTCAGCATCATTGGTATTACTGAGACTAAGATCTCCACCCAAAATGTTCCCTCTCCCTACATAACTATTCTTTTAAACATACCCCTTCTAATTCTAATAATGGCGGGGCACTTTTATATACATCATCATCACTCGATTATGTATGCCGTGTTGAATTAAACCAACTTGCTCAAAAGTAAAGAGCTTGCATCTGTTTTTATAGAGATGACCCAAAACAGGGGGAGGGGTATAGTTGTTGGATGCACCTACATACATCCCTGTATGTCGGTAGCTGATTTCAATTCACTGTATTTGTTAAAAGTTGTCTCTAAAGAAAAGAAAATGCTGGTTCTTTTAGGGGATTTTAACATTAAGTGCTTAAACTGTGACACAGATAAACCCGTCGAGAAATTTTTAGATTTAACTTTCCCTTTCTCCTTGCTTCCTCACATCACTTTTCCTACTAGAATAACAAACTCCCCCGGTATTCTTATAGATAATATAATCTCTAACGCATCTGACCTTGACACCATGTCTGGTAATATCTGTACTACAATCTCTGACCACTTGCCTCAATTCGTTATCTTTAACAAAAAAACAAACAAAAAAACATTGTAATCTCTTTCTAATGTTAAGACTGGTGTCAGAGATTGAAAAAATTTTGATCGTGAAAGTTTTATTCTTGATGCAAACTGGGAACAAACTCTTAAAATAACTTTTGGCAATGCAGACCTCTCTTTCGACAAATTCTTCAACAGAGTTTAAGGCCTTCTGGAGCAGTATGCACCAACAAAAGCACTGACTAAGCGCCAACACAAACGTGATTTAAATCCTTGGATGACTAAAGGTATTATTAAGTCTATTTATCAACGTGATCGTCTTTATAAATCCTTTATAAAGACTAAAGATCCTTTAGATATGATCTCAGTAAACGTTATAGGCAGTATAGAAACTTAATTGTAACCTTGTCCAGGTGGAGAAGGAAATATTTTATGCAAGCTATTTCAGTGATAACCTGGGCAGTATTCACAAGGTGTGGCAAGGCATCAATTTTATCATATCTTCCAAAAAGTCTAAATCTTCTTTTTCCTACCTGTCTCAATCTTCATAACACTAATGCCAATGATCCCTCTGTAATTTCTAATTCCTTCAATGATCATTTCTCTTCTATTGCTTATACCATACACTGATACCAATATTCCTTTTTCTCCAAAGCACTTCTCTCATTTTCATGAAAACAGAAATTCTATTTCGATTTTTCTCTCGCCAACTGACATTGATGAATTGGCTTCATGTATTGCCTGTAGGTCCATTTAGTATTTCTAGTCAATTATTAGCTCTTTTCAATGTGTTTTCAAATCTGAATTTGCCAAGCCACTCTCAATTCTGATCAATCTTTCTTTCTCTTCTGGTGTATTTCCATGCCAATTAAAAATTGCCAAGGTTATTCCTGTATTTAAAAAAGGATCCAAACTTGACTGCACAAATTATAGACCGATCTCTTTGCTATCTAATATTGAAAAAGTTAAAAAACTGATCTACAAACGTGTCACATCACAACATGATATTTTGTCCTCTCAACAGTTTGAATTCAGGCGAAAACACTCCACAGCACACATATTATGGACGCATTAATAATGGTCAGTATGCGTGGTGTTTTTATTGACCTCCAGAAGCCTTTTGACACTGTTGACCAATCCTCTTAGAAAACTGTTCCACTTTGGTATCTTGATCTATTTTGCTCCTTAAATCCAGTTACAGATTTATTAGTCATGGTTTCCCGCAAGGGTCCATGTGCTTCTCATTTATATAAATGACCTTTATTATGCTATCAAATATTCATTGGTTCATCATTTTGCTGATGAGACTTACTTAATATGTTTTAACAAGTCGTTAAAGTCCCTTTCAAAAAGAATCAACATGGATTTGAAGTTTCTTTCTCAATGGCTCAACGGCAACAAAATCTCTTTGAATGCAAGTAAAACTGAATATATCCTGCTTAAGCACAAGCTTGAACCTATAAACTATGACTTGAAAATCTTCATCAACAGCAAAAGACTCTTCCGTAGTAACTGCAATAAGGAACTTAGCATTTTACTAGATTTTGAACTTAGTTGGAAATCTCAGATCAATGAGGTTGCCATCAAACTCAAGAGGGTTAATGGAGCTATAGCTTCATCACTTCATTGACCGTATTTACTGTCTTCAACCTTTGAGCAGTGAGAGTCACCTCATTTGAACAGCAACAATCCCATTCCACCTCCCTTTTCTTTAATCTTGGTATTTTAAAATTTCCTGATTTGGTTCATATGAAAAATGTAACTTTTCTTTACAATCGGACTCGTGGATCTACTGTTGGTCTGATAAATCCCCCACTGTGTCCACCAAATCTTTTGGCTCAAATTCTATTCGACTACAGTCCATTCATTCATGGAATTTTGTTCAAAGCGCTCTCTCTTTTACTTAATTAGTCTATCTCACCCCACCCAAGCTAAAATCTATGTTGACTCAGTTATTCTTCTCATTGTACAGCTAAGTATTAGTATAATCAGTATAAGTGATATTATTGTTTTGCACACGTTTATGTATAGAATGTATAAAATTTATATTTTGGTTTGGTTTGTTTATTTGCTAAAGGTAACCAACATCTTGTCATTGCCCCTGGCTAAAAATTTGATCTTCTTAACAGTGATAGCCCTATTTCAAATATTTGCTATTTAACCTAATCTTAACCAACATTGTAAAGCTAAACTGTTGAATAAATAATTCTTTTTAGCTTGAAATTGTTCATATATTTCTATATTTTGAGCATTTTTAAATTTATTTTGTTGTACGTATATTGCAAGTATTTACAATGTAACATTACGTTGAAGTATACACACGTTTCGAATAATAGTAACAATTGATTCGGTGAAAATTTTTCCTTGAAAGATGTTCCCCATGTTTTTGAGTGTGCGTTTGTGTTTTTTAAGAGTCTTATTAATAAAACTTCAGCTCTCTCTATGTTCTTTTTGTGATATTATTTTTCAATCATTTTAAGCCTCAATCTTTCTACAAAATCTATTTGTTTATATGTTATGTTCTACCTTAGTAAGATTTGTTGGACCACAACAACAGGTCAATTAAAAGCTATCTAGCTCTGCCTGGCTAAGAGAGATCTTAATGATATATTTACCAAGGTCTGAGCTTATTTAGTATTGCTAATAAATCCTTTTCTATCTATGGCTCAAAATAAAATACTTTTTATCATTGACATTTGTTTACCTTTTTCTTCCAAAGCCTCGATTAAATATTTTTTTCACGACCAATCTCTTTAAAGAAGGTGAAAAAAGACATTTTGCTGCGTCAATGATAAGATAAGTCTGTACCTTGAAGGAATGTGTTGATGAAGACGCTAGAAGCCGCACCGACGAAAAGTAGTGGATCAAAGATCAGGTTCAAACTACAAGTAAGTAAAAATACATAAAATACGATAGACATAAAAAACTAATACAAGGTCAAAATATAACAAACATTGAGCAAATAACTAACTAAACTTTTGTTTTTTTATATACTACGAAACTTTGTGCTGATCCAGCAGAAAAAGCAAACCCCAAGGGTGAACAAACTGGCGCTAAACCGGTTTGATGACAAGAGTCTTGTACAGACGAATCTGATCTGTGGGTTCGTTAAATCAGTAATCTCCAGAGCAGCATCCGATGTGACAAATAGATCGTACAAATTTTTACCTTTCTTAAGGCTTGCATGGTTTGCCCACCCCGTAGCAAGTATTTTAGCACGAGTTTCCTCAGCTATTTTGAGCGCTCTGCAAGAGGTAAGGATATCTTCAATCCCAAGAATCCCAAGAATCTCCCGAGATCAGCACATTTGAAACGAGGATGTGAGTGTTCATTGCACAAAGTCTCGACGTCTGCAGCAGTTACGGCGTTATAAGAGCAATAATTTATAATTATGCAGAAATAACAATGAGCAACCGTTACTTTTATAATTTACGCGGGAGTTACAAAACTGAATGTGAAAACAAAGCAACCTGCAAATTGGCAACGGGTGATTTTAAAAGAAATTACTGAGATGTATCTCCTTCACGCTTTATATGAGCACGGATCTTGTGGGGATGAGCAAGTGATCCCAGTCAGACAATTTACAAGCTTACCTCCCACGGCACCTTATATCGGTGCCATCTGGCTTACTGCCTCCCAGATCAGGCAAGTGGGTCTAATTGGCCAACCTTTCTCGCCGTGCTCCGGTGCTTCCACTGCTTACGCTGCCACTGAGCAGGGCGACACAAAATAATAGTAAAAGCATCATATTTTTTATACACTTCTCTAGGATCCTGTCCTCGGATGTTCAAGCTGTACATACAGGAAAGCATGTTTTGGCTGCCGGAAAGAGTGAAAACTGCTTCAACCTTTTCAAGTATCAACACTGTATAAACTCCTATGGACATGCCAAGCTTGGTCAACCTAAAGAGGTAAAACCCTGACTTGTAGGCATGATGAGTTTCGCGTAGTCACCCTCAACATGTTGCCACCTGTCACAATTGGCAATTATAGCACCTACTGTTCTAAATCTACTCGCAACACACTTTTGGAGATCCAAATGTTGAGTAAGGATTCTTGTACCAGCTGAAACCATCATCGAAAGGCATGCTTACTTTCATACTTCCCATATACGTTGCACATGGTAGTAGCAATGGAAGCAAAATAGTGTGTTTGTAAGTGTTGAAGATCCGTCATATGCTTTATAGAAATCCCAGTGCTTTTGTAGCACAATGCGTTGTGAAATTGACCCGAATGTTCCAGTACCCCAACGGCTGCCCTGCCTGTTTTTAGGATTCTGTTAGGATATTTGGTAAACTCTGGTAATACCACTGGTATACGCGCGTTGCATGTCGATATGTGTTTTAACTTTGTGATAGGCAGGGGCCATTCTCCCTGATTCAACTTTGTACTAAGCACTTGAATTATACGAGTCAATGTTCATCTTTTCTTGTAGAAGTAATATAAACGACTCTGTATGACAGACATCGTTACACCCACGCTTTTCGACAATTACCTAGGGCAGTATACGAGGATTGCGTCGATCAGTATTCGACCTACGTGGTTTAACATGTTGCTCACCAACAGTGCCATTATCACAAAAGTGGGGCTAGCTCACAATTTTACCTGAATCACGTTCAAGAACAGGTTGTATACGATTGAAGATATAGCGGCACATATTAACGCAAAAGTCAAGGGAAAAGTCATGGCTTTTGTGCGCAAGAATGGTCTCTGTAGGATTCGTGTTTCGATTGACCGTAAGCAATGGGATTTGAGGAGTCGTACGGAGCCGGCTGATGGCAACTATTTCACGAAGGGCGACTGTGGTAAGTGGTACAAGACTGTTATGTACAATTGACTACGACTTGTCTGTCCTCAGCTGAATAACCACTATTGTGTTTCTGTTGGTAAAAAGTCTACGATTCTTGCTATACTCAATATCAGAGAAACAACCTACGAAATTATGATTACATGTAATTTTTACCCGCTATCTCCCTTCCTCTGAAGAGGCTAACAGACAGTCTCCAGTGAAATACCATTATGACAAAAATGTAGCTTTTACAGCAATTACCATGCAGGTGCTGATAGAAAAAGTATGGATAGTGTGAAGTTATATCCGACATTATCACCTACTGCGCCTGAGGACGACAGCATGCAGGATGAAAAACAGACATACAGACTAAAAAAAATTGAAGAAATTGCGAATTACCTCCACAAGGGGATTAAAGAGAGTGATACACTCGCAAAAAAGTTCAAGATGCATAGTAAGTGGGTTTGGTATTGTGATCATGGATTGCAAGGCGTTTGCATGATCACTACTAGGTGCAGACTCGGAGCACTAGCCACAGGTCTAGGCGCACCGATGTGTATAGCTACAGGAGTTATAAGGTCTGAGGAATGCTTCGAGAAGGTTAGAGGTAAAGGCACAGAAGCATGAGAGTATCAGACTACTCGCTCGTAAACGACTTTGAGTTCAGCTTATTTGTGCAGGAAAAGCAGCGGTATATTGTGCTAAAGAAACAGATGCAACAACGAGTAAAACGCATCGTCAATAACATCAGTGAACAAGAGCGTGTAGAGCTAGTCGCAATAGGTAAACAGAAAGGTAAAAACGAAGTGTTAAAGTTACAATCAGTATGCCAACAGTACCTAAAGGATCCGCCTGGGTATTCGGTATCATTTTTGTAGCTTGTGTATTTCTATTTATTAGATTCTCTTAGTACAACAATCTTATTTATTCGTACCATGCAACTTAACTGTAGGCAACAATAAATTCAGTGATGTTAAAAATATTATGTACGAAGCAGTAGTAATATGTCAATGCCATAAGGGTAGTTATCAGTTACCCGTAAGCAAATTGCTCCATCGAAAATTTTTGGACGTCTAAATATTTAACACTCTTTTATCTTTTCACTGGCTCGAAGAAAACACAACTTAATTAATTCTAAAGAATATTGACGGGGGAGAGCGACTGCAAAATATTGTTTCTTTTTTTTAGAGGATAAAAAAACGTGTGCTGGATTCAGTGAAATCGAATATCGAAATTTATCAGCCTCGTTTTAATGATATTCGACTTAGTTCCGCTTCTTCGAGCATCACAAGCTCGACTGAATAATTTTCAATATTCGATCCCAACTTATTTAATATTTGCTGATAAGTAGCTTATGGCGACTTAGAGTCTTCGTGATGTATAAACAGATACTAAATGCTGCTGAAGACACATTAAATATCATTATATATTGCTGGAGAGATATTCAATGATACAAAAGGCGCTTATATTCAAGTGATAAAATTATCTTTGTTCTTGTGGCTGAGACTACCTATATTCGTTATTCATTCTAAACTAGGTTAACATTTTATCATTGAACTCTGGAAGTGAACGCAAATTTTGGCAAAGTGAATGTCAACTGTCACGTTCATCATGTAAACAATGAATCCGCGAAATGCAATTGAGCGCAATAAATAGCTATTGAAAGGCGGTAAAAATAAAGGAAGAACGTTGCAACTACCATTACTCTTCCACAAAGCAATGGTATATGTCGTTTTATAGTGAAATCATACGCCTCCATTTGTTTCTGTTTTGGTTTCCCTTAAATTAGTCATTGATTGACATTTATAAATATCCATGCGTCCTAATGGGGTTTTTATCTAGTTAGTAATATTTAATGTCTCAATGTACGCTCAGATAATGGCCACACTTTATATGCAAAAAAATCGCTTGTCCTTTACCAAGTTGATTTTGACGAAATTTTAGGGAACAACGTCCACTAAGAATTACATTTCCCTTTAGACGAAAGCAGCGCCGTGTAAGTCATAATAATGTCGCGATTGAGTGCAGAGGAGTTGCAATTATTGATACGAAAAATCACCCCAATACTTTTACGTTTTTTAAGATAATTTTGTGGATGCGATAAAATGGTAATGCAGAAAAAGCGTGATTAGAGGATTTTTTTGTATTTTAAATGATTGTCTATTAGGGAAATAATAATAAAAATGCTATAAGTAAATAACTGATTTTTTACGATTTTTTCTTCAGTAAGGCAGTTTTGAAGTACACTGCTTTAAAAAATATTACTTCCTCGTAAAAAAAGAGTTCGAAGGTTAAGTGTTTATTGAGTTCCTTACATTTCCTTTAAGGCTACAAATCCGTGATAAGGCCGAGTTTGTAATATTACATATGAACGTTATGTGTTTCTCCAGCAAATTTATAATTTCACACCACCAAAACATTAAAATCAAGACAACCTTTGCATTGATGATATTTATAATTCTTGTTTATACTTCATTTAAAGGATGAGCACAATCAGTTTCGCCAATAACAATAATAATTTGTAGATTTAGACAAGATAGAAAATAAGGCAATGATGATAGCGCCTGTAATGATACTTTTTCAATCCGGGAAAAAAACTCTTCCATAGAAATATAGGAGTGTCTTAATATATTTTGTTCCCTTAAAAGTCATTCATGGTGATAATCAATGATAACACACGATAATCGATGATTATGGCAGAAGGATCCGTGTTTCGGTGATTAGTAATCACTGCCTAGTTAGTAATACTATCTTTAATATTCCCTAGTACATTGACGGTTGCTATTCAAAACAAAAACTGATGTGTGTTTTTCTGTATCTTAGGCGGTTACGTGTTCTTAAGCTTGGGTCCTGTTACTTCATGATAAAAAGATCTGAAAAAGATTTTGCTAATAAAGGGATATCAGTATTTAAAAAAATTCACTACTTATCATTTAAATGAATATTTTACATTATTTATTTTACTATTTCATACCAAGGTGCGTATAAAGATTACAATTAACCTAAACAAATCGCATATAGATGTTCCTCTTCAAAACATTTAAATAGGTATCTAAACTTATTTTACTGGATTTCCAGAAGAAAAGATCCATTTTTAATTTTACTCTTTTTACTTTCCTATTTTCTCTGATATATACTTAAACATGTGTTATTTCAGTGTAACATATCTACTTAATTTTCATGTCTAAAAATCTAATCTAATCTTTTTTTGTCGACAAGCTCTCAACACGCACGCCGTAGAAGTAGAAGTCTTTAATTTTTAATAATAAGTCTTTTATTGGAATAATAATGACTTATATTGTGTGAACGTTTCTAAACAATTTAGTAAGTTTTAGATATTGTATTTTAACACTTCAGTTGTTTTTTTGTATTTTATGATGCCACCGTTGTTTACTTACTATGATACTTAAAGGGTTTTTTTTTTTGAAAAGAGTAGTTCTTTTATAGCTTTAATTTGTTGAAAGTAGCCTCCCAATGATTTATACAAAGACCTTGTTTTAAAGTTAACGATGTTACTCTGGGGCTAGTGTACTGTAAGCCATTATTTTCGTTAGATTCCTGCCGAAATTAACGTGTAAATGTCTTCAGTGGGTTTGTAAAAGTAAGTTAGATATCGAAATCTTGATCTTCCCTCTGTGTATAATAATGTTGCTTTTTTAGTTTCAGGTAGGACTTAATTATGGTAATGATTTACCAAGGTTCCACACACTTTAGCCACAACACCTGTCCTTTTAAATGATATGGTGTTGGAATGTTTCGTGTCTTTTATATATACTGCTCTTTTTCTCAACACAGTACCAAAACCTCACTAAAGAAGTGAGTGGTAAAAATACTTTCAAATTTATAAAACTAATATATTTTGCATTGCAAGTTCTTTTTACTGGTTTTGAGGTTCGTTTCTGCTTGACTGCAGTACCTCAAAGGGTTAACGAATTTTTATGGTAGCACATGCCCACTGGGACAACATCTCTAATTCCTGTAAAATCTAAAACCTTTGTGAGATTTTTGTTCAAAGGGAAAAATGCAATTCAATAAAAACGAGCCTTTACTACCAGTAATTTGTAACTTCGTCAGTCTTTTATGTAGGAATTGACATTTTTGCATTACACAATTTCAATCAGAAACTGTCAAAAGTAAGATTTTAAAAATAAAAGGAATTCAATTGTAGGTTTTATTAATTTTTAATTGCCTATTTTATTATTCTTTTGTCTACACGAGAACAAAGGTATTAAAGAAAAATTTAAATTAATGCAAAATTTGCAGAAAATACCAATACATAAAGATAAATAAAATCATTTTCTCAGGAATATATCTTCACGAGTTATGGGAATTAAAGTTGTATTCTCAAACCTTTGTTCCAAAATTTGCAACAAGTATATCAGCTAAAAATATATCAGTAAGTTCTCACGAAATATCTGGATTTGATCGAACAAAGGAGAAAAAAGAGAAATTTGTAATCCATTATCACAGTACTAATCAATTGAAATCGTTAAAAATAGTATTACTATACGCCAAACGTTGTTTTTGGTACATAAGAAATACAAGAAGTTAAGTCTATTCCTCCCCTTAATAAAATAGTACACGCCACGTCATTTTTGCCTTCAGATCAGCTAAAATTACTTCTACTCATGAGATATACTTTTAACATAGTGACTTTGTACTGTGGAGACATTATGACTCAAACATTGGTTGCTGTTTAATTTTAGCACCTATTTATCAAATGCTGATAACCGCGAAAGACTTCAATATTTTTTCTGTCCCTGTAAGAATAAGTGGAATATTCATTGTGCTGTCAAATTGATTTTCCTTCCTTAATATTGATAAACTGCTTATTGTGTTCTAAATGACATAAAGATGAAGCAATACAGATTTACAACCTGTAATTAAAGTTTGCTTTCAGATAGTTTCAACAACAGGGCTTCCTGTATCCAATTATCTAAACAATAGTCTGAATCATCTCGTTCCCAAATTCGCGGTCAAAATCGTATGTGGATTGAGTGATTTGACATTAAAATTAGGCATAGCAATGTTTCATAAGTCAATCTAATTGGCATTTAACTGCGAAATCAAACTTTCCCACTTTTGCTACTTTGGTTTTCTTAAATTAGCCATTGAGAAATATTTGTAATTGAAATATGCATCCCAATGTAAGCGTTGTCTGATTAGTACCAATCACGTCGTGACTTCGAAGCGAAATCTGCCCCCTCCCAAAAAACTTTTCATAGGCTTGTCCAACTTGAATCAAACTTGGCACAATTATAGTACGTCACAAAAGGAGCAAAATGGCAGCAATAAATTTTTCTTGCGTCAGCACATTTTCTGTGACGTCATAAAAAGCTTAAAATTCGTTCAAAATGCCACTATCTGCTTAAAATTCAATTACTTTAGTTCTAGAGGGAATTTTTACATTCTGTTTAAAGCTAAATAAAACTTATTTAACATATTTTTTGGTTTTAACATAGATGGTATGAAAAATTGCCAAATATTGCCCGAAAATCATGTTTTTACCGTTTTTCGGGTAAAACCCTAAAATTCTTCTTGATGAGGCAAAGTTGTGTTGTAAGTTTCAAGTTCTAAACATAATCCTAACAAAAGTTATTACATTTTCTTTCTTATAAGGGTTTTGTAGAAAATTTTAGGGTAGTTTCGAGTAATAGCCAATATGAAAGCCTCTGAAAGGTATGGGACCTAAAAATTTTGCATGCAGGTGTCTAATAGATAATTATTGAAACTCATTAAGTATTGTAGCCATGGAACATAGCATTAAAGAGTTATTTCAAAAAAAGCGTCCGTAGGGTTAAAATTTAATTAATTTAAATTTAGTGCGAATTTTAACATTATGTACAAAGATTTTGACTGTCAAATATAAGCTATTTAAAATCATTTCCAGTTTTTACATAATTCACTTAAAAGAAAGTCAAAAATTGCACGAAAATCCGATTTTTGAGTAAATATCGGAGTAATTGAAAATCAGATCAATCACATGTCAGAATTTTACAGAATTATTATAAATTTGCGTTGCTCTAATGATAATCCTGTTATTATGTTTTCCCGATTAAAAGGATTTCATAGAGATTTTCAACGGTAATTTTGCGTAATAACCAAATAATGCAGCTTAGCAAAAAAAAGTATTTTATAAACGGCCGACTGAATAGTCTTACTGGGTTGAGTTAATACAGTCATACGCATACACATCTACTGAAGTGACCACGTACAACTTTTTGCGCATCCAAGTGCGCAAAAAATAGAATTTTCTCATTGTTCGCCAGTGGTTAAGCGCGGAAATTTTTATAGTAGTTTGTTTGTGACGCTTTTTTCAATTTCTTGATATCCAGGTGTCCTATCTCTACCCGACTAATAATATAAGTTCAGGTAGCCTTAATATCACTTTTATTCGCAAGTAAAATTTACCAATTAATAAATACTCATTGAAGACAAGAGGAAACTTCATTTAGCCATTCCCGTATATGTTTAATGTAGAGAAAAAACAGAAAAAATAAACATAATCAATGTTTAAGATATTTCATTCTTCTGAAGCCACATCAGAAGGAAAAAGTTTTTGCATGAGTAGGAATAATTATTTATCACCTATTAAACACGCTCCCTCCTACTATCACACCAAATTCTCTGACATTATAACTGGTTAAGGAGTTGTTTTAACCATTCTTTAGCAGTGTAACTATTTTTTAAGTTTTGTATCTGTTTATATCTCACACATAAAATAATTTTTTAGTAAAGCCACGTAAAGTTAAACGAGGGAATTATTATAATTTATATACAATGTCAAAAATAGACGTTAACGTCGTCTTAAAAATGCTTTACCACGATTCCATCTCTATCAATATATTGTAAAACCTGAATGTGATTATCAATATGTAACGTCAATACTATTTATGACTCCCTTTTAACTAACTATTCAGTAAAATTTCCTCTAAATTGAACAAAAGCACCTATGTTAAACTCTTGGTCTCCACGTGACGAACGCCTTACATTTGGGAAAGGATTATACGTTGAAAATACATTTTTATCTGGCTAAAAATTCATGTTTAAAGTTAGACATGGATTGCTACCTACAACTTTCACAAATTAATTTTCCAATATCAAGCATAGATACAATACCAGGTATGCAAAAAGTAATTTTATTATTCCAAAAACCATTCTTAAATCTACTACTTTTACCATTCGACACAGAGGTCCCGTTATATGGAATTCATTCTTAAATGAAAATACGTAGCATATTGATACTTTTATCTCTTTTAAAAAAGTAACAAAAGATAAGTTACTTTGAACAGTTATCGACAAAAGAAAGTATTTTTAGGATAGATATTGTAGCACATAGAAAAAACTGAGACTGAGAGTGTGAGAAAACATTATTCTTGTAAATATAGGAAAGTATACTTTATAAGTATTATTATAGAAACTCAACACTAGGGCCTCGATGATAACACTCCTTGTGTCTTCTACTTGCTCCTGCCGTTATTATATGTCAACCAGCATTGTAATTTATACATATGCATACGTTTATACCGGCGAAATAAAAATAATACGTTGCCTCTATTGTGTAGAGCATAAACTGCTGATCAAGACAGCGTATATGATCATGTGGTTTTAATAAGCAATTATTGAGATATAAAGGTTTAAAATGTTTCCTGACAGCAGCAATGGCCTGTCAAAACCCCAAAAAATTTTTTTAGAGATTTGTATACCTGTTGCCTTCATCGTATAGATCTTGAAACAATGATCAAGGAAATATATAGGATCATGTACTTTTGAGAAGCGGTTGCAGAGATATTAGGGTTTGAAGAGTTTTTGATGACGTCATCAACCCGTTCATCCCGAAACAGATTTTGGGACCCAGGTTTGGAAAACTTACCCAAATTGGTCCCAGGTGGTCCCTAGTTACCCACGCAGTGAAAAATTATTGACGTCACCACTTCGTTTCCAAGTTATTTGGCCTTAAAGTTTTAAGTGCACTGTAATGGCTTCACTTATGTTAATATACTTTCCTTTGACGTTAATATTGTTTACCGTTAAAGTTTGATAAATTACAGAACCGTTTTATGTATGTATATGTATTTTATATTTTATCCACTTTGCAAAAGTCACAGACAGAAGCTCCGTATTATTATATAGACTAGTCGATAAAACCCGTGGAAAAATCCACTTAGACAGAATAACAGTAAAAAAGAACTATTATTTAAATTTTGATGACGTCAGCAATGATCTGTCAACAACAAAATATTTTTTCATGGAAATTTGTTTTCACGTTGCCTCTATTGTGTAGAGCGTAAACTGCTGATCAAGACAACGTATATGATCATGTGGTTTTAATAAGCAATTAATGAGATATAAAGGTTTAAAATGTTTCCTGACGGCAGCAATGGCCTGTCAAAACCCCCAAAAAATTTTTTAGAAATTTGTATACCTGTTGCCTTCATCGTATAGATCTTGAAACAATGATCAAGGAAATATATAGGATCATGTACTTTTGAGAAACGGTTGCAGAGATATTAGGGTTTGAAGAGTTTTTGATGACGTCATCAACCCGTCCATCCCGAAACAGATTTTGGGACCCAGGTTTGGAAAACTTACCCAAATTGGTCCCAGGTGGTCCCTAGTTACCCACGCGGTGAAAAATTATTGACGTCACCACTTCGTTTCCAAGTTATTTGGCCTCAAAGTTTTAAGTGCACTGTAATGGCTTCACTTATGTTAATATACTTTCCTTTGACGTTAATATTGTTTACCGTTAAAGTTTGATAAATTACAGAACCGTTTTATGTATGTATATGTATTTTATATTTTATCCACTTTGCAAAAGTCACAGACAGAAGCTCCGCATTATTATATAGACTAGTCGATAAAGCCCGTGGAAAATCCACTAAAGCAGGATAAAAATTTTGATGTTAATGAGATATAAGGATGTAAAGATTTTGCTGACGTCAGCAATGGCCCCGTCAAAACTAATAATTTTTTTTTAGAAATTTGTATACCTGTTGCCTCTATCGTATAGATCTTGAAACACTGATCAAGAAAATGTATAGGATTATGTACTTTTGACAAACGGTTGCAGAGATATTAGGGTTTAAAGGATTTTGATGACGTCATCAACCCAGCCATTCCGAAACGGATTTGGGGACCCAGGTTTGGGAAACTTACCCAAATTGGTCTTAGGTGGTCCCACGCAGGAGATGACGTCAGTTATTTCCACCCGTTTCCATGTTATTAAGCCTTAAATTTAAAAGTGCAATGCAATGGCTTCACTAATCTTAATATACTTTCCTTTGACGTCAATATTGCCTTAACGTCAAAGTTTGCTAATTTACAGAACAAATTTATAGGCGATATTTTATAGACTTTATCAAAGAAATTTTATCCACTTTGCAAAAGTCACAGACAGAAGCTCCGTATTATTATAAGAGATCTATATTAAAATACTGATATGTATACGTCTGTCCGTCCGTCTGTCACGCAAAATGGTAGCTTAGTTGCGCATGTAGCGAGACGTACGCAATATGCGGTATAACAAGGACGGGCGAACCCGTGGATTCTTACACGGGCTAACGACTAGTTTATTCAAATTCTCATTGTTAAGACAAACAATGCGAGAAGGCTCGTTACTAGGTTCCAGCTCATTTTGTGCGTTACTCGCAATATGACTAATTACCGATTCTTTCAGTACAGAATCCCGACAATTTTACATAAAAAGATTAAGAAAATCATCAGGTTATCCACTGAATTCCGCCAAAGTTAATTGGTTAAAAAGCTCTCAGGGGCTTATTCTCGCCTTCGAAATGATTTACCTGCACAATTTCCAAGGAAATCAGTTGGAGAAAAAGCTCGAAGGTCAACCAGCCATATTTGTTGTTATCGTATGTATAGAAAAAACAAAACGTGTTTTTTTCAAGAAATTCTGAACGGAATATGAATTCTTCATAGATGTACGAAGGTAAGCGTTTATTCTTCACTTTAGTAATAACCTTTTAATGAAGGATGATAGCTAGCTAAAGTTTAAGGCCAAAATTCAACTGTAGATTTTCGGTGTTAATAAAGTGTCCCTTCAAATATATCCGGTGTATTATACCACGTTTTTTTAATAAAAATGGCGGTCTTGGAAAACTCGTGACATTAAAAACTTTGAAGTTTTTGTGAAAAAGCAAGTTGTGGCTAGTTATCGTTTTTAAAAGTTATATCAAAAAGGCTTTACTAATCTACTATCTTAGTTCGATTTAGGTTTCAAAAGCTGCTCTAAACATGTCATGAGCTATACCCTCGAGGGGGCTAACCACATAGAATTTAAATCAATGTTGCTAGCCAATAAAGAATTTCTCCAGGAACTATCCGTTCTGACTAATATTGTTTATACCTTCCTACGAAATTCCAAATGATAATTGGCACTGCATCAAATGTCGCAAAGAAATCTTCTCTCTGCTACAAAATGATTCCCCTGCTTGTAATGGTATTGAGAGCTTCTCTGCCATCTCAATGAATTTATTGAGACCTTTCTTCTTGCAATCAAATTCCTTTTCAACTAAAATTTGTAATCAGTTCTATGACATGGGAGGAGTCAACTATAAGTATTAAAAAATTAAAGAATTTGCCTCCAATGAGTTTTGAAAGACAATTTTTTCTGCATTGCATTTAAATATTGCCTCTCTTTCGCTCCATCTTGACGAACTTAAGCTCCTAATAAGCTATTGGGGGTTTGACTTCAGCATCATTGGTATTACTGAGACTAAGATCTCCACCCAAAATGTTCCCTCTCCCTACATAACTATTCTTTTAAACATACCCCTTCTAATTCTAATAATGGCGGGGCACTTTTATATACATCATCATCACTCGATTATGTATGCCGTGATGAATTAAACCAACTTGCTCAAAAGTAAACAGCTTGCATCTGTTTTTATAGAGATGACCCAAAACAGGGGGAGGGGTATAGTTGTTGGATGCACCTACAGACATCCCTGTATGTCCGTAGCTGATTTCAATTCACTGTATTTGTTAGAAGTTGTCTCTAAAGAAAAGAAAATGCTGGTTCTTTTAGGGGATTTTAACATTAACTTCTTAAACTGTGACACAGACAAACCTGTCGAGAAATTTTTAGATTTACCTTTCTCTTCTCCTTGCTTCCTCACATAACTTTTCCTACTAGAATAACAAACTCCTCCAGTCCTCTTGTAGATAATATAATCTCTAACGCATCTGACCTTGACACCATGTCTGGTAATATCTGTACTACAATCTCTGACCACTTGCCTCAATTTGTTATCTTTAACAAAAAAAACAACAAAAAAACAGTGTAATCTCCTTCTAATGTTAAGACTGGTGTCAGAGATTGAAAAAATTTTGATCGTGAAAGTTTTATTCTTGATGCAAACTGGGAACAAACTCTTGAAATAACTTCTGGCAATGCAGACCTCTCTTTCGAAAAATTCTATAACAGAGTTTAAGGCCTCCTTAAGCAGTATGCACCAACAAAAGCACTGACTAAGCGCCAACACAAACGTGATTTAAATCCTTGGATGACTAAAGGTATTATTAAGTCTATTTATCAACGTGATCGTCTTTATAAATCCTTTATAAAGACTAAAGATCCTTTAGATATGATCTCAGTAAACGTTATAGGCAGTATAGAAACTTAATTGTAACCTTGTCCAGGTGGAGAAGAAAATATTTTATGCAAGCTATTTCAGTGATAACCTGGGCAGTATTCACAAGGTGTGGCAAGGCTTCAATTTTATCATATCTTCCAAAAAGTCTAAATCTTCTTTTTCCTACCTGTCTCAATCTTCATAACACTAATGCCAATGATCCTTCCGTAATTTCTAATTCCTTCAATGATCATTTCTCTTCTATTGCTGATACCATACACTGATACCAATATTCCTTTTTCTCCAAAGCACTTCTCTCATTTTCATGAAAACAGAAATTCTATTTCGATTTTTCTCTCGCCAACTGACATTGATGAATTGGCTTCATGTATTGCCTGTAGGTCCATTTAGTATTTCTAGTCAATTATTAGCTCTTCTAAAATCTGAATTTGCCAAGCCACTCTTAATTCTGATCAATCTTTCTTTCTCTTCTGGTGTATTTCCATGCCAATTAAAAATTGCCAAGGTTATTCCTGTATTTAAAAAAGGATCCAAACTTGACGGCACAAATTATAGACCGATCTCTTTGCTATCTAATATTGAAAAGGTTAAAAAACTGATCTACAAACGTGTCACATCACAACATGATATCTTGTCATCTCAACAGTTTGAATTCAGGCGAAAACACTCCACAGCACACATATTATGGATGCATTAATAATGGTCAGTATGCGTGGTGTTTTTATTGACCTCCAGAAGCCTTTTGACACTGTTGACCACGAAATCCTCTTAGAAAACTGTTCCACTTTGGTATCTTGATCTATTTTGCTCCTTAAATCCAGTTACAGATTTATTAGTCATGGTTTCCCGCAAGGGTCCATGTGCTTCTCATTTATATAAATGACCTTTATTATGCTATCAAATATTCATTGGTTCATCATTTTGCTGATGAGACCAACTTAATATGTTTTAACAAGTCGTTAAAGTCCCTTTCAAAAAGAATCAACATGGATTTGAAGTTTCTTTCTCAATGGCTCAACGGCAACAAAATCTCTTTGAATGCAAGTAAAACTGAATATATCCTGCTTAAGCACAAGCTTGAACCTATAAACTATGACTTGAAAATCTTCATCAACAGCAAAAGACTCTTCCGTAGTAACTGCAATAAGGAACTTGGCATTTTACTAGATTTTGAACTTAGTTGGAAATCTCAGATCAATGAGGTTGCCATCAAACTCAAGAGGGTTAATGGAGCTATAGCTTCATCACTTCATTGACCGTATTTACTGTCTTCAACCTTTGAGCAGTGAGAGTCACCTCATTTGAACAGCAACAATCCCATTCCACCTCCCTTTTCTTTAATCTTGGTATTTTAAAATTTCCTGATTTGGTTCATATGAAAAATGTAACTTTTCTTTACAATCTATTTCATGAGAATCTTCTTAAGGCAATTCTCTATACCTTCAATGTTGACTTTTCCCATTCTCATCGGACTCGTGGATCTACTGTTGGTCTGATAAATCCCCCACTGTGTCCACCAAATCTTTTGACTCAAATTCTATTCGACTACAGTCCATTCATTCATGGAATTATGTTCAAAGCGCTCTCCCTTTTACTTAATTAGTCTCTCTCACCCCACCCAAGCTAAAATCTATGTTGAGCCAGTTATTCTTCTCATTGTACAGCTAAGTATTAGTATAATCAGTATACGTGATATTATTGTTTTGCACAAGTTTATGTATAGAATGTATAAAATTTATATTTTTGTTTAGTTTGTTTATTTGTTAAAGGTTACCAACATCTTGTCATTGCCCCTGGCTAATAATTTGGTCCTTAACAGTGATAGCCCTATTTCAAATATTTGCTATTTAACCTAATTTTAACCAACATTGTAAAGCTAAACTGTTGAATAAATAATTCTATCCTATTCTATAGAGATTGAAATTGTTCT